>NC_134570.1:105295871-105972121 GCF_050947875.1 Dermacentor variabilis
ATATACCGGGAGAAAAAGCCTATGGTTCAAATACTGGTGCAAGCAAAATTAAAAGGTGAAAGTGAGCGTTGGTTGTCAGAAATACGTGAGATAAAGAAGGCCGCACCTGGAATATTTTGGAACCACATATAATTATTAGGCAGGAAGTCAACAACAATACAACAACACATCCTAGACGAAGATGAAAACAGACTGGAAGGAGAAGCGGCAATAAATTACATCCGAAAAATAACAGCCGAATATTTCCAAGGCAAAGATGAAGTTGTATTTGAAGAAAAAGAGAGCATGAAACAGACCCAAGTGGAAAAAGAGCTCGTGCTGACAAATTTCAACTGGAAGAAAGCGGAAGAGAAAATTCCTAAGCGCACAGCCACAGCGCTAGATGAGGTTCCCGTGAGGCTGATTAATGAACTAGGACCAAAAAGTAAGGAAGATCTGGTGAAAGCAGTGGAAAAAACTTTAAAAGATAGGCGTATACCAGACAGTTGGCGACAAAGTAGAATGAATTTAATTTATAAAGGCAAGGGGGAGAAAGATATAATTCACTCGTATAGACCGTTGACCATTACATCGGTAATATACAGGATAGCAATGCAGGCAATCAAATTAAAGCTTCAAACTTGGGCAGAGAATAGTGGCAATTTGGGAGAACTTCAGAATGGCTTCAGAATAGGTAGGCGTTTAGATGATAACTTATTTGTTCTTACTCAGTGTATTGAAATATCAAAAGTAGAAAGCAGACCGTTGTAGATGGCCTTTTTAGAGATTACAGGAGCCTATGACAACGTAGACCGCAACATTTTGTGGGATGTTCTGAAAGGGGAAGGCTTAGGTGACGATTGTCTACAGCTTTTGAGAGATATTTGCCGATAAAATACCGTTTGCGTTAAATGGGAAGGGATGAGAAGCGAGGAGAAAGTTCATGTCAACAAGGGACTGAGACAGGGGTGCCCTTTATCCCCGCTGCTGTTTATGATGTACATGGTGAGGATGGAAAGGGCGCTAGAAGGAAGTAATATCGAATTTAATCTCATAGAAACAGGCGGGTACAGTAGTTGAGTAGCAGCTCCCAGGTTTATTTTATGCGGATGACATTGTTGCTAGCTAACAAGGAAAGTGATTTGCAACGTCTGGCTAATATCTGTGGACAGGAAGGCAACAATTTAGGTCTTAAATTTAGTGTTAGAAAATCAGGTGTTGTGGTATTCAGTGAAAACAGTGAACAGACAATGGAGATACAGGGCCAGGAAATACCTCGGGCAACAGAATATAAATACCTTGGTATATGGATAAACGAGGGCAATAGATATATGGAAACACAGGAAAGAACAATAGCAGTGAAGGGGAAGAGAAATGCAGCCATAATGAAGCACAGAGCGCAATGGGGATACAATAGGTACGAGGTCCTCCGAGGTATGTGGAAGGGTGTAATAGTTCCAGGACTTACTTTTGGAAATGCGGTTGTTTGTTTTAAATCAGGCGTACAATAAGCATTCGATGGGAACCAAAGGTCAGTGGGTCGCCTCGCATTGGGCGCTCACGGGAAGACTACAATTGAAGGTGTGCAGGGTAATATGGGCTGGACTGGTTTTGAAGTGAGGGAAGCTCGCAGTAAAATTGAGTATGAAGAACGCCTGAGGAATATGGAAGAATATAAATCGGCTGGGAGAGTGTTCAGGTATCCGTACAGGAAAAACATTAATTCACAGTGGAGGAAAAGAACTAGGTAGCTTATCAGCAAGTATGCGGCCTGTAGGGTGGGCAACACAGCAACAAAGACGGTCAAGCGGAAAGTCAGAGAGGCTGAAATAATCTCATGGATGGCGGCAATGGAAAGGAAACCTGCCATGAGTAACTACTTAAGAGGAAAAAACGAAATCAGGAAAGAAACAATTTATGATAACTCAAAGGGAGCCTCATTACTTTTCGAAGCGAGATCGGGATGCCTTATAACACGCACCTATAAAGCGAGATATAAGAAGGAACAAGAAGCATGTGCTTGCTGCGGTAAAGCTAGGGAAACGACGGAGCATGTTTTATTAGAATGTGAAGACGTCTACCTAGCGGTCGATTTAGGCACCACTGGCCTCCTTGAAGCCCTTGGGTTCAGCGGGAGCAGTGGAAACGTAAACATGTCCGCAATAGGCATTAGTAAGACGCGATTGGTGGGCGAAAAGTAGGGAAATGGCCAAAAACGGAGACGTACGAAAGTACAGTTAGCAATAGGGGATCAGAAAATTTGGGTGTGGGAGTTTATAGCGTTTCGGAGACGTACGAAAGTACAGTTAGCAATAGGGGATCAGAACATTTGGGTGTGGGAGTTTATAGCGTTTATATTTTATTTTTTATTGTTTAACTTCGGTAGGACATTAGGCAATATAATAGCAAGAGCTTGGTGGCGCAACCCACCGCCCCGTTCCAAAGGGGACGCTCATAACATCCATCCATCCATCCATACCATCCATATATTGAAGGGAAGGAGGGAGGAGCTGCTGTATGACTGCCAGTGGACACAGGTAGCTTAACGTCTACCGTGAAAAAAAAAATGTCGCCTCTTTTTTTTTTCCCCTCTATTTCTTGCTCAGTGTGAAGGCTTGTCATATAAAAGGTTTAGTGCAGCATGATGGCTGTTAGTTCGTATGAGCGGTAAAAATCTCCATCGTTAACTTCACTCAAGTGCTACACGCATGCGTTGCAACGTGTATGTATGTATGCTTATCCAGCAATAAACCGACAGCGGCAATACAACGCTCGTGTTTGTTCAGTGTGTTACGTCCTTGTATCGACGTGCGCGGCCATATTCAATCGCGCTGAAGGAGGAAGGTGGAAGGACCATCTGCTGCAGAAGTTGCGAAGGCTAGACCTCAGGTGAAATTGTGAGTACGCTTGCGTTGTACTGTTGCAATCTTGTTACTTAATTTCTCATTAACATAGCACTGACGAAACGGCTGTTTGGTGCGTTTTATTTTACGTCTCTCCAACGCTTATCCGCAACGTGTAAAATACGTAGCTGCAGGATTTTTAGTTTCGGATGTATTGATACATGCCATTTGAAAGCCAGCCATTTAGTCAAAGAGCCATTTAATAACCTACCATTTGAACAATGTATCTGCTTTTCGACACTGCCAGGTGTTTCCTCCTTTCTCGGTTGTACCGTACAATGCATCAAACATGCGTTTGCAATAACGTAAGCCACACTGAGGTCATGAGTAGCAAATTGGCTACTATGGCCAGCGTTACACTTACGTGTTCGCTCCGAAGGTGCGATCATGATTTCTGCGAGAGTCCTTGTGGTTCTGCATAAGAGAGCATCAACACGTATTCACCTATAGAGAGGGCACTGTTCTGAAACTAGTGAAGTTGCGACAACTCCGTAATGCGCATGGACCGTTTGTTCCATATTCAACCACATACTTTCAGAGCCACGCTAAAGACAAAATTAAGCTGAGCAGTACTAGCGGACTACATTTCCACAATAAAAAAAAATCAGAACACTGCTAAGCCAGGCACTACACACACAAAAAAAACGAAACGCGGGCGATGACGCCGCCTTAAATAAGTTTCCGGCCCCCCATCCCCTCGAAGTCACAAATTTTGACGGTCTACGTTCGCGCCTAGTTAATATTTTATCTGTAAATACGGAATACATTAAAGTCTTAAACACGGAAGTTTTCACATTTGGAGAACTTCTATTGAGCCGCCTCGGCTCAGCTACGACACAACATTTGGAAACCTGAGTCGTCGCACTTACGCGCCGGTGAGGTATTTCCGGCGCGAAACTTTTCAAAACAAAACGTTCGCCTTTCTTTTCTGGTGGTCAACGTCTTACCGAAAACACTGTATTTTTATAAAGCACATTTTGTAGTCCAACTTGAATTAGTGCTTCTATTTTGTCCTATTAGGTTTTAGTACATGTCGTTTGCTTGCGTTTACTGCGATTTCGCCCAAGCGCAGATTATTGGAGTCATACGAGACATCTCGAGAACTGTGCTCGATCCGGGAAGAGCTGCGCGTTCCGTCGAAGTAAAACAGTTACCAGAACATCTTTTCTTAACGCCGTGTGCACGCTTATTCAAAAAAAATTATGTGCTTCCCACGCACTGTGGGAATCCATGTAAACGAGGCTATCTATGCTGTTTACTATGATTGACGATAATTAGCGGTAATGTTGACGGCGAATGTTTAAGTTCTTCAAGCTAGTGAAATCGGCGAGCATAGGTTTCAAGCCGCGAAAGAAGTGAAGGAGGAAGGCGTCTTACATGCCGGGGAAAGTACGAAGGAGCGCGCTTAGCGCGCGGCAAAGTACCACCCCCTAGAGGAAAGTGTAGGTAACGTTGAATGGGCATGACGATGAGACGAAGCGTCGCGGAGGGAGGTAGGCGGAGGCGCGCTGGGTTGGCCTCCTCTGAGAGTTGCTATATGCAGGTGCCAGGTTCGTCGCCCGATCTAGTTGCCGCACGCCAAGCGAGAAGGACGGAGCAGCAACGCAAGCTCCGGCAGGCTGACCGCGAGTCGACTGAGCCCAAAGCCTTCGCAAAGTGCCGGGCACAAGCTTGACAAGTTCGACAAAAAGCGCGGGCTTCGCGCGCCCAAGAGACTTCCGAAGATGTTATGACTCAACTGTTATGACTGCTACTGGGCGGGAACGGCATCCGGCCGGACGGCCAGGAGCATAATAACGCCCGCCCACGCAAGAATGGGAATACTGCGCCCGTTTATTCAGTGACAGCCCTTTGTTCGGACGTTCTCAAGCAGCTCCGGCACGTGCGATGACGTCGGTCTCGCGCCACGGCGAACGCGGTTTTCTCAGTTTTCGTTGTCGTTTTCACTTTGCAGCACTCTTCCCTCCTTACGGTGAGTACAGCCGTACGGATTTTCGTATACGGGTCGATCTACGAAGCAGAGCTGGTTGAGCCTCTTCTGGTAGCGTCGGTACACCAGCTGGTTGATCTTGCGAAAGTTGTGCCGACACAGGACTGTATCGAGGACGGACTTGATCCATGTGACGCTGAAGCTCACCTTCTGCCCTTTCAACGGTGATCATTCGGGATCCTCTTGGTTCTTTCACTGTGGCTGGCAGCCACCTTTCTCCCTCTCCGAAGTTGCGAGCCCAAACAGGAGTGCCCGGGCTCAGCTTGTTTTCTTGATGTGCCTGTGGACAGATAAGAAAGGTTACGGGTGGTGGAAGGCATGTGTCCAATCGAAAACGGATCTGGTATCCCAAAAGTCATTGAGATGGTCATCGTCCATCATCCAAGGGCGTTCTACGGTAGCTAAAGAACAGTTTAGCCAATCGCTCAGACAAGTCACCTGACCTAACCTTCTTGAGGCCATCTTTCAGCGTCCGCACGGCGCATTCAACAAGCCCGTTCGATTGGGGGTAATATGGTGCCGTACGAAAGTGCTTTATGTTATTTCCTGTCAGAAACTTCGTGAAATTCTCCGACGTGAACTGAGTTCCGTCGTGTGTCACAATGGTTCTTGGTATGCCCAGCCTGCTGAAGATTTCACGCAAGGATGTAACTGTCGATTGTGCTGTGGCATGACACACTGGAATTGCTTCGGTCCATTTTGAATGTGAATCTACGGCCACTAGGATCATGGTGTTATTCACTGGACCAGCATAATCCAAATT
The DNA here is from genome assembly GCF_050947875.1 of Dermacentor variabilis. Taxonomy (NCBI): domain Eukaryota; kingdom Metazoa; phylum Arthropoda; class Arachnida; order Ixodida; family Ixodidae; genus Dermacentor; species Dermacentor variabilis. The sequence goes on from NC_134570.1 coordinate 105,301,507, forward strand.
GACACGTGACCAATTCTCGTGCGTTAGTGGCCAGCTTACTGGTATTTTCGCCGGTGGCATTGCGCTTGCTTGTATGCATGTCGTACAATTCCTACTGATTTGTTCGATAGCTCCGTCGATGCCGGGCCACCACACGACAGTACGGGCCAAAGCTTTCATTGCACACATTCCCTGGTGCGTCTCGTGCAGGAATTGCAGCATGTCACCACGAGCAGCCTCGGGAATTACGACTCTGTGACCCCAGTAAATGAGACCTTTGTAAACGGTTAGCTCACTTTTTCGTGCGAAGTATGGGTCAAACCGCGGATCGGGTGCTTTGCGCTCCTTTGGCCAACCATGAAGCAGGTAGGTCTTGTCATTTCCAAGTACTCGATCTTTCTCGGTCAACTGTCTCATTGCTTGCGACGAAAGGGGCGTGTCATCCAGCTGCTGCAGCGAGTGCACGTACTCGTGTAGCTCCTCTGGTGTGTCCTCGGTGGTTTCTAGAGGAAGCCGACTGAGTGCGTCTGCATTCAAGTTGTCCGAGCCTGGTTTTTACTCTATCTTGTACTGGTATGCTCCCAGCAGCAAGGACCAACGCTGAATTCTTGCGGCAGCCATGATGGGCGTGGGACGATCTTCGCGAAATAGACCCACCAGCGGCTTGTGATCTGTGATCAAGGTGAATGTTCTTCCCAGTAGGTAGTCCCGAAACTTTGATACCCCGAACCCTAGAGCCAATGCTTCATGCTCCAGTTGGGAATAATTGCTTTCCGCTTTGCTAAGTCTTCGAGAACGAAAACATATAGTCTTGTCAACGTTGCCAATGCGATGGGACAGTACCGCTCCGATTCGGTTGGGTGACTCACCGCACTCCAAGCGCAGCGGCAGTGAGGGATCGAAGAGAGTGAGCAGTTTGGCATTGCATAAAGCGTTTTTTGACTTCTGAAACGCTTCCCCTTGTTGACAGCCCCAATTCCAGCGACGTTCTTTGGTTAGCAAATCGTAGAACGGTGATAGCCGACTGGCCATATTGGGATGGAACTTGCTGTAATACGTGAGGAAACCCAAGTAGGAACGCAGTTCGCTCACGTTCTTGGGTGTTGGCGCTTTCATAATAGCATCCATGTTCTCCAGAGGTTGCAGCCCTCCAGTACTGATCTTGTGGCCAAGATACGAAACCTCAGACAACCTGAAGGTGCACTTCTCCTTCCTTAGCTTGACGCTGTACTCTCGAAAGCGCTGGAGCGCCTTGAGGTTCTTTCCGCCGTCATTCCTCTTCTCGGCAACCGAAACGTCGTCCAAGTACGCCTGGACTCCCGGCAAGCCGTTCAGAACGCTGTCCATTATTCGCTGAAAGATAGCTGGGGCAGAAGACACACCAAATGGCAGACGATTAAAGCAGAATAATCCCCGATGTGTGTTAATGACCGTCGGCTTCTTTGACTACTCATCCAGGGGGACCTGGTTGTAGGCGTCTCGAAGGTCCAATGTGCTGTAAACGTCACCCTCGTGCAGTGCAGCAAAAAGGTCATTGATTACCGGGAGGGGGTACTGCTCCGTCACAGCTGGCATTTACCGTTAGCTTGTAATCGCTACACAATCGAACTGTTCCGTCTTTCTTCATTACCGGAACTATCGGCGTCGCCCACTCCGAGTGAGCCACCGGGGACAGGACTCCGGATTTAACAAGTCTGTCCAGGTCGTTAGAAACCTTTTCTCGCATTGCATATGGAAGTGGCCTGGCTTTGAAGAACTTTGGAACCGCATCCTCCTTCATGCATACATGAGCGGGCGGAACCTTGAACAGACCCAGTTCAGGTGCAGAAACGTCCTCGTACTCACACAGGATCGCTTGCAAGTTTAGCCCTTGCTCCTTAATGCTGCACACGCTCAAAACCGCAGCCCCTTCGTTGTTCAGCGCCTGGATGAGATCACGGCCACACAGGCTCGGTCCGGAGACGCGAACAATGATCAGTAACGCCGTAAATGTCGCGCCGCAGTATGAAACTGGGAGCGTTAGCTTACCGGCTATAGGCAACGGACCCAAGTAGTATGACTTCACGCTGGATTTTTCAAGGCAGGGGCAGCTTGTGCGATGTTGGCAGTAGACGTCCCAGGACACCACGCACACGGGTGAGCCGGTGTCAATTTCCATCACCATGTAGGCTCCGCCCCCGCAAAAATTGCGTCGTACCGGGCTGACGATTCCGTTTTCTACAGTTGGTTGCGGCTTTAATGTATATAACTGTGCGAAGAGTTCGGCTTCGGCGTTTTCCATTGAGCCGCTGCTCAGCGCCAAGCTCTGGTGCGGTCGCTTTCTTTTAGATCGACACACGGCAGCTAGGTGCCCCTTTTTCCTACAGTTGAAACATTTGGCGTGTTTAAAGGCACAAGTCGCCTTACCGTGCTAGCGGCTTCCACACCGATGACAGCATTTAGACGATCCCCTCGCCTGACTGCAGTTTTTCCTGCCTGTCGCTGCCGTCGATCGCCTGCTAGTCTGTAAATCTCGGGCTCTTCTTTCGGTTCCGCCTGCTTCATACGCTCAACACCCTGTCGTGCAGCCTCTGCTGCAAGCACGACGTTTTCTGCCTCCTGGAATGCCAGTTTCGGGTGAGAAAGCTGTGCCTTCTGCACGTCACTGCTACGAATTCCGCACACGATCCTGTCTCCCAGCAGGCGGTTCAACATGGTCTCGAAGTTGCATTTATCAGCCAGGGGTCGGAGCTCCACGTTAAACTGTTGAGCTGATTCCTCTTCCCTTTGAATGCGGGCAAAGAACTTGAAGCTTGTTTCTCATTTGGCGGGGGTGCGTAAAATTCTTCGAGAATGGTAACCGCTTCCGCGTAGGTTAACTCGCTCACCTTCCGCGGAGCACAATGCCCAGTCAGTACGTCGATAGGCTTCGAGCCCAGTGCAGGGATGGGAAGCGCCCTTTTCTTAGCGTGGTCGACGATGGTCGTTACCCTCGAAGTACGACTCGACTCTGGTGTAGTACGACGACCACTTGTCCTTGGCGTCGTCGAACTGTGCAACTTGGTACGCCATGGCAGGAGTGTTCTCCGTCATCAAGGTGCTGGTTCGTTGCTCGTCGCCACTGTTATAACTCAACTGTTATGACTGCTACCGGGCGGGAACGGCATCCGGCCGGACGGCCAGGAGCAGTCATGACAGTTGAGTTATAACAGAAGAACTTGCTAGGCGGCTTGCAATAGTACGGGTGTATCAGGCAAGAGGCCGTAGCTTAGAAACTCCTCACCAGCGTGAAGCCCGTTTGGAAGCCCAGCACATGCAGTGTCGTGCGCGAAGCCCGGAAGCGAAGTGCCGAACAGGACGTATCGATTGCGATAGCAAATTTGTAGACAGGTACACAAAGTAAGGATACTAGTTGTATCGGCTGTATAAACTGCCAAACATTCGCTTACTAACTACATTTACAAACACGGTAACCCGCCATGGTTGCTATGTAGCTATCGTGTTGGGCTGCTGAGCACGAGGTAGCAGGATCAAATCCCGGCCACGGCGGCAGCATTTCGATGGGGGCAAAATGCGAAAACACCCGTGTACTTAGATTAAAGAAAAACCCACGTTAAAAAACCCCAGGTGCTCGAAATTTCCGAAGTCCCCCACTACGGAATAGCTCATGATCAGATCCTGGTTATGGCGCGTAAAATCGCATAATCTTAAAGAACACGGTGTCAGCACGCACAGGTAAACGAACACATCACACTCGACGACAGCGGAAAATTGCTGTCAAGACGTTGCCATGATGAAGCGCGGCAGCAGCAGCGAACGAGGTAACATGTCTGCTGTCTATCGCTTCAACAAAAACTCAGCAGCGAGAACACTGCCCCCATGCAGCTACGAGCCGTAGGCGCCGTCGCTACGCTTACACTCTGCAGATTGCTTTCAGCATACTGCCCGCAGCCGCGAAATACGCACTTTCTGGCGGAGTACAACGCCGCCCTCCCCCTCCTACCCTCCGGAACCACGCACGCGACGAAAAACAGAGCTGCCCCCCCTCCTCCCCCGCTTTCCTCTTTTGCGCACGCATCGCACGCTTTCACTCGCACATACAGCACACGGCGTGCGAGGACGATGTTATCGCCCTTGTACTTTATACAGAACATCGAGGCGACGACGATGGCAGAAATGCGCTTGTAGTGAACGCGTAACCCGCGTTTACTGAATGAAACGTCGCCTCAGTTTTTTTTTTTATTTCGCCCCCGACGAAGAGCGGCTAAGCGGTCGGGATCCAACCCGCGACCTCGGGTAATGCCACAGCCGCAAGACTACCGCCGCGGGCACAGAAGTGTTGATTCAACGTGTGACTGCTTCCTTAGTGCACCTAGACCCTACAGTGCACACTAGTGCGGTCCTGCTTCTGCACGCGCTGCGCTAATTGTCTGCTTTACGAATTTTCATGGTGTTGATTTTTCAGAAGTTACAGGAACGTACCGTAGCGTCCCTTCAACTTAAATTTATCCCGACAGCGCGCAACCGCTGTCGTGTCCTCACGTCTCCTTTTCCCTATTGCCCCCCCTTCTTCTTTGTATGAGAACTGCTAGCGAAGAGGGGCAAGGTTTTTATTCACTCGTTTCTCGATTTTGTCGTTTCTACCGATTCTCTGCCTCCTTTCTACCATCCTACCTAGATTTTCTCTAGACTTGCACGTTAGTAGAAAGGTAAGCACTGCCATTTCTGCAATGCTTTTGCGAGGGTTCGCGGATAATTACAGCTGTCAAGAGGTTAATGTAGCGACGCCCAGTGAACCCCATAAGGAATTGTACACATTCGAAGCGATGCAAACGTACAAACGAGTTTCTAGCGTCGCCTTTCCTCTGTGCCACGCTCCTGCCATTTATATACATGCTCTGAATCTCCCCCCGACGTGATGTGCCAGACAGCAATAGCAGCAGCTTAAGTGTAAAAGCCGAAGGACGGGGCAAAGGAAGGTTCGCTTTAAAACGTGAGTGCTACCTTTGGAGAAGGATGTTTTGTAACACTACACTGAACAGTTCAATAAGCCAGACAACTTCAAGGCACAGCTTTTCTCACTTTGCCAACAATTCCGACACGTCTGTTCGAGTTCAGCTTAGAGTATATTAGGAATGAAACAAAAGCACTTTCTTAGTATCATCTTTTCATCCATTCCCAGTTCGTTTGGTCGACAAAGGTAGAGAATACGAAAAAAAAATGCGGCTCTGAGTCGAAGTCTCGGTGCATACAGGAAAACAACAGGTCATCACGAGTCGATTACGAGCCCTTGACACCCCTCATAGTAAATGCTGTATCTTTGTCCGTAAACATACTGTATTAGGCACCTCAAATTGAGCGCACCAACTGAATTGGGAATTATTTCGTTCGTCCTCACATTATAAATGCCTTCGCTCGTCATTGAGCTTATAAGCATTAGATAAATAGGCATAGAAAAAAATTCTGGAAAGAGACACTAACCTTCCGTCTTGCAGCAAAAGGGGGATCTTCTTCTTCTGAGCCTCTCGCGCTGCTCTCACGTGAACGTACAGATGATGTGCAGTGGTTTGGTCAGATACCTCGTGATGATGATATGATCTTTGTTCGAGTGCCATCTTGGAGCCATCTTTGTTGGAGTGCCACTCGCTACCAGTGTGTAAACCTTTTTCACATCATGACGTCCCAATATATATATATATATATATATATATATATATATATATATATATATATATATATATATATATATATATATATATATATATCCTATGTTTGCTATGTCGCTCCTACATTTACCCTTTGTTCCTTTTAATTCAAGCACCCACTTCTCGGCCAACCCTACGTTGTGGGTAGGAGCAACTGTTTGCGCCTATTGTCATCATCAAGAAGCAACAACCGCGAGCACCCGTGCGGACGCCATTTTTCCACTGTCTACTTCGGAGCGTGGAAATATCTCCGTGTTTGGGAAAATGGGGCCTCAGCCTCCTCCACGAAGTCCATCAAATGCTGCGGCGGCCACTCGAGCCGCTGCGGCGGCCACTGCTCAGGCATCCGGCAGCCCCGCTGCAAGGATATCGCGCAGTACAACCGCACCGAGCAGTCCTGGAACTACGACGCCCGGCAGAACGTCTCCGGCTGCTGTCGGAGGCCCCGAGAGAATGACACCCAGAACAGCAACCGCACAGAGGTTACACGGAGCAGGTACGCCCAGCAGAGGAGTAGCGAGGACTGCCGGCAGTCCCGGAACTAGAACTCCCGTTAGGCTGGCTACCCCAACGGACAACCCCAGAGTAAGGACACCCAGCCAACGAGCTACACCGAATATTCCCGGCTCCAGAACGCCATCCGCCGCAGCGGGCAGTCCCGGAACCAGAACACCAGCATCTGCAGCTCAAAGTTCCAGAGCCACAACCACAGCTTCTGCAACGGGCAGTCCAGGGACTAGAAGTCCTAACCGAGCGGCGTTGAAGGTCAGCCCAGGAGCGCGGACACCAAGCAGAGCGGACGTTCCAGTCAAGACCAAAACTAAGACACCCTCCCGAACACCTGTGTCGGATAGCCCCGGTCAGCTCGTTAGCAAAGCAGTGAAGCCTCCTGGGACTGCGGGACGACCTGCAAGCTCCAACAGAGATGCAGCCATCGCGGCTATCGTGTTAGCGTCCGGGTGAGCTTAAGACCGACTTCAAAGCAACAAGTGAAAAACAAATAATCCATGTTTAATCCGTTACTCTAATTCCAGTGAAGAAAACGTCAAGCTATCAGGGAGCCTGTTACGGCAGCTACCTGTGTCGCAGAAAGCTTAATCTACAGAATTATCTTTGAGCCGAGATATTTCATTCGGGAGAGTTAATGGCTATGGTGTCAGGCTGCTGAGCACGAGGTCGCGGGATCGAATCCTGGCCACGGCGGCCGCATATCGATGGGGGCGAAATGCGAAAACACCCGTCTACTTAGATTTAGGTGCACGTTAAAGAACCCCAGGTGGTCGAAATTTCCGGAGTCCTCCACTTCGGCGTGCCTCATAATCAGAAAGTGGTTTTGGCACGTAAAACCCAATAATTACATTATCGAAAGAGTTAAGCACACTTTCGTTAACATAGGCAAAAGGGAGAGGGATATTATTGAGACGAAGGTGACCTGGTCGATAATCGATTATATGATGCAATGTCTGTATAAAAAAGGGTTTCACAGGCCTCAATAAATATCGTTTTTAAAGGAAGAATGCTGACGTAATGGTCATGTTTCGGCACGTAAGCTGCTTTCTTAAAGAGCAGTCTGTAAAGTAACGGCACAACATCACCGCGACATGAAAAACTAAAAGTCCATGTTATGACTTGCGTAAAGCATGGATCGAAATCGCAATAGAAGGGTATGCGAGCTTTACGGCACTGTCATGCACGGCCGAAGCGCTCCAAAAACGCAAGAAGTGTTGTCGATCGTAGGGTAGAATGTGAAGACTAGTTGTGTAGCATTTGTTACACGCAAATTCTGAGAGGGGCGGAGTAGACTATGACAAAGGTTCTTGCTAACCGGCCAGCCTTATAGAAAGGCCGTCAAGGGACTTCGCTGTCATGGATTGTCGTTGTTGGGATAAATAATGTGGGTCACTCCCTGAACCAGGTTACTTACAAAAGTGGTGACACGGCCGTGGCTCTTAACCCTGTGATTCCCAACATGTTATGATGTATGCTACGCTCAATTTGGTAGCTCGTCCTGACTTAAGCACGGAATATTCAGCGAATCGGTTTAGTAGCGTTTTCGATATGCGAGTCTCCAGACGTGGATAGTTTCAGCAAACTAAATACTAAGCGCAATAGGTTTTACTTAAATAAGATTTCGTTGTTTCCTTTGTAGAAATGTACTCTCCGTGGCCTGAAATAAAGATGAACAAGTAGTTCCGACTTTTCATAATGTGGAATTGTGTTTGGGCATTACAAGGTTAACACGCAACTTTCTGATAACACCGTGGTATGGAAGGCCAAGCTCAATTTGATGTTTAGGTTTTCAAATGCATGTAGAATACCATACTGCCATGTGTATATAGCCGAGTCGTGTCGTGTCTATAAGACTTCAACCAGCACGATGACTCGAAAAGAACTTTCGAAATATTCGCGTTCGCTTGTATTCAGGGCCACCACGTCATTCATACCTGACGGTAGTTCACCTCCGAAAGCCAGCTCGCCGCCCTTGAGGTTCCAGGAATCCAAAGCATCGAATGTGAGATGGATGCCTCCACAGGCGTCGGCCACGAGCACCAACGCCACCGAGACCGCGGCCGCAGTCGAAGCCACCGAAGGAAGGGACACGGCTAGCACCACATTGGGTGCGACCACGGGTGCGACCACGGGTGCGACCACGGAGGCGACCACAGGTGCGAGCACGGGCGCGACCACCGCGGCCATGACGCACGAACCCGCGACGTTGGCCGACACCAGAGCCAGGATGCCGCGCTCATCGTCACCTCGTAAGGCGATAACACCTATTCACCCTTTCAGAGGTTGTTCCAACAGCGAAACTTTCTAATCGAATCCAATACGAATATACGAGAAAAATTACCTCCAAATATTGAATATACTATATCGACGAGTTTTTTTTATTTATTTAGGAACAAAGTGAGCCATAAACTTTTTATGGACTCTGTCTGGTCAATCAGTTCGGCGGTTTTTCTCTAAGGACGAAGCATTTACAGCAATAGCAAGGTTTAGCACTGTGCTCGAATTTTTCAGACGGTGTTCCAACCGTACACCCATTCGACATGTTGGCGCGTCGCAGCAGGCAAGGCGAGTGCTGCCGGGCCGAATTAAGGAGTAGCGGCCCGGCAGGTGCCAAGCGTCTGAACGAAGACGTGATGAGGAGCTTCGCCAATGGCGCTGCAGAAGTCGCACCTCAATTAGGCAGAAGATGAGCGGGCAACTAAAGCAGTTAGTGAGAGCACAGTAAAATTTTAGATAACGTTAGCTTGGCGTTTCGTGTCCGCTCCGCTCAGACAAGTGCACACACACAGCAGTTCAGCAGGAACACTAGTGTCCGCGTGCACACAACCATCATGCCAGTAGCGGGCAGCAGACGCTGTGCACAGAGAAGGGAAAGCAGACGCTGTCCTGTCGTCTGTCCTGGACGCCCGTGGCGAACGCACCACTAGCGTCTGTGTAATTCAAATAAAGTAGGGCGGCAGCTACAATGAATTGGAATCTGTATACGGCGAAGCATGTATATAGATTCGTGCAGTGCGTGTATACACGCACACACAAACACACACACGCACACACAAATTATTGACCCTTTTCACGGTGATCTCGTGGGCGCTGCCATGTTTCATCACGTGGTGACGCGCCTATTGCTTGCCTCAGCTCCCTCCGTTGCCTCTGTGTTTACAATGGATGTACATGACGCCGGTGCGACTCTGCAAACTTATATCGTCGACTGTGTCACATCTCAAAAGAGCGCTGAGCGTTTCTTGGATGCTTCACACGAAACATCCCCTTCATCAGCACCCGCCCAGGCGACGTAAGGGCCCGACATATACTGTGACACGCAAAGGAGCTCATTTAGAGGTGACAGAAACCACCGCCCTCACTGGAAGCGGCAATTACCGCGAAGACCAATCTACATGAACCTGACTCTTACAAGCGGACCGTCACGGAGAGCCCACTAATAAATAAAAGGGGGCCAGCGTCGACGACTCCCGTGTCAATGGCGTGGACATCAAGTTCCCAGTTTGTCACGTCGTTGCCTCTTATGCGGGAGCGATTGCGCAACATTAGAGGCGCAGTCCTGTGGAACGGTGCGACGTCATGGGCGGGACATTGCGATCGATTGGGTGATTCTTACCTGCCGAGACAGTCATCAGATTCCCAAGCCTAGTCACCGGCGGAAATCAACCGCTTTAATAGCGGACACCTTTGGTGAAGGGCCGTGTTGCGACGCCTGCTGACATGTGTGTCCTGACGTGTCATTATGGGTGCTCAGACGTGCTGCGCTCCCACATATGGAGTGGGCTTCGATATCTCAAGCCTGTGTAAATAATGTAAAACAAGCCCCCTTTCGCCCCTGCTCCCACACGTATTCATTCCTCTGTCTGGACGATTACTGGCCTAAACGATACCCCGAGCCGTAACAATGGTGAATGGGTGGACGACACGCGAAGCTTTGGTTACATCTTCAAAGGACATGTAAGCGCTTTCGGAGCCCATTACGCTCGGTACGAACGGCGCGAGCAACGTATACGGTGCTTTTATTAAAAGCAAGGCTAAAAACATATTCCAAGCCATCCTAACTTTCCGCTTAGGAATTGAATCAGTGTCATGGTGGTCAGCTTCGCGTTCTTTGTTTAGCAAATACATTTAAGCAGCGGCTTGTCATCTTTCTGGCTTAGTAAGGTTCCCCGGGCGGTAACTGTCCGATTGTTTATTTTCTACATGGTTTTTCGCTGGTGCGCTCACTTGCGATAGATATGTTCTTGATGGGCACAAGGCTTGTAACGTAGATGCTCTGTGCCTTGTAATAGCTTGTAGCAAATACGTATTATCGCTAGCCAGTCGATTACTGTGCGGACCGTTACGAAACGTTCAGCTTCCAACATTATTGTGCTGACGGTGCAGTAGCCGTCACTCATGCTTCATCGGCGCCTTGATTCAAGTGTGCGCCCCTTCAGTTATTTTTGATACGTTGCCGATAGAGTGGGCGTATGCTTACGCGTGATTTGGGGTGGGTGTGTGGAGATAACCTGCGAGAAAGTTGCTGTAGGCCAAGAAGCGGTGCTACTCCCTTTGTCACCGAAAAGAGAGCGCTACAGCTCACTCGTGAAGATGTTCCGGTGTTGAAGTCCCTTCCTTGGAGGCTAGCGCTGCAACGCTGGTGGATGAGGGAACATGTCTTATCCGTTCGGAAAGCCGCGAGTCGCAAAGTGCTGGCAACACGGGCAGCTTTTAAGTAGCAGCTTCCCTTGAACATGGACACACAGATTCATTCCCTTCCTTAATAGGCAGTTACAATTTCTTGTGCAGTCGACTACTCCACACGTCTTCATTACACCGCTTCATATTTTGTAACATGAATGGAGCACAGTACGTTAGCGAAAACGCCTTTGCATTTCCGACAGCTGATCGCACAGAAGCAGGGAAGAAGAGCCAATGATTTTGTATTCGTGCGCTTTCGCTGAGGCAACACGCGCCGAGCCGCCGAAAGTGCCATCTCGTTTCTTTAGAGCAAACTGCTTGGCCTATACGGCAAGAGAACAAACAGCCAGAGTACAGCCACGGTCACCAAACCCGGCAAGGTTGGCAAAAAAAAGCTTCGCTTTTGAAAGCGTTCGCATGACAGAAGTATGTGCGCCATTGAGGGCAGCTGTATCGTCTATCACGACGACTGGAGAAAGAGCCCACCAAGTTTGGTGGGTTCACAAAAAAAAACCTTATTGATTTCTCAATTCATGTGGCATACATTGACTACGACATAACGCACCATGTATACAATACATCGTGCTCGATATAAACAAAACAGTAAATGTAGGCTCGACGGCAGGGCTAAGACAGCACAATAATGACGTTAGATAATGATACGGTAGCCACTTTTCCGAACACTGCAAAAAGAGCGCCTGCACAGCCATGCTTGCCGACAACTTTCTTGGGGAAAGAAAAAAGGACAGAACGGGGGGCGAAATAGATGAAGCGCATTTTATAAGGAAACCTGGTGGTAAGTATGTCAGCTGTCTGTCTTTGGTTTTGCATGAGAAAAAATTGATTTTCATATACACAGGTAAACGGCTTGACTATATCATCATCATTATCAGCCTGGTTACGCCCACTGCAGGGCAAAGGCCTCTCCCGTACTTCTACAGCAACCCCGGTAGTGACGGTGGATCCGGATCCTGAGACGGAAATAATCAGAGGGATAAGAATGGGCTGGGGTGCGTTTGGCAGGCATTCTCAGATCATGAACAGCAGGTTGCCATTGTCCCTCAAGAAAAAAGTGTATAATAGCTGTGTCTTACCAGTACTCACCTACGGGGCAGAAACCTGGAGGATTACGAAAAGGGTTCGACTCAAATTGAGGACGACGCAACGAGCTACGGAAAGAAGAATGATAGGTGTAACGTTAAGGGATAAGAAAAGAGCAGATTGGGTGAGGGAACAAACGCGAGTTATGACGTCTTAGTTGAAATCAAGAAAAAGAAATGGGCATGGGCAGGACATGTAATGAGGAGGGAAGATAACCGATGGTCATTAAGGGTTACGGACTGGATTCCAAGGGAAGGGAAGCGTAGCAGGGGACGGCAGAAAGTTAGGTGGGCGGATGAGATTAAGAAGTTTGCAGGGACGGCATGGCCACAATTGACTATATATCATGTTCTGTATGACTAGATTGACTTTTTACAATTTCTTGTATGATTATGCGTGAGTGATATACCTGACATGGAGAGCGTAACATGAATAATCGTTTGTAAGAAACGCTTGTTGGAAGTTCAGCGCCTGTCCTGTCGCATGTGTTCCTGTCATCTTCGTCTTTATCTCTTTTTATGAACATTGCCAAGATGAATCAACTCGCCCAAATCAAGTCATGTTTTGTAAGTAAATGTAATCGCCGTTTATGGCTCACTGTGGCAGCCGAAATTGCTTCCCCTTTTCACTGCTTGTCCAAAATTGTGTCCCTCAGGATGAGTCTGGCCTTTGGTCTGGCGTTTAACTGACCGCCTAATCAAATTCTATTGAAGACGAAAAGCGTAAAAGCAGAATCGAAATACTACACAACACGGTCACGCCTTTACCGCTAGTTTCTATAATACGAGGATAGAGATGGTAATAAATAACATTTTAGTTCAAAATTAGAAGGTACTGCATTTCTAAAGCTAGTACCTTCCTTCAGCGGTGTGTCAAATCTCCTAACTATTCGATTCGTAATCGCAATTTTGAATATTCGCACAAACTTACTCATTGCAGACAGGTGATAGAAAGGCAAGTGTCCGTTGATGGTGCAAAAAAATTCAAATCATACAATAAGTGAGACCTCACTGGCCGATATGGAAGCACATACAATCGATCGTATAGGTGCTGGCGCAATGTTTTTTTTTTTTCATTTGCTAGTCACGCCCGACAACGTGCGAGACAATTTTTTGGCAGGCAAAGCCGCAAGTTGGCATTTGTGCTATAAATACGCTGTTTCGCGGGCTTCGCGGATTATCTTAACATGGTAAATATGCGGGAACTTTTTATCCAGCATGCATGTCAAGTTTTTATTCACTGCAGCTGGAAGGCATGAGACATCTCTCTGACAGAGACTTGGAAAGTTCACGCACTCAACGTGCTTATTTTTGTCATGTTTGTTCCACCACATCCTTGCGCGCATAGATGAGTTTTGCTTGAAAATGCGTGCACCCGCTCATTTTGGCTCCTACTGCGGGCTGGTTAAGGCATGCCGCCAAAAAAATATATAGTGTCCGTAGGTACGCAATAGCAAATGTTGGCAGTGCGTCAGTTATGACTAACCGTCGTGCATTCTTAGCAATCGAGCCATCTGCACCTAACAGTGTACTTGCGTACATTGAAAATTGAATTAAATTTCTACACACAGATTTTATAAAGGGCGCATTTTACGCCTGACTCATTCGCCAACATCAAATCTCGAAGTACAAAAATATTCAAGATGCAGCACGTTCCGAAACAATCTTATTGCGTTCAAAAAGGCAAAAGGCAGTATAATGACCAAATGGTCCTCGCACTAGCGGAATAAACATAGCAGGTGTTTTGCGAGTCAAGTTCCAAACAACTGGAAAGGCTGCACAGCCAGCTGTGCAACAGTAGCAAAAGGTTCTTCCTTATTGTACCAAACAAATTAACACAGCAGGTCTTTCATATACACAGCACATACCACAGTCTTTCGTATATCCCTTCCAACTACTCACAGCGGAAGAACCTGCAGTTCAAGGCACTGTATGAAATCAATAAAATTAATAAAGCAGGCTTGGGGCCGAGGGATCAATCGGGCTTTGCGACGTATCGCACCAAAAGCAAGAACTAACACCCTTACATGTTATTCTCGGCCGCTGGCAGCACAGGTGTCGCATCCTTAAAGTTGGTTTCTCCTAATAGGGGCGGATCATATCACGTCCTATTGGACGACGTCATGGCGCTCGGCGAGTAACGGCGCGGGCGGCGCATGGAAAACAGCCGCGCAATTAACTTTCCTCCACTTTGGGACCACGTGCAGGAACACTCATCCCCGTTAGTGAGAGACTACGTGCAAGTCTTGCACGTATACTTACCCGAGTCTCTACTCGGCGCCCAATTCGGCGATAGTTTACCTCGATGCGCTCGCTCCCCGCTACTCGGCAACTTCAAGGAATATATTATAATCGACGCCCGTTTGTGAATGCGGGAATAACTCGCCACAATGACTCCAGTGGGCGGTAAATCGATTTCTTTAGTGTCCTAGACGAGAGAAACTCACCTGCTGCCACAAAGGCCCAGACGAAGTCAGGCAAGCGAAAGAAACCAGCGCACTTCTTCCGTTCGTAGGTGTAAAGCGGGAAAAAAAATGAAACCGTGAGACCTATCGTTTTCAGGACGCAAGGCGGTTGAGCGCCGGAGGTCGTCGGGCCATCGGACGCCAGACAAGCGTCCGGCCGAGCTCGAGGAGCACATGCGCCAGAAGTCCAAGGAGCCGAAGACGACGGAGCGCTTCTCTTCGGCGCCGGCCGCACCCCCGTCCCGCGACTGCCCGCCCAGGGTCCTGTGCTGCGTGGCCGTGCTGGTGCTGGCCGTGATCGGCACCGTGGTGTTCGTCGGCATCTACCTGAACAGCGGCCGCAACACCACGGCCGCCGCCCTGGTGGCCGCGCCCGAGCTCGCAGAGGCCTGCTACGAGGAGAACGCTCTTGCAGCATGCCGCAACGTCACCCTGTACGTGTACACTGCAAAGCTGCCGTAGAGGCATCGAGCGTAGGTCGCGGCATAATGCAGTGAAGAAAAAGCTTCGTGCATGCGGGGTTTTTTTTTTTTATTCTTTCTTATGCTGACACTTAAGAAAGCTGTCGTATCTACGCTGTGCTCTTTATGCCGATAAACTGCCTGATTATACACAACGTTCATTAGCAGGGGAAAGCTAATTACGCTACAATGTGCTTAAACCTCCGTAATTGTCGACTTTATGGTACACTGCTTTCCTGTAACTTCGGAGCTCTTTCCTTCAAGCACTAGCGATTCCGTGAATGTTTCACTATCCAACTTTCAGCCTTATATGCCGCTCTAAATAAGCCGAAATTGAAACATAGCAGCATCGAAGTCAGGTCTGCTTAGCGGCAATTCTAAGACTATAGCGTGAATTTGGAGATACGCGACCCACAAAATGTGCTACGAAATACACTGGCGTTCCAGTTAGGTTTCCCAAAAGTGTGGTTCTACCAGTTTGGGACGATTTCAGCTGGAATGCCCAACCTTACTTTTTCAACAGAATTCGCGTGCGGGTAACTCGTAAGCGGTGCTAGTCTTGGGATTTCTATTAAGCAGCCACGGGTTCACTATACCGCGGTTTATATTTGGCAATGAATAAACCCTAAAACTAGCAATAAAAACTTAATTAGCATAGTTAAGCAATAAGCGATATTATGGATGAGTTTTTGTGTGCGTGTGCTGTCTTCTTAGCCACGTAGCCTATATGCAAAAACTGAAGAGGCCGAGGTAGGAGTTTTTTTTTAATGTTGCAAATAACGCTGTTGCAAATAACACGGCAACACTGTTGCTGCACTAATGTGGATGCGCGGTCGACGGCGCGCATTGAAATGTACACGGCGGTGTTCCGCTGTGAGCGCGACTCGGCCTGATTTTCTGGTAATAAAACGCGCCGACTGCAGCGAAAAACCCTTATATTGCCCTGGAATGGCAAACGTTTCCACCAAATTTGATAGAAGCTTGAACTGTCATTCAACGAAGGGCTGGCACTCAGCCACAGCCTCTGTTTCGGCACTCCATTATAGTTTATTTTTCGTATGTTTCGCTTTCGATCCGCCTACTAGGTTGATATTGTTGAGATGTTAATCGATACCTCATTCTCTGCGAGGATTACATTGGTTCTTAAAGTCTGCGTTCCAGTACAGCGAAGGTAAAGTAACAAATTAACGGGTACTCTGCATCACCAATTGTGCGCATACATATCCGTTCTTTTTATTAGCTGTGAAGCGCCTACAGTTAATAAATTCACTAAAGCAAGTTAGGCCACTATGAGTGACAGTACCTTAGTAAGACCATCAGGCTGGTTCAAACGAGATTATGTTTATTGCCCACTATCGATTATGCGCACGGCAGCGATGCGACAAAACTGCAATTATTTGAGGCGTTAAAAGCATTAGGATGTTGCAGCTTATATTGGCCACTGCGTTGCGTCAGGCTAACAACGCCACAGCGAAGAAGGAAAGCAAATTATAATAGCCACTTTTAAACTCAGTGTTATGACGTTCTGCGTCTAGAAAGTGCCGTTTCACGCATGGTCCTCATACAACGCCCCATATTAGCTTTCATTTTGTAGTAGCGCATCCAAGTACAGAAGCCCATAGTTAACTTGCCAAGCAAAAATAATTCATCGTAGTGGCATCAAAAACACATATTAAATCAACATCTCTGCTCGCCTAACCAGTAAGCGAGAGACATTACAATTATCGCATTTAAAAAATTAAAAAGTTCATTTGTGGGGTTTCACGTGCCAGAACTACGACCTGATAATGAGACACCCCGTAGTGGAGGGGGGCTTCCGAAATTTGTACCACCTGGGATTCTTCAACGTGCACCTAAATCTAAGTACACAGGTGTTCTCGGATTTCGCCCCCATCGAAATGCGATGGCTGTGGCCGGGATTCGATCCCGCGAACCCGTGCTTAGCGGGCCAACACCAATCGCATTTTCACATCGTAGCTGTCGTAATATAAAGTGTAGGACGCGATGTCATATGAGTTCATGCTGACAATTTTTTTCTACTTCTGAATGATGCTCAAGCCACCCGGCGCGAGTTCATTGGTATCACAGAGATTGCGAAGTTGACACATTGTGACAAGTCGCTTAAGCGCAACATTCACGACTTGCTGCTGCCAAGCACTTCATCTTTTCAACGAGGAAAAATGCTCCTTTTTATTTAGTCGAAATACGAAGCTATAATAAAATTTATTATTGTGGCAAGCGGATGGTAGGACAATTGGCGTTTCTGCTCGAGCTAGCGGCCAATAATTCCATAAGCCTCTCTATTTGCTGGCTGTAGATAACTTATAGACACATGATCAACACAACTGCGGAATAAAGAAAGCCTCCTTGTGTAGCCAACCTTTTGATAAGGGATCATTGACGGGACAACAAATGTAACGCTTTCTTGCGAAAACAGTGTCTCGCGGCTGAGGCTTTGCTTGTGAGGCCTCTAGTGAAAACTTAAGCAGCCATATTGACGTAGAGCAGATGTCTTCTACAGACTTGTGGCATCACGCAACCGGTTATTGTCTATGCGATATTCTGCGTTCTCAGTAGGGGCAAAAAAAAAATACCGCGGAACTCAACTCGAGATTAGCCTTGAAGCAATGGATCGACAAAGCGTAGTGCAACTGCATACCTGTATGCAGCTGGGTTCCTTTGTCGCGCTTTCCTCTGGACTAGCCGCGCCATCTAGCGCCACCGCAGCGAAGTTCCCGCGTGCGGCGTATGTGTACACAAACTCAAACAATGATATATGAATATACATGAGGCGCGTTCGACTCTGTCCAACACCGGAGGAATATAAATGAATTTTAGTCGCTCACTGAAGAGCGCTACACTTACCCGGTGGCACAGCCCAATAACCTAAATTGGGGTCACAAAGTTCCTTAGAGAGTTACACACACATACAGCGACATACTCTGCGAACCAAAATGGCGCAAAACAGATTTATTGAGGAGGGGCACATACCTTGTGGCACACACCCAGTCAACCAAGTTTGGGGTGAAAATATTAATTGAAGAACGCCACATTCCGAATCGCACATGCCCACTGATCCAAACTGACATCACAGGGGTTCATTGAAGTGTGGTACAAACCTAGGTCCACACACCCTCTGAGAAAGAGGTTCACTGAAGAGCGGCGAAGAACAAGTGGAGCATACCCAGTAGCAGAGTTGGCGCGAAACAGGTTAATTGATAAATGGCACATACGCAATGTCACATACCCGTTATGCAACTTGGCCTGACGATTGGCTTCGAAAGTGGAATATGCGTGAAGTGCGCTAGCAATGCTAATCACAGGAAACTGTTTTAGAAGGTAAAGAGTGACATGTCAACAAGAGCGTAACTGGGGCATTGCTGGTCTATTACTTATCAGGTCTGCTCGCCTTTGCTGTATTCTTCATACCAGCTAGATTCAAATTTATTAATTGCGCATTTACGCCGGTCAACCCGCACAGAGACATCTTACTTTATTCCCCATACATGATGCTACTTCAAGCACGCCCATAATTCCTGGAATGATTCACGCGCAATTCGCATCAACGTAGCAAAAGTTGCACACACACATCTGTCTAGCTTTCTGTTACCGCTGTTATGATTCAGAGGCTTTAGCTGTCAGAGACGCTTATCACGAATTCTCCGAATTCATTTCCGACCATGAGCGTCGCATTCTGATGCGGGCGGGCGGGTAGAAAAATCTCCTCACGTAATTGGGCTTACATACCCATTATCAAAACACTGGAGAAAGGCATTAAAGCGTGCCCTGGTATGCAAACTTGTCCCGAAGCCTACGCTTCACCTCTGCTGCCACTGCTACAGCATCGCTCAAATTTTCACTTATCCTGACGTGTACAGAAAAGAGACTAAGGAACCGTGAATTCTTGTAAGATTAAAAGCCAGGCCGCTTATGGCAGCTGCCACATTGGACACGTTTTGAAATCTACAAGATACGAAAACTGACACAGAAAATAAGGGACACGCGCTTTTCCTACTTCGGCTCTACGCACCTGTTGTAACGAGAAAATTATTTGTTGACCTTGAAAACCAACCAGACCATCAACCAATATCCTTTGGTTATCTTGTATCTACATCTTGATACGTCTGGCAAGGCGTGTATCAATATCTGTATTTCTGATACATTAAAGAATGTATCATGTATCTTGAGATACAAGATACTGCTATCACAACGTCACCGTACGAAACTATAAACGCTGGCTGAGCTCTGCTTTTCAAGCTGATACTGCTGCCACTAAGCCAACTTAATAAATGAATAATTCACCAACGAACCCTTTGCACCAGAATAAAGCAAAATTTGAAAGGTCATTGTAGCTTTATGGGCTCTCTGCATACTTGATACGCCTCAAAAAAAAATATATCGCTACCAGCATTGTCGCTGCTGTACACCTGTCCGGTGATCCGGTATTGCGTAAAGGGTTATACGTTTACGGACAAGGTAAAACCCACTACAGTATTTCCGCCGTCGTTCAGAGGCTTCCTATTGACGTTCTTCTAACTAGATGGTGACCAGCTAGCTGGACGGCAAGCTGAGCAGCGACTCCCATCAATTACGAAAGCGACAAGCAAAAGCCATCGACAACGCCGCGTATAAAGAGCTTTCATGATAAGCGGCTGAAGCAACCGCAATAAACTGTTTTGGAATGAAAACATTATACTTTGAGACAGAAAGACAAAGTTTGAGATACTAACAGACGTTTGAGTCAAATGAAACAAGGTTGGTCGGAGTCAAGAGATTTCCAAGCAAACTTCTTTGTGCATACGCGTTTGCTGCTATATTATATAGATATATAAAAAGAAATACCCGCCGTGGTTGCTCAGTGGCTATGGTGTTGGGCTGCTGAGCACGAGGTCGCGGGATCGAATCCCGGCCACGGCGGCCGCATTTCGGTGGGGGCGAAATGCGAAAACACCCGTGTACTTAGATTTAGGTGCACGTTAAAGAACCCCAGGTGGTCGAAATTTCCGGAGTCCTCCGCTACGGCGTGCCTCATAATCAGACAGTGGTTTTGGCACGTAAAACCCCATAACCTAACCATAAAAAGAAATTTCTGTATGTATGGAAGTATCTCAAGATACAAATGGAAAGTATCATATCGAATACAGTAATTGCGGTAGTATCTCGTATCTGTATCTCAAATACTTGTTGCCCCGTATCTTGCATCGTATCATGATACTCTTGCAAAGTATCTTTGCCCAGTCCGGCCAACAACGCACGGAGCTGCTCGACTTTCTGTGCACTGCAGCGGCGCGAGAAATTAACTGTGCGTAACGAAACGTTTCTTATAAAGGCACTCTCCCCTCCCTCTCTCTCTCTCTCTCTCTCTCTCTCTCTCTCTCTCTCTCTCTCTCTCTCTCTCTCTGCACTTTTACTGTGCAGGTACATGCTGGATGCCATGAACCCGCACGCCTCACCATGCGTGGATTTCTACGAAAGCGTGTGTGGTCGGTGGCGAGACAGAGATCCCGACCGGAGGCCTTACGCCGAGGAACACGTGCTTAATTTCAACCAACGCGTTGCCGACGCATTATCCGCCATGGCCACCGCCCGCTTGCAGAACTCGAGCGGCGAGCGTCCCATGAGTCTCGAGACCCAGATGGCACTGTTCTACAGCAGCTGCTTCACGACGATGTCGAGCGGTCGCACCCATGTGAGCGACGTCGCCAGGGTAGTCGAAGCAATGGGAACGGATCCATCGAAGTGGACCAGCGTCTCCAGCTCTGTCGCCCTCCTCGACCTAGTGGTCAGAGCCACCCTACGAAGCGGGTTGCCCTCTTTACTTCGGGTGGGCTACTCTGCAGCAAGCCGGACGTTCCGCGTGGACGTGGGAGAAACGCTGGATTCGACGTTTTCTAAAGACGCTGAAAGGGTGTGGCACTTTGTTCTAGGCGTTTCCCACGATCTCGGCCACCAGTTATCACCGTCACGGATCAATTTTTCGGCGATATCAGTTATGGACGATCTCGTCGATAAGATGAGGACGAAAGCCAACGGCCAAGCATGGTCGGCTCCGAGCAGTCCGGAGGGGCTAAAGTACGTAGATCCCGAAGTGACGTGGAAGGACGCCCTCGAACAAGGTCTTCCGTCGAGGCTCAGGACTAAAGAGAAACTGAACATGATGGTGCAAATCAGAGCAAAAGAAGTCATCCGCAGCATCGTTGGCCTACTCAGACAGCTGCCGGTCTGGTCATCTAGCCTGTACGCTCTCCTGGTTTTGCTCGCTCAGGTACAGCACGTTAAGCTGTTTGACTCTAAGCTACAGCGCCAGAATTTATTGTAAACGATTTAGGACTACTCCAAGCGTAGCGTTGTCAGCACCGGAGAGAAAGTAAAATCTTACTGTTTGGCATTAGCGGTTGATACCGCGGTGCGGCTGGCACCGCTTTGCTTTGAGTGCTTCGTTACACTACTGAATGGGTGATGTTGTAAGAGGTCCCTCGAGTCCCACCCGTAGCGCTGTCCCTGCAACCTAGTCAGCCTGAGATGACGGACCGGCCAAAAACTAGGTGACGGAGAATGAAAAACAAAGCGTTCATTGACATCGCTGCGTAAAGGGTGCCCAGCTTAAGCTCCTTACAATGAAAAGTGTATTGTAAAGCTAAAGCTCGCTCTACCGAGAAGCAGTGTCATTTTTGTAGCTTCCCGTGTACACTTTCACCCAGCAAAGGGAGGGAGGGGATCGTCGATGCCAGTGCTCGCGGCTTAGCGTGGCCGACTTTACAATCACAAGCACAGGCGCCTACGCACGCGGGCATGGCCTTCGAGATGTCTTACGCTACGGCCTTTCGGTGTTGTATACCGCCTGAATTGTCGCCGTTCTGCAACCTACAGCTTCGCATTGGCGTCGATTTTGTTTTCTTTTATTGCGGAACACTAATTTTCGTCAGAGAGGCTAGCCGCATCCACAGCGATTCACATGGCGAAAGCGTGTCGGCTGATTCGACTGCTGGTATACTGCGCGGATTTTTCGGTTATCTTATATGCTACGATAACACAGTGGTCACGGCTCACTTTGCTCCTAAGGCAGAAACACCCTACGTATTATAGGCGGTTTCTGCACTCAGCAGCTTAACCTTACTGCACCTTGATAATGCAGTGACTGCCACCCACATATTACTCAGCTTAACCTCTTAGAGTCGTTCAATGGCTCAGCGTCTACTCGAACGCCCAAGTGCGGAAGGGCGTTCCTCAAGCAACTCGCCGTCGTAGCGA
Source organism: Dermacentor variabilis (assembly GCF_050947875.1). NCBI lineage: Eukaryota > Metazoa > Arthropoda > Arachnida > Ixodida > Ixodidae > Dermacentor > Dermacentor variabilis. The sequence goes on from NC_134570.1 coordinate 105,323,640, forward strand.
TCGCACTGCGGTTTCATTGCAAAGCAGCGTCTGTTCAGTCAAGAGGAGGCCCTGCTCTGCACTCGGCAGATTAAGGAAAGAGCCTTGGGTTGGGGCCCCCTTTTTGTATACAAGGGTCAGTAATTAATCTCAGGCCGCATTCGGGCTCGATATTCAAAAATGCAGTGTGGTCGCCGCTGCTGGAGGGGAGAATACAAAGCACATTACAATCTCCGCTGAATTGCCCGAATGAAGTACTTTATTTTTATTTATTTATTTATTTATTTTTTGTCGTGTGGAGTGCGAGCATACTCGTGGGCATAGTGAGTGAGTGAGTGAAAACTTATTGAGTCTTTCAAGAGTTTCGCGATTACGAGGTCTCCGTCGTCTTCATCTTCTTGGCGCTGGCGACTTGAGACATCTCTTCAGCAAGGGTGGGCCCCTATTCCAAGGCTCCACTGATTCGTACTGCATCGCTCGCGTGCTGCACTAGGGCCCTTTGGTTCGTGAGCTCGCTGCTGGTGATCCGACTCTCCCATTGCTCCGCACTCGGGTGTTCGTGTTTGTGGAATGCATTGTTGCGTTCGCACTCCCAGGTGATGTGGCAGAGTGTAGGTGTGGCACCGCACCAAGGGCAGGTGGCCCTGTATTGTGTCGGAAACGTCTTATTGAGCACGTGTAAGTTGGCGAAAGAGTTTGTTTGTAGTCATAATGTTTGTTTGCAGTTAATTGTGAAGCAGTTCTCAAGTTTATTTATTGCATTACTCGTTTCCGAAAGATCTTAGGTTATGAAAATTTATTTGTAAAATCTGCCTTGACGCTATAGCAAGTTTTATGCCGAAGACTGCGCGCAAAAACAAAGCTTATCGCACTCGCTTGCAGTGCTCTCCCAATTTCCGCCTTTCACCTTTTGTTTTCTTCAGTATATATATATATATATATATATATATATATATATATATATATATTGTTTTCCTTTTGTTTTCTTCAGTATATATATATATATATATATATATATATATATATATATATATATATATATATATATATATATATATATATATATATATATATATATATAAAGAGAGAGATAGAGAGAGCAACTGGATTTTTTGACGGGCCAAACCTGTTTAGAAAAATGAGAAGCACAACATCGCGGTTATCTTTGGTTTATTTACCCAGCAGTTCTGGTCGGTCGCTCATTTCATCAAAGCCGCAAATCAGCCGGCGGGGCACATTCAAGACAAAACCGCACTAGGACTTGCTATGTTGCACACTTCCGACAACGCATGCTTTAAACTCGCGCACGAATTTTACCCCACGACACCTGAATGCGCAGGGCAGGCACAGCTAAGGGAACGTATCTCAAATGAAACGTTGCTTTCACCAATCTGCCCTTCCCTCGTTACCAGCCCTCTTGATTATGTTGTGGCCACAGGTGATGAAATACGCGCCATCCTTGCGATATGAGCTTCATAGGAAAGAACCGGTCGAGCCGAGTTTGGCAAGCTGCCTCCGACTCACAGCCGACAACTTCGGGCGGCTCTACCCGCTCTGGGTAGCGCAAACCTTCCAGAGCCGGGAGCAGGTCGAAGGGGCCCGGAATCTGTTCCGGGAGATAACTTCGACGCTCCGAACAAACAACCGGGTCAACAGGGGAGTCATACTCTACCTCGGAAGACTGAACACATCGAAACTCGTCACGTATGGTACGTCCTCTGGGAGCTACTGGAATCGTTTCGACTGAAGTCGGTAAATTCTAGGGCATAGCTTAGTTTTTTCCGACTGCCTGAAGTTCGATTTTCGTTCAGTAAAATTTAGTGTGCGAAGGATGAGAAGGTAATTAAAATATCTCACCTACAAGACCAGTAGCCGCAGACTGTGAAACCACACAGGGAGGTGGGATAATCCTAGTACTGTACAGTGGGTTTTCTTGCTTGAAAAACTTGAGGTGGTTTCACGACACTCAGAGTCGTAGCTCTGCCTTGACGCCTTGCAACTCCTTTTTACTTTCTACGAGACATGACGGAGCAACAAATTCAACAAATTATATAGCGTGACCGACAACAATATTATTATCGGATCCGGAGTGTTAAAACGCAGCTTTTGCTGTAGAACACTGGCATAGAACCGCGCGCATAATACCGATCTCCAAAGGACAACATAGCTTAGACGATAGGGGCACACGGTGACTCAAACCTTTCTCACATGCATCCTACTTCAGTAAATTTTCCTGCTGGTTGCCTGCGCTGTTTGGGCCTTCCCGAACCCGTGCGAGCCTGCTTTAGACAGTAGCGCTTTTCTAGAAAAATTGTACACCAATAAAGCTAAGAACACGGCCGTGTTTTCGTGTTCGTCTGCAGAATTCTGGCAAAATATGAACGAACCAATCATGTTATTTAAGAGCCCTTATTGATGTTTTATCTCGACGGATACAGCTTATTTTGTCATTTATTTTCCTATTTAATAATGCACTATCATGGCACTCATTTTTGCTACATTGAACTGGGCTGTTCGCCATGATGATGCGTGTAGGAAGGCGCTTCACCGTGGCTGTTTAGCGGCTATGCTGTTCCATTGTTAAGCCTGACGTCCCAGTGTCGAATCGTGGTATTGGCCGTCGCATTTCAATGGAGGCTGCAGTCTAACGTACACGGTTATATGTATATGGGTGCATGTCAAAGATCTGTACCTGGACAAAATTCATCTGCAGCTTTGCATGCCATAACATGTAGTTTGCGACTTCAAACACCTATCATTCCGAAGATCAAATACCTATGAATGAAATTTATTGTGCGCACGTAAATCACTATACTCAGCTGCATATTTGGGCGGGTACGTAAATATTTTCTTCATCCCCTTTTTCCTCATTCTCGAGCAAATATTGGTTCAATAACTGCGGTATCAAGTGACAAAAATAGGGATAAAGTGCCTCGAAGCTGGCTAACGTTTCGATAGGTGGACCCATCTTTGTCAAATCCGGCCTTTCGACTCTCGGCGGGTTAAATTATATCGGTTAGTAACGTGACTTCAAGTGTTTTCGTCGTTCGCAAGCTCACTGTAAAGGAAGAGAAAGGGAGAGAGAACAACTTTAGCGAAAATGCCTGCAGAGTCGGTTAGGCTCCCTCCACGCAGGGAGGACAAGTTTTTACCGCGACGCGGCCACTACGTCAGTTTCGTGCATTGTGCTCCTCGAGGTCTTGGTTCCGCGCTACTTCCGCGGATCCGAGAGGGCCGCCGCCCCCTTCCTGGGGGTGCTGCCCCCCTTCTCCTCGGTTTCGCGCGGTCGCTGCATCTCTAGAGCTTCCGAGACCTGCTGGACGGCCTTGAGTTGTGTCTCTTGGTCGTAGCTCCTCGTTGCAGCCTCTAGCTGCGGCGGGATCGTCGTCTTCTCGCTGGCTTCTCACGGATTTATACTACAATCTCAAACGATGTGAGCCGCGGTAGGTCTCTCCTTAGCGCAGTCTACACACGCCACTCGCGTACACGCTCGGACACACTTGCCTAGCTAACACCGGGGTGAGCAGGCACGTGTGTCCGAGCGTGTACGCGAGTGACGTGTGTAGACTGCGCTAAGGAGAGACCCACCGCAGCTCACATCCTTTGAGATTGTAGTATAAATCCGTGAGAAGCCAGCGAGAAGACGACGATGCCGCCGCAGCTAGAGGCTGCAACGAGGAGCTACGACCAAGAGACACAACTCAGCCCGGTGTGGTGAACACCGGGGTGAGCAGGGGTAATTGCCTGTATAACACTGCCTCCTTCCGGGTAAGCCCCGGGTGAGGTGGCGGCATAGTCAGTCTGTCAAGTCTGTACCACTTCACTATTTCGTTGAAGGTGGTCACCTTGTCCTTGGCACTGCACCGCGACCAACACTCTGAGTCGGCCGTGCTTGCAGCACTGTAAAGGAACAGACTCAAAAGATTGCGCTCTCTATAAACACCAAATGACAGCGCCCTTTTTGTTTTCAAAAGTCGTTCTCGACGCTTGCGAATCTGCAAGCTGCTATGTTCAGGCGATCCAGTCGCATTCACACGTTTTCCTGCTTTTGAACTAGCTGTAGTTCCCGGCAAATTTACGGGCGCGAACATGCGTCGCCTGTCGGCGTTTGCTCCGTCGTAGATGTAACTGGTTGCATCTAAGTGATTACCTACAAAGGTAATTCAATTAAAGGGAGCATTCCCGAGTAAACAAAGTAATGATTAAACTACAATGTTACAAAGAAACATAATTGATTATAAGAAATTAATTACGTGTAGTTCGTTCCGTAAAAGTCCGGTTTTCACGTCCCAAATCAATGCTGGGCCAATGAGAGAGGCTGTAGGGCAAGGCTCCGAAAGACTTTTGGCTCCATGTGGTTCTTTAATGCACACAGAGTCAAAACACACGTGTTTTAGCATTCAACGCCCATCGAAGTACCGCCGCGAACGGGAGTCGAACCAGCCACCTCGTGTTCAGCCGCAGAACATGGGCGCTGAGCCACCATGGTTGGCTTAACATGAACTTGACCACCTGGTTACCTTTAACAATGGAGGAAGGAAACAAGAGGAGGGAGCATACCGCAACGCGATTGAAGCCGAAATCTGCTGGGCGAGTGCTGGCCCAACACGTGGCCGCCCGTCAAAGTGCGCGGTTGCTTTTAGTGTTCCCGCTCTGTAGGCAGAGCCACGGCAGGGCAGCTGAATAAGCGCGCACCGAATAAGTACTGGCATTGCTACTGGGAACCAAACTTCTCAGTAAATCTCGATTCTTGCTCCGTGATCTCGACGCAAGTGGTCACGTGTTGGGCCACCGCTGTGGCTTCACGGAGTGTTCGCTTTCCACGGCTAGCATCGTGACGTAATGCTCCCTCCCACATTTTTCCTTCCTCTTGTCCTGAACGTGCACCCAAGGCACGGTGAAGGGATGCTTTTGCATTTCGCCCCATCGAAATGCGGATGCCACGGCCGGCATTTGATCCCGCACCTTCGGGCTTAACAGCGCTACACCAAAGCCACTATGCCACCACAACGGGTATTGGTGTCATTGGTATACCGTGATCGCAATCATTCCGTGCGTGACACCAGGCGAAACCGGGAGGGAGACCCTGCCGACTGCGCCCCTGGCCGCGGCGCTCGGCCCGAGCTTTTTGCCGAACGTGGCCGCCATTGCAGCAGCGAAAGTGGGCGCAGAAGAGCCGGTACCCGAGGATCACTGGGTGCCACAGCTGCATGGTCACGTGGGGTTCCTCAAAGGCGGCAACTTCCTGATAAGCTCAGCCTATCTGTCGGGAATGGACATTTTCGGAGACATCTCCCTCGACCATAAGCTCCAGACAAGTACGCTCTTTCGAGTCAGTCACGTTCGCGTAGTGTTATCCTGTACATGACGCTACCGTATCCTTGTAAGCTTTCCAGACTATGAGCATTTTAGACTATTGAGCAATTTGAGTCAATAACGGAGTCAAAATAAAAGCTTTGACTTAAAGCTGACCCAAGTTTGCAGGACACTGGCAATCAGGCGTCCAAACACTGGACACAAGTATGAACTAAATGAATATCTTGTAGCATGAATTCCTACCAACTTTCTACACATTGCTTCGCCTTTTCTAGTTGACTAAGCGATTATATTTCTTCCACTTATCTGCAAAATCCTGGAAGTTTCGTTTCCTTCGTTGCTATTTCCATGTGCCCTTACATGACTATGTCCTTGTTCGCCCAACGACGCTCTGTTGTCTTTTTCTTTCCTCATTTGTCTTCACGAACGTGAATATTTTGCCGTGTAGAATTCGAAAAGCACCATATTCTCATGAGGATGATCGCAAGACATCTTTTTTCGCATTGCAGCAACACGATACGCCACCCTCGGCGCACTGATCCTGCGCTCAATCTTCAACTCGGAAGCCGCATACTCCCCTCCTTGGGCGCGCCGTTACATCGACCAGTGCTTTGCCGGCTCAGCCTCGTCGGTGCTGGGCCGCCCCGTGGACCATCGGCTCGCCAAGCGGGTCATATGCTCGCGTTGGTCCGCACAGCTCGCCCTGTTGCTGAAGACCCGGCGGCTCGAGGAAGACGTCCATCAGCAGAGAGCAGAGGCGAAAATGCAGACATCCAAGAAGACTCATTCAGCCAACCGGACGTCGGTTCACGATGACAAGCTCTTCTACCGCCTGCTGTGCTTTGTCGAGTGCGGCGACGGAAACGGTAGCGACATATGCAACGACATGGTTGGTTCAGACCAGCGTTTCCTCGAAACATTCAAATGTCAAGGACGCATCGCTGAACAGCGAGGCAAGTGTCAGTGCTACGGCTTGGACCACTGTGAAACGCACTTACCCGCATCTTTAGGAGGACATACGGCTTTCCCTTAGGGCTGACTCCGTGTACGCCGAATTTCGTTGCCTCCACGGTCAAGTCGTGTGCAGTGTGTAACTGCGCGCTGTTCATGTTTACTTAATTTGTTTTTACGTCTTTCCTTAAGTACATCTTGTTTAGCGCTCCTTCTAATTTCAAGACTTCACCTACGAATTGCTTCGGCATATCACTTTTTTCTGCATCACGACTTCTGCTGCATATGAACGGTTGGTAGCCCTACTCTGTTACTCGCAGTAACACAAGCCCGACGAATCATCCAAGCATTTCTGCAACACTCCTTTGCAATAATTATATGACGATATTGTTGTTCCCTATCGCGTATTACTGGTTAGGAAAGTGATACACTATCATATAGCACAGTAATTAATGATCTCCTTATGATAACAAGGAGAAATTTATTGAGTCCTAATATATTGCATGTACTTGGAGATCGTAATGCAAACAGAGCTAGGTAGCTTAATTCCATTCAAAATGGTTAGTTCACGCTTAGTGAAAGCCTCGTAAGCAACACAACCATAAGTAAGAGGAGCACTTCACTAACACGTGCAAAAAAGCACAAACTAGCACGATTTGTTTTAGACCTTGAGAGGAATCAATTTGTCATTAAAATGAAACATCATCGCAAACTTCCTTTAGCACTTACATGTTTATCGGCACCAACAATAACGTTCATTCTAGTGTTTTGTATAAACACACAGGCAACCCTGGGACTAAGCCTACGGCGAATCGAGAGAAAAGCTTTAATGATATGCTGGAGATGTTTGCCTGGCTGTTCACCTGACATGCTACTCCCGCTGCTGGGGAGCACACAGCGAGAGCTAGTTACTTAGGACACTTTCTTTCTTCGACAATTTTTTGCCGCTCTTTATTGCATAAAACTTTCAAAAAGTTACTTCACGAACTCTCTCCTGGTTTCCCGAAGCGGCCATTTGCACGGGCCTGTACTCTTAACGCTCATATTGTCGTACAAATAGCCTTCTTTTTAATGTAGAGCATTTCTCGGTTAATTGTGTGACCCCGCGCTCATCAGAAAGCCGTGGAAGACTGCACAGAAATTAATCTTCATTTAATTAAATGTGGCACGATGACGACTGGACCTTTTGCCCCACTGCGCTAACCACTGCACCACCATTGCAACAGGTGACAGCGACGAATATCTCCGAGGCTGTGCGCGTGGTCGGGCTCTGCATATCGGGCGATTCAGCAGACGGCGCATGATAGGAGTGGCACCACTCTCCGCACTACCGAGCCTTCATCGCCCACGTACCACCGATGTTTTTCACGGAAGATAAGAAAACGAACTCGAAAAGCTCGTAAACCCTGGGTCACACGAGAACACTTCAAGAGTATGAAAGAAAAAGAAAACAAGAGACTTAACTGACGTACATGTCTTTAGGTGGTACCGGAAGAGAAAGAAAGCTTTATCCAGGAAAAATTAGGTTAAGGGAGCCGGAGGGTGAGTCCACAGTCCAGGACTACAGTGACCACCCCCACGCGCCGGCTCTGGTCGAGGAGGCTCAATTGAGTCTCCAGGTCACGCCGGTCGAGGATGGCTGCCCAAGGCCCCCGAAAAGAATTTTGTGCTGATTGGAGTGAATTTGAATTTTGGGGACGTGATTTGCACTCCCATATCACATGGGGCATGGACAGCCTCCCCTCACACCAGTGGCATTCATTGGAATATCTGGTTTGCCTGATGGCATGCCACCGCCCCAGATGTCGATAGGTGCTTACTCTAAACAAACAGCTCCGAGAAGCAAAACGGATATGCATGAGCAATCTTTTTTTTCTCCCAAAGTGTGTAGAAGACCTCTCATGTTGTGGGAACGATTACATACCGTGCTGCAAGGCGACCCCAAGGAGGAATCAATTTTGTCAACCGCCAATAGAGGCGAGACATTAACAGATATGCGATTAGCGGATTTCTTTAACGGATACCTGGGACCCGTATTTTAAAAAGGGCGTTTACAAGCTACAAGTGGTTCCGAGGAGAGCAGTAAGATTTATCCATAACGCCTATCACAAACTTGATTCGCCTTCATCACTAATGGCTAGTTACGACGTCCCACTTTTCTAACAGTCCGAAACTAACGCCAGGCTCAAGTTTCTTTTCTTGCTCCACTCTCGGCAGTTTAATATGAATCCTAGTAAATACCTTTCTGCCACTTTTCCCCGCAGACCAGACCGTCACAATCACGACCTAACACCGTACTTCACACGTACTAACCTTTTCAAACATTCGTTTTTTCCGCGCACCATCAGCGAATAGAACACAGTACCTTCAAATGCTTGTTCAGAACGTGGCCTTCCTTACTTAGAAAATCACATGTTTAATGCTGGCAAACTTGGTTGTCGACAACGCCATACTCTTGTCTATATTTTGTCAACTCATGAACTAACTTGTGATTGCTTTTTCTTTGTGCGCACAAAAGCCATTTTACAGAGTTGTGCAATTCTTGTGCGTAACATATCTTTAATCGTATTTGCCAGTTTATGCTTGTCTGAGCGGCAACGCTTGCTATAATATGCTAATTGTTATAGTACTTGATAATTTGCTAATTGCTAAATATTTTGGCGAGTGATTAAACCTAAAGATGAACACGCAGTTCGTTTAATAAACGGCGAAAGCGGTAACGCTGTCTCTGCGGAAGCCACAGCCGATGTCTTTCATAATTACCTTTTTTTGTGAAAATTTTCCTAATGTCTCTCCTTTCCAGGATATTCTTGAGGGCACTGATTCAGCTCTTCGGCACCTATGTGCACAAGTAACCATAAGAGCACCAGGCGTAGCCCATGCTATTGAGCAATTACCACTTAATTGAAGCCCTGGTCCTGAAGGGATCAACACTAAACTTCTAAAAATGACACTGCACGTTTCATCCATTTTACTGTCGCTAATGTTTCAACAGTTCTTCGATTGCGGGAGCATTACCGATGACTGTAAAATGGCTCATGTCATTCCGATATTCAAATCCGGTAATAGCACAAGTCCTAATAATTACCGACCAATATCACTGACCTGTATTTGCAGCAACTTTTAGAACACATTATTTTCTCACACATTTTGACTTATCCAAATACAAAAACTTACTTTCAGACAGCCAGCATGGCTTCAGGCAGAAAAAATCTTGCCAAGCAGAATTGTTCGACCTAGTTACTGACCATCACGACTACATGAAAGAGCAAACATACACAGACGCAATTTTCATTGATTTCGGAAAAGCCTTTGACAGTGTTGCGCATAACCAAGTGATTAAGATCATTTAGCACATTCTTTGTGGCTTATTCAGTGGCTACAGCGCTGGCCTGCTCAAATCGGTGCCTTCTGCTTTCAGTACATATTCGTGGAAGGAACTAATGTGCAGACTTTCTTCGCAGAAAAATAATTTAATATGTTTGGAATCGGGTAACGAAAGAAACACAGATTATTGGCCACTTTCGGGCCAATAAAAATTTTTCAATTTTGCCTGCCATTTGGCTACTACGGAGGCCAGTTTGGCGGTGCGTGGTTGGGGTGATTTGGTAACAATGGGCTATAGCGGCGAAACTGAGCCACACTGACCATGCAGGGGGGCCTCACTTGCGCGCTGCAGGATGTTTGCGCTTTGCTTCTTTTTTTTTTCTCAATCTATTGAACACAACTGGCAGAAACAAGTACCGCACACAAATGTGTACGCCGTGACCGATGTTCTTTAAGTTAAAACAAAAATTTCACATCAGACACGTCACTCGTAAAACGTGCTTCTCTAGAAGAATTGTGCGAAGGGTCCCTCACACTGGTTTCCAGAGGACGTTCGAGCCCTGACCTTATGCCTACCTTCCGTGAGTGCGACTCGCCACAGCGAACCCTTCCCGACTCAATTCCCGCCTCCTGCCGCGACTTCGATATCAGCGGCAGCGTGCACGCCCGGTGAGAAGACGGCGCTGCTGTGGTCACCAGAGGTCAACTCTTTATATACACAGCTGACCTGTCAACAATTCGAACGAGTGCTTACGTCTTCGGACATTAGCCCCCGTGCAAATGTGATGGAACAATATATGCCCCACAAGCAATGACTTTCACGCTGCCATCTCGAATAAGGCAATCTGCACCATTCGCGAAGCTCGTCGCGGTCATCCTGGGCCCATTCGCTGCGAAACCACCGAGGCCGAACAAACGACCTGGGCCAAATACACAATTCACCGACATCGGATCTGAAACACCCGACGCCTCCCATTGCCGGACTACCGAGATACCTTACATGTACCATTGGCCGCGGTTCTGGTGAAGACTGATCGTACTGCGACTGCTTATCAGTGTGCTCGTGCAGGAGCACGTGCATGATAGACCGTTACTATACGCGTATATATATGTACCATACGAGGTAAAATGTAGGGAAAGCGGCACAGTGAACCTACTTGGGTCACCGAGTAGACGAAAAGGAATGCGGGATGATCTTCAATGGCCTCTTCGCCGCCAAATTTGGTCATTGGATATGTCTCATTGGGCATGTGGTACTGAGAGTGTCCCACGTTTAAATGAAGCTATTTGAAGCCATTTTCGGTCACTGGACATGTGCAGCTCCTTTGCGACGAAAAAAAAAGCGTTCGTTAAAATTTCTGCGGTGTTGGGCAGAATGGTAACCGCGTCATATACTGGGCGTTAACACGTAACTTGTGCCAAAGTTTCGAAATATGTAAGTGACACGCAGGTGGACAGCACCAAAGTAGTGTAATCTTCATGAGGGCGACTTCAATGCAAAAGTGGGCAAAAAGCAGGCTGGTGAACAAGGAATTGGCAACGACGCCATTGATTCTAGGAACACTATAGGAGAGATGCTGGTCGAATTTGCGGGAATATGCTTCGAATTATGAATACCTCCTTCAGGAAGCGTAGCAACAAATAGTGTAATTGGAATAGCCCTAATGCAGAAGCAAGAATTGAAATAGATTTCGTACTTTCTGCTGACCCCGTATAGTGCAGGATGTAGAAGTATTAGGTACAATAAAGTGCAGTGATTATAGTCCAGTATTTACCGCAATATGACGAGGAGAAGGGTAAAATTATTCAAGAAGAAACACGCCAACCTAGATGCAGTAAGGGCAAAAGCAGAGAAATTCAGGCTGGTGCTTGCAAACAAATATTCAGCCTTAGAACAAAGGCATGAAGATGGCATAGAGATAATGAACGAAACCGTAATTAGAGTGGCTTTAGATGCAGCAATTGAAGTAGAAGGTAAGGCACCAACAGAACCAGTAGGTAAGCTCTCTCATAAAGAAAAGACAAAAAATGAAAGTGTCCAACTGAAGAGATCAGATACAGTTCGCGGAACTGATCAACAAGGAGAAAGTAGAAGGATATTCGAAATTATAAAGCGAGAAAGACAGACGAAGCAGTAAAAAATGGACGCAATATAAAAACAGTGAGAAGGAAATTTGGCATACAAGTCAAGATGTATGCAGTGTGAGATAGCAGGGTAATATCATAATCAGTTTCCATGACATAGTAAAAGAAGTAGAATTGTTAAACTGACCTTTACAGTACCCAGAGCGGCCGCGGTACTTCGATTCGAAGTAGTAATTAACATGATACCAAGGTCTCTTCTATAACTATCGATGAAGTTCGATGGATCTTGCAAGACATGAACCGGGGAAAATCGACAGGAGAAGATGGAACAAGAGTCCATTTAATCAAAGATCGAGGAGATATGATTGAAAAGCTTGCTGCGCTTTATACGAAATGTCTCACAACTTCAAGGGTTAGAAAACTGGAGGAATGCCAACATTATAATAATCCAAAAAAGGGAGATGTTAAAGAATGGAAAAATTATAGACCCATTAGCTTAATTTTAGCATTGTATAAAATATTCACCAATATAATTTCCAATAAAATAAGAGCAACGTTTGACTTCAGTGAACTAAGAGAACAGGCGGGCTTCAGGAAGAGACACTCTACAATGAATCCCATTCTTGTCAATGAATGTCAATGAATCACATCCATGTAGCGGAACATTTAATAAAATTTCACCTATGTGCGTGTAGCGTAGAATTTAATACTTGGTGTGTGGTTTTTTCCAAATTAACTACAAATACTCCCTACTACAAGGGTAAATGGAAATCCCATAATTTATGATGTTCTTGAAGGCTTAAATCCGGTGTTTAAACTGTGGTTCCTACCTTCACAGACACCTGCACCAGGATGAAGAGGACGGCACAACCATCTGTGTCACAGTCAAGCGATATTTTGTTTGTTTGTGTTCACGTACCTGGGTATGCATGTGATATTGTGAGGAATATCCCTTCAGCATAGTAAAACTTTACATGCAGTTGTCCTAGCCAATCGCCTGCTGAGGAGCTTGAAATGTATGCTTTTTCAGGTTTTGTTTGTGCTATTATGTATGACGTCTATGCACTTTTTATTAGTATACCATTGATTTCAATTCAGAAATTCGGTAAGAACACCGATTTGCCACTCTGTGGACGAAGAAGAGACCTGAGGGTGGGTACTTCAGCATTAATTATGCATCATCAATCTTTCTTTCCTTTTCCCTCCCCTTCTTCCTACATCCCATTTATATGCTTGTGCCTCATCCTTTTTGAAGAGTATGCACGCGTTGTGCCCCTTCCGGTGGCACTTGCTAGCCTGCTCCTTGCTTTCCCCGTCCAGTGTAGAGTATATATGTTATATGTGTATATGCAGATACATCTACAATGTTGCCATTCCAGTCCTCATGATCAGAGAGACCAGAAAGGCAGTACGCAGATCGCGATTGCGATGAATAACTCAGCACGAAGTTGTGCAGTACAACTCTAGACTTCACAAATTTTTCTGTAGTTTGCTCTGATGTTCAGATTGGTCGCAGCAAGGTTTTCCATCTACTTTTCATAATCCCTAAAGCATTTTCAATCAACCGCCTTGCACTCAAGTGATAGTGCAAATGTTGCCCTTTTCAAGTACCCTTGCAACTGAGCTGGTTCGCCCCTAACTTCTGCAGATCGGAGAAAAAGAGAAACACTACATCAACAATAATTCTACATTTCACTAAACGTGCCAAGTGACTAAATCAGTGTTGTTCTTATCTACCATGTACGCATATTATGCCTCACTAAGGTATGACGATTGAAAGCGTTGCGATCTACATGTAGAGTTTGATGTAGCTTTAGTTCGCATTATAAAGGAAGGCAGCAGAACACCATACTGTAATAGAAAATCAGCATAAATAGTGCGTGAAAGGCACATACATGAAGTAGAAGGAAGGAAGGAAATCAACTTTATTCAGGTCCTGCAGGCCACGAGAGCTTCGGGCTCTCATGGAGTGGGCGTCTCCCACGACGGAACCGGGAGGTTGAGTTTCCTGGCGGCGTCGTGGACCTGCTGGACGGCCCAGAGTTGGGGAGCGAGTTCTTCGCTCCGGATTGCCTCTTCAAACTTGCGCTTGTCCTGTTCGTAGTTTACGTGAGCTTGCGAGCACGGCCAGAGTAAATGATAAACGTTAAGGGATGTATTGCAATTGGTGCAATAAGACTTGTCGTAGAGCTCAGGCATGTAATGGTGTAATCTGTTTTGAGTGGGGTATGTGTCTGTTTGTAGCATTCTGAGTGTAACTGCTTGAGCTCGAGTGAGCGTGCGGTGTGGCGTGCTATATTGTCTGCGTTGTAGGTAGTAGTGTTTAGTGACTTCGTTGTATGTAGTGGGCGCGTCCTTATTCTCCGAGTGGTCGGGTGAAGCCGCGCGGTCTGTAAGCGCGCGCGCAGCCTCGTGTGCAGCCTCGTTAAGGTTGGGGACGTCGCCGAGCTTTGGTCCTAAGTGTGCCGGGAACCAGTATATGAAGTGTTTCTTAATCTCTTTCTTTGAAACAATTTTGAGAGCCTGTGCGCAGACCGTGCCCTTCTGGAAAGCTCTGATAGCGGCTATGGAGTCGCTGTAGATATGGGAAAGATTGTCGTCGGTGAGCGCAACAGCGATCGCAACCTGTTCGGCCTGTTCAGGCTTCCTTGCAATTACCGTGGCTGCATATCTTGTGGATCCGCGGCCGTCCACAACCGCCACTGCGAAAGCTTTGTTTCCCGTGTATGCCGCCGCGTCCACAAAAGCTGAGCGTTCACGGTTCGCCAAGGCTTGGTTAAGAAGGAATTGTCCTCTCGCTTGTCGTCTGCCCCTGTTGTTTTCGGGGTGTACGTTTCTGGGTATAGGGCGGACTGTGATCCTGGCGCGTATGTCCCGTGGGAGGTCTGCAAAGTCTTTTTCTATGTGTCCTTGTGCAAAGCCTAGCTTCTCTAGGATCGTGCGCCCCGGAGGCGTCGTCGAAAGCCTAGCAAGCTGGGCGCGCTGCTGGGCTTCGGCAATTTCTTCCAGGGTGTTGTGCATGCCCAGGTGCCCCAGCTTCTCGTTGCTGGTGCTGGTTGGAATGCCGAGGGCTTGCTTGGTGACCTTTCTGATTTGGGCATTCAGTCTGTCTCTTTCGGATCGTGTCCAATTGAGCATTGCCGCAACGTATGCGAAGTGACAGGTGACGAACGCGTGTATGAGTTTGATGAGGTTATGTTCCTTGAGGCCCCTGTGTCTATTGGCAATTCTTCTGATGAGTCCAATAGCGTTGTTGGTTTTGGTGATGAGCTTCTGAACCGTAGAGGCATTGACGTCTTTAGTCTCTACGATCATACCCAGGACTCTGATTTTGTCGACGCACGGTATGGCGTGTCCCGAAGTGGTTCGTACGATAATTTCTTGATTATAGTCGAAGTCTGACGAGTATGGCCTGCGGCCTTTCTGCGTGGGTCTGCGTACGAGCAGCTCAGACTTGGTAGGCGAGCATCTGAGTCCTGTGGGAATGAGAAATTCTTCTATGGCGTTCACTGCTTCTTGCAAAATGTCCTGCACCATGCCCGGGGTTCCTTTGGACACCCACATGGTGATGTCATCTGCGTATATGGTATGCTCGAGCCCGTGGATCTGCCCTAGTTTCTCAGCAAGTCCCGCCATGGCAAGGTTGAAAAGCATAGGGGAGATGACCGAGCCTTGGGGGGTGCCCCTGCTCCCCAGCGAGAGTGTCTCCGTGGAGAGGTCGGCAAATCGGAGCGTAGCCGTCCTGTTATCCAAGAATGACTTGACGTACGAGTGGAACCTAGCTCCGAGGTTGAGTTCGGAAATGGTGTCCACAATGTATTGGTGAGAGAGGTTATCGAACGCTTTCTCTAGATCCAACCCAAGAATGGCCTTGGCGTTTCTAATGGGGTCATCAATGATTTGGTGCTTGATTAAAATCATGGTGTCTTGAGTTGATAGACCGGGTCTAAATCCGATGAGGGTGTGTGGTAACAGCCCCTTGGTTTCGAGGAATCTGGAGATTCTGTTTTGAATGGCGTGTTCCGCCGCCTTACCCACGCACGACGTCCGTGATATGGGTCTGAGGTTCTCGACGCCCGAGGGCTTGTTGGGCTTTGGAATGAGAACCGTGGTGGCGTTCTTCCATTCCGGTGGGACCCTGCCGGAAGCCCAGACCTGATTGATTTGATCCGCTAGGAACTGGACGGAGTCTTCGTCCAAGTTACGAAGGGCCTTGTTACTAATACCGTCCGGACCTGGGGCCGATGTGCCATTCAAGTTTTGAAGGACGGTCCTGATTTCTTCCAGGGTGAAGGGTTCATCGAGGTCGGGGTTGTCCGCTCCCGTGTACGGGGAACCGGATGCCTCGGCCTCGTTTTCCTCGCTGCTCGAGAGTGGCATGTATCTTTCGGCAAGTCTTGCCATAAATTCCTGCTCGTTGGAGTTTTTGAGTTCACGTTTCGCTATCTTGTCAGCCGCCTTGGTCTGGGAGCTCCTGGTTTGACCTTTGTTAAGAAGGTGTTTGAGTAGGTTCCAAGTTTTTCCATATGTCACGCTGCCATCGGCCCTTGCACATACTTCGTCCCATTGTTGGTTGGAGAGAACTACACAGTGGTGCTCAATGTCCTTGTTCAGTAGTGCAATCTTTTTCCTAAGTCTTCTATTGAGTCGCTGGGTACGCCATCTCTGCAGTATGGATCTTTTCGCCTCCAGCATGTGAGCGAGCTTAGCGTCCATCCCGATTGTCTGGGCATCTGTTTCTATTTCCTTGGTCGCGTTGCGGGCGTCCTCCTTTAGTTCTTGCGTCCACTGTTCTAGTGTAGCGGGCTTGTCGGTACGTTCCTTTCTTATCTGTCTAAACGCATCCCAATCCGTGTATCTCCACTTTCGTAGTGGTTTCAAGGCGATTGCTATTGACGTTTCCACAATGTAATGGTCGCTGCCGAGGTCTTCGCCGGTATTATGCCAGGTGGCCCCGTCGGTGTTGAGAACGAACGTGAGGTCTGGGGTGGTGTCCCTCGAGACCGAGTTGCCCATCCTGGTAGGGTAGAGCGCGGACGTGATAAGGTTGAGGCCCATCTCTTCCGCATCGCTGGCCAGATTTCTGCCTTTGGCGCTGGTGATGCCGTAGCCCCATTCTACGTTTGGGGCGTTGAAATCTCCGGCAATAATCAGTGGGTTGTCCCCGGCTTTGTCCCTGGCCTTCTTCAACAGTCTTCTGAAACTTTGCGTTCTGTGGTTCGGGCTGCTGTACGTGTTAAGTGCTAGTATGCTCTTAGCCTTCTTGCCTTTGGGAAAGACTTCGATGAACAAGTGCTCGCATTTGCTGTCCGGATTACTTCTGTCAATTTCGGCCCACGCGAGCCTGTTACTGACAAACGTCGCTACGCCGCTGCAGGCTTTTGTTGGTGGAACGGCAATTGTTTCATATCCCGGAAGTGTGGGTGTGTCGGTGTTGGTCTCTTGAATGAGTATGATGTCCGGCTTGTCTGTAGTGTGTCTGATGTGCTGTTGCAAGACCGATTTCTTGTTTCGGAACCCGCGACAATTCCATTGCCAGATTATAAGCTTGCCTTGATTGTTCGTTTGCGCTTGGTGCCTTTCGGCTGGTTCTCGCTTATTTGCCTTCTCCATTTTTGCTTTCTACTATGGTTGCGGACTTTACCGCCATTTTGGTTGTGACGATATCGCTTGTTGCAGTGTTCCTTCTGACCATGGGGGAGGCAGGGGAGTTGACCGGTGCCGTGGAGTGAGTGAAGACGGTCCTCTCGAGGCCCTCGATCCTGGCACCGAAGCCCTTCTCCATCACTTCTACCCTGCTCGTTAGGCCATCGACCGCCTCTACTAGTCTGTCATGCCCCTTCTTTAGTGACTCGACATCGAATTGTAGTTGACCTAGGGTACTAAGGATCTTGTCCAATTTACCGTCTATGTCCTTGGCAGGCGTGTCGCATTCCGTGGTCTTGGCCTTGCGTTTCTTGGTAACTGGTATGCCCGCGGGTGGGCTTTGACTAGTCGTTTCTGATTCCGCTACGCTGGAGGGATTTGGACTGGGTGAAGTGTCCATCTGCATGTCCTGTGTATGTGCAGTTGGTGAGCTAATTTGCGTTTTAAGCAATCTATTCTCGTTAGCCAGTTCTGTCATTGTGCGTCTGAGTTGAGCGTTTTCGTGCTCGAGTGCTTTGATTCTCTCTAAGATGTCTTTGTGTACAGTATTCTCTGGCCGCGCTTGCAAGCTCACCTGAGATTGGTCCCTCAGTGGCCCGGAGTTAGTGGGCAGCGTCCCTGCCGTTGCCGAGGCCTGGCATCCCGTTGTCGCCTTGACTCGCTGGGCCCAGCTGTTAGCTCCGGCCGCGGGTGCGAAGCGCACGCCCGAGGTGGAGCGGCCCCGGCTCCCGGGTGTGCGGGAGCGGCTCCTGCGACCTCTGCTGGCCGATCGGGATCCCGAGCTCCCTCTGGATCTGGAGCGCCCTCTGGGCTCGCGCTGTCCGTCTGGATGCTGCGCCGCACCCGCGCCGTTCTGCCTTAAGAGACTCGTCGCTTTTTCTCGAAGTTTCTTGGACGCAATGGCTGCCTGCTTGTTCTGGATTCTTCGTTTGCGTACCACGTACGGGACCTGGTATCTGCTCTTGCATTCCTTGCTGGCCGTGGGGTGTTTCTCGCCGCAAAGCGCGCAAGAGACTTCTTCACAAGCGTGATCTTCTCCGGGGTCTGGAATGCCGCAATCCCTGCAAGTCTGCTTCTCCGGTGTGGGGCATACGTCTGCTCGGTGCCCTAGTTTGCCGCAAGCCTGACATATGGCGATCTGCTTCCTGTAGAGCGAGCACTCTACCCATGCACATCCGTACATCACGTGGTTGGGAACTTTGTGCCCTTCGAAGACTACGATCACCGTCCCGGTTTCCTTAATGCGCTTCGCCGCCAGTGCGAGTGGGTTTCTCGGGTTGACGATGGACCTGGTTATCGTTTCTTGCGTGTGGTGGAGCGGAATGTTGCGAATGACTCCCTTGCACGTGTCGTCCGGTGCAGTCTGGTAGGAGAAGGCCTCGTACGTCTGCCCGGCGATGGTGACGCTCTGAATTTTCAAATACCCGTTGACGTTTTCGGGTAGCGGGGAACTCACGACCATGATGTTCTGTTTGAGGTTGGGGCAAATCGTGTCCCCGTCGCACTGCATCGGTTCGAGTCCGGCTGCTTCTTGAATGGCCTGCACAATTCCCACGTGTCCGGTTTTGGCGATGTTCAGTCCGCCGCGGATGCGAATTACTACTTTGGTCTCGTTTTGCGGGAGTAAGGGCATTCTACTTGCCTTGATGACTTCTTTACGGGCCGACATGGGCTTGGTTGCTTTCGCTCTGGCGCCGGAGGCTGCCACGTTGGCAGCCATGTTGAGGTTAGACTTAGGCTTGGTCGCTCTTCGTGGGGCGATGTCGCACCACCCGTTCCTGACGGAAACCTCCGAGGGGTCGATTTCTCGGCCGATCACTTCGTAATTCATTGTAGTGCCGTTGGCAAGACTTGGGTAGATGTCTTTGTGCCGGTGGGAGCCCCGGCGTCCGTCCAAGCGAAGAAATCGTCGGCGGGTACGGCGTTAGGGTTAGCCGACGTAGCGCCCGCTTCGGGCATAAAAGTCCTCGCGGTAGTGCACAAAATAAACTCACAGGGTCGAAAATGGTCTTGAAGTGAAGCATATATCTTCATAAACGTGATGCCGCGGTGCAATGGCACTGGTTTCGCAAAAATCACACTTAATTTGAACAAATTGCGGGGCTTCGACGCGACGCGTCCTGGCTCGCAGTCACTTCGTCTTCTTCCATGAAGTAGAAATAAGTTACAACTGACGTCTTCTTGGATGAGCCCTCATCATGAACGGTTTCAGTGGGAAAGGGTCATCGCCTACCATGTGGAATGGAATGGGACCTACTGAGTCAACGCTCCTTGGGTGAGGAATCCCAAACAAATCCTTTTCCAGCAGTTCCAGCAGCGCTTATTGCTTCAAGATCCTACTGTCACCTTCACCGCCGTAATGGTCAATGTCAACATAAGTGAATCTAGAAGTCGACACACATTAGTGCAATAAATGAAGAACACATCCCCGTACACTATCCATTTACTCTGCAGTGATAACGTTGGTTACATTGGCTATTTAATTTATTATGCTCGGTTGATAAATACACACAGTTTGCGAACGCGTGCATTCTGAATTTGAGCACATTGACAGCTATCCTCGCTGTGGTGACATGAAACCTCTTGAGTGCAAGGTAAGGGAACCAACAGAGCACCATGCATAGAAAGAATTGACTTGTAATGTGCATCGCCCACAGCTAGGAGGACAACACTGAATGTTTTCCTGTAATTTAAATTTCTTGATTCTGAGTTGTCTGGACATTGGATGTACACGTGTCTTCCGTCAGTGCTTCCTGTGTAGTTAGGAATGTTCCAAAATTCTTGCATGTCCGCAGCGATCTAAATATGGCATAGTTCCTAATACAGGTCATATATTACTTTTAATCGTTTTGATCTTATTGTCAATACATCCGTGTCGTATTCAGAAGAAGATAGAAGAACGATGCAATCGATCCACGTTCATCATCTTGCTTTCTTTATTGTCCCCTTGTCACTTCTGTCTTCCATGTACATTTCCTCGGTTGATAAAAAAAACCTATCGCTTGCGTGGTGCGTAGTCACTCAGTTTTGAGGGCGTTTTCTAAACTCGAACGCTCTTCAGCGGTGTTGGGCCGGTCTGTGTTTCCTGCAGTGATGACGGCTCTCTACTCGATTCACTGATGCGAGCTTGTGATGTTATGTCTTGTCGTGAGGTAGATGGACAGTCAGCAGGCTGCTCAGCCGAAGGCAACGCGCTAACTTCAAGACGCGGGTCGGCTAGCGGTAGAGCCCACTCTCTGAAACCAAGACAATTGGTTGTGAACTTCCTCGCAGCTTTTTGTTGAATGCTTGAAACCTAGAACCGTTGCATACTCTACCGTCCTCCAAAAGAAAGGACGCTGGTTTCCGTTGCTCGATAATCCTCTTGGGGGTCCCATAAGTGTGAAGAAATTTTGCCGCGAACTGTAGGCTTTCTTACACGGACGTAGTCCCCGACGAGAAATTGTCCCGCTGAAGTTCCACGACGCATCTGTGTAAAGCTTTGAAGAAGCTTGCTTTTGTCTTAAACGCTGGCAAAGCATTTTTATTGCCTGTGTTGGATTTTCGTTTTTGTTGGATGTTGTTGGCCTGTGTTGGACGGTTAGGAAAGGTGTCACCTGCCGCTCAATCAAGGGCGGCACAACACCGAGCAAATTGTCGATGATACTCGGCGGCATTCGCAGGTAGCTGCGATATACCGCATAATCTTTTGTGAGCCGCGATACCTTTCAGGTGGCAAGCACTAACTTGAAGAAATAATTATCCATCGCATACTCTCTGAAGTATCTTTCATCCCTCGCGCGCAGGCGGCGATGCAGAGTGTGTGCCCCCCTCCCCCCTCAGTGTCTCTGTATCTCCAGATCGGGCCCACCCAAACCTTCTCGTCCTCTTTCTGGCACATCGACGTCACACAAGACCGCGATAAGATTATAATGTCCCCATTAACTAGTACGTCATCCACATATGACATCTCTGAGCTTGAGCGACGCCCAGTGAAATGCCGAAACACCAAATAACTGCGACAGAGAACGTAAGCAGCAGAGTGGAACGCGCGCTTTCACGAGAAGTCTCGGAAGGGAACAAGGCAAAAAGGGAAGTCAGGTGGTGTCACGTGACTACCGCGCCCCGCAGAACGCGGGTCAGCGTGACCTTCGCAACACGTATGTGCCGCGCACATGCTTGCAGCGTATGTCTTTGCCGCTAGAATGTACGTGCTCTGGACTCTGCCCCCAACGCAAATTCCACTCAAGGTAACGCCGCGCGACAGCGCGCAGCCACCACATGCGCATTTGCAGCCGGAGTAAAACACCGCCTCCTCCCTCTATTCCCTCCCTCCGATGCCTCGCAACGTTGGGTGCCGCGCGCGCGACGGAAGATGCCACGCTTTGTCCCCGCTCACCTCACTTTCGCACAGGCGAGCGGGCGCAAACGCGGAGAAGGGGTATGGCCATGGACAGGGGAGAGGCGATCTGCCACTCTCAATTGGTCTCCTCCGCTGGGCCAGCACCAGTTCGCGGCGTCTATCATCCGGGAAACGTCCATGAGCCCTTCACGTAGTCTCGCCCTCCCCCGGAGTGGCAACTCTTTCTTCCCTCTGTGGCGCTTTTTCTCTGATGAGAGGAGCTCGTTACGGGAAATTAGCAGCGCCCAGTATCGCATGGGAACTGTCCTCCAACTGCCTGGCTCTCGCATTCTATTCTTGCGCGGCACAAACCCGCCGTGGTTGCTCAATGGCTATGGTGTTGGGCTGCTGAGCAGGAGGTTGCGGGATCGAATCCCGGCCATGGCGGCCGCATTTCGATGGGGGCGAAAACACCCGTGTACTTAGATTTAGGTGCACGTTAAAGAACCCCAGGTGGTCAAAAATTCCGGAGTCCTCCACTACGGCGTGCCGCATAATGAGAAAGTGATTTTGGCGCGTAAAACCCTATAATTTAATTTTTTTGCGCGGCACAAACAGAATGTTGTCTATTGTCATAAAAACGTGCAATCCGAATGTGAACCCCTGTTAGGGGATTGTGATGTTGTGTATAGTGACGTATGGTGATGACAAGTTCAGCTTGGAATGATGATTGTGTTTTGGCAACAACAACAAGAAAAATTGCTGATGGTGATTGCGGAAGAAGACCACGTGTCACCAACAAGGAAGTGGCGTGCAGAGCGTGCAGAATAAATGAAAAACTTTTTTCCACAAAGGAGGAATCACGGCGAAGGTGGAGCCCTCACTCCAGGGCCCCTGTGGCCTTTGCCATCTTGGTAGCTCTGTCGATCCGCTTGAGTTCTTCTTCAGGCTTCGAGCAGGGCAGCGCAGCCTCCCACTGCTCCGGTGTTGGGGTTTCGTGTACTGGCGCTACCTTTGGCTTTTGGCAGGCCCATGTAACGTGGAAAAGCGTTGCGTGCTCCCCGCATAGCGGACATTTATTGTAATATGTTGCCGGATAGATTTTGCTGAGTAGACTCAGATTGAGGTATGTATTAGTCAGCAGTTGTCTCCAGGCAACCGACTGCTATCTACTAAGGTCTTTGTGGGGAGGGGATAGATCCTACTTAGGGCTCTTTGGTTTTCTAAAATTGCTCCATAGAGTCTGGTGACTGTGTCCTGTTCCCCATCGTGGTGCGCCCCCCGGTTGGCGTATGCTCGGGCGTTAGCGTCGGCCCGCTGGTTCCCTGTCACACTTTCATGGCCTGGTGTCCACGTAATGAAGCATCTGAAATAGGTGATTTTTCTCGTCTTAAGTATGCGGATGGCCGCAGAGGATATGCGTCCACTGCTGTACCTTCTGCACGCTTCTTGCGAGTCCGTAAGTATTGCTGTTGTGGCCTCTTCGCCCTGGTAGGTGATGGCCAGTGCGATTGCCGCTTCCTCAGCCTCGAGGATGTTTTTGCCTTTGATCGAAGCGCAATTGACTTCTCTAAGCTGGTGATCAACAACGCTGACTACCGCTCCCGAGTGTTCTTTGTATGTGGTCGCGTCGACGTATAACACGTCTTTCCTCCCCGCAAAATATATTTTGTGTGCTTCTTATCTTGCTTTTCTTCTGGCCTTGTGTATTTGAGGGTGCATGTTTCTCGGGATCGGGCTGATCTCAATGATCTCTCGAATCTCTTTAGGTATGCTTTCCGTGCTGTTAATTTCTCTGCAAGCATCCTTCATACCCAGTATCTTCAGTGTGTTCCTGCCCGCTGGGGTCAGCATGAGTCTCACTTCCTGCGCGAGAAGGTGAGCTTCGATGTGTTGTTGCACTGTAGTGTTTATTTCCAATTTAAGGAATTTCTCCGTCGAGGTGTTGTCCGGCAGTCCGAGAGCGCATTTGTAAGCTTTCCTAAGGATTGCCTCTAATTGTTCTTTTTCCTGCTCGAGTGGTGTTTAGTAGGGGACACTGTATACAAACCTACTGACCACGAGGGCCTGTATTAGCCTAAATGTGTCCTCTTCATTCATACCTTGTCGTCTGTTTGAGATTCTTGCCATCATTCTCGTGATCTCCGCTGTGGTATTTGCGAGCTGTCTGATTGTGTGATCCACACGACAGTTGCTTTGTATCCACATGCCAAGGATCTTAACTTGGTATAGCTCCGAAATATTCTTCCCCCCTATGAAGATGTCTATGGAGTTTTGCAGATTGTATCCTCTTTTGTAGACTCTGAGCACCTCGGATTTCTCCACGGAGCATGCAAGTCCGCAGTGTTCAGTGTATGCGTGGACTGTATCTGCTGCACTCTGCACAAGGTCTTGTTTTTCTCCTAAGGATCCCTTGGTCATCCAGATAGTGACGTCGTCGGCGTATATGGCACGCCTGAGTCCTTCAATTTTTCGAGCTTCCGTGCTAAGCCAGAGCGAGCGCAAGTCTCGAACGGCAGCTAGCAGAACGGCGGTTCAAAGCTCGATGACCGGCGACCGGGTGCCCTGCTACCGTGCGGACCTGGTCGGAAATCCCGCTCATGGCTGGGCTCTCCTGCGTACCAGCGGCCTGCTCTTATAGCGGCCTAGTGCAGTGCTTCCTGCTGGGGACTGGGACGCCTGAGCTACCTGCCTGCTGAGCGAGCCCGACGTTCTAGCGGCCGAGGCGTTACAGGCCAAGCGTTACGGGCCAGCTACAGCAGTGGCCTGGTGTTCTACCGACCTGCTGTTCCCCTGCTTCCACGTTGCGACAAAGTGCGGCGTGATGATGATGGGGCAAGACGTGGCCGTCGCAAGCAACAGACCTGCTGTCTACAAGTGTCGGACGACGCAGCGACGCACTACGCAACAACCATCATGGTCACCGCAATGGTCATCACGACGCACATCCGTGAGTCGAGATGCATGAGTGCTAGGCACATCCTTATATAGAAGGACAAATGACTTCCGAAGTCTAGTCCACGTGTATGTAGATTGTCTGTATCGTGTTAGCGTGTGTGTATAAAGTCTGTGTTGCATGTAAAAAGCTCCCGTCTGCCATGTCGTTACTAAAAGGATCTTGGACCGAATGGAAACAGCAAGTTTCTTTCCATCACAGGGATATATTCAAAATGGTAACATCAAACATATACGGCAGATCAGTTAGGTTCCACTGGTTCCCAAGCAATGTTGGGATATAGGGTAATGAAGCTGCTGATAGATGCGCATCAATGGCAGCGTACAAAGCTATAACAAACACAACACTTCCCTATAAAGATAGTATCCGTGCGATACGGAAGGCATTGAGATCAAAATGGCGACACGAATGGGATCACTGTACAAGCTACATCTCAGTAAACCCGCAATTGGCGAGGGTAAGTCGGGCAGTCACCAGCAACGGTTCTGTGAGGTGATCTTATGCCGACTTCGGATTGGACGCACACCATCTTACACACAATTTTCTCCTTCAAAAACAAATCCCGCCAGCTTGCGAGAAGTTCCATGAAGTGTCTTACAGTGATACAAATTCTTATGACATGTGCACAGATCGAAACACAGAGACAGAAGCTTTTACACAATCTGTATAACTTACATATAACCTTACACCCTGTCCTAATATTGGCAGGTGACCCACAAGTGCCATTTACTAATTTGTTCAAACTTACAATAAATCAGTTCTTTAAGCAAACTGTAGTGTAACGCAGCTTGAGCTGCTTTAACATTGCATTTTCTATTGTCTTGTGGCTGGCGCAGCATAGCCTCAGTCGTCTTTGCGCCATTAAACCCGAATGAACTAACGAACAAACCAACCAAACTTAGATTTAACCACCACGGCGGTCGACAGAAAAGTGTTCGTACATATAGTTCAAACGTCTACACCAGCTTGTACCTTGATGCCTTGCTTACAGATTTTCGAGTCAGCCACTACACAGTTTGAAATACGCGTCTACGTGCTTCCTGTAAAATAAAAGTCAATGATCTTGCGGTGTGAACCAACCTATATCGTCTTTCGGACAGAAAGAAAATTCCCCAGCATTGCATATCATTTCATTTCCAAAAGATTTCAAAAGATTCGCAAGAATTCGTCTCACGATGAAACTCCAACGTTAATACGATTGGCTATTGAAACGCTTGAGTGACACATCGGGTTGACAACACGGCAACCACGTCATACATGAGCCTTGTATGCAGCCGAGCTCCTTCCTCGCACTTCTTTCTGTTTTGAGCTGCGCCATCTTGCGCCGCTGCCGTGAAGTTCGCGCGTGCTTGTGTGGGTATATACAGTTTGTCCCAGGTAATTTTAGCCAGATATTAAGAATATCTCGATGTCCTCTAAGACAACGTGACCAAATGCATGTTGCTGAATATTTTATGGAGTAAGGCACACTATATTTTGTATTGTGCATAATTCTATAGTTAGTCAAGGTTAATTATACAAGTTCGGAAGCAACGAAGTTAGGCAAAAAATTCAAATTACAAAGTTGTATAGCGCTTTACAAAACGTCCGAGTAAACAGGTTCCAACTTTCTATCTATTAGGTGTTAGTGTTTTTCCGCTTACTTCAGATGCACGCGAAATACAAAAGAAAAAGGAATACCACATGACTTGCCCGCTTGCGCGTCGTGATTGCAGCGTTCCTAAACACTTCTCGTACGACCGAATATATAATCTAGTAGGGTGTGCTGCCGCTTATAAAAGGTGACAGGGCAGTGACGCAGGCTTTTGCTGTATGATTTACGCCACCGATGAGCTTCCCTGGTGGTGGTTCATGAGAGCGATAAGCAAGCACAGCGGCAGCACATCCGGCTAAATGCTATGTTCGTTTGTACAAAGAGCGTTTGGGGGCGCAGTAAGCGGGAAAACACTAATGCCTAAACATAGAAAGTTGAAGTCTGTTTAATCGGACGTTTTGCAAAGCACTCTACAACTTTGTATTTGGAATTTTTCGCCTAACTTCGTTGCTTTCGAAGTTGCATGTTAATCCATCTTGACTATTTATACAATTAAGCAAAATACAAAAGAAGAGTGTAACTCACTCCTCACAATAGTCAGCAACACTCATTTGGCCCTGTCTGTTTTAGAGTGCATCGGCCTATCTTTAAACTCTGGCTAAAGTTATAGCTGGGACACCCTGTATATGACGTACGTTATATTTAAACCTGTACGAAAAAGAATGATTTTGTTTCGTAGAAGAACGACACATACACAGTGACACGTGTTCGCATGAAAGCGGTTCATTGATCAGCGGCCCATACCCAGTGACTAAAGTTGGTGTGAAAGAGCTTCATTGGACAGCGGCAAACACGCAGAGTCACACACCGAAATACCTGATTGGTTGGTCCTTCGGTTACTTTTGAACCCAGGTCCCCGAGCACAACTGCTCCATGCGCAACCCTTCAGACCATGTACTACCCAGTGACCTCAGTCGGCGGGAAAGTGGTGAGAGAAATTGACAAAGAAGTGCATTCTAAGATGAATTCCAAGAATGCTAATTATTTTAAAAGTTTGTCTTGGAATTTCAGATGAGGCTGCAATATGTGGTAGTCAGTCAGGGGGCGCCGAGCGATGGACGGATGTGCCGACGCGCCTTTCTTCTACGTCGGCATCCACCGAGACAAACTTACCTGAACTACGTGGGCACCTGATTCCATCGCTGTTTTATCTGCAGCCTTGATTTTGCGATGAAAGAACAATCTCGCCCTGATTTTAGTTTGCCTGTACCTGAACCACTTCCCCAGAATTTTTAAAATGGCATTTGAGCGTAAAAAGTCGTAATGGCTCAGTCGAAGTGAGCTTTGAATATTATAAGTACCGACGCGCTGGGTGGCAGCAAAACAATTAAGCATGATCTCCGACCACAATCACGTATTTTTTTCCTCAAGTTGGTCGTCATAGTGCCCTTCTTAGCTGCCGGCAGCAGAAAGGTCCGTAGTCACCTCCGACGACGTGACACTGCTTTAACAAGTCTCACATATATGTCGACTGTAAGCTTCCACTAAAAGAAGGGCGGACAGAGGCTCTTTTTATTTAAATAACTTACCTTACCGGAGCGAGACGCTGAAGAGGTCATTGATGATGATGATGATGATGATGATGGTGGTGGTGGTGGTGGTGGTGGCGGTGGCGGTGGCGGTGGCGGCGGCGGTGGCGGTGGCGGCGGCGGTGGCGGTGGCGGCGGCGGCGGCGGCGGCGGCGGCGGCGGCGGCGGCGGCGGCGGCGGTGGTGGCGGCGGCGGCGGCGGCGGCGGCCTCGTGTTATGGCTCATACCCACACTGGGGGATTGGCCAAGAATTGCGTGCTGAAACGTTCACCTATTCTTTTTGAAGTGCCACTCATTCGATGAGAAAAAAAGTATAACTAAAGAGAGACATTGCCCATTCTGCTTCTTCTTCTTCTTCTTCTTCTTCTTCTTCTTCTTCTTCTTCTTCTTATTCTTCTTCTTTTAAAATTCTGGCACGTACCCACGAGGGCGGGGGGATTGGCCACGGCTCTCAGTGGAAACACAATATGAACTTCTCGCTTCGTGTTAACTTATTGATCTGTGCTATTCATATTTAATTATTAGTGAATATAAATTATTTTCTGTTTCCGTTTCTTGAATAGTGGTCGTGCCAATTTTGACGAAGATGTTATATATGAAAATAATGCTAATCGGCGTTATTAATGAGGAAAATGTGCTTCACATGAGAGCATCTCAGTCGCAATGACGCACTCGTGTACAACCTGGCACAATTTATTTCGGACATGGCCAAGGGTACTTGCCCTCAAAAGGTAATATGTTAATCACCGAGAGAGGAAAGCCCATACGCGATAGGGGCTGCTCTAAGTAGGTCTTTCTTTCGGAATTATATGTTCCGCAAAATAGGAGGAAATGGTCCAGTGATTCTATATCCCCACATGATGCACAAAGGTTCTATGGTGCGAACCCACTGCTACTCATGCGCCGATTTATTTGCGGTATTCGACATCGTAATAGTGCAATCGAAACTTCGCATTGCCGAGAGGGACAAGACCGGACATTCCAGGGGAACGCTAAAGGTTCCTAATGTCGGTGAGGCGAGGAGGGCCTCATTTCTTCTACCAAGGACTTTCTGTAGACGTTGGAATCTTGTTACCGCTAGCAGAGTAATGGCTCATTCACACCAGCGACTTGAGGAGGTCGCGCGACCATTTGCGACTCGCGGCCAAAAAGCAACCGAAGGCGACTGATGTTCGTACCGGCATGCCCGGCTGAGCGCGACCCGCAAGTCGCAATCCCGGAAATTATCGTTCTCAGCGAGAACTCTCGGAATCATCACGGAACCTGCCGCGACACGGCAGGAGGCCGGGTATAGGCACATGAAAGATCACTTCCGGTGCGCCGCTGATTGGTTTATCGTTTTTGCGACCACGGTCGCACGACTGAAAAAACGAGTAGGAGCGACTGGCCCAAAATGGTCGCTTTGCGAAAAAAGCGACCATTTGCGACCATTTTCGACTGGTCCCTTTGCGACCAACCTGGTCGCGCGACCACTGTCAGTCGCCGGTGTGAATGAGCCTTAAGGCTGGGTATAAAGAAACTCACTGGCCCACCAAGCGCTGCCTTTGCAAAGTGGTCTGCCATCTCATTAAGTGCTTGTCCACAATGTCCAGCTATCCACAAAAACCGAATTTCTTTAACATGATGTGGAATAAAGAAAAGTGTAGCGATAGGTGCAATAGTGAATTGTTTGTGCTTGCTAGCGACATAAGAACTGACAGGCAGCCTGCTAGCAATATTATGTGTGACATTTTTTTGAATATTGTATACGGCCAAGCATATGACCATCAATTCAGCCATGTAAAGTGGAGTCTTATAGGGAAGACGGATAGCGAAGCTCCATGATAGTGCTTGACGGCAAGTGCTTATCGCTGATTTCTCATCTTTTTGTGAGGCGTCCGTGGGCACTACATTCCATGAGGGAAAACTTCCAGGTACTCATTCAAGATTCCGACTAGTGTCTGTTTGGCTATGAATTTAGCATTGTTTGGAAAGACGTTATTAAACTTATAGATATTACATGTTTTTATTGAAGTGACACATTCAACTGACCGTATGTTAACGTTTATATTTGCTAAAAGACTTTTTGTAAATATGGCTCGGGGGAACTTGTATCTTGGCTACATAGAATTAAAAAATAGTATCGGCTGTGCGATACACCTGTCACACGGTAAAATTTAATGTCATTCGAATCGAATGGCATTCGCACATAATCCCACTAATCGGGATTTACACGGGAAAAGTTAATGTCATTCGAATGGAATGACATTTGCCATCGGATGAGTTAGGGGAACCCATTCGCATTCGATTTCGAACCGAATGTATACTCTTGACCCCATATAGACAACAGCGACACGCAACACGAAAAAATAAATGAGTGCATCAGCAAAGTCAGAAGATATTTTTTAGACTTATAAAAAGGTATAATTGTTTTTGCAGCGGTGACATTTTCACCACAGGCTGTGCTCAAGCACTATTACTCTTTCCATCAGGAGTCTGTTGCGGCGGTCGGCCATATTGGATATGTTTATCGAAGTGCTTTTAGTTGTGAATAATTGGCCTCAAGACGTTTTCGGCCGTTTTAAAAGTACTCGCAAAAGTTCTTAAACGCGTTTAATAGGCACAAAATTTCTTTGAATTTCACAAATTTTGCTCCAGATCGTCATTGCTATCATTTGAGAATGCCATTATATCTTACTGTGGAGCACCGCTAGGGACCTAATGGCATTCGATGCATCGAATGTCAATCGATTCGAATGAGATTAAATCTTCCCCTGCGACAGGGGTATGATACACGGCAAATATTCCGGCGAACATGTTCGTATGCTCTAAGAAAACTTTTTACTGTTAGCAGCTCAAAACCTTGACGATAAATCTGGCATGTTTGCTTCTAAATACAGCCCAAAGCTCGCAAAATATTTGGAAATGCCAAGACACTGACGTAGGGCCCGTCTCTCTGTCATAAATAAAGGTTGCAACTTATAATTTGGAGAGCCAAATATCAGCACACAACCAAATTCAAGAACGGGTCTTACATAAGCGCGACAAATGTAGAGTATCCCTACGCATACCAAACTTCCTGTTGCATTTTCTAGTCAACCGGCCAAGAGTGATTTCACCTTTTCTCACAACGTTTTTCATACGAGAACGCCAATATAGGTCAGGATCGTAAATTACTCCCAAGTACCTTATAGTGTCTACCTGCGGAATCACTTGATTCTGATGCACAAGGGATAGGGAAACTGATTGAGGAGTAGGGAATACAAGAAGGGCACTTTTCTTAATGTTAAGGACCATGCGAAAATTATCGCTTGCAACTTTTGGTAAAGCATGTGAATACCTTTAGCGCAAACAAAGAATGCAGTGTCATGCGCCTATAAAAACAGTCAAATCCTGCGTGATTGGAATATCATGCAGTAGTATATTAAATACTGGGGAAAGTACTGAGCCCTGAGTTACACCTCTGGTCTGTGAGAACCACTTAGAACGATGCTTTCCATCTGTGCAGAAAAATGTTATTCCGTGCAAGAAATCCTCGATCCTAGCGATGATATGCAATGGAGGGTTTAAGGTAGCGAGTTTATTCAGTAAAATGCTATGCTCTACGCTGTCATAAGATTTGGCAACTTCTAGTGTTACGAGGGCCGCAACTTCTTTCTTTTAGCTAACCGTATCGCTTTCTAAATCGATATGTGCGGACCAAATAGGACAATCCCTGTGAAATACAATATGAGCGATGCCTAATGCATTAATTTTAGAAATGTGCTCTAATAGAGGATTATAAACAACTCATTACATTATTTCACCATATTAGAAGTTACAGCGATTGGCCGAATGCTCTCCAAATCAAGCCCTCTTCCGGCATTCTTTAGTAGCAAGATCATTTTAGCTATCTTCCACTCGTCAGGTAGCCTTGTTTTCTTAAAGGGACACTAAAGGTTAATATTAAGTCAACGTGGACTGATGCAATAGCATCCCAGAAACCTCGAAAAGCTTGTTTCATGTGAAGAAGAGACTTATTTTAAGAGAAAATGCGTTCTGAAGCTTCCGCGTCCCTCTAGCGCAGTTCAAGTCACCCGCCCTCTGATCGAGGAGTGGTGACATCACGGTCTCAATAGTGACGTAGCGCCGTCGGTGAGTAAATCGGTGGCCGCAGACGGCGCTACGGCTTTTCTGCGCAAAGCGCAAATGCGCGGCCAGAAACAGAGCCCAGACAGAGCCGACAGCAGTGCGAAAGCGGAGCTATGGTGGCTAGCGGAAGGGAAAGCGCGCGATGATAAGCTGGTTATTTATTTTATGACGCCAACTTTGATGCTCGTTGCAATGGACGACCCTAACAACGACACACTGGCTCGTGATGCTGGGCTCGACTTCGGCGATTTAAGCACTGATGAACGTGGCCTCCTGCTGAGGGCTCGCGCTGCCGGCGTCGTTGCGTACTATACATATGGTACTACTACGACGGCAACTGTATGTCAAGGCTGTACATATTCGCTCATTTGCAGCTTTTCCTTCGTGATGCAGTTGGTTGGATGCAGACCGACGGAACAGCGCTATGGGAAAGCATTGCTTTGAAATGCACTGAGGTACGGCACTTAACCACTTCGAACGGAGAGGTTCACGGGTTGGCACACAGTGATAAGTAACGTTGCATTCGCCGCTGCAACTGCCCTTGGCCAAGTTCCGCGGACCCTTCGCGCATCCCACGACATCACATGGACGTGGCATTCTCGCTGTTTGTTCCAAATGCAAGTTTCTAGAGCCTGCAGAACCAGCGCAGCACGACGCGATAACGAACCAACTGAAACTCCAAAGCGC
The DNA here is from genome assembly GCF_050947875.1 of Dermacentor variabilis. NCBI lineage: Eukaryota > Metazoa > Arthropoda > Arachnida > Ixodida > Ixodidae > Dermacentor > Dermacentor variabilis. The sequence continues at coordinate 105,356,141 of NC_134570.1, forward strand.
GCGCGGCGCAGTCGAGTGCGCAGAGTCGAGCGAAAACGAACCCTTTCGACCACCCATACTACTGAAGGGTAACGTCAAAATGTTATTTTTTCTTAGAGTCGAACAGAAGTAGACAAGTAGCATTTTCTTCCGTCTTATAACCTAATAAAATGACCTTTTTAATACGAGTAGTTGAGTACCAGTGACATAAATTACGATGAGGAGTGCCTTCGTCATCGGGCTAGTACCGGAATGTCGCTGGGGAGTGTGAAATCGTTTCATGCATTTACCTCAATTTCTCGGTTACTAAAGCTCTGTTCGCGATTATATTGACGCCTTAGTCCTTCTAGACCATTGCTTTACCACTTTGACTGGACTTCATAGTAACCTTTAGTGTCCCTTTAAGGGAAATATTCACAGTATTTAAGAACTCTCCCGTAAAGTTATGTGCCAAGAATTTGATCATGCTAACAGATATACCATCATAACCCGGAGCTGCCGATCTCATACAAGGTACGACAGATAGAAGTTCCGACGAGTTGACTTCTTCAAAGTCATTGCACTGCGACGGAATTTTCAACACAACTGCGCACGGTGTCTGGAATCGCAATGCAAGTCCATGTGCCATGCAATCAAGATTAGTCTTACCTTCCAGTGGGGCCAGTAGAACGCAGTTCAAAATATGGCTGACAAAAGGTTTGTACTAGTGCTCCATGGACATGTGTTGGGCTTTCCTGTGCTTTCTGGGTCAGATAGGTAAGCATTTGCACTAGCGTGTAGCGAGACAGCAGTTTTTCTGACAGGCTGACCTGACGCGACGGAGACCATAGAAGAACCAAAGAACCAGGCGGGAAGTGCACGTCTCAGTGTCGCCGGTCTTACAAACGACTTTGACTTTCTTGGAATTTCAGAAGGCGGTCACGGGCAATTTCCCTTGCGTGGGCACAGCGGGCGATGGCGTCAAGTGCATATTCACTGGTCGGTGCCGGGTGAACAGCGAGGGTTGTGTCGAGGGGCAGTGCCGGCTTTCGGTCGAACAGAAGGAGAAATGGGGAATAACCGGCTATGTCGTGGCGCGAGGAATTATGCGCAAATGTGACAAACGGTAGAGCGAGGTCCCATTCAGTGGGGTATGAAGATACATATTTCGCGAGCATGTCTGTGAGAGTGCAATTGAGACGCTACGTGAGGCCATTTGTTTGCGAATGGTATGACGTGGATGGCTTATGCCTCGGGGCACAGGAATGCAGGATGTCCGCGATAACCTTTGATAGGAATGCCCGGCCACGGTCTGTGAGAAGTTGGCGCGGAGCTCCATCTAATAAAATCACATCGCGTAGAAGAAAATCGGCGACATCTGTGGCGCAGCTTGTAGGAAGCGCTTGGGTGATCGCGTAGCGCGTGGCGTAATCCGTGGCCACAGCGATCCACCTGTTCCCAGAGGTACAAAGAGGAAAAGGGCCAAGTAAGTCCAAACACACCCGAAATAATGCTTCCGCGGGAATGTCGAGTGGTTGAAGGTAGCCAGCAGGGAGCGTCGATGGTGCCTTGCGTCGCTGGCATTTCTCACACGCAGCTACGTATCTTCGAATGGAGCGAGCAAGCCCTGGCCAGAAGAAGCGTCGGCGGATGCGGTCGTAGGTACGTGGCACACCCAGGTGACCGGCAGTGGGGAGGTCGGGAAGTTCGTGGACAACAGTGGAGCGAAGGTGTTAAGGGATCACAAGGAGTAATGCAGGACCGTCGGGGTGACCGTTGTAGCGGCAGAGTACGCCATCTTAAAGTGTGAATAAGCGAAGGGAACTGTCGGCAAGTGACGATTCCAGGCGGCCAATGATGCGCAAGGACCGGTCGCGGCGCTGCTCGTCGGCGACGTGGAGCAGTGGAAAAAAAGAACACAGGCGTCGGTTTGAGTATCACACGTAGAGGTCGCTTTTTCGACTGGGTAGCGGGAAAGGCAATCTGCGTCGTGGTATTGGCGTCTCGACTTGTAAGTCACTGTGTAGGAATATTCTTTTGGTCGGAGGGCCCAACGACCGGGCCGGCCAGTAGGATCCTTGAGCGACGAAAGCCAACAGAACGCATGTTCGTCTGTGATTACTGAGAAGGGCTCGCCATATAAACAAGGGCGAAAATTTGAAACAGCCCAGACGAGAGCAAGAGATTCGCACTCTGTAATCGAATAGTTGTGCTCTGCAGTTGTCACAAGCCAGCTAACGTAGGCTCTAACGCGGTCGTGTCCGTGTAGACGTCGCGATAAGACAACGCCGGTCCCATAACAACTGGCATCGGTTCGGACCTCTATAGGTGCGGATGGGTCAAAGCGGTCCAAAACCAGTGGATTTGTGAGAATCGTGATAACGTTTGAAAATGCGGCGGCCGGAGGGTAAGCCCACGTAAAAGGCACGTCTTTCTTCAGAAGTTCTGTGAGTGGTCGAGCGATTGCTGCTAAATCTTTCACGAACCGTCGAAAATAAGAACAGAGCCCTACAAACCTCCAGACGTCTTTGACAGATTGAGGTACAGGAAAAGCCTTTACTGCTCGAACCTTCTCCGGGTTGGGTTGCACTCCGGAAGCATCGACGAAATGGCCTAGCACTGTAATCTGTAGGCGCCCGAAGTGGCACTTCGATGAGTTTAATTGGAGCCCAGCGTTGCGGAAGACGTCAAAGATAGCTGCGACGCGCTCAAGGTGCGTCTCAAATCTAGGAGAGAACACAAGGACGTCGTCGAGGTAACAAAGGCAAGTTGACCATTTGAAACCTTGAATCAGAGAGTCGATCATCGGTTCGAAAGTGACGGGCGCATGTATAAACCGAACGGCATAACCTTGAATTGGTAGAGGCCTTGTGGAGTGATGAAAGCGGTCTTTTCTTGGCTTCGCTCATAGACGGAAATCTGCCAATAACCAGATCGAAGGTCGATGGACGAAAAGTATTTGGCACCGTGAAGACAATCAAGAGCGTCGTCGATTCGTGGTAAAGGGTAAACGTCCTTTTTAGTAATTAGGTTTTGGTGGCGGTAATCAACGCAGAAACGCCACGTGCCATCTTTCTTTCTGACGAGCACGACAGGCGACGCCCAAGGACTCGGCGAGGGCTCAACAATGCCTCTGGCGAGCATCCTGTTTACTTCCTGCTAAATAACTTGCCGCTCTGCCGTGGACACGCGATAGGTCGGCGGTGAATGGGAACGGCATCACCAGTGTTTATACGATGCTTAACAAGGGATGTCTGACCAAGTGGTCGATTGTCAGTGTCAAATATGTCGCGGTAGGAAAGCAAAAGGCGATATAGCGCTGCTGCTTCGTCAGGTGCGAGGTCCGGAACGACCATAGGACGTAATGGGCCGTCGAGGTTCAAGGCATCCTGCGGGTAATCAGGAAGATCTCGAGACGCGTCGGCTGCAAAAGCAGTGACGTGGCCGTCTGTCACTAACCGGAGCGTGGCCACCGCTATGCCTTCAGGTAACACTTGCTTCGTCGAGCCAAAATTGATAACGGGGAGACACATCCGATTAGCGGTAAGGGTTACGATGGAGTGTGGCACAGAGATGTCGCGCGCCAGGAGGACATCACGAATATGTGCGACGACATAGTCGCCATCAGCCATGGTTGCCGCTCAGGCCAATTCGACGAAGGTTAGGACTTTTGGAGGTAAGCGAACAAACGCTGTAGAGCAGAGGGTGTTCGGTTGTTCGGGGTGAACGTCTGAAAGAAGAGGAAGCTCGAGGCACAGCGTACCTGTGGAATATCCGATGAGGGCAGAATGCGTCGTCAGAAAGTCGAGCCCGAAGATTAGGTCATGAGGGTAACTGGTCAGCACAGTGAACAGGACTGTAACTTGGCAGCCAGCAATTCCTACGCGAGCAGTGCACATACCCCTGACGACAACAGTGGCGCCATTGGCGAAGCGTACGGCTTGAGTGATGGCCGGCGTAAGAACCTTTTTGAGGCGACGACATAGGTTCGCGCTCATTATGGACACTTGGGCTCCAGTATCAATTATTGCCGTCAACGGAACACCATCTACGTTTACTTCAATTAGGATCGCGTTGGTGAGGAGCGTCAACGGAGGATTTGGACAGGACGAACGTGATGCAGCACTATCTCCAAGAGCTGTATGGCCTAGTTTTCCGTCCTTCGATTTCGCGAGGAAAAGCGGCGAGGCTGGGGTGGCGGGGAGCGCCGGCGTTGAGGCGACGGTGATCGCACGGAGGAGCGGCAGTCAGAGGCGTCAGAAGTAGGGTACAGACCGCGAGGTGAATAACGGCGAGCGTCGGCGTATGGGCGAGGAGCAGGGAATGAGCTCCAGTACGGCGGCATCCAGGTGTTGCGGAAATAGATAATGCGTCAAACAATGCAAATAAACAAGTTGCGCAATCACAGATTCACAGATCACAGAATCTGAAGGTCCACCCCCTCCCTCCACACCCCCCGATGTATCGTGCGCGACGGAAGGCGGCGCGCTTCTTCCCCGCTTTTCTACCTTGTGCGCACAAGACTGAGCCACCATCGTCGGCTCCCTCCTCCCCTCCCCCCTACGCTTTCATTCGCACAAAGAGCATGCGGCGCGTGGTGACGATGTTATCGCCCTTGGACTTTATACGGAACATGATGGCGACGCCAGGAATGCGCCTGAAGGCTCCATATAATTGCTGTCGCAATAGTATAATGAGAGTATCTATCAACTGAAGAGTCCCGTCACGCATTACTTTCCGCAAAAGAAGAAATAAGAAAATCGAACTTTCTTCATGCGACAGTTCGCTGCGCCGCAACAATGTCTTTTTTGTCTTTTGTGGGGCGGGGCCACCGAAATGAAAAAAAAATGGGAAAGGGAAGTATGTTGGCCACAATCGAATGCATACTTTGGGTACCTAATGTGGCTACCGAAGGAATATTGAAGAAAACGTGAGACGCTTGGTACACAGAGAACCATACGCATAGTGCCAGGTATCCAACACCGGCGAGACAAGCCTTTCCGGAGAGGTGGCACTCAAGCGAACGCGTTGCAATCCGTCGAGTCGCCACAGTGATGGCGGCGAGCGAGCATTGTTTCTTTTTCTCGTCTTCTAACCAGAAGGCGTCAAAAATTCTGCCAGGCCAAAATCCACTCCGTCAGAGAAAAACGAACGCGCACAGAAGCGCAATCCCTGCGGTGGTCGGGGCAACACGAGAAAAACGCATGCGCTCTGGCTGGCTCTGGCAGCCCGCGGGTCGCGAGATTAAGAAAATTGAAAGGGATCAATGTGGGTCCTCGGGAATAAAAGTCCAAGTATAAAAATAAATAAGAACGCAGTTACCTTTGCTGGCTTTAGTGTCTTGACACGGATGCTCTTGCGCAGGTGAAAAAAAATGTTGATATTCTTTTCTGCGACATGACTGCACAAATGAACCACGGCAACGCTTCGTCTCATTGGACCTCGCTGCGTGCTTTGCCAACTTGTGTGATAGTGTGTTGATTTGGCTTGTCTCGTTGTACGTTCCGATGTACGACTTTAGAAAATTTAATAAACCTTCGGTGTCAAATGCTTATATCATTGAAGCCACAAAATTCCGGCATTGAAAATCTAAACCACGACTTTCGAAGTGTCAACGCACCTTTATGACAAAAGTATATGAGAACTTTATACCCATAAAGTTTCAGAATTGAAATCCACGCGCTCCGCAGATTCCGCGGGCAGGCGCGGAATCTGCGGGATGCCCCGCCCCCGAAATTAGGCGCCATACCCCTTACCGCGCTAGCACTCCTCACAAACATTCCTAAAGCGCCGCCAAATCAATCTTGAGACTTGACAGCTATTCGGCGTTCAACATTTAGCTGCCTCTTACACTCTTTTTGGATGGCGGTAGGTAACGGCATCTCCTGGGGTGTGAAGGCCACTTTTCTCATCGATTCGATGCCCGCGCGATTAACTAGAGATACGTTTAGTTGTCACCATCTATTGCAACGGTCACGCGCAACGCTGTTGCTTCGTTATTTCAACCTTCTTTGTTTGGACTGATCCAGGGACCAGGAAAGGAATTCAATTTGTAGCCAGCTGGTCGGTATGCTCGTGCAACGAGTTGCGGCCGGAGACAACGCTAGTGGTGTTGAGAACAATGGCAGTCGCATGCTTGGTCGCTTAAGGTGCAATTTCTCTATGGCACCACCCTCATTAAAACCTTTACACTACATATAGCTCGTACGCCCAAAAGAGGAATATGCATGATTGGTGTGGGATCCCGGTCTTGAGTGTTTGATTCAAACTTTGGCATCGTTGCAAAATCGCATCGCAAGATTCATACTTCTCAGCTACTCTCGTCCATCTAGCGCGTCCACAATGAACGCTACTTTGAACCTTTCTCTTCTTTCCTTACGAAGGAAAGTGTCTCGGTCATCACACTTTCACAAAATTTATCATCATCGCCATTTTAAGTAAGTCCTATCTGAGCCAGAATACATTTCATTCCGTAGCGATCACCTTCATTAAGTAGGCGTCCCGTTTTCTCGAACGAACGTATATCTTTATTCATTCATTCCTAAGGCAAGTAACGATTGGAATCGCCTGCCCCTCCCCCCTCCACTTGCCGCAATTGCCGACACTGTGACTTGTTTAAATCACCTATTGAAGTTATTGTTTATTTTCAATAATCTGCATTTTGTTGCAATAGAGTTAACTGTTGTTTTTGTTCTTGTTTTCTGTATTGCCACATTTCTGTCTTAATACATTTGTTTTTTAAACATTCCACTCCCTTCTGTAATGCCCATGGGCCCTGAAGGTATATAAATTAATTAATTAATTAATTAATTAATTAATTAATTTTTCCTTTTGCTTCATGATTTCCTCTATATATATAGTGACGGCTCTCCGCGACCCTGGTATATCCTCGGAAGCATGTACCCGTGATAAAGGTTAGATAAGGTGGAAAATAAAATCACGCGAAACAGCGTCCACGACCAAACCCTGCAATAACCGTTAAACCCATAAGGAATGTGAATGTCACTCGTTACCTCATCTGGTTTTCCCTAATTGTACGGCACTTTTCATGCAAAGTTGGCAACTGAAAACATGAGTCTCAAGGAGTAGAGAAATTAAGCGATCTACTAAGGGAGAGAGCCGAGGCAGCAGCCACATAGGAAGGAAAAACGAAAATAAAGAAATTTACCCTTCGCTTGTGAAACTATTTATGGATCAACATATCTTTATTTAAAAAGGAATTCAGTAGAGAAAACACCGCCAGTAGTGGACAAGGATTCCAGGTGTTTTGAATGACGCTTCTATTGTTATCACTCTTAACTGCATGACGCAGCCACTTCTCAGCTATGCTTATGTGTGTGTTTTTCTAACCTTCCGTGGTGGGCGCAGTACGTGTAGAACCGCAGCGTCCTGCTCACTACGCGGTTGTACAGAACTGGCAGCCACGCATCGTTACGCAACTTCCCAAATAACAATACAGGTCGGTTTTGGTACTTAACTTGGCAGATCAATAAACTAGGGATCCAAAAGTAGTCTGAATGTTACGCAAATATATGTTTCTCTGTATTTCTCCAGAGCTAATTAAAAAACGCTACTAGAAATCTTTGTTTTACACTTTCGCTTGTTTACTTGTTCTTGGCCGTGTTCTTCCTGCGCTTCTTTCCTGCGCGAGTCCGTTTGATGTAGTTCCTCGTTTGTCAAGCAAAGGAGAGGTGTATCTGAAAGGCGCACCGGCGAGATACACCTTATTTGATTTCTCTTGTGCGAGTTTACGCGTTTTTATGGCGAACGGCGTCATTATTCACATATACACTAGTAAAGGTACTCCACCCCCCTCACTTGCACAGAAATGTTGCCTTGAGTTGACACCCCGCTCCCCAAAAAAAAAAAATCCTGGGTACGTGCCTGCGCCAGGTGCATCATTGTTGCCACAAAATCCAGCCCGAGTTCGAAATGTTCGCGCCGAAATGTCTTTTCCAGCGTGGAAAAGACAATCCCGACAAAATCCAGACTGATTTCCGGCGCCGTGGGTTCTCTTCGTCGGCGGTGCATGACAGCACGAAAAAATTTGGAGGGGGGGGATGAAGCCCCACAAGCCCCCCCCCCCCTCCTCTGGCTATACGCCCCTGGTATTGTAGTAACATATGAAGATGATGTAGTTCACAAGTTTCATTTTAATCAATAATTTCAATAATGTAAAAGCAGTTATTATTAACCGATCAAACAGACAATCAATAAATATGTTTTTTTTTCTTAATCAATCAGTTCAATAGGTGGCATAGGAGAGCAAAAAAGAAAGAGAGAAGGCTGACTCAAAGCACTATTGAAGTGAAGACTCTACTCTTGACGGTATAGCTAGGCCGACACCCGCCGCGGTAGCTTAGCGGCTATGGTGTTGCGCTGCTAAGCAAGAAGTCGCGGGATCGAATCCCGGCTGCTGCGGCCGCATTTTGATGGGAGCGAAATGCGAGAACACGTCATGCCCTGTGCATTGGAGGCACGTTAAGTATCCCTAGGTGGTCAAAATTAATCTCGAGTCGCACACTACGACTTGCCTCCTTGTTTTGGCATGTAAAAGGCCAGAATTCAATTCGTTTCAATTTAATAGTAAAGGAGGGGATGGAGGATGTGGGTAATGTGGACATATCATAGCCCAGATAATAATTCAACGTCGATTATTAAGACGGAGGCCCACGCGCTGAAAACGACGACAATACGATGTGTGAACAATCGGACACGTTCGCGAGAAGTGACGTTTGCGTCCACGCGCAACCGCAGGCCGGATCAGACACACGAGAAAGAAGAAAACAAAATGGTGTGCTCGTGTCTTATGGATAAAAATTCAAAACTCATACTTGTTGCTTTATTAGGGTCTTGGAACACGACTTCTATGCGGGTGTTCCGTATTTACGGTAAGGATTTGTTCGGGTCTAATTGATATTAATAAGTACTATTTTGTTTCCTTTCGGGAAGCCGTGACGCTGAACTCTTTATTTTCTTTTTTCTAGTGACATTTCCTATTCGCGTTCTTTCTTATTAATTTGTATCTCCATTTTTCTATCTCCTAATATGTTATACGACGTTGCGTTTATCTTCCTCACGAGATTAATTGCATCACCGGCTCACAGCGCATGCCAAAGTTATTTATTGGCTGCAAGCACATTCCAAGAAAAAAACTCATTTTTAGCCATAAGTGGCAGAATAAGGCAATAAGGCTTTAGCAGGCATACCAGATTGAGCAATTAAAACCCCAATCGGGCTACCTCTCGTCCGAGTTGGCATCAAAAATTTCCTTTTGGCTATGTGGTTCATTTTGGGGTTAGGTGCGTTCAAAAAGCTTTTCGAAATATTATTTGACAGCTTCCTTGTTGCTTATTCGGTGGCTACAGCGCAGGTCTGCTCAAATTCCGGCCTTCTGCTTTCAGTAGATATCTGCGGAAGGAACTAATATGCAGACATTTTTGGCAGAAAAGATAATTTAATATGCTTCACAAGAAATACAACTATTTAGGCACTTTGGGGCCACTAAAAATTTGTCTATCTTGCCTGCCGTTTCGCCACTACGGACGCCAATTTGGCGTCCGTAGTGGTCAAATGGAGTGATTTGGTAACCGCGGGCTTTAGCGAAATGGCCGTCTACAGCCAATCTCCGCACAGGGAAGCGGCGAAACTGAGCCACACTGACCATGCATGCAGCCTCACTTGCGTGCTGCTGGATGTTAGCGGTTTGGTTCTTTTTTCTTAATTTATTGAACGCAACCGGCAGAAACAAGTCCCGTGGACAAATGTGTGCGCCGTGAGCGAAGGCGGTATGTTTCTTAAATTAAAACAAAAAATTTCTCATCGAAGACATCACTCGTAAAACGTGCTTCTCGAGAAGAATTGTGCGAAGGGTCCCCCCGCACCGGTTTTCAGAGGACGTTCGAACCCTGACCTGATGCCTACCTTCCGCGAGTGCGACTCGCTACGGCGAACCCATCCGAAGTAAATCCCGCCTCCTGCCGCGTACCGGAGCGCCGCGGCAGCGTGCACCTCACCCGACGTCAACTCTTCATGTATGTACACAGCTGACCTTTCAGCGATTCGAACAGGTGCTTACGTCTTCGGACGTCAGCACCCGTGCAAAGGTGATGGAACAATATGCCCCACAAGCGATGACTTTCACGCTGTCATCTCGAATAAGACTGCCTCGGTGCTCCCAAGGCCTTCTTATCCAGGAAGTGCACCATTCGCGCATCCCGTCGCGGTCATCCTGGGCCCATTCGCTGCGAAACCGCCGAGGTCGTAAAAACGACCTGGGCCAAATACACAATTCACCGACATCGGATCAGAAACACCCGACGTCTCCCATTGCCGGACTACCGAGATACCTTACATGTATCATTGGCCGCGGTCCTGGTGAGGACTGGTCGTATTGCGACTGCTTATCAGTGTTATCGTGCAGGAGCACGTGCATGCATGATAGACCGTTACTATACGCGTATATATAATATATACGCCATACGAGGTAAAATGTACAGAAAGCGGCAAAGTGAACCTACTTGGGTCACCGAGTACACGAAGAGGAATTCGGGCCGATCTTCAATGACCTCTTCGCGGCCAACTTTGGTCATTGGATAAGTCTCATTGGGCATGTGACACCGAGTATGTGCCACATTTAAATGAACCTGTTTGAAGCCATATTCGGTCACGGAACTTGTGCAGCTCCTCTGCGACGAAAAAAAAAAGATTTCGTTAAATTTTTTTCCGGTCCTGGCCAGAATTGTAACCGCGTCATATTGTCACGTGGTGGTGACATTGAAGAACACAGTAGCAATACTGTGTAAGACAAAACTAACTTTTATTGGGCGAACCTGTGCCCACAAAAACAGCTAGCACAACGATAGCGGCGAACACGGTCGGCGATCGTCGAAAATCTGATCAACGGGTCAAGCGCGTCGGCTTTTATACACCAATCGTCGAATGTTCCAGGCTAATCGTTGGGACCCGCGTGCCTTCCACAAAGTTCTACACCATACGCGTCAGGTGATGAAGTCAGATAACATAGGGTTCGGCGACAACAGACAGTGCATAGAAGCATCGATAACTTTCCAGAAACTTCGGATACTACAGGCGCGTCCCATGCTGTGCGATAACATTTGTTAGGCGGCGAAACGTGGTCGCCCGATAAAGATTAGTACACGAGTCCTTACCCCCCTCTTAAAAAGCATTGTCCCGATGCTACAAATATAAGAGAGCAAAACACAAGAGGACACTTATTAAAAAAAAGTAACAAAACAACGAAAAGAAACAAAGTCCAAAGTACAGTTACGCGAAGTTCCAAAGTTCATTAACGCTGGTAGTACGGCTTGAGTCGCACAACGTGGGCTATTTCAGGTCGTGAACGGCGCCGCTGTGATAGCGAAATGTCGTCTGGCACGACCTCATAGTCCAGTGCGCCAATACGTCGGATGATCTTGTACGGTTCGAAATAGCGACGCAAAAGCTTCTCGCTCAGTCCTCGTCGGCGTATAGGGGTCCAAACCAAAACACGGTCACCGGGCTGGTACTCGACGAAGCGTCGTCGGATGTTGTAGTGTCGGCTGTCGGTACGCTGCTGGTTCTTGATCCGTAGGCGGGCTAGTTGTCGGGCTTCTTTGGCGCGCTGGAGAAAGGTCGCAACGTCAAGATTCTCTTCGTTGGTGACGTGCGGCAGCATGGCGTCGAGCGTCGTCGTCGGATTCCTGCCGTAAACCGGCTTGAACGGCGTGACCTGTGTTTTTTCTTGCACAGCCGTGTTGTAAGCAAAGGTTACGTACGGTAGGACCGCGTCCCACGTCTTGTGCTCGACATCGACGTACATTGCTAGCATGTCGGCGAGGGTCTTGTTCAGGCGCTCCGTGAGACCATTCGTCTGCGGGTCGTAGGCAGTTGTCCTCCTGTGGCTTGTATGGCTGTACTGCAGAATGGCTTGGGTGAGCTCTGCTGTAAACGCTGTTCCTCTGCCAGTGATGAGGACCTCTGGGGCACCATGTTGCAGCAGAATGTTCTCTACGAAAAATTTCGCCACTTCGGCTGCGCTGCCTTTCGGTAAAGCTTTAGTTTCAGCGAAGCGGGTGAGATAGTCAGTCGCCACGACGATCCACTTATTTCCGTATGTTGACGCCGGAAACGGTCCCAGCAAATCCATCCCGATCTGCTGAAATGGTCGGCAAGGAGGTTTGATTGGCTGTAGTAACCCTGCTGGCCTTGTCGGTGGTGTGTTGCGTCGCTGACAGTCTCGGCATGTCTTGACGTAACGGGCGACGTCAGTGGTCAGACGCGGCCAGTAATACCTTTCCTGCATCCTCGACAGCGTTCGGGAGAATCCGAGGTGCCCAGCGGTTGGATCGTCAGGTAGGGCTTACAGTACTTCTGGACGCAGCGCTGACGGAACAACAAGAAGGTAGCTGGCGCGGACTGGTAAGAACTTCTTTACGAGCAGGTTGTTTTGTAATGTGAACGAAGACAATGCGCGCTTAAATGCCCTAGGTACTACGTCGGTGTTGCCTTCTAAATACTCGATGAGGCTTTTTAGCTCCGGGTCTGCTCGTTGCTGTTTTACAGCTGCGTCCCACGCTGTACGATAACATTCGTTAGGTGGCGAAACGTGGTCGCCCGATAAAGATAAGTACAGATGTCACAATACTGGGCGTTAACACGTAACTTGTGCGAAAGTTTTGACACGTGTAAGTGCCACACAGCTGGACAGAACCAAAGTAATGTAATTTTCATAAGGTCAAGTTCAGTGCAAAAGCGGGCAAAAAGCGGGCTGGTCAACAAGGAATTGGCAACGACGTCATTGATTCTAGGCACACTAAAGGAGAGATGCTGGTAGAATTTGCGGGAAGCAATATGCTTCGAATTATGAATACCTTCTTCAGGAAGCGTAGCAACAGATAGTGGAATTGGAATAGCCCTAATGCAGAGAAAAGAACTGAAATAGATGTCGCACTTTCTGCTGACCCCGTATAGTGCAGGATGTAGAAGTATTAGGTAGAATAAAGTGCAGTGATCATAGCTTAGTCAGGTCTAGCATTTACCTCAACATGAAGAGAAAAAGGGTAAAATTAGTCAAGAAGAATCAGACCAACCTAGATGTAGTAATGGTAAAAGCAGAGAAATTCAGGCGGGTGCTTGTAAACAAATATTCAGCCTTAGAGCAGAGGGATGAATATCACATAGAGGTAATGAACGAAACCATAATTGGACTGGCTTCAGATGCAGCAATTGAAGTAGGAGGAAAGACACCAAGGAAACCAGTAGGTAAGCTCTCTCATAAAGAAAAGACAAAGAATGAAAGTGTCCAACACACGAGATCTGGTACGATTCGCGGAACTGATCAACAAGGAGAAAGTAAGCGATATTCGAAATTATAACGTGAGAAAGACTGATGAAGCAGTAAAAAATGGACACAGTATAAAAACAGTGAGAAGAAAATTTGGCATACGACAAGTCACTGAAAAATAAGCAAGGTAATATCATCATCAATTTCGATGATATAGTAAAATATAATTGTTCAACCTGACCTTTACAGTACCCAGAGCAGCCGCGGTAGCTCGATTCGAAGTAGTAATTTACAGGATACCGAGGTCCCTTCTATAACTAGCGATGAAGTTAGATAGGTATTGCAAGACATGAACCGGGGAAAATCGACAGGAGAAGATGGAATAACAGTCGATTTAACCAAAGATGGAGGAGACATTATGATTGAAAAGCTTGCGGCCCTTTATACGAAATGTCTCACGACTTCAAAGGTTACAGAGAACTGGAGGAATGCCAACATGATACTAATAAAAAAGCGAGATGTCAAAGTATGGAAAACTTAAGGGTCCATTAGCTTAGTTTTAGTATTGTATCAGCAAGATAATTTCCAATAGAGTAAGCGCAACACTTGACTTCAGTCAACCAGGAGAACAGGCGGGCTTCACGAAAGGACACTCTACAATGAATCACACCCATGTCAATGAATGTCAATGAATCACATCCATATAACGGAATAATTAAGAAAATTTGGCCATCTATCAACAATTGTAACTTTATTAGGTTGTGGCAGGTCTATGCACATTCGTATTGATCCATCTTTTTGCCGAACCACCACTATTGGAGACATCCACTGAGGGGTGTCAACGCGCTCAATAATGTCTTGTGCTTTTCTTTCTACATTTCTTGGTCAAGCTTCCGACAACATAAGTTACACAGCTTCTCTGCTTACCCTTAGCCACTCCTGGTAAGTTGCCGCAAATCTTAAATGCGTTGACAGAAGAGCGTCCCAAAGGGCAGCAGTTGTTTGCCTGACAATTTCATATGCTGTGGACCTCCCTGTTAGAAAAATTGTAGGATAAATTTCTTAATTTGGTCTCCGTTCGCAATGAACCTGATAAAAAAATCATATAAACCTTTCTTTTCAGAATAACACTCAATATTGTGCTGCACACAATATTTGCTCGGTATTGTACAGTAACACAGTTATAATTTCAGTGATAACATAATCAGTTAAGTAAATAATTACTGACTCGCATGTTCATTTTTTGCTCAATCGAGAATACTCAATTAAAATAAACTCGAGCTACACGTGCGAAAACAACGATCTGATCATGCACCACGCCACGAGTAAGAGTGTGCGTGTGTTCAGAAAGGAGGGGGGATGGAATTTTCGATCGCCTAGGTTTCTTGAGCGTGCACCAATGCACGGTACACAGACGTTTTAATGCACGGATCTCCCAATGCAATCATGGGCTGTGCGGTAAGCTTCCCGTGCGTAAATAAGATTTCTTTCATGTGTCAGTACAAGCGTAGCATATATACTGAGTATTCCTTCGTTACAGAAACAAATATCATTGAAATAGCTATAACCGTATCGTCATTGCTAGTCGATGACGACGAGAAATGGGATCTCGGAACGGTGTCACCTGCCCCTCAATCAAGGGCCGCACGAGACCGAGCGAAGTGGTGCAGACACTCGGCGGCATTCGCAGGTAGCTACGAGAAACGGCACGATCTTTTGTGAGCCTCGATAACATTCAAGTGGCAAGCACTAACTTCAAGAAATAATTATCCATCGCATACTCTCTGAAGTAGCTTTCATCCCTCACGCGCAGACGGGGAAGCAGAGTGTATGCCTGGCCCTCAGTGTCCCTGTATCTCCAAATCGGGCGCACCCAAACCTTCTCGTCCGCTTTCTGGCACATCGACGACACACAAGTAAAGAATGCGCTAAGATTATGATGTCCACAGTCACTGACACGTCATCCACATATGACATCTCTGAGCTTGAGCGACGCCCAGTGAAACGCCGAAACGCCAAAACAACTGCGACAGAGAACGTAAACAGCAGAATGGAGCGCGCGCATTCACGAGAAGTCTCGGAAGGGAACAAGGCAACACGAGAAGCCAGGTGGTGTTACGTGACTCCCGCGTCCCGCAGAACGCGGGTCAGCGTGACCTTCGCAACACGGGGCTTCTTCGATTTTCCACTTCTGGCTACCCGCGGGCTGCCAGAGCCAGCCAGAGCGTCTTCGTTTTTCTCGGGTTGCTCCGCCCCCCGCGCTACGCACTTCCGCCGGGCGTTCGTTTTGCTCGCGCTGGATGGTTCTGGCTACCCGCGGGCTGCCAGAACCTGCCAGGACGATTTTGGTCTGGCTGCCCTCTGGAAGTTCTCTGGCTAGCAGACGACTAAAAGAGGCGATGGGCGCTCGCCGCCATCTTTACGGGGACTTCACGGATTGCAACGCGGGTGCTTGAGGACTTAAATTTACCTCGCTCAGCCAACCGTCTACGGTCATCTTTGGATTTCCTTACTTCTAGCGTTTTTTAGGTACTAACGCACCGTTCCGCATCGCGAAGCGGTGTGATACGAGCCGTGGTGAACCGTTTGAAGCTTTTGTGTGCGTGTCCCCAGCTGATTGCTTCTTCGCGGCGGTGAACAGCGCGCCGCGCTCTCATGCGTGCATGTTATCTGCATCGTGTTCCACGCAAGTTGTAGACGCTCACTCACACATTGCGGTACATTTTGGGTTCGTATTTCTCTGGTGGCGTTCCTTTTCACATATCTCGCGTATGTATATCTCCTTTCTCTGCAGTTAGCGAAGGCCTTGCAGCTAGCCCGTGTTTGCTCCGTCTCTCCGTCGTATGCTGTGGCAGCTCGAAACCGATATGTGTTCGAACTGCAGGCCGTTGATCTAAGAATACACTGATTGCACTCGGTACGTTTAGACACACGTACATTGGCTTATTGCTCTCATGATTGCGACCAATGTTGTTTTTCCTGTGAAACGTTTCGCTCGTCACAGGCGACGTGCATTTTCATGAGCCAGCCGCGTCCCCAGCTCCTTAAATGAGAAGTACCATCAGCCACAACAAACTTTACGAAATCGAAGCCCAAGCAGGTCGACGCGAAATTTTATGCGTATGAGCTAGACGTACCCGATAACCTGCTTTTTCATCTCTTGTGATGACACAACGCCAACTTATCAAATGTCGCCGGTGGTCGACGTGATCGCTGCGAGCAGGGATCCTCCAGCTATCGCTTTCGAGTATACAATCACGATTTCGCGTCTTCTCATCCGCCGTGTCGGAGGCCATCTGTTGCGCTGCGCAAGCGAGATTGGCCGAGTACGAGTCCTGCGCCGAGTCGCGCGAAATCGCGCGAAAGTGATCGTATCCCTGAATGCAACAATATATTTTCAAGCTGGCAACGCATAAATGGGCCGACTACGCCGAGCGCGCGCCGGCCTCGACGGGCGCTGCCATGCTGGTAGCATGTCTACATTTGGCCAGCTGTACCGGCGTTCGATTTTGCAAACTTCGGGCAGGTTCGGGTTGTCTTGGGGTCCCAGCCCATGTGACTTCCTGTCAGAACCGGAAGTAACTGGCTGCCATCTAGCTGCCAGCGGGCTGCCAGAACTCCGAAAATCGAAGAGGCCCACGGATGTGCCGCGCACTTGCTTGCCGGGCACGTTTTTGCCGCTAGTATGTGCGTGCTCTGGGCTCTGCCCTCAACGCAGATTGCACTCAAGATACGGCCGCGCGCAGCAACCACATGCGCAGTTGCAGCCGGAGTAAAACACCGCCTCCTCCCTCCCTTCCCTCGCTCCGGTGCCTCGCAACGTTGGGCGCCGCGCGCGCGACGGAAGGTGGCACGCTTCGTCCCCGCTCATCTCACTTTCGCACAGGCGAGCGGGCGCAAAGGCGCAGAGGGGATATGGCCATGGACAGGGAAGAGAGCTGCTAGTCTCAATTGGTCTCCTCCGCTGCTTCTCCCATACACCATTTTTTTTTGTAGGCGCCGCTATATTGTGAACGCAGTGGCGCCGCCTATGAGCAGTGCCACTGCTCATAGAGTCTTTCATGTGACCTCTAGCCTGGATTTAAAATTTTTACCGGTATTTTCGAGTGCGCGGCGGCACGGATTCATTCGTTCGTACACTCAGACTGGTTGCTTCTTTGTTTCTGAAACTAGTTTCTTGCGCTTCGATGTCTCGCGTTATTTAACTTGGGGTGAAGTTACGTGTTTGCAAGCGGACATGTAAGCGCGGAAGTTGTGCTTCGGTTGTGAGCCATTCGGAACACGTCTGCATCGAAACGGGAGTTGGATTTTACTGCGGCTGACAACGGCAATAATGGTGAGTCGTTTAACACCGCTGCTTGAATCGCTATATAATATCCGTCTCATTACCTTCCAGGCGGGCACAAGTTAACGAACTAGATCCTGCATTACAAATAGGCAGTTAGGATTTCAGTTGCTGTTTCCTAAATAAACCTTTACTTGCTAAGGCTGTCGTTATACACACATAACCAGGAAAGAAAGAGCGATGTCGGGACACGCGTCTCATTTTTCATCTTATTGTAGCCGTGGTCTATGGTGACTGAGTAGTCTTATCAATATACATATTAAACTTTTTTTTCGAGTCCGCCGGAAGCTTCTTTCGTCCACAAAACCGAATATTCCTTTGGTAAAATGAAGTGAAAGTACAGAATTTAATGTATTAAACAGTTGCAATTGTTCTTCCTGTTCAGTTTGGTTTACCGTAGGACATTTATTTTTGCAGTAGTGAAGCGGTGCATCATTCATTCATTTGCGTGTGGAACCAGCAGTGTGATCTCTTCTAGTGTATAAATGAACGCACAAATGTTCTCATTTGTGATCTTAATAATATTTAAGCTGTTGACATGCATTGTAGTTAGGCAGGCATCAATTTTATGGACAATAGCAATATTTATTTACCATGCTGCTTAAGCACCCTAGAACAGACAGTGCACATTTGCATGTGTTCTGTAGTCACAAACCATTACAATATATATGTCACACCTTTTTGCATTTCATATTGCAAAATTTTGCTTTTTCAATTTCTGATTCAGTCAAAATTTCTGTTCCAGACATGCAGTAATGAGGACGGCACCAGTATAAAGCAACACACTCCACGCACTAAACAGAAGCTGCTGCCTGCTACAACAAGGTCATTGTGTGGACGCTGGCTACTACTACAAGGTAAACAACACATGGTTCAGAAATAAATATGTTTGATATATGCTGCATCGGCTTGCTGTTTGCAGCAGATATGAATGTTTGTTCATATTTATGGTTCAGCATAATTGGTTCGAACATAAAAGAAAACACACATGAGTTTGGCTAATCTGTGCTGCATCTCATGTGTCACCGTTCTGCCCCTACAGAGTCTATGCCAAGCACATCTTGGTCGTCACAGGAGCTCCCATCTGCACCAACAGGAAGGGGCTGGAGCGGAATTTGCAAGGCTTTTACACCACGAACAAAGAAGCGTATGCAGAAGAATATGGATGAAATATCAAGTCTGCAGAGGACTGTGTCAAGACTGAAAAGAGCTTCAGCCACCATTCCACCAGCACCGAGATTTGGCTGAGTCAGCCAGGTAACTCAAAAAGGACTTTCTAGAAATTCTTCGTCTTCAGATGCACCTGCAACATCTGACCAAGCACGGACGACGCTAGCCAAAAGATCGAGTTCCGTCACTGTTTGCCTTTAATCAGCTTCCTAGCCACGTCAATTCCGTTTGTGCCAAGTGTAATTTTTCTTCTATAAATGCAAGCTTTGTCATTGCCCATTTTTGTTAGAGATCATTCATCTTCATCTAAACATAAAGGTCAACCGATTCTTCGCTGATACTTAATACCAGTCACTGTCTAGTAGCCTAACATATCTGTAGCAGTATCTTCTAGTGTATGTTGTCATGCACGATTCCTCTCCTGAAATAGCTGATGCAGCATCGGCATGTGTCTTGCAATAACCTATGCACCATGTGCTATGCACCATTTTACTTTTCTTGATGTTTTAGCCTTCAATGCTTGCAGAGCAGAGTGGCTTCTCTCTTGAATGCAAGCTTTCTCATTTTCCATATTCCTAGTCTCGTTGATGATTGCTTTTCTTCCTCGATAGCCTGGGCCTTTGCGCAAGCTACACTAAAGTGATTGATTGCAGAATCTGGTTTTGCTGCCGCACTTGGTTGTGGTAACTGTGTTACGTTTCTCGGATGTAGGGGCCTGGTCAGTTGCATTGGTAAGCAGTCCCTCGAGGTAAGCATTTGCTCCTGCAGTCCGCAAAGCGACATACACTCCCAGCATACACACACCGTAACTGATGCTCCCCGTTCGTTCTTGCCTGCTGCAGCCATGGGCAAATTGTGCTTGTGGCCTTCCTCGGCCTTGATTTGTTCAAAGCGTAGACCAGCATATGTGCTTACATGGTTCGATGTGTACGAAGTTGATAGCCGTATGGGTGGAAAGGCCCACAAAAATGGCTGCCGAAGGTGATGCCCACAAAAGTGACTTGTCCACACTGAGGCAAAGCGGGACACAAAGTGTGAGCCACACATTAGCGGCCCTCGAAAGAAAATAAATGTGCAGGTTGGAAAGGAGTTAACGCTAAAGTGCCGGGTAGTCCATCTCGCTGTGTTGGTTGCGGCAGCAGATGCCTGCGTCACTTGATTGCTTCGCAATGGAAGTTGCTCATCTTCAACGGCAACTGTTGGTTAAAACAGGTGCGAGGCTCTGTCCAATATGTTTGTACCGCTGGTTGTCGCTCGTTGCCAGACCACCACATGCGACAAAGGCAAGCATTATACCTGTAAGATGGTTCGTAGCCAATGTATAATGTATTGTCTGAACCTCACGCGATGACTGATTGCTGTTTAATTTTGCATTTACGTCACTTGGTTACGGTCGCAGCGTTATGTTTTTCGAATATTGCGGCCTGGTCGGTTGCACTGGGAAGCAGTCTCTCGAAGTAAGCATTTGCTCCTACAGTCTGCACAGCGACATAGACTCCCAATTTAAACACACCGTGATTCGTGCTCCCCGTTCACCCTTTCCTGCTGCAGCCATGGGCAAATTGGGCCTCTGGCCTTTCTTGGCCGCGATTAAGCACGAACGGAGACCAGAATACATGCTTACATGGTTGGACGTACATGAAGTTGGGTGGAAAGGCCCGCAAAAGTGGCTGATGAAGGTGATGCCCACGAAAGCGACTTGTCCATATAGAGACAATGTGGGACACCAAGTGTGAGCCACACATTAGCGGCCTCCGAAAGAAAAGAAACATGCAGGTCGGAAAGGAGTCAATGCTAAAATGATGGGTAGTCCATGTCGCTGTGTAGGCTGCGGCAGCAGATGCCTGCGTCACCCGATTGCTTCGCACTGAAATTTCGGCATTTTTTCACGGCGACTGTCGCTGCAAACAGGTGGCACACTCTGTCCAATCTGTTTCCGCTGCTGGTTGTCGCTCGTTAACCTAACCACCACGTGCGACGACGACGGTGAGCCGTTTACGAGCTCGCGTCAATGATTCCAGCGTATCTCGACATGCAAATTTTATTTCTGCTATTGCACGAGAATGTACACTGCTTGTCTTCTGCCAATAAAGTCGCACGTTCTGTTCACTCACTTGTGGCTTGTTTGTATGGACGTCAGTAGAGGCGCTTGGCAATTAGAACGCACCAGCTACGCGGCAGCGAAGGCATTGAGGCATGCCTCATAGCCGGCAGGCAAGCACGGCGCGTACCAGCGTACGCGACCAGCAAATAGCGGCCATATTGGATTTTGCTCTTAAAAAAAAAGTGCACTTCCGCTTTTGGTTTGAGCAACGTCATCTGGCGTCCACCTAAGTAAGTTCCATGCGCTGCCGCTGCTTATTTTCGGACCACTGCGGAAGGTACAGTTTCCCTTCTCTAAGTTGGTTCTTTATTCTATGGCCATACTGACTTGGGTGAAAGCGGTTTTTAGCATGGCAGGTATACCGGTATACGCTCGGCGGTAGGTTCTGGCGTTTGTTTTCGTGGTCGTGTGGTCTGTTTAGCATGGCGTGCGTGTTCTACGTGGTAAACGGTTCTGTGAGACGTGCTGGAGTGGTTTAAGGCGTCATGGCGGGAGTTTCTGCTGGCGTTAAGGTGGATGGAACACACAGAGCGATGTGTGCGCGCATAGTTGAGCCTACAATCAGCCTCGTATGGATGGATGGATGGATGGATGGATGGATGAAAAACTTTATTAGGGTCCTTTATGGCGCCGCTCCCACGTCGGGACAGAGTCCGAGCCTCTCCGCCGCGTCGCGGGCCCGTTGGACAGCCCATAACTGTTCTTCGAGGTTCCATTCACTAATGTGACCTTATTGCAGTATTATCCTCTCTTTCTAATCTGCTGTTTAGGAGCCATGAAACATACGCGACGACCGTGAGAGCGTGGGTACCGTTCTGCTACAATAGGAGGTGTGATGTTATACTTTGGCAAGCGTTGAAACTGCTCGCTGCAGGTTACATTGCATGACTACTTGGCTCGATAGATGAGGTTTCCGCTCGTGTATAAAATAGTTTTGGCAAGTAATAGCAGCATACCTTACAGTCTGAATTAAGCTTGACCAGCAAAGGGACTGTTTACGAACTGCGCGAGCGTTCGAAGCAGTGGTAGGTGCTGGATTACAGATATCTTTGTTCTATATACCGCATGGTCCAAGCATACGGCATCAGCGGTTATGTATCCATAAACGCTGTGCGGCGTGACTATGCGAGGTCGCATTGCGGCGTTAGCTCATTTCCTCTTGCTTTTTCGAGAAAGAGGATGATAACCGATTTTTTTTTTTTTTGTGGTTGTGTTCATTCCGTTCTTTACGACGCACCCACTCGTATTACGGAAATTTTGTCCTCAAAAATAGCCATCGCATTCTTTTTATACGATCCCTCTCATATATTATGGCTGTATACAAGCCAAAAAGGCAATGCCGAAGCGCACAGCTTACATTTGTATCGTGCTGGCTCACCAACCGCAGTGATCGCTGTGTTGAGCAGCGCCATCGACCTCATGCAAGAAGGCCAGCATAGACATATAGTAATTTCAAGCCTACTAGACTTGAAATGCGCGAGAACGATGCCGGTGCATCACAAATATTTGATAGCGCCTGCTGCTTAGATGTTTGTGGTTGCCTTAGGTTGGCCGTGCACGAGCATGCGCTCTTATGCTTTGTTTTACTGCCTGTGCCAAGCGATCAGACAGTGAGCTGATTTATCATTTATTGCTGGTAATACAGAGACACCGGTTTTCTTTGTTGAATTGAAACCGATATATGCAGAATAGTTCACAACACGTACACACACCGCGGCTGATAAAGAGCGTCACATTTGTGCGCCCCCAAGACAAATTTCCGCCTACTGTAGCAACACACCGTATGAACGTAAGTACATGGCGTATATTTTACAAAGTACGGTTTAAAACATCTCGAAATCGTTCCGCAGCACGCGGCAGGATTACTTTCAAGCAGCGCCGCGGCGGATCGCCCAAGCCAGAGAAGAGGAAAGGCTCTCCGCGAGCCCTATCCTCCTCGCCCGATGAAAAGGTTCCAGTTCGGGGCGGCTTTCTTCCGGTAAACGTCCATGAAACGTCCATGAACGTCGTCTCGCCCTCCTCCTGAGTGGCAGTTCTTTCTTCCCTCTGTGGCGCTTTTTCTCTGATGAGGGGAGCTCGTTGCGGGAAAATTAGCAGCGCCCAGTATCGTGTGGGAACTGTCCTCCAACTGCGTGGCTCTCGCATTCTATTCCTGCGCGTCGCAAACAGCATGTTGGTTACTGCAGTCATAACAACGTTAAATCCGAATGTGAACCCCTGTTAGGGGATTGTGATGATGTGGATAGTGGCGTGTGGTGGTGGCAAGACCAGCTTGGAATGATGATTGCTTTGTGGCAACAACAACAGGAGAATTGGTGATGGTGATTGCGGAAGAAGACCACGTGCCACCAACAAGGAAGCGGCGTGCAGAGCGCGGAGAATGAATGAAAAACTTTATTTTCACAAAGGAGGTATCCCGTCGAAGGTGGAACCCTCAGTCCAAGGCCTCTGTGGCCTTTGCCATCTTGCTAGCTCTGTCGATCCGCTTGAGCTGTTCTTAAGGCTTCGAGCTGGGCAGCGCAGCCTCCCACTGGTCCGGTGTTGGTGTTTCGTGTACTGGTGCTACCTTTGGCTTTTGGCAGGGCCATGTAACGTGGTAACGCGTTGCGCGTTCCCCGCTTAGCGGGCATTTATTGTGATATGTTGCCGGGTAGATTTTGCTGAGTAGGCTCAGATTGGGGCATGTATTAGTCTGCAGTTGTCTCCAGGCAACCGACTGCTCTCTACTAAGGTCTTTATGGGGAGGCGGGTAGATCCTCCTTAGGGCTCTTTCGATTTCTAAAATTGCTCCATAGCGTCTGGTGACTGTGTCCGGTTCCGCGTCGTGATGCGCCCCCCGGTTGGCGTATGCTCGGGCGTTAGCGTCGACACGCTGGTTCCCTGTCACAGTTTCATGGCCTCGTGCCCACGTAATGAAGCATCTCGAAAGGGTGGTTTGTCTCGTCGTGAGTATGTGGATGGCCGCAGGGGATATGCGTCCACTGCTGTACCTTCTGCAGGCTTCTTACGAGTTCTTAAGTATTGCTGTAGTGGCCTCTTCGCCCTGGTGGGTTATGGCCAGTGCGACTGCCGCTTCCTCAGCCTCGAGGATGTTCTTGCCTTTGATCGAAGCGCAATTGACTTCTCTAAGCTGGTGATCACCAACGCTGACTACCACCCCCGAAAGTTCTTTGTACGTTTGTCGCGTCGACGTATAACACCTCTTTCCTCCCCGCGAAACATATTTTGTGTGCTTCTGATCTTGCCTTTCTTCTGGCCTCGTGTATTCGAGGGTGCATGTTTCTCGGGATTGGGCTGATCTCAATTATCTCTCGAATCTCTTTACGTATGCTTTCCGTGCTGTTAATTTCTCTGCAAGCATCCTTCATACCCAGTATCTTCAGTGTGTTCCTGCCCGCTGGGGTCAGCATGAGTCTCACTTCCTGCGCGAGAAGTTGAGCTTCGATGTGTTCTTGCACTGTAGTGTTTATTTCCAATTTAAGGAATTTCTCCGTCGAGGTGTTGACCGGCAGTCCGAGAGCGCATTTGTAAGCTTTCCTAAGGTTTGCCTCTAATTGTTCTTTTTCCTGCTCGAGCGGTATTTGGTAGGGGACACTGTATACAAACCTACTGACCAAGAGGACCTGTATTAGCCTACATGTGTCCTCTTCCTTCATACCTTGTCGTCTGTTTGAGATTCTTGCGATCACCCTCTTGATTTGCGCTGTGGTATTTGCGAGCTGTCTGATTGTGTGATCCACACGACAGTTGCTTTGCATCCACATGCCAAGGATCTTAACTTGGGATAGTTCCGAAATATTCTTCCCCCCTATGAAGATGTCTAGGGAGTTTTGCAGATTGCAACCTCTTTTGCAGACTCTCAGCACCTCAGATTTCTCCAGGGAGCATGCAAGTCCGCAGTGTTCAGTGTATGCGTGGACTGTATCAGCTGCACTCTGCAGAAGCTCTTGTTTTTCTCCGGAGGATCCCTCACTCACCCAGATTGTGACGTCGTCGGCGTATATGGCATGCATGGGTCCTTCAATTTTTCGAGCTTCCGTGCTAAGCCAGGGCGAGCGGAAGTCTCGAACGGCAGCTAGCTGAACGGCGGTTCAAGGCTCGATGACCGGCGACCGGGTGTCCTGTTACCGTGCGGACCTGGTCGGAGATCCCGCTCGTGGCTGGGCTCTCCTGCGTACCAGCGGCCTGCTCTTATAGCGGCCTAGTGCAGAGCTTCCTGCTGGGGACTGGGACGCCTGAGCTACCTGCCTGCTGAGCGAGCCCGACGTTCTAGCGGCCGAGGCGTTACAGGCCAAGCGTTACGGGCCAGCTACAGCAGTGGCCTGGTGTTCTGCCGGCCTGCTGTTCCCCTGCTTCCACGTCGCGACAAGGTGCGGCGTGATGACGATGGCCTAAGCAACACACCATCGGTCGTCGCAAGCAACACACCAGCTGTCTACAAGTGTCAGACGGCGCCGCGACGCACTACGCAACGACAACCGCCATGGTCACTGCATGGTCATCACGACGCACACCGGTGAGTGGGGATGCATGAGTCCTAGGCACATATTTATATAGAAGGACAAATGTCTTCCGAAGCCTAGCCCACGTGTATGTAAATCGTCTGTATCGTGTTAGCGTGTGTGTATAAAGTCTGTGTTGCATGTAAAAAGCTCCCGTCTGCCATGTCGTTACTAAAAGGATCTTGGACCGAATGGAAACAGCAAGTTTGTTTCCATCACAGGGACATATTCAAAATGGTAACATCAAACATATACGGCAGATCAGTTAGGTTCCACTGGTTCCCAAGCAATGTTGGGATATAGGGTAATGAAGCTGCTGATAGATGCGCATCAATGGCAGCGTACAAAGCTATAACAAACACAACACTTCCCTATAAAGATAGTATCCGTGCGATACGGGAGGCATTGAGATCAAAATGGCGACACGAATGGGATCACTGTACAAGCTACATCTCACTAAACCCGCAATTGGCGAGGGTAAGTCGGGCAGTCACCAGCAACGGTTCTGTGAGGTGATCTTATGTCGGCTTCGGATTGGACGCACACATGTTACACACAATTTTCTCCTTCAAAAACAAATGCCACCAGTTTGCGAGAAGTTCCATGAATTGTCTTACAATGATACACATTCTTATGACATGTCCACAGATCGAAACACAGAGACGGAAGCTTTTACACAATCTGTATAACTTACATATACCTTTACACCCTGTCCTAATATTGGCAGATGAACCACAAGTGCCATTTACTAATTTGTTCAAACTTTAGATAAATCTGTTTTTTAACAAACTATAATGTAACAGCGCTTTAGCTACTTTAACATTGCATTTTCTATTCTCTTGTGACTGGCGCAGCATAGCCTCAATCGTCCTTGCGCCATTAGACCGGAATAAACTAACCAACAAACCAGCCAAACTCTAGATTTAACCACAGAAAAGTGTTCGTACATTTAGTTTAAACGTTTACATCAACTTGTACCTTGATCGCTTGCTTCGAAAAGATTTTCGAGTCAGCCACAACACACGATTGAGATACACGTCTCAGAGTTTCCTGTAAAATAAAACTCAATGAGCTCGTGGTGTGAACCAACCTATATCGTCTTTCGGGCAGAATGAAAACGCCCTAGCATAGCACATCATTTCATTTTCCACCGCATAGCCCTTGACAATTTATCAACTATGCGTATTGACCTTTCCAAAACAGAATACTGCGCAGCGCGTGCAGCTACGCCAAGCGAAAAATGGACACATGGCCACGCGATAGGCTGAAGAATAACGATGGCAGTAGAGTGTATCACAAGAATCCACATCTACATCTACATAACTTTTAACACTGCGTGAACCTGCAGTGCGTAATTTCCTAGCGAAACTCGTAAGCACAATTCCGCAGCTGTTCTCGTGCGATGGTGTAGTGGGTATTGATGGTCAATTAAACAGCATGTGAGCAACGCGGCCTGCGTCTGAGAATCCAAGTGGGCACACCAACCCACCGTTACGTTGGTATGACCAGAGCGTCAGTGAAAATTTATGGCTGGACGCCGCGGTCGGCAAGGTAAGTCGTCACTAAAAATAGACACCAACGCAGCCCGTTCAGGGTGACCGCTACCCACAGTCAGAAACCGGTATCGGCAACATCCAGGGTCCGCCCTGAAAGGGATGAGAGAAGTCGTGGCGTTGCGCGCACGCGTGCTTGAGCGGGAAAAGGATAGCGGTGGGGGAATCTTTAGTTTCGCAGCACGACGAGTTCAGTTGGCGTCGAACTGGCAAAGCGAGTGCGTATACATGAGAGTGTATAGCCCTGTTTCGTCACTGCGACATCAGTGGCTCTGCACCATGATAACGCCCTACGACATACGCTGTTTCATGCTTAGCTTGCAACGCTGTGGAAACTACCCACAAAGTTCGATCATGAATTTCACCAGTTTGATCAGTTTTCATCAGTTTTCATCAGTTTGATCAGTTTGATCAATATTTCGCTGCTGGCCTAAAGCGTTTGCTCACGCGAGCACGCATGCGCAGCCGCCGCAACTGGCTGCTTGAAGATAAAAGTCCGCAAGAAAGCGAAAAACGAATTTATATAAAATAAAGCATCAAACTGAATTTAATCTCCGACAGGCGCGAGTAGCCAGTGCCTGAGCGATCGGCGGCAGCCATCTCTGTTTCATTTCGGAACGGGGCAGCCTGCGGCTATTAAGAAGAAAATTCAGTTTTGTTCGGCATATTAGCATCGTTAACGCGTACACGTCCCTTTGACGCGGTCAGTTCTTGCGGTTTTGTAACGTCGCGTGACAGGCAGAAGCGGGTGCAGCCCGAAAACTTTTGACCGATAGCCGAGGGCTAATGGCGAAAAGGCGTCGAATCAGAAATAACTATTTTTCTTTTGTTCAGTCAAATAATGCATAATCAGTGTGTACACGTCATATCAGATGGGGAGCTATCGCGGTTTTCGTGACGTTGCGTGACAGACAGGTGAAGTGGGGGTGGTCCAAAAGAAGGTTTTGACCAATCGCGGAGGCCTGATTGCAGAATTGGAATAGGAAAGTTTGGAATAGTTTTACGTTATAGCGCCCCTAGTCTTGGATCGACGCTAGCGCAGAACTATTCCGCGACATTTTTATGCCATATCCGCCGTTATACATCTGTGATTAATTAAAATCTTAAGCAACCACGGAGGTTTAACAGAGGACTTCGAATAAGGATAGAGGGAAATAGTTTAACGTTATCATGACCTTGCATTCGGCGGTCCGCTCAAGTTTTACCGCAATAGCGTGAAGGGCTCCGTGCCGCAGAAAACCCGGTGTCAGTGTCCGGAGGCGGCGTTACCATGAGCGAAAATTGCCGTGCATAGCTATATGCATACGTACACGGCGTACCTTGCTATATCACATGCTATATATGTGGGTTATATTGCCACAGCATTATGTCACTCATGTTGCTCATACTTTGTTTGACATTCTTGACCAAGTTATTCCTCGGACGCGAGTGCAACCACTCGCAAGGACTTCTGCGCGATCGCCGCAGCAAACAGAGTCACTACGATAAACGGTATACGGTTAAGACTACCTCGGTATGTACAACAGAGGCAGCGGCAATGGCACTGACGATACGAGACGTCGACTTCAAAGGTCAGTCGGATCATGTGCTTGCACACTCGCAGGCAGCGTGTCGACTCTTCACGCGGGGAATGCTACCGCGCAGCGCCCAAGGAATGCTCGGCTCACGCCTGGACCTGGACCACGGAATTATGTGGTGCCCCGCGCACGACGGACTGGACGGGAACGCAAGGGCAGACGGCATACCTCGCTGAAGCAACGACCGAGCGGTGGCCAGAACCCTAGAAGGCACCTCCGTCCGCAGTGCGCGACATATCAGAGAGTCGGAGCAGGGAGAGACGAAACTACGGCCCTCCGCACTGCAAACTCAAGACAAGCACACAACTGGGGTTGCATGTAAACCAATTCTTACACACGCCTAAGCCTCTTACACATGAAGCACCCGACTTAATACACAGACACCTGCCCGTGGTGCGGCGCAAAACCCACGCTGGCCCACATAACGTGAGAATTTGCGGCTAGGCCAAGAACGCCAACTCACCTTTTCTAAGGGTCACGGACTTCGTATGGCAGTGGCAGGCACTGCCCGCAAGCGAAGACCGGGTGACCCAATTCACCCTCCTCGACCAAGCTCAGCGAGCCGCGAGATCCAGTGGAGCCCTGGACTGAGGGCCTCACCCAGACCTGCCGTAACCCCAATTAACTGTTCAATAGTTTTTTTTCCTCCTCCTCCTCTAATTTTTTGAGAATGACAGCCCAGAAACAAATCATGAGAAGCCAACACACAAAGACACCAAGGACAACACCGGGGAAGTTACTTGTACTTACTAATTGAATTAGTACACGTAATTTCTCCTGTGTTGTCCTTGGTGTCTATGTTTGTTGACTTCTCATGATATGATTCATAAAAATTACGCCCCACGGTTAACCCCCGTTTTCTAGCCCAGAAACAAATATCATGAAACAAACCACAGACAGCGCATGCCTTTTATGTTAAATGATCTGTCTGAAATATCTAAAGTGCGAAACAATAATAGAAACCTGAAAATGAGGTCATTTCTTGGCGCGGCTTTCCGATACATCCAGAATCGGCCCAGGCAAGAGGCCGCGTTTCTACCAGAAAGCTCGCTTTCGTGCATAAAGTTCGCCCCCTGAGTCTCCTATTAAACATAACGGTCAAATAAGCTGCAGTTGTCGGGAAGTGTAAGAAACAGTCAGATATCTATGAATGCTAACGCGTTCCACTCTTAAAGGCAAAGCTTAAGCCTCCTCCAATTTTTTTCCCTTAGTTTGCCAGCCATTTTCGATAGTTTCTCGAACCATTAGTCATGGTGTTGATTTGTATTGTAATCGCCATCATCATCTTTTATTTAGGAAAATGACCATTCAGAAGAAGATCCAAACATTTGGGTCCCTAACCAATGGCATCGGGGGTGTATCAAGT
Organism: Dermacentor variabilis; assembly: GCF_050947875.1. Lineage (NCBI taxonomy): Eukaryota > Metazoa > Arthropoda > Arachnida > Ixodida > Ixodidae > Dermacentor > Dermacentor variabilis. The sequence continues at coordinate 105,386,001 of NC_134570.1, forward strand.
TAGTGCACTAAGATACTGAACTGTAACAAAAAATTCAGTGCCCTTCCACTTTGTGAAGAAGGATTACCAGCGAAGCTATGTATGTAGGCCTCCTAATGACAAAATGCACCTCCGCCCCAGGCTGGCCTGGTATTGCCCTGTCTTCGGGATGGGCAGACGTATAGGGAGTGCTTTACGCCTGCTTCACCTGCGCCGCGGGTCGGCCCGGTTTTGCACTACCTTCGGGATCGGCCCACGCATGAATAGTGCTTAACGCCTGCTTCACCTGTGCCGCGGGTCGGCCCGGCATTGCACCTTCTTAGGGATCGGCCCACGTATGGAGAGTGCTTAATGCTTGCTTCACCTCTGCCACGGGTCGGCTCGGCATTGCAACATCTTAGGGATCGGCCCACGTATGGGGAGCGCTTAACGCCTGCTTAAACCGCCGCGGGTCGGCCTGGCATTGCACAACCTTCGGGATCGGCCCACTTATGCGAGTGCTTAACGCCTGCTTAACCTCCACCGCGGGTCGGCCTGGTATTTCAATATCTTCGGGATCGGCCCACTTATGGGTGTGCTTAACGCCTGCTTCACCTCCGCAGAGGGTAGGCTCGGTATTGAACTGTATTCGGGCTAGGCCTACGTATGAAAAATGTTGTTCTAAGCGCGGACGCGATGCGCCAGATCCTGGCCATATAAGTCACAGTTTCAACCGAAAGGCGAAGCATCGATTGCGATAGCAAAGTACAGAAAGCTGTACAGAGTAAGGACAGTAGTTTTATTGGCCGTGTGAGCTTCCGAACATTCACTTAATATCTACATTAACAACCTTGGTGTCAGAGCGCACAGGAAAGCATGGACAGATCACACCCGATGAAAGCGCATGCTTGGCGTGAGGATGCGCAGCAGCAGCAGCGAGCGAAGTGACCTTAGAGCAGTCTATCGCTTCAATGCAAATTGAGTGGCGACAACGAAGTACGCACAAATGTAGGATCCGTCCAAGCGCCGAGCCTCTTCCCTCAACGCAGATCGCTTTTAAGATACGGCGCGCCGACGCTTTTACCCATTTTGCTCTTTTTACGGAACATCAAGGCGACGGCGACGCCGACAGCAAGTATGTGCATGGTGTGTCCATATAATTTCTATCACAATAAAAGAACAACTAAAGCTAAGTGCTGCAATATTCGAGCATAGACACGCACGTTTCTGTGGACACAATGATGTGTAAGTCCTTAGCGGCAGCACTCTCGCGATGAGCACACGGTGCATTGTTATGCAGCCCCACTGATAGACAAATCTGTCTATTTCAGGCATATGGGTAAGAAAATCTTCCGAACTGCATATATGGTCTACTCTCATCTCTGAACTGCAATGATGTGTTTTATTACCATCTGTATCCTTACAATCCGTATGGTAGGCTAACATATGCAAGGTATTGGTGAAGTATTTTAATGTGGCTGCTACGATTTTCAGTTTTAACATAGGCTCGAGTGTGTGCTTAGTTAATGCCCGACAAAGGGGCGAGACCCATCGCGACGGGTCTAATATAGGACAAGCAGGTCGGAGCTTATACGTACTTCGGCTCCAAAGGCAACAGAAGGGGCTGCGGTGGTGTGGTGTGTAACACATGTGGTCTTCGTTAGTTCTTTGCGACAATTTAGTTGTCCTGGGTGCATCTAGCGTTAATCGGACGCATAGTTATAGAACGAAAACACTCCTTTAGATGCACGCGCTCTCAGCCACTGTGGCTTGCGAAGGTTTAGATACGTTGAATGCTAGTGGCACTGTCTCGCGTTTCTTTGTCATACCGCAACGCTCCCTAGCAAAGTACTCTTTGACGTCTCTCTCATTCCGTCCACCGGGCACGAATGGACACCACCTTTGTTTCATGATCCACGTGTGTATTCCCTAACATCGTAAACCACACTCGGAGAATTATTTACTGATTAATATGCACCTATTTATTCCTCTGATTGAGTACAGTGTCGCCTATCTTGAACATATAGCACCGATGAGAACGGAGAAACTTTCTATTAACGTTTCATCAGAATGTCAAAGCAAACAACAAAAAATGCCGACGAAACCAGCACGTCTGGCGATGACGCCGGTAAGCATTCTGCAAGCATCGAACACGCAGCAAACAGGACCTAGAACTGATATTTGTGAGTTTATAACTACCACTACGTCCATTCAGGGTTACTGTAGTGCGTCTTGTAGAGAGCACGCACTCAAGGCGTAAGGGCTCACAGGTCCCTCCACATATGGAAAATCGTCAGTGGTGGTGATGTCAGGCGACCATGCACCATCGCCAAATCTATATTGCGCTAGCAGTTGTCATGGTGACAAAGAGAACGCCTTATCGACATATTCTGTTTAATAGATTCATTGCCAACAAAAATAAAGCTTGGAACACAGTGGCAATATGGCGTTGTTGCCGGAGGCATTGACAACGATGAATTCACGCGACAGAATAGTACTATACGAGGCAGCATGCCATTCGAGTGCCTATTTTTGTATCGGTTCATGCGTTTCACATGGGTTATGGTGGCTAGCCCTCTACTGTGCGATTTGGTGCACGCCAATTCACGTGCGATGCAGAGTACGTTATGTGAAACCACGCCTTAGCGGTGAATGGCGTTATGTATGACATTCACATGGCCAAAAGCGGTGGGATATCGCGCTTTTTCCAAATTAAATACATATGATATCATACTTGTTCCTTGAAGTAGCCAGTATGTGGTGGGTTACATAAGGACGTGCGAGTAAGTGTTAGACCTGGCTGGACGTTTTCTTGACGGCTTGTTTCTCACCGCGTTTGCCACCTGGTGCCGAGCCTTGGGCCTCGTTCGACTTGCTTTTGATCTTCGACGAAGTCCCAGCAGCACTGCGCGTGGTTGACTTTGCGCTCGACGCTTGTAACGAGGGCGCATGTGCCGAGGAACCAGGCCTTTCTTGCGCTGGCCGAATTGCCGCCCGCGCTTCACGCCGTTCTGGCGACGCGCTCGCCTGATGCAGTGGCTCGTAGCTGGCGTAACCCGGGTAAAGCGCGAAAAAGTCGGAGTATCCCGGTGCGTACGTGCTGGTGTACCCGCAGTACGGCCCCCACACGGCCGGTGCATGGGCCCCTTGGTAGGGCACCTGCTGCGACCAGTAGAGTCCCTGCGGGTGGTACGGCATATATGCGTTGTAAGGGTCAAATGTCAAGGCTTCGTACTGATTCGGAAAGGCCAGGGGTGCCCCGTACGAGGCTGCGAAAGGGATCGGGGCGTTCCAGGAGTACACGTCTTCGGGCCAGCCGAAGCAGTCCTCCGGGTCTGTCATATACCCATCCAGGTAGGCCTCGTAGTCGTTCCCTTGCGACGAATAAGTGTAGGGGGGCGAACGCGTGCCCTCGGGAGACCGGACCGGGAGCCAACGCACCTGACTCCTGCCGCTGTTAGTGCCACCACGGCCCCTGGGCGTAGACGGCTCGGTGCGGGTGGTCTCCGTCCACTGAACACTTGCGCCCCTCCCGCTGCTCGGACCCGGTACGCTGTTGTCATCTTGCTCGGTCTTGTCGGTGGCCGTGCGAGCCTGCTCGTGTTTCCGACGGAGGTCCTGCTCGTGTTTGGAGATGGTGGCCGTTGGGCCCAGGGCGGCCAATGGCTTGACATTTTTGACCGGTGGTTTGGTCGGCTTGGCGGCTTTCGCCCCTTTCCCGCGCGTGACCAATAATCCGGGGTCGATGTCGCTGCTCGATTGCTCCTCGATGTTTATGATCTGGCTCCCAGTCATGGAGAGCGTCATCGACGGCCGCTGCAATATTTGTTACAGTGCATATCACACAATTCTTTCGTTCAGCGTGCGCAAATTTCGACACTGGCAACGTACGTTACAGCGAGTTTCTGTCGCTGCGTATCTGATCAGGGCCGGGTGTGACATTTGCAGAAACACCCAATTGCTGAATGTTAATAATTAGTTGAACTTCAGCCAATAAGCTTCGATAAACAACCTATCGAGTACGGGGGAATGGGGGGGAGGGCAACACGAGATCATTCGGTCCCTCTCTCTGCCCGTTGCCGTTTGGGCCTTGATTAAGATGTCAGTCTGTACATCGTCAGCTACGCTTAATCTTTGGCCGTAGGATGTGAGGGCGAACTCCGTTTGTACTCTTAGTAATTGCCGGTGAAATGCGCATGGTCTTGACGCGTGTTCTCTATGACGTCATTCTCTCTTTTGCCAATTCACTATTGGCAAAAGCAATCCATCTTGCGAATGTAATCCTGAACCCTGTGAAGTGTTATGTGCTTATTTGCCTCGACTTTAAGCGGTGTGATAACGTCCTACACGTCATACCATAATAAAAAGTAAAGGGCAACAACTCCATGCAGCCCACAACGGCAAACTGTTTTTTTTTTACTATTATTGAATAAGCTGTACATTCTTAATATTTAGAAGATACGATAGTTAAGATACGATTTAGGAGATACGATCTCTCTAATGCTATTCATAGCGTGTTTACAGGAGGTATTCAGAGACCTGGATTGGAAAGAATTGGGGATAAGAGTTAATGGAGAATACCTGAGTAACTTGCGATTCGCTGATGATATTGCCTTGCTTAGTAACTCAGGGAACCAATTGTAATGCATGCTCACTAACCTGGAGACGCAAAGCAGAAGGGTGGGTCTAAAAATTATACTACAGGAAACTAAAGTAATGTTTAACAGTCTCGGAAGAGAACAGCAGTTTACGATAGGTAGCGAGGCACTGGAAGTGGTAAGGGTATACATCTACTTAGGGCAGGCAGTGACTGTGGATCCGGACAATGAGACTGAAATATTCAGAAGAATAAGAATGGGCGGAGGTGCGTTAGGCAGGCATTCGCAGATAATGAACAGCAGGTTACCATTATCCCTCAAGAGAAAAGTGTATAACAGCTGTGTTTTACCAGTACTCACGTACGGGGCAGAAACCTGGAGGCTTGCTAAAAGGGTTCTACTCAAATTGAGGACGACGCAGCGAGCTATGGAAAGAAAAATGATGGGTGTAACGTTAAGGGATAAGAAAAGAGCAGATTGGGTGAGGGAGCAAACGCGAATTAATCACATCTTAGTTGAAATCAAGAAAAAGAAATGGGGGGCATGGGCAGGACATGTAATGAGGAGGGAAGATAACCGATGGTCATTAAGGGTTACGGACTGGATTCCAAGGGAAGGGAAGCGTAGCAGGGCACGGCAAAAAGTTAGGTGGGCGGATGAGATTAAGAAGTTTGCAGGGACAACATGGCCACAATTAGCACATGACCGGGGTAGTTGGAGAAGTATTGGAGACGCCTTTGCCCTGCAGTGGGCGTAACCAGGCTGATGATGAGGATGATAAATATTTAGAAGCTATTTACGCAAATATTTTTATTGCCATAACCTTTCTGATACGGAGTCAAGAAAGAAAGAGATTTATGAAGGTTGTGCGCTACGAACATCCGCATTGTTCAAGGTACATGCGGCAAACCAACTTTTTAACTCAACCAGTCGAGAGCAACCGCGTTCAAGGGCAACCATTTCTGATTGGCCCAAGAAATTGCCCTACGGTTTTAGCTGTTGGCTCAAAACGCCAACATGACCGAATTCGAGTGTCCGGAAGAACACCCCACGTCTTAAAGTGGCAGAAATGTACGTCCCAACTATAGTCTAAGATAGGCGGGAGTGCCGGTTCGTCCGATAAAATGCAGTCCAACTTGTCCGGCCCGATTGAAGCTTCGTGGGGTTAACACATTGCTAGCATTAAAACTTCTGACTAGTTGGGGCGATGGGGTTGAAATGTAGAAGAGACACGTATGTCTGCAGCCTTAATGGAGAGGGAAGTGGGAAGAAAGAGCGTAGAAGAATGAGGGAAGTGTTAGAGGAGTAAGCGGGCAGCCCATAACAAGACTGGCAATGGGCGGCAGCAGACTCCTAGAGTATCATGGACAGCCAGGTGACCTCCAGGATGTCGAGGACTGCCTTGAAGACGTGGATTTGGTGGCGGGTGGAAGATATCAGGGCCGCGGTGTTCGAAGTAGGGAGCCCTAGCAAGAAACACCCGCCGTGGTTGCTTAGTAGCTATGCCATTGGGCTGCTGAGGACGAGGTCGCGGGATAGAATCACCGCCACGGCGGCCGCATTTCAATGGGGGCGAGCTGCGAAAACACCCCTGTACTTAGATTTCGGTGCACGTTAAAGAATTCCAGGGGGTCCAAATTTCTACAGTCCCCCACTACGGCGTGCCTCAAAACCAGATCGTGATTTTGGCATGCAAAACACCATAATTATTTAGCAACGAATGTGCTGCGGGGTGACGACGCCTCCTCGCAACGCCGAAGATGCCGAAAACTTTCGCCGCGTTTCCTCAGAAATCGCACTGCGCAGATGGCAGCGTCTGTGCAATCGCGCAGGCTACACTCTGTTCACCAATGCGCCTATCGCTCTTTTTCCTTAATTTATTTTTGCAAGTGAAGGTAACGAAGCGAGGAAATTTGGAGACACTGTGTTCCACCCGATAACCGACGTATTTTGCAATGTCGGCTCTGTCCGACAAGCCGATGGGTGCTAGTCATCCTCGCCAGCGCCTTGTTTCTTCCTGGGTTTTCTACACCGCTGCACGCGCATTTATTGCCAACAAGGACAGCCGCATTGAAATATTAGGCCTCTGTAATGATAACTTCGTCTCTCGTGGCGAGAATATGACGAAAACGAAAAATTGGGATGGCGTTACCACTTCTAGACTATGGTACGTATCTTGACACGTCAGCTTTGGCTGATTAACAGAGTGCGTCTTAGAGAAAACTCGCATGGGGTGAGCGTCATGAGAAAGAAAGTGAAAAAACTTTGTACAAAAAGGACACGATTGTAGGTAGCTCCTCCGCTCTGCAGTGGGCGGTCCCCTCAGTCCGGGGATCAGCTGCCCTTCTCGCTCGTTTGACCAGGTTGAACTGGTCCATTGAGCCGGATCTGGACAGCGCTGCCTCCCATTGCCGTGTGGTGGGGTGTATTATGGGTGCGAGGTTTGGTGTGCTTGCGCAAGCGCATACATGTGGAAAAGCGTTGCATATTCATCGAAGTGTGGGCATTTATAGGAATCCAGCGCAGGGTAACAGATTCATTTTGGCACGGGTGCTTCTAATTCAAAAGCAGCGGCGAAACCTTCGGCTACAATTTTCTATGCAAGAAATTGACCTGTTCGCACACAATAATGGATAATAGACTTCTAGACCAACAATCTATCGACCAAGTTCAGCTTTCTTTTTCTTTAGTGAATCTTTTAATTTGGGTGCGACGCGTCGTCGAGACAATTATTTGCATAGCCAGAGTGCATTGCTAGACAAGCAGGTCGGTGCTCCCGCCTATCCTCAGCCAGCATGCCAACAAAATCAGGTCTGTGGAAGAGACTACGTGATGACGACTTCTGGTAGACTCGTTAAATATGGAACTGATTGTCATCTTTAATAGACATAATATTCGAAGAAGAAGAAAAAAATTACGTCCTAGTGATATCACACATTACTTAACATTGATTATAATATGCGCCGTAAATTCTACTTTAATTTCTAAAATACTGCGATTGCACAATGCACAGTCATATTCGTACTTCTCGAGGATTATTAGATTGCGATTTCATTTGCGAATTCTGCAGCTACAGTGACTGGGTGCTATAGCTTATCTTGAATATGTCCATTTTGGCATTGCAGACCGCGCCAGCCACCTTTGCAAGTCCAAATCAGGTCCTCAACACCTTAAGTGTCACCTTCCTCATCCTGAGCCTGGTCAATTTCGGGACTAAGACTCGAAGTTATCTTCAGTTAGTCCTCGCCTGCGCGACCATAGACGGCACTTCTAACTCCCGCGAAGTTACTAATCTCACAAACCCGTCTCATTTTCTACCGCCTTCGACCGTGCATCGCGAAAATTGCTTACGCTGCCAATACTTCGAGACAGAGAAATGTGAACGGAGTGAAGGTACTCGACAAAGGATGCAAACAAAACTGACGCGCCTAAATATAGCCCATAGAACTTCAACAGTAATGAAAATGAAGACAACAAAAGATTCAGTTAAATACGTTCCGGCAACTGTGCATGGGAGCCTTCTCCGCAATAAGACTGAAAAGCGTGAAAACGGTCCGAAGTACAACGCATACCGTGACCCAGTCACCACGACTACAGATGAGGCATAAGTTTCCGATATTTTGCCTTCATCTGTCATCCCTTACCTTGCGCGACCTGTGGGGAGGGGGGGGGGGATTACGTCAAATTAAATTGCGGTGTTTTATGTACCAAAACCACGACGCTATTATGAGACGTGCCGTAGTGGCGGATACCGGAAATTTGGATCACATGGTGTTCTTAAATGCGCACCCAAATCCAAGTACACTGGTGTTTTCGCATTACGCCCCTCTCGAAATGCGGCTGCCGTGGCCGGGATTCAATCCCGCGACCTCGGGTCTAGCAGCCCAACAACACAGCCATTACGCAACCAGGGCGGGTTGGATGCCGTCATATTCTTGATTTCAAGTTCAACGATAAAATTTTGAAATAGACCGAGAATAACTAAGTTTTAGTTCAGACTATACAGGAAGACGAGCAACCGTACAATTAGTGTAATGTCTAGAACCGATAAACGATGGCGTATTTGTAGGACAAAGCAAATAGCTCAAAAGACAAATGGCGACTGTACGTGATCCACTTAGTCATTTTTCTTCGATTTCCCCGACTTCTACGTTTTGTTAGTTTGTTAGTTTGTGCACTAATCGTGGATACCGAATGGTACTCACGCGCCGCGCGAAGGGATCGGCGGGGGGGCCTTTGGCGAGGGCTTTTTGTCCCTTGTCCTTGTTGGCCTTTTGCGGAGTCGCTGTGCCGCTGCTCGGTCGGATGACGTTCGGCATGTTGCTGCTAAAGGCTATGCCACGCTCCTTGTACCACGCCACGGCTTCCTTTTTCGTCACCAGAAGGTTGACCTCGTCAGCCGAAGACTTGATGCGTTCCACGACGTCCCGCTGGCTGGCGCCGATAACGTTCACTCCGTTCACCTGGAAGAAACCCGAGCAGCCAGCGTTTGGGGCGCGTTTTGGGGCGCGTTTTGGTGCCGGTAACGAGAGGGCGCCACATGTCGAAAAAAAGAAGTATCAAATATTCGCAATAGGACGAGGCAGGTGTCTGCTGCAGCAAAAGTGACGAGTCGATTGAGCACATTGTAATGCAATGCCAGGATATTCACCTGGCCAGGATCATGGAGAACGTCCAGCTTCCAGAAAAAGCTGCAGTTCTGGGCAGAGGAGAGTGTTAACTCTACAGCGGTCGAAAGAAGGAAGCCCCGTTTAGAGTACTTGTGAGAAGTAAGCAGGGATGGCATGGAGCCGGTTTAGGCACCTCTAAATTCATATTTCACTGTGATAAATTTAACCCAAACGGCACAGTACCATTTTTAATACGCTGTTGCGGGATTTCTATTGTACATACCAGTACATCGGCAAACCAATTACTTACTAGGTGGTCCCTATTCTATCTACCTTTGTCCTCAAAAATCATTTCATACTTTTTTCTGTACGATAAAGTCTCCATAGCCATAAATAACGGCGAATAATCAAGTTTTCAAATTTCGCTCGATTTGGAATAGTGTTTACGCTTTCCCAGGGTTTAAAGACGCCGTTCATACATATAGCGCATTTACTCTTCGGAGTTCATGCACAGAAATAATCTGTTCATATTTAAATCGTGCATCTGGATTCATAAATCAGATTATGTGAATTATTATTCCATTTAATTTCCAAATATTGCAATTGAGGCTTTCATTTGACGCGCTGCCCCATTTTAACGAACTGCGCCGTTGCGCTGGATGCTGCCAATGGAGCGTTGCCTTGCATTGCATATATTGTGCCTAATGCTCTGAAATCCCTTCTATCCAAACGGCTGGTGCTACTTTGCACGGGATCTGAATATATCCTACCATAATGCTAAATTATTTACAATATGGGCTACTATTGTCATTCACTATCCTTGTGCGGAAAACCCTGAGGCAGATTTTCGCCCATTCCTGTGTCTGAAGCATTTATTCTTTATAGCTTGATTTAATTGCTTAGGTTGGTCTTCGGCGCCCCAGGTCTCGTCCGGGAATTCTGCAGGCCTTTAGTGCCTCCAGAGATTTCTGTAAATCTCCGAATAAACTTACATGACCCTTACGTATTCTTATGTGTGCTCTTGCGTTTATTGTGACACTTGGAAACCTGCTCATGATTACTATGCTTTTGTTACTGTGCCAGTTACGACAGTTGTGTGGGTCTACACTATTAACTGCTAATATAGTACTTTCATTCTTCATATACGCGAGTTCTTTTTCTTTTTGTAACTGTATGAGATCTGGAGATTTAGAGATAATTAAGAAGGAGCTGCAGCCACTGGAACTTACGCACGAGCTTCTATGGGTAATTCCATGCGTTTTCTAGATCCTAGGCTTCACGTTTCGAACAAACATGTATACTGGTTCTTCGAAACGAGGAGTTGGAAGCCACTCTTGCCCTTTAACTCGGCACACTCAAAGCTCGTTAAACGAGGTATTATAAATTCATGCATTTTTAATAGCCTCAAGAAATCATGCCCGCACGCGATATAACATAGTTTTGCTGCACAGGTTAATCACATTTGTTGTGCTTGATACCCAATGGCCCAAATTTTTGTGCAGCTTCTTAAGCGCACCAAAGGTGATGAACCCGCTCAGTAACTGAGCCAACCTGATGAAATGCGCGGGTTTGCAGTGCTTCCGTATGTTTATGACCCCATCGGCTAAAATATATTGGGCAGCGCGGAGGAATAGCTGCGGTTTTCTAAGCTCCGAAAAAGGTGGCAAAGCTCTGTAAGCGTGCCAATGCGCCTGCATCACATGAGAGTTTTTACTCTGTTTGGCACACAAAACGTTTTGTGAACATGCGCAACAGATGTGGTTTATCGGATACCCCTGTTTTGCGGCAGTAAACTTGTTGGACAGAGCGGCAAGTGCTTAAATGGGCGCTTAAAGGAGCACTACAACAACGTTCACGACACTGCACAAGGCCCCCCATTTGGGCATCCGTTACCGAGATTGCGGCTGCGTGCCCTTCTTTGAAAGTACGGCAGCTCTGGCGTACTCATCTTACATCTTACGCGGGAAATAATAGAAGCAGATTTCATCAGGGAAGGTTGTGCGTTATTTCCCCTTCTATCGCGCTGGCTCCTACTGTTGTCATGCATCTGAAGAAATAAGCGACGACCACAGAGTTTCTCATTATATACCTAGAAGGAAATCTGGCGCTGCTGCGCTGTGGTGTGCATGGGAATACCGGTACATTGCGAATTCAGATTGGCATCGTTCTCGGATCGGCATCGTTCTCGGCGAGCCAGGACATCTGCCTGACAAGCACCCTTCTGTCTCTCACAATGATTCATTCTTTAATAAAACAGCACGTAAAAAGCTGTTTTAGCTTTATTATTACACAAAAACATGTTTTGTTTAATTACGAGAGCTCGTTATCGCATGTACAATTATATGAACCGTATAAGGTGTCCGCGGGCCGCTAAATATGGAGGACAGGCGACAAAATTCGCACTTGCTTTGGAACAACTTGTCGTTTACTCTTGCTTTTCTTGGGTTGATTATGCATTGTATTTGAGTAAACTTCATTGGAAGATTTATTATGGTTTAATGAAAGCCTTTTATGAAGATTTTACATTAAGAACGCATTATTTGTGTAGCCATATCCACGTTTTACACGAAGCTTCTTACAACACCAGCCAACACATGCCTCGCAGACACATATACCGTCATTCCCGTGACGGCAAAGCGTCCCTTAGGAAACTACCATAGACGGTGGCGCCAGATTTCCCTCTAGGTGTTATAGTGAGAAACTCTATGGCGACAACAATGTGCGTTTTTTTTCACGTGACCATGTACTTAACACAAATGACTTGCTCCTAGAGCACCCTTCTTGTTCACTTTTCGTGTTCTGCGCATGCCCCCTTGTGTATATATGGACATGATTTGGCAACGGCAATGAAATATTGTTGGCAGTCAGCGCAGTGAGCGTCAGCCCTCTCAGCCCTTGTCCTTCACGCTGTGCGTCGTTTTTACCATGAATTACCAACTAGCCCAAGCCTCCGCCCTTGTCAGACAATGACCGTCCGTTACTCCTGCTTCTGAAGAAAAGAAAGAACATCCCGTGACTTCCTCCGTTAAGCTGTGAGGCACAGAATTTCCCTCTCTATTTTGCCGTTAAAGAAGGGTGGAAACAAACGATTTCATTTTGTTTCATTAAACTACTATTCTGTCGGCAAGGCTGAGCTCACCAGGACGATGCAGTCCTCAGCTCGAAGACCTCCGGCTTCGGCTGGTCCTCCCTTTTCCACGTAGGTCACGGTGGCCAGCTTTTCCTTCTCGTCAACCAGCACGCCGAAGCCGTAGCCGTCAAAGCTGGGCCGACGCACGAGGTGGCACTGCCGAACGGGCGGGGCGCCAGCCGGGATCTCCGCCGCTTTGCTCGAAACGGAGGATGACGGAGCACTTTTCTTCGCCGCCGAGACTGGGCCCTTTTCCGCCGTCGCCTTGCCACCATTTTCTTTCTGATGGTGAGAGAATATAAATGAAAAAATGCATATATTCGCGTATAAATCCCGCTCATTGGTGCATAAAAAGCGAAAAGGAAAATATTCGCAAGAACCCATCTCACGATTAAACCCCAACGTTAATACGATTGGCTATTGAAACGCTTGAGTGACACATCGGGTTGCCAACACCGCAACCACGTCATGTATGAACCGTGTATGCAGCCGAGCTCCTTCCTGGCACTACCTTCTGTTTAAGCTGCGCCATCTTGCGCCGCCGCCGTGAAGTTCGCGCGTGCTTGTGCTTAAAATTTTAGCCAGAGTTTAAAAATATGCCAATGCACTCTAAGACAACGCGACCAAATGCATGTTGCTGAATATTGTATGGAGTAAGTCACACTATTTTTTGTATTCTGCTTAATTTTATAGCTAGTCAAGATTAATTATACAACTTCGGAAGCAACAAAGTTCGGCAAAAAATTCCAATTTGAAAGTTGTAGAGTGCTTTGCAAGATGTCCGAATAAATAGGTTCTAACTTTCTATCTATTAAGTATTAGTGGTTGCCCGCTTACTTCAGATGCGCGTGAAATACAAAAAAGAACGAATACCACGTGACTTGCCCGCTTGCGCGTCGTGATTGCAGCGCTCCTAAACATTTCTCGTAGAAACGAACATAGAATCTAGTAGGGTGGGCTGCCGCTTGAAAGGCGACAGGGCAGTGACGCGGGCGTTGACTGTGCGATTTACGCCACCGATGAGCTTCCCCCGTGGTGGTTCATGAGAGCGATAAGCAGGCGCAGCGGCAGCACATCCGGCTGAATGCTATGTTCCTTTGTACGAGAAGCGTTTGGGGGCGCAGTAAGCGGGAACATCGAAACGAATCCAGGACGACATCGTCCTGGATTGTTGGCGGCATCGAAACGAATCCAGGACTTACCCTAGACCAAATCGCAAGCTCGTTAAAGGAAATCGCTGCGTATATTAAACTCATCAAGGAAAACCGACTTGCTGATATAGATAAAAAACTAGATGCCTTAAGAAGACTCGAAAAGAGGGTTGGCTTGTGTCAAGAGGAAATTGTCAACATGAAGCGCGCATACGAAAGATTGGAAAGTAAAATCGGCGACCTAGAAAATCAGAGTAGGCGATCGAGTTTAATTATTTCTGGCGTGTCAGAAACTGACGGAGAGACGGAGAGACGGCTGAAATTCTTGAACGGACAGCGAACAAAACTGTCGTTCAGGACACTCTCGTCTTAAATCCGGTTACTATCGTACGTGTAACATCGTCTAGGAAGAGCATGACAGAAGAAAAATAGGCAAGTAATTTTCAAGCTGCTAGATTTCAAGCAGAAATCAGCCATACTTAAAGAAGGTTATAAACTGAAAAACACCAATTTCTCAATCGGACAAGATTTTTTCACCCAGAATCAGAGACATTAGAAGGAAGCTCTGGAATAGCGCCAAATGAAACCGCGAGAAGAACGAGGAAGTATCGCTAGCATTTGATAAGCTGTTCATTAACAATCGAGCCTTCTTTTGAGACGATGAAAAGAACGACAAAGTCCCTCTCCAAAAAAAGGACCAGGTACCACTAAGGCCGCAAACTCACCAAACTCGCCAACAACTAAAATTAAAGCCCTAACCATTTTAAATGTTAATGCGAGAAGCGTTCTGAACAAAATAGAAGCCATAGCATACCTATCTGCTTGCTGCCGCTCGGCTTTAGCTTTGCAGATCAACCGCGTGGACCAACTGTAATCGATTTTAAAAGGGCAGACGATAACAGTGTGCTAACCTATCTCACACATGAGTTTGAATTTTTTTCACAGCTAGCGTCCGACGCAGCCAGTGATACTAATCTAATTTGGCTCAAGTTCAAATCTGCTGTTATCCACTGTATTACTAACTTCATACCAATGAAACTGACGGAATCAACAGTCAATAATCTTTGGATAGCACATCAAGTAATTCAGGCAAAGCGAAGAATAAAAAGGCTGCGCAGGGTGATAAAGAACACAAACTGTGAGCCTTCCATTCGACACAAACTACACTGCGCCGAAGCAGAGTTCAGACAAAAAGCAAGAAATCCCAAACAATACTACTTCAGCGTCACCCTTCCTAGTTTTATTAAAAGCAATCTTAACAGGTTTTGGAGGCATCTTCGCACTAATAATTCCACGGCGTCGCACACGGTTCCCGGGGAAAGAGAGGAAAAAACTAATGCATACAACGATTTTTTTCCGCCCAGTTTTCACCACAGATAATGGTATCATTCCTCCCATTTTATCCTTTGGTCCATCAAGCATCGATTGCCTTGAAGTCACAGATGCAGGAATACTCAACCTACTGCTTAAGTTCGATCCTGAAAAATCCAGCGGCCCAGACGATATACCAAACGAGTTCCTTAGAAAATATGCGGAATGGCGTAGTAAGTATCCTGGGCAAATTTTCCGCAAATCACTTACTTTGTCTCAACTATCCGACGACTGGAAAATTGCAAAAATAATACGCATTTACAAGTCTGGAGTTAAGTCTTCAGTACCAAATTACCGTCCGATATCTCCTACTAGCCCTTCGTGTAAGTTATTTGAACATATTACCCTAAAACACATAAGCGCTTTTCTTGAACTACATTTTTTGTCC
This sequence comes from Dermacentor variabilis, assembly GCF_050947875.1. NCBI lineage: Eukaryota > Metazoa > Arthropoda > Arachnida > Ixodida > Ixodidae > Dermacentor > Dermacentor variabilis. The sequence continues at coordinate 105,401,207 of NC_134570.1, forward strand.
CCTAATCAGCATGAATTCCGTAGCGGTTTGTCCACTATTACCCAGCTAACCGAGGTAGTTCATGATCTCGCACTTAACATCAATAATCGCGGACAAATGGACATGATCTTACTTGATTTATCAAAGGCCTTTCATTGCGTATGTCACACTAAATTAATGGTGAAACTAAGAAGTGTAATCGGGGAGAGATCCGTTCTTTCATTAATAAAAGGTTTTTTTTAACAAACCCCTCACAGTTCATGTTTTTTGAAGGTGTTAAATCAGAAACAGTTCCTGTAACTTCAGGAGTTCCCTCAAGGTTTCGTCCTGGGACCACTATTATTTTTAATCTTTATAAATGATATTACAGAAAACATTGACTGTAGTATCAAGCTCTTCGCAGACGACTGCATTATTTATAAAGAGATTCACAGCATCACAGACCACCTTAAACTCAATACATCCCTTGATAAGTTAGCAGACTGGTGCGCTAAATGACAAATATCCATTAATGTAAAAAAATCCGTAACCATCGCAGTAACACGTAAACAGAACGCGTCCCGACTCACCTACACTATTAATGGTAAACCACTAGCGAATGTGGAACAACATAAGTATTTAGGAGTTACGTTGACCTCTGACCTCAGATGGGACACACACGTTGCCAAAATTACGGCGGCCACACTACGCAAGCTGTTCTATGTGAAAAGATGTTTAATAATGGCACCCGCGTCCGCAAAAGCTACTCTCATGCACTACATTCGTAAGACCGGTGTTAGAATATGCTAATACAGTTTGGTTCCTTCATTACCTAACTAGTACAACAAAAATGGAGTCAGTACAGCGCAAAGCCATAAGATTTGTGTATAACAAGCATGCACGCATAGACTCTCCCACTAACCTTCTAGGTTCTTCTGGCATTAGGACTCTATCCACGAGGGCAAATCAGGCACGTCTCAAGTTCTTGTACCAACTGCTTCATCACATCTATAAGATAGATGTGTCTAAGTATATCGCATTTTCACAGTCGCATCCAACTCGCCATCAGCGTAAATACACATTAACTGAATATTCTTTCAACAATGATTCGTTTGGGCAATCGCTTTTTCCACTTACGATGCGCAAATGGAATCGGTTGAATCCCGATTTCACGGACGCCGAAACAGTGTCCGCTTTCACTGCAAAGTTAGAACGTACATCTAACCTCTAGTACCATCGCCGCGCATCCTCTCTCGTTTGAACGCTAGTTCCCTTTTTAGATTCCTGCACTTTTACAATGTATTTCGTTTCCTAATATTTGCTTGTGATGACCGTTGAAATGTGTACCGGTCGTCTTGGTGTAAGAGATCGCTTATGCTATTGCACATAATTTTGTTCTTGTACTATCACTTGCTTGTTTTTTATCCCATTCCCATTTTGTAACAGATTGCAATCCTGTGCCCGGTTGTGCTTCGCTTTTTTTATTTGCAATATTATTTTGTGATGTTTGCACATTGCGCATGGTCGATACGGCGTTGATTCTCTTTGCTTGGCAAACTGGTTGTAAACCATCCTCGTGGTTGTGCTTCATTTCGTGTGCGCAGTATGCACATTTTCGAAATGTTAATTTGAATTTGTGGGTGATCTTTGCCTTAAATGCTCTGTATATAAGCTTGCTTTCTTCTCTTTTTTTCTCGAATAATATTTTGTATTTTAAATTTTTTTTCACAATTTGCTTGATTGTGCACTGTTAAACTTTATTGTAGTATTGATGTTACTTCTTGAGAAACTGCTTAGACCACATTTATTTCTTTAATGCTACCTTGGCCGATGTGCTTCGATATTTTCTTGTCGATTCTTTCTTTATTTTTCTTTTTTAAACATGATTGTCTTTGTAATGCCCACTTGCTATGCTCTCAACTGAGGGTGGCAGTATCGAAAATAAGATAACATACGAGTGGAAACAAACGTGACAGTAAAAAATAAAACATTCAGTGGTGCATATTGATGAACCGCACACGCATGTAAGGCATGGTGAAAACACATACTGTGTGGTGATGCGCGACTCTCACGCATCCCCAGATATGTTGTTTTCTCGCAAGCTCCCGTCTCCTGTGATCCGACTTCACCGGGGCAAAATTGGAGGTGGACGTAGTTTTCTCTGCCCCTGAGTGTCTACAGAAGCTATGCAAACAGGTTAATACAGATAATAACAAAAGGCACGCATATTCTACTCAAAATCGCAAACAATTTGTAACCGGCACTCATAACGTTGTTATGCCATTCCGCTTTCGTGCGCAAGAACGTACGTTGGTCAAACCGGCAGGTACATCAATGAGATATTAAAAGAGCATCGATATAACGTCCCTAAGGTAATCTCGTGTATTTTGGGTATTCATTGCCAAGATTGCTCCTGCAAACCCATGTTTGAAAATACTTCCATTCTGTATAGGGCTCAAAGCAGGATGACAGGGGAGATTGTGGAAGCCTACAAAATAGCAAAATTACAGGAAAGGTGCATGACCAAGCCATCAGTGTCGCTATCTGAAAAGGAGATACGATTCCTCGGTTTATCCTGGTAACCATTGCAGTATATGTTTTCACCATGTATACACACGTGTACGGTTCATCGATATGCACCACTGAATGTTGTTTTTTCCACGTACGGTATATATATATATATATATATATATATATATATATATATATATATATATTCTTCCCAATCCAGGTATCTGACTACCTCTTGTAAACACGTCACATACAGAAATACCTAATTGGTTGGTGCTTCGCTTAGTTTCGAACCCAATTCTGCGAGCACAACTGCTAGATGCGCGACCCTTCAGACTATGTACTACCGAGTGACCTAAGACGGCGGGAAAATGGTTGGAGAAATTGACAAAGAAGTGCATTCTAAGGTGTATTCTAAGAATGCTAATTATTTTAAAAGTTACCTTGGAATTTTCAATGTGACTGCAAGATGTGGTTGTCATTAGGGGGGGGGGGGGGGGGGGGCGAGCGATGAACAATGTGCCGACGCGCTTTTTTTTTACGTCGGCATCCACCGAGACAAACTTACCTGAACTACGTGGGCACGTCATTCCATTGCTATTTTATCTGCAGCCTCGATTTTGCAATGAAAGGACCATCTCGCCCTGATTTCAGTTTGCTTGGAGCTGAACCGCTTCCCCAGAATTTTTAAGATCGCATTTGAGTGGAAAAAGTCGCAATGACTCAGTCGAAGAGAGCTTTGAATATTATAAGCACAGACGCGCTGGGTGGCAGCCAAACAATTAAGCATGATCTCCGCCGACCATCACATATTCTTTCGTTAAGTTGGTCGCCATAGTGCACTTTTTTTGCTGCCGACAGCAGAAAGGTCTGTGGTCGTCTCCGACGACGTGACACTGCTTTAACAACAATCTCGCATATATGACGACTGGAAGCTTCCACTAAACAATGTCAGAGGCTCTTTCTTTAAACTAACTTACCTTACTGGAGCCTGGCGCTGAAGAGGTCATTACCCGTACTTCTTATTCTTCTTCTTCTTCTTCTTCTTCTGTTAAAATTCTGGCACGTACCCACGAGGGGGGATTGGCCATGGCTCTCAGTGGAAACATAATATGAACTTCTTGCTTCGTGTTAACTTATTGATCTGTACTATTCATATTTAATTAATAGTGAATATAAATCTTTTTCCGTTTCTTAAATAGTGGTCATGCTAATTTTTGCGAAGATGCTATATTATGAAAATAATGCGATTCAGCATTAATAATGAGGAAAATGTGCTTCACATGAGAGTCTCCCAGTCGCAATAACGTACTCATGTAGAATCTGACACAATTCCTTTCAGGCCTAGCCAAGGGTACTTGCCCCCAAAAGATTAAATGTTAATCACCGAGAGAGGAAGGCCCACACGCGATAGGGGCTGCTCTAAGTAGGTCTTTTTTGGGCTTGTAGCTCAGCTCAGAACGAGCAAGAAAGGAAGGTGGAAGGGGCAATGAAAACGAACGTAGAACAGGGTAGCGCTCACACTGTTCTCCAATCCTTTTCATTGCCCCTTTCCACCTTCCTTTTTTGCTCGTTCTGATCAGCGCTGCAAGCCTAAAAAAGCCATGACATACCAACTCGCCAAAACTGCCACGCTAAGTAGGTCGTTCTTTCGGAACTATATTTTCGGCAAAAGAGGAGGAAATGGTCCAGTGATTCTATATCCCCACATGATGCACAAAGGTTCGATGGTGCGAATCCACACCTATTCATGTACAGATTTAGTTGCGGTATTCGACATCTTAATATTGTAACGGAAACTTCGCATTGCCGAGAGGGACAAGCGCGGACATTCCAGGGGAACGCCAAAGGTTCCTAATATCGTTGCAGCAAGGAGGGGCTCGTTTTTTCTACCTAAGACTTGTCGCCTTCTAAATTTTGTTACCGCTAGCGGAGTAAGGCTGGGTACAAAGAAACTCACTGGTCCACCAAGCGCTGCCTTTTCCAAGCGGTCTGCCATCTCATTAAGTGCTAGTCCACAATGTCTAGGTATCTACAAATACCGAATTTCTTCACCATGACGTGGAATGAATAAACGTGTAGTGATCGGTGCAATCGTGAATTATTTGTGCCTTCTAGGGACATAAGAACTATTTTTCGGAATTCTGTATACGGCCAAGGATATGACCATGAATTTGGTCACATAAATGGGAGTGTAATTGAGAAGACGGATAGCAAAGCTCCATGATAGTGTTTGAGAGCAAGTGCCTATCGCTGATTTCTCATCTTCTTGTGACGCGTCCGTGTACACTACATTGTATGAGGGAAAACTTCCAGATACTCATTCAAGATTCCGACTAGAGTCTGTTTGGCTATGAATTTAGCATTCTTTGGAAAGACGTTATCAAACTTACAAGTATTACATGTTTTTTTTATTGATGCGACAGATTGAACTGATCCTAGGTTAAAGTTTTTATTTGCTAAAACACTCTGCGTAAACACGACTTGGGGGAGCTTGCACCTGCGCCACATAGAATCAACAAACAGTTCCGGTTGTGCGACAAACACAGGGTAACTTGCCCCGGGAACATGTTGGTATGCTCTAAGCCAAGTTTTTACTGTTAACAGCTGAAATCATGACACTAAATCTGGCATGCTTGCTTCTAAATACGGCACAGAATTCGCAAAATACTTGGGAATGCCAAGACGCTGACGCAGCGCCCGTCTCAATCATAAATAAAGTTTGCAACCTATAATTTGGAGAGCTAGATATAATCACACAACCAACTTCCAGAACGGGTCTAACATAAGCGCGATATATGTAAAGTGGAGTATCATTACGCATACTAAACTTCCTGTTGCATTTTCTTGTCAACCGGCCAATAGCAATTTCACCTCTTCTCAGATCGTTTTTTTTTTTTACATTAGGACGCCAATCTAGGTCAGGATTATCAGGTCAGGAAGTACCTGATATTGTCTACCTGCAGAATCAGTTGATTCTGATACACAAGAGATAAGGAAACCTATTGTTGCGTGGGGAATACAGGTAAAGCATCTGAGTATCTTTAGTGCAAGCAAAGGATGCAATGTCATCCGCATACACAAACAGCGTGACGTCCTGCATAATTGGAATATCATGTAGTAATATATTAAACAAAAACGGGAAAGCACTGAACCCTGAGGTACACCTCTGGCCTGGGAGAACCACTCAGGATGATGCTTTCTTTTTGTGCAGAAAAATGTTCTTCCGTGCAAGAAATCCTTGATCCGAGCGATGATATACGATGGAGGGTTTAAGACAGCAAGTTCATTCAGCAGAATGCTATGCTTTACGCTGTCATATACTTTTGCAACGTCTAGTATGACGAGGGCCGAAACTTCTATCTTTGAGCTAACCGTATTTTTGAGCCTACCGGAATCTTGGCAGAACGCTAACATAATCCTAATCCATAAGAAAGGGGATGCCAAAGACTTGAAAAATTATAGACCGATTAGCTTACTGTCCGTTGCCTACAAAGTATTTACTAAGGTAATTGCAAATAGAATCAGGAACACCTTAGACTTCCGTCAACCAAAGGACCAGGCAGGATTCCGTAAAGGCTACTCAACAATAGACCATATCCACACTATCAATCAGGTGATAGAGAAATGTGCGGAATATAACCAACCCTTATATATAGCTTTCATTGATTACGAGAAAGCGTTTGATTCTGTCGAAACCTCAGCAGTTATGGAGGCATTACGGAATCAGGGTGTAGACGAGCCGTATGTAAAAGTACTGAAATATACCTATAGCGGCTCCACAGCCACCGTAGTCCTCCATAAAGAAAGCAACAAAATCCCAATAAAGAAAGGCGTCAGGCAGGGAGATGCGATTTCTCCAATGTGTGTGATCTCTCACAGTGTGTTTACAGGAGGTATTCAGATGCCTGAATTGGGAAGAATTGGGGATAAGAGTTAATGGAGACTACCTTAGTAAATTGCGATTCGCTGATGATATTGCCTTGCTTAGTAACTCAGGGGACCAACTGCAATGCATGCTCTCCGACCTGGAGATGCAAAGCAGAAGGGTGGGTCTAAAATTAATCTGCAGAAAACAAAAGTAATGATTAACACTCTCGGAAGAGAACAGCAGTTTACGATAGGTAGCGAGGTACTGGAAGTAGTAAGGGAATACATCTACTTAGGACAGGTAGTGACTGCGGATCCGGATCGTGAGACTGAAATAATCAGAAGAATAAGAATGGGCTGGGTTGCGTTTGGCCGGCATTCTCAGATCATGAACAGCAAGTTCCCATTATCCCTCAAGAGAAAAGGGTATACGCCCCCCCCTCCAGCTGTGTCTTACCAGTACTCACGCACGGGGCAGAAACCTGGAAGCTTACGAAAAGTGTTCTACTTAAATTGAGGACGATGCAACGAGCTATGGAAAGAAGAATGATAGGTGTAACGTCAAGGGATAAGACGAGTGCAGATTGGGTGAGGGAACAAACACGAGTTAATGACATCTTAGTTGAAATCAAGAAAAAGAAATGGGGGGGGGGGCATGTGCAGGACATTTATTGAGGAGGGAAGATAACCGATGGTCATTAAGGGTTACGGACTGGATTCCAAGGGAATGGAAGCGTAGCAGGGGGGCGGCAGAAAGTTAGGTGGGCGGATGGGATTAAGAAGTTTGCAGGGACAACATGGCCACAATTAGTACATGACCGGGGTAGTTGGCGAAGTATGGGAGAAGCCTTTGCCCTGCAGTGGGCGTAACCAGGCTGCTGCTGCTGCTGCTGCTGCTGCTGCTGCTGCTGATGATGATGATGATGATGATGATGATGATGATGATGATGATCTTGCGTCTATATCGATATGCGGGGACCAGATAGAACAACTATTGTGAAATCCAACCTGAGCAATGCTTAATGCATTAGTTTTAGAAATTTGCTCTAATAGAGGATTATAAACAACTCATTCCGTTATATACCATATTAGAAGTCACAGCGACTGGCGAAATGTTGTCCAAATCAAGCCCTTTTCCGGCGTTCTTTAAAAGCAAGACAATTTTAGCTATCTTCCACTCGTCAGGTAGCCATGTTTTCTCAAGGAAAATATTCCCAATATATAGCAACTTAGCAAAGTTATGTGCCAAGAATTTGATCGTGCTAGCAAATATACCATAATAACCCGGAGCTGCCGATCTTATACAAGCTACGCCAGATAGAAGTTGCGACGAGTTGACCTCTTCAAAGTCATTGCACTGTGACAGCATTTTTAAACACAACTGAGCATGGTGTCTGGAATAGCAATGCAAAGCCACGTGCTATGCAATCAAGATTAGGCTTAGCTTCCACTGGGGCCAGTACAACGGAGTTCAAGATATGGCTGACAGAAGGTTTCTTCTAGGGCTCCATGAATCTGTGTTGGGCTTTCCTGTTTTTTCGGCCAGATAAGTGCTTGCATTAGCGTTATAATCATTCTTAGCTTACGCAGTTGTCCGCTTAAAGGTGGCCGCATAAAATTTGTAGTTAATTTAATTTAGAGGGTCCTGGTTATGAAGAAGGCTATTCCACGCAGCTTTACTAAGACCTTTTCAAGTTTTTCAGTCCACCACGGAGAACCGTTTTTGTCTCTAGTAGAAACTCCTATAGTAAATGTGGACTGTTCTCTTGCGTCAATCAGGCATTCTAGAACCTGCTCCATGCGCTCAGACTTATAAGGCGAAGTTAATGAGTTAATAGCAGGTTTCACATTTTTATATGTGCAGCTGCAGATAAATTTCAACGTCTTATCACTAACTCTCGGCGGGGGACACATGATAGAAAAAAGAATAGGGAAATGATCACTGGAGTCCCACCACCTAGAGATATCGATAATTTCGATATCGATATCGATAACTCCAGCAGCTACCAGAGTTAGGTCAATCACGCACCTTGAATCTCAGCACATAAATGTCGCAGCCCATCTAGTACAGCAGCGAGCACTTTCTGATGATAACCATGACCATAGGAGTTCATAACTCACATCTGAGCTGTAACGCCACGTGATATGATGTGAATAAATTCCCTTGCAATGACAACTCTGTCCGATTTACTCAATAAATCATCAAAGTAGTCTGTTTTACGGACATCCGTAGGAAAGTAAACGTTTACTATGGTAATGGGAGCGCATTTGGGAAGAACTAAATCAATGGCCAACAGTTCATATTCCGGATTCATGATTGCTAGATCTATAACAACCCTATGAAAAGATTTTGAGGAAACCATAGTAATCAAACCTCCACCACGGCCACAAATTCGGTCTACTTGGTAGACGCCAAAATTATTAAAAGAAAATGATTTGGCAGATGTCAGCCAAGGTCCTTGTGAAATAACTATGTCAGGGTCATAGGTAAAACAAGGCGTTGGAGAACTTGGAGAATCCATTGGCGAATTTTAACTCAGTCACGATTACTTCAAGACAGAAGAGGCAACGTCTTCTTTCAATACATCAATCTATTTTATGCTCGGAGAACCTTCCTTGCTTTTTGTCTGAGAATGATCATGTTTGGTTGACGAGAAATGAGAAGAGCTGCGCTTCTGAGCCACATTCGCCATTTCCACAGCAGCGTTAATGTTAAATTTGGACGTGCTGGCAATGGCATTTGCGGTTGGCATCATTCTAGGTGATTCACGCCAAACGGAGGCTACGGATGGAATGTCGGAGCTTAAAACATGTTGGAAGGCGAGTTTATAACTGTAGGAGATTCAGGGACATGCACCTTGGCCGAAAGAACTTGCGATAATGCATCAGAAAAGGTAGCCAGTAACTGATCTAGTACGCCACTCAGTGCCCTCACGACAGCTGTGTGTACTGATATCGTTATAGTGTTTTTTTTTTCTAGAATATCTCCAGGTGCTCTTACTGCATCAGCGTATGTGTGTTTTCTGCTCTCTAAAGAGTGCACATGGGTCTGCTCTGGAGCACTTGTTGTGTTCTATAATCTCCAGTATTCTGGTCTCATCGGACTTTTTTGGACACTGCGGGTAAACCGCTGCATGACCATTCAGGCAAACGCTTTAGCTTGGCAAATTTTAGGGGCAGACTTCTGATGTGTGATTTGCGCCGCAGTTGCGACAGCGCATCGCACATTTACAGGCTTTGCCGCTGTGTCCAAAACGCCGACAGTTTTTTCACTGGAGAGGGTGTGGTTCCAAACGATCTACCCTATAGAAATTAGGCCTTACGAAAAGCTCTGTAAGACATGATGTTCCAGCAAATGTTGCTATTATGGACTCTGTCGACACTCCAGTGGGGTCAGCCACCCTGTTGCAGCGGTGCACTGAAACAATCCCCGCGCCAGCTTCCTGGAAGTTCTCTAGTACTTCCTGGGGAGAGCAAGACGGGTCTTGCGCTCGAGAAGTTGCTCCAAAATGAAGGCCTTTACCGATAACAAAGCTAAGGTTGTGCATCGGAGCAAGTCAGACACACAAGCCAGATCTGAGGATTTGCAGATAATTTTCCTTCTTCCAAACGATCTGACCTCCGAAATTTCAAGATAGTGCCCCGTAGCTATGCGCAACAGCTCCCGAATGACTTTAGCAGTCTTGCTGATGGCCCCGCCGCCACTTGGCATGAACACCAAGGGTATGTCACATAAGCCATTCCGAGTGAAACATTATAGAGGATAGTCTTGGACAGACAAGCGGGCAAACCGGACTGCCGACTCTCGCCCTGGGGAGTTAACAGACATGACGACTCAATACACAGAGAAAAGCTCAAAAGCTAGCGTAGGTATCGAAAAACCTGACCAATCACCCACTTACGGGAGCAGCTGGTCTACACACCTTCAGCAAGAAATCGCTTCGCAGCAAGCTACAGTCGAGCGCGCCCTGTTACGTCACAACATGGCCAGAGGCGTTGATTAGACGTTTGCCACGAGGCAACCCCACCCATCTATCAGCGCCTGCTAAGAAGTCAATGCAGCGTTGACACCGACTGCTGACGGGTCCACAAAAGGCGCACACCCCCTCCCCAACCACTACCTGACAACCTGAACTAATGGTGAAGAGGACCAGCATCAAATGCTACCGAAGAACGGCACCGGCCTTGGATTACCAGGTTGCTAGCGTGTCCCCTATTCCATGCTTCGGGTGTGCGCGTGCATTAGAGGTTCGAGTGCTGCAGAAGAATGCGATATCATGGGCGTGGTACGTAGCTACAACGGCGATTTCTGAAAGTTTTATGGTTGCTTGCAAAGCAGCCAATTTTTCAGTATACATATATAAAATATATATGTATCGGCTTTCCATACGTATTATGCGATATATCAATCTTTACAGTGCCGTAACACGGCTAATATATATCTACCACATGCATGCACGAAAGCAGTCATCGAAAACGCCCATTTGCGGAAAGCGATGGCGCACCCAAAAACCGAAACGTTGAGCGAAAGGTTCGGACTATTTGGAGCAGTAATACATGTGCATAGGCTCCGCCCACGTAGCCTTCGCTGCACTGCCACAGAAAGTTGTCGCCAGGTGTAGGTGCGCTGGAAGACTGTGAAGGCGAATGGTTGCGCCAAAGTTGGTCGTCGGTGTTGCCGCCAGTCGCCAACTTCTCCAGTGCGCTGGCAAGGCGGTCGACTGTTTCCTCCAGGCGCCAGAGTCGGTCTCCTGGCTCCGAGACTCTGAGGCGATGGGTAGCTGTGCCGAATACGAGCAGTCGCACATGAAGTCAGCGGGTGCAGCTAGCCGATCGAGACTCGTCTCGTCGGAACCCGCCAGCACCATGTGTGTAGACTGTGGGAGGCGCCGCAAGAACAGCTCGCGCAAAATTAGAACTTGGCTCTCGATTGCTCACTCAGTAACAGACGCAACCAGTGCAGCAGGAGTTGTGATGGTCGTCAGTCGCTGGAGTTACTCGGACAGTAGCTGTTGGAGACTACGCTGTTGCGATGGCTCAAGGCGCTGCAGGACCGTGAGTTTCAGGTCGTCGTATGTTGTGGTCAAAGGTGTACCCGCTAGTAAGTCGTCAATGGCATCGGCAACGTCGGAAGGTTTAGCGGCGACGACGTGCTGGTACCTTCCTGTCTGTGAAGTGATGCGCCGGAGTTGAAAACGGGCCTCTACTTGCATAAACCGAACTCTAGGATTCCTGGGCCAAAGGCTGTGAAGCTGAAGCTCTGTGGCGATGACAGGTGATGTAATCGTGGCTTTGTCTCTGTCATCAGGAGTAGGAGCAGCGTCCTCCATGGCTAGTGTTTGACAAAAAAAAACGTAAATGCCCTGGGTCACCACTCGTTGGGAGCTCGGCTTAGCGGAGCTAAGTAATGCATGTTTTCTTGTTTGGGATTTGATTGAAGCGCACATAAGACGGGGACAAAAATGGGAAGGTAGACAGGACGGCGCTTGTCTACCTCCCTCTTTGTGCCTCCGTCTTATGTGCGCTTCAATCAAATTGCAAACATGAACGGCAACCAACTAGCTCAGCTCGCCATCTTATTGCAATACACGTCTTGATAGGTTGAGAACGAAGAGTCGACTGGCTTTATTCAAAAGTATAAAGAGGTTCGCCGAGTGGCTCTGGTGGTGCCCGCGTCGGGCGAGCAGGGGGCAATGACCCTCGCGGCGAGGCAAACTGGATTTGTGAGGATCGGGGACAACGAAGGGACGGACGGTTGCTACGTGTTCATGTTTCATTGTGCGCGCGTGACACCACGCTTGTTAATTTAGTTGGTACGCCTTTGTTTACAAGTTTATACGGCCGATAAAACTAGTGTCCTTATTTCGTATAGCTAGCTGTCCACTAATTTGCTATCGCAATCGATGCTTCGCCTTTCTGGCGAAAGTGCGACTTTTTTGATCCCCCGCTGCGCGCCGCCTTCGCTCTCATCGGTTACGCCGGGAATGCTGACGCTCGCCGCAGGAGCGGGTGCCTAAGAGCAGCGCTCTGAAACAAGCAGAGCCAACATGGGCGACTGGGTATGCGCGCCCGAGGACACAACTTTGGCCTTTCGTATGGCAGGATACTGCTTTTGTTTTCGTCGGGGGTTTGAGGTGATTATGAATTATTGTGTTTATTGTGATTCACGTAATTATGAGACACGCCCTGACTCCGGATTCATTTTAACCCTGCAGGTGTTTTTTAACATGCACTTTAACTGTAAGTACACGAGCGTTTTCGCGTTTTGCCTCTACCAAAATGCCGCTGCCGCGGCCGGTATTGAACTCGTGAACTCGAGCCCAACAGCGCTATACGCCATAGCGACCGGACTGTCGCGGAAGGTCGGTGATACACTATGGTTGAAACTAATATACTGGTTAGTGGTATCATTTTGCATTGTGGTTGGCAGCGAGACAGCCATTTCGTATTTCTACGAATAGGATTTGTTACGCAAGAAAGCTATCGCTGAATTGGACCCTGGTTGCGAACTTCTGACCCTGGACATGGCGGCAACAATCATGTTCATTGTAGTTGTGAATTTTCACCCGAGTGCAGCTTTGCGTACCGTCAGTGCTCCGGACTATCTCGGCTGACGATATAGTGTAAGAAGATATTTAGTATCTACGGGAAAGAAAATGTCGACATCTTAATTTAAGTATTTCCGTGTAGCAGAACGAAGTAGCCATTATGCACCAGAGTCTAGAATTCTTACTGATTATATGGCACCGCGGTAGGGTGAAATTCCCGTTAACAGTGCTGAACTGCCCTATACGGAAAAAGCCCCTGGTTGTACGACAAATCCTTTCCTCCAGCAAAAATGGGGAAAGCGCACCGCAGTTGGCCCGCGTGGCTACGAACGGCTAACGTGAAAACGTATGGCTGGGCCAGACTGGTAAGAACGTATGCGCCAAAGCCATCCGAAGCTTCGGGCGACCCTCAGAAAAGACGTCTGCCCCATCTGTTGGAGCCGGTTGGTACAGGCCCCGCACACTCTCAAGTTCAACAAATGGCCACAGAGGGCGAAAAATCAATCGAGGCGCGTTTCAGCGTAAGCGCGCAAGTGGAGCTACTGTAATTTGGTCGAATACTTTAATTTGTGCTTTCTCTGCTAGGGGCGCTGAACATGCTGAATTTTTTACTTTACACAAACCATTGACATAAACAATCGAGGTGTCTAAGGATGCTTTTTTACCTCAGGCAAATAGGTAGTTGATTTTTTTTAAATTTGATTGTTGAAGCTGCTTTTTAGTCATAGCGTCAAGGTTTTTGTACTTGATTAACCACCGACAGCCGACAGCCTATTGGTATCGATGTGTTTTCCTGGCCGTTGGCGTTCGAATACTACGGCGGTAAAACATTTTCGAAAGCATGCTGGTTTCGTCTGCGAGTCACTACATAGACTTGCTGTAAAGAGGTCTACTCTTGGCAAAAAATAGTGCCTCATTTTGTTTAGGCGTTGATTATCATAATGAATGCGGCGGAGGTTGAGGGAGTACGCTTGAAGGTACGTTTTTATGCCGTTGATCTCCATAACACCGTAAGTACGCAAGCCGATGTCACAGAACACCCGATGCATCATTGTGTGTTCTCCGTCATCGCTTGTTTGCTGTACGCCTACTAATTCTTCATTTCTTCTTCAAGTGTTGTATCCTCCTTTTGTCCTTGTTCTCTTGTGCTTCACTTACAGTATGTCGTTCCGTCAGCTGTAATGCGCATTTGCAAAACCAATACGTTTGATAAGACGCAGTGGTTATCATAATTTCACTACACATGTATTAAGCTGGCACATATGGTTCAGATACATGTATGCGGACTTGCACGACGTTGATGCGGAGATTAGGATAATTATGACACCCGTAAGGAAGAGGCAGCTGACGGCCGTAAGCTGTTGCGTTCTTTCCGCCAAACTACCCGGCCTGGTAGTGCTGTAAAGATGCTGTATAAAAGTGACACGCGGTGACAGGGAAATTATTATACTTAGCAGCCGACCATACGTTTTGTAGCTTAGGTCTTCTTTCTTGTGCGTTTGTGCTACCCTTATTAATGAGCCATTTCTTGACTATGTTCTTGACTATGTAACCGCGTTTGTATGGATGCGTAGTCGTGTGCTTTTTGTTGTACTTGTAAACTGCAAATAAAATATTTTCAGGCTTACTCAATCTTTGGTGTCGTGAGCGTTTATTCCAGTCGAGGCCATCGTGCCACCTGGAAACCGCATTCTGTCAGTAGCCCTACACGAAATGCAACAGCTGGAGCGCGGCGGCACAACTCGGGGTAACGGCGGCGTAATAAACGAAAAACCGCTCGGGATGCCCTTAAAAGTCAGTTGAGGGTGTGCCTTAACTCGATATGACTCAGTGCTACATGTATTCTGCTGCGCCTCGATCGTGCTCCCGCCAGTTTGGTTGCTGTGTGGCAAACGTAGCGCCTACATACATATATAGGCGTTACGTTTGCCACACAGCAACTAAACTCGCGAGAGCACGATCAAGGCGCAGCAGCCAGAAACCCAGTAAAGCCACAGAACACCTGGTAAACTGCGCAAAACCCCGTTTCCGTTTCCTGTTGTACAGCGCCACCCGTGGTCGCATACTTTAGTTCACGACGCCACCGCTACGCTTATTTCCGTAGCACTGTGGAAGGTACAGTTTCCCTTCTCTAAGTTTGTATAGGTGTTCTGTGGGTTGGTATACCTCTCGGAAACGTGATGTAAACTTGCAAATGCGTCGGACGCATTAACGGCGTGTACGAAGGCCGCTCATACCGCTAAGCGGAGGCAAGTGTGCTTTGGTCGAACGGCTTATTGGTTCGACGGGTCCGATGGTTACTACACGCATGTGTACCACGCTATAGCTCTATAAATAATTGAAATTTAATTCTTGGGTTTTACGTTCGGAAACCACGATCAAATTATGAGGCAGGCCGTTGTAGGACGCTCCAGAATATCTTTTTCCTCACTTGGGGTTCTTAAACGTGCAGCTAAATCTAATTCACGGGCGTTTCTGCAACGCGCCCCCGTCGAGACGCGGCCGCTGTGGTGGGGATCGAACCCGCGGCGTCGAGCTTAGCAGCGCAACGACATAGCCACTAAGCTGCCGCGAAGCGTAAATCACATAGAATACAGCAATAAAATGCATAAATGAAAATGAAACCGTGAACAAAGAACAGCGACAGTCTGTTAGTCAGAGTTTCCCGAGCCCTTGACAATGACTGCAGTGGGACAGCGCGTGGCAAAGAATCGTTTTTTTTTTTCTCTCAAGCTTCCTGCCTTCGCTTGGGATGGCGGCCTCACGCTCTTGCGAAATCTAAACAACACAAGTCAACTATACCGAAGAGCGAAATTCCCCACTTGAACAATGGTTTAACGCATCTGCTGGATCTCCTGGGGCAAAAAAAAAACAAGTAAACTCACAAGACCATTTCGGAAACAGAGGTATTGTCTGTGACTCGTAATAAGAAAAGAGCATTAGTTTATCTTAAGATTTCACATCACTACTAGTATTTCAAGACTACAGAGAGCTCGTGTGATAAAGGTAATGAATGCGCTCATTTCCTTCTGCTGTTTTTCTATTTTTATTTTTCTGCTACAGTCACTTGCTTTCTCGTCTACTACTAGGCCAGTACGTATTAACACCTTTAACAAATGTGAAATGTTCGGATCCCTTGCATGCGAATGACTTAGTCATGAGCAAATTTATGCCTTCACCTTGACTTAGATTGTAACGCAAGGTTAAATTATTTATTATTTCTTTATTCCCGTGAAATTTAGCAAGCATTGACTTTATACTTATTACGTAGCTTTATTTCCCTTTTTCTTTCTATTGACGAAAAGTTTGTGTTCTACTTAGATTTCTTAGCCAAACAATCTCAGCTTTCCCGTTTGAATGCTACTCTACAATGGATCACATCCATGTCATTATACAGGTAATAGAGAAATCCGCAGAGTACGATCAGCCCCTCTATATAGCTTTCATAGATTACGAAAAGGCATTTGATTCAGTAAAGATATCAGTAGCCATAGAGGTATTACGTAATCAAGGAGTACAGACCGTTTACGTAAATATCTTGGAAAATATCTACAGAGATTCCACAGCTATCTTAATTCTCCACAAGAAAAGCAGGAAGATACCTATAAAGAAAGGGGTCAGGCAAGGAGACACAATCTCTCCAAATTTATTCACTGCTTGCTTGGAAGAAGCATTCAAGCTATTAAACTGGGAAGGCTTAGGAGTAAGGATCGACGGCGAATATCTCGGCAACCTTCGGTTTGCCGATGACATCGTTGTATACAGCAACACTGCAGAGCAGTTACAACAAATAATTGAGGACTTTAACAGAGGAAGTGTAAGAGTGGAGTTGAAGATTAATATGCAGAAGACAAAGATAATGATCAATAGCCGGGCAAGGGAACAAGAGTTCAGGATCGCCAGTCAGCCTCTAGAGTCTGTGAAGGACTACGTTTACCTAGGTCAATTAATCACAGGGAACTCTGATCATGAGAAGGAAATTCACAGAAGAATAAAAATGGGTTGGCAGACATTGTCAGCTCCTGACTGGTAGCTTACCATTATCATTGAAAAGGAAGGTGTACAATCAGTGCATTTTACCAGTACTGACATATGGGGTAGAGACTTGGAGGCTGACAAAGAAGCTCGAGAACAAGTTAAGGACCGCGCAAGGAGCGATAGAATAAATATTGCGAGGCATAACGTTAAGAGACAGAAAGAGAGCGGTTTGGAACAGGGAGCAAATGGGTATAGAAGATGTTATAATTGACATTAAGAGAAAAAAAATGGAGATGTACAGGTCATGTAATGCGCAGGTTAGGCAAGCGTTGGATCATTAAGGTTACAGAGTGGATACCAGGAGAATGGAAGCGCAGTCGAGGATGGCCGAAGACTAGGTGGGGCGATAAAATTAGGAAATTCGCGGGCGCTAGTTGGAATCGGTTGGCGCAGGACAGGGTCCGGTAATTGGAGATCGCGAGGAGAGGCCTTCGTCCTGCCGTGGACATTAGATAGGCTGATGATGATTATGATGATGATGGTAGTGGTGTTGGTGGTGGTGGCGGTGGTGATGATGATGATGCCGATGATGATGATGGTACTTCGACCGTATTCATTCCGGACCGATGTAATCATTCAGAGACGGCATAATGTAAAGATTTCTTTCGACTGGTTTTTATCTTTTGTTATCACCCACCGTTCCCAGCCGACTGATCCCGGTGATAACACGAGTGAAAGCGCGAAAAGGAATGACATTGGAATGGAATTGTAGAATCGGCAAGCAAACTTAGGAGCACACGAATTTATTTGTACATGCCTTCACTTGATCTACTCTATCATTTCTAGCTCTTCTTTCTCATCTCCGAATCCTTAGCCGACTACTCGCTCATGTCTAGAACCAGCGACGCGGTAGACGAAGAAAAGTTTGCCACAGGTGGGCCCCAAGCATTGGTCAATGATCTTCAGTTTCGTAAAATTTTGCATGCTCTACAATCTCTACCTTTCGATTATGGCTAGCCTATTATAAAATTTTGGATTTTAGACGTCACAATATCCCATCCGATTCTTGGCAAATCCACCGGAGTGAGTACGTTCCAGTAGATCACAAGGATCTACATCTACACTACTGCTGCACACAAGTTCATTGAAGCATCGGGAAGGATTCGCTGCTAGAGTACCGACTGTGGGGCGCTTTGCTTTATCTTCATTTATCCCAAATTTATGTATAGACCCTCTAGAAATTTCTATTAGCATTTGGTTGCCTAAGGCTTTGTTTTGAATGTACGCCTTTACCCCTGTTTGGTATTTTATTCGATGCATTTTTCAATCAACCTCGGCACCGTAGTCTTGTTATCGTTACTTCAATTTTCCTAGTCGAGCACCATTTGTTGTTTCAAGTAAGATTGAGATGTGGGGAAATCAGATTTTGACAACGATGACTGCGCGAAGTTATTTGTAGTAGCATCGTGGCCGAATCGTGCCGCAGCTGACGTAGGTAAAATAGGCATTATAGGATCATCGTGGGGTACTACAGCGACTGCATCTGCACATTCGTTTAAGGCTAGACCTCTGTGGCCTCGCACTCACACAAAACGAACGAGACGTGAGTGTCTTGGGAGAAGAGAGCAGAAAGTTTCTAATGAATCTGACTATTTGTATGTGGTTGGTGAAGAACAGACAGACAGGCAATCAGTCAAGATTCCAGCTGATGACAGACATGATGGTAATTTGCGAAAAGCTAAGACGATTGCCAATAATTCCACCTGAAATATAGGCGCGAAGTCAGATAGACGAATGGAAAGAGACCAATTTGGTGATACAATGCTCACACCTGTATTTGATTCACAGACGGAAGCGTCAGTTGCTATAATTTTCTTTGTATTAAGGTGTGCAAGGTGGTCTTCCAAAATACTATTCAGATATTGATAGGAAAAAAATGTTTAGCGTTGTTTGGAAAAATACCATCAAATTCAATTTCAGCGACAGGAACAGAGGAATTGAGTAGGAATTGAGAGGAATTGAATTGACCTCGCATAGGTTAACATTTAATGGGTCCGATAGTTTTGGTACGAAAACAACTTGAGGGCAACGTGAGCGATACCATTGATAGGTAATAAATGAGGCCGATTCATCAGTGAAAACATATCGTGACCTCCTCTTTTGTGATGCATCTATATTTAGAAAAGTTTGTACTGTTAGGATATGAAACCGCGCGAGAAGGCAGGCGTGCTTCTTGATATAACATATCATTAGCGACAAATTTAGGAAGCCCAATGTATAAACGTAATGCCTCTCGTTCTAATAGAACCAGAGGCCGAATTTTGTATGCAGGTTCTCCAGCAAACAAAATGCTGCTGAAGCCTCTTATTGGGCGAACATATATCCTATATATCATAATGAGGGCATGCCGATGCAAACCTGTTCGATTGAAGCTAAATCTATGCAGCATTCCTAATGCGCCCGCTTCCTTTGAAATATTATCCTCTCTATGCGAACTCCAATTAAGCTTTTCTGTGTACGTTGGACCCTTCTATTTAAGTGAATTCACCCGTGGGATACTTTCATGTCGATAAAGAATCAAGATTTGCACATGGACGCTTTGAGGGAAGATTAGAACGGCGCATTTTCTGACATTAAGAGAGAGATTAATGTCATCAAGCCGCAATTCTATAGGCAGCTCATATAGGACTGTAGAGTTTGGTAGAAAACATGTAAGTCTACCGATGCAGCAAAAATGCTGTCTTCGGCGTACACGCGCGCATGTACATCCCGTTACAAAGGTACTGTACTCAGTAAAACATTAGGCAGCCACGGCGATAGTACTGATCCCTGTGGTAGGCTTCTTGACTGTTTATACGTTAATAAAGACAATCCGCGTAGAGAGCAGTAGAATTCCCTGCTGTTTAAAAATTCATAAACCCACGCGACAAAATAATTTGACAGACCTGCATTCTGGAGCGCGTTTATTAGGCTTACATGTTCTACGCCGTCATACGCCATAGTGACATCCAAAGCGACTAAGGCTGCATATTTTGTTCTGACATCGAGCTAGTTCAATACGACTTTCTAGGTCGACAGGGGCACACCAAATCTTGTTCTTGTTCCTTAGTGAAATGGCGCAACCCACTCTGGGAGATCGGCCATGAATCAGGCGGTAAAATAACTGTTAGAATTTTTAAAAAATAAAATCTACTCCATCATTTATAACTTTTCTTTCACATCTCTGAAGCCATACCTCACTACTCGCTCATGTCTAAAATCAGCTACATGCCAGACGAAGAAAAAAAGTTAGCCACGAAATCGTTACGCATATCCCAGCCCATCGCTTTTCTGCAGTGCATCTGCTGTCCAGAGTATGACGAAAGCTCGTCTAGTCAAGTAACGTATAATAGAGCATAAACGTGTTGGGCTGCTGAACACGAGGTCGCGGGATCGAATCCCGATCACGGCGGCCGCATTTCTATGAGGTCGAAATACAAAAACACCCGTGCACTTAGATTTAGGTGCACGTTAAGGACCCTAGCTGGTCCAAATTTCCGGAGTCCCACGCTATGGCGTGCCTCATAACCAGAAAGTGGTTTTGGCACGTAAAACCTTATAATTTATATATGTAAACACAAAGGCTCCTGGTGATTGACCAAATCAAAAGTCAGTAGACGTTACGGGACCGATACGGCTTTATTATTGACAATCGTAATTAGGATTCAGAAACCCGCATCTGTTCAGAAAAGTCGACTACTTTTTCTGTTGTTCAGAGACTGGAAGCCTTTGTGCTTCCTTTTTTTTTGTATGTTCTCCACGTCAGTATTTTCATCTCAGGTGCTTCGAACGTCGGATCGCTAGATTGACGTCTTCCGAAAAGCTTCATCAAAGGAGTCTTCATAAAATTATTCATTAGCATCAATTCGGAAGTGGTGAATCCTTGCTGGTGCACTTACGACTTTCGTTTACAACAC
Organism: Dermacentor variabilis; assembly: GCF_050947875.1. Taxonomy (NCBI): domain Eukaryota; kingdom Metazoa; phylum Arthropoda; class Arachnida; order Ixodida; family Ixodidae; genus Dermacentor; species Dermacentor variabilis. The sequence continues at coordinate 105,422,028 of NC_134570.1, forward strand.
GAATAAAGCATCGATTCCATGAATTCCACGGCTGCAACTTGCCAGATTTATTTATTTATTTATTTATTTATTTATATATTTATTTATTTATTTATTTATTTATTTATTTACTTATTTATTTATTTATTGTCTCAATTCAGCACATTTTCTTTGGAAGACGCTTTAGTTGCGGGCTTCTGCTGTATCCCCTTTAGTCACTAATTAGAACGGAGTGCTTATAACTGTGTCAAAGTTACATAATTTTATTCTAAAGCTTCGCAGACACAACTGAACCCAAAGCAGCAGAATGATGCTTTGTAAGTTTTGCAGTCAGTATTCATAAATACAGATTTATTCAATGTATTTTACTTGACTATTGTTTGTTGTCTTTGAAAAAAAAAGAACCGATTGATTTACTCAAAGTGTATCGACAAGTTAATCATCGGCTACAAGTGTTACGAGAAAGGAAAAACGATTCAAGCACTAGGAGCACAGCACTTCAGACATCCCTCTAAATGTAGTGTAGTGCCTTCAATGAGAGGATCGCGTGTAGAAATATTAAGCGCACTGAATTGGAATGAAGACACATTGTCTATCCACTAGCATCAATATACCCTCAGAGCAATGCCAAGGGTTCTTTTTTTTCGCTTGTCACCCTCAGACATAACTGGCAAAGAAGAGTCGCGTTCACAAACGAGTTTACACTCTTAGTGAAGGAGACAATTTCGACAGCCTGGGAAATTGTTTTTCAACCTAAGCCCAGAAGCGTTTTGCATTCGCATCACACAAGCATGCTGCCACTGCGGACGGTATTCAATCCTTCGTCCTTGTGCTTGGCACCAGGACGCCATAACCGTGCACTCACCCACCGCGCTAAGCCTAATGGCAGCCGTCTGCAACGTCGATATGCAGGATCACCAGACTGCAATGACCCGGAAGCAAACTGTGCGAACGTTGACCCTCGTGGCGTGGACGCTGCTTGCTCTCGCTCACGGAAAGGATGGAATGTTTAGGATGGGTCAAAAATGTCCGGTGCTCAAACCCGTCATCAATGTCGACTGGAAAAAGGTAACTGTCGCCGGAACGTGGTTTCGCCTTCTGCTTCTTTTCATCGGATTTCGGCGGCCGCAGCTTGGCTCCGGAAACTCCAAACAATTTATTTAATATTTATTCAATTATTCGTTAATTATATAGTAGGTTAGCCAGTTATTCTCTTAGTAAATTAGTCCCTAACCAACAGCGCGTGCAACACACTCAAGAAAAGTCACGTTATTTCTGCAGTTTTGACCCCTGTATTTTAACAACAATGACTTCCTCGACCACTAGACCATATCCAATAACTGCCTACACCCCCCCCCCCCCCCCCCATAGTTCATGTAAGCGAAATTGTTGGAAGCGTGTCTAGGCTCTGTGAATTGTGAGCAAAGGCAAACGACGGCACCGTCACACGTCGCAGAGTATAACTCAACGGATGAAGCAAACCCCGTTTTGGAGTTTTTAATTGCTATCGCGGTAAAATATTGAATAATATAGAGGCACAGTGACGGTGAAGAGATTGAATAAATTACACAAGAGAAATTTTCAATGAATCGGATTCGTTATTGGGCAAACGTCTTCCCGGAAAGACATGAAACACTTAAATGACAACAGTAAAATCAAACAAGATCGGCAGTAGTGAAATCGAGTCACGCAGCTCTACAAGTCCGATATAGCAATAAGTATTTCTTTTCTTGCGGAACATTTTGTTTTAAAAGAAAGTGTTTAGAAAACTGCCCTTTTTCGCTCATAGGCTACGTGGCTAGGTGGATATTGGCAACAAGAACATGTTCGACAAATTTGATAATTAACGAAAATGTGCTAATAAATGTTTTCATTATTATACTTAGGCCGCATGTTTTAATTGCGAAATTGAAGCCCACGAGTAGTGAAGTCATGTCTGCTTAACAGAAATCCAAACACTATAGCACCACCTTCAAGATATCGGTCCTAAAATCTGGTAAAAATGGCCTCACCGTTCCAGTTAAGGCTGTGTCAAACTGTTAGAAGTACGCTTTTATGAAATTGTTAACCTGAACGCCAATGTATTTCGTAGAGCAATTTAAGCTAAAATGGTAGGTTCCTACTATTAGGAAGGTTTAGAGGGTGAGCTGATATCAAAATATATGGGCACGGAGAAATCGTCTTGCTCGGCAACCACCCCACGAAATTTGTAAAGTATGGTTCTACTTAATGCAAAAACTTAAACTGTAGTAACTAAGCAAATGTATTTTTAGCGTTCTTTGGGAATTGCAAAGTTTTTAAAAACTCAAATAGCAAGTTATGGAACTCTGTAACTAAGCAAAAAATTACCATATCATAAATCTGCCAAGTACGCCTATGGCGGACAAAATTGAAGTACAAATGCAACGTTTCCAAGCACACTCTTAACTTGTGATTATGTGACTTTTGCCGCACCATCGTAAACATTGTAGCAATTTGACGTAAACCGTAATAGGCACGTTATATTTGTCCGCTTGACATGCTCTAGCAGGCGCAGTTTACAGAAGTGCGATAGCTGATTCTGGAGCGCATTTCTAAACGTATTTCTTTATCTGGCGCTTTTTTTTTCTTGGAGATTTTCGGCATTTTTCTTCCGACATATTTGAGGGCCTACATCAAAAAGTATGCTTTCTAGAGTTATTAGAATTTACCTTGGTCTCTCGAGTGCAACAAGTGTCATTGAAATAGGTTCAGATCTTCTCTGGAAAAATCGTTTCTGCATTTGCCTTTTGTCTTTTTGTGCTAATATTACTTAGCGCACCGGAAATAATTCATGACATTGTTGAGTGATGTTATATCGGGAAGACTGAGGCAGCTAACATTTTGGGCACTTTCCTGCATCATGCTAACGGGCAGCATTGCAAGATGACGCTCCCGACTTTCTGCTTTAGGCGGGATAATTACGAGATGGATGTTACCCTCTACTTGCTATTCTAAATCACTGCCTCTTGTAGCAAAACAAATAATAATGATTTTTAGGCGAAAGCGACAAATGGCCCTCTAAGCAAAAAAAAGATATGACCAACGCTTCCCGTACCAGGAAAGAGGGGTAAGCGAAGCTTGCCCTGCGTGCACCTGACCTTCGTCACGGTTAAGTAACCCACAGGTAACGGTGCCGGTTTGCTTCGACCTCCTGCTCCCTCAACTCGGTATCTTCTCGTTGCTGTCGGATTGCCTGCGATCGGGCGGCTCTAACGGCTGAATTGGCGCGCCGACCGCGAGCCCTTTCACTGGCGCGTTTTCGCCGCCGCTCGTCGAACGCTGCCGGTTCCTCTGGGAAACGCACAACGTGTGGCCGTCCCATCCGTTTTCTGAGACTGAATTGTAGGGAAACAAAGCGATACCCTTTCCTGCCCTTTCCCTCCTCCGGATGAAGCGAAACGGCTCTGACTGGTTGCGCGCACGGCTTGAGCGCGCGCCTATGCAGCTGCTATCCTTGCTAATGGCTCACGCTCTGGGGCTGGCCCAGCTGTCAACTCATCAAATTGCATTTTCCCGCAGCTGTTCTGCTCTAGGAGCAACTGGGTTTCTTTGCGTAAACACGACAGCGCTACTTGTGAGCCAGTACAAGCTTCGCTTGAAAATGCGGCGTCTGTAGCAACGAAATGGCACCTAAATTTTCATTGGTTGCGACGCCACGTAACCAGCGAGCGTCGACAGAGCAGATACGGCGACTCGACGCCGCGGGGAGACACGGGCTGTCGTTGGCGAGGCGGTGGCGTGACGCGCGCGTGCGAGCTGTCCGTATCTCTCTCTCTCATCCACAATGGGCTTAGCTGGTGCGCGCGCCTGCCGGTCTTGGTGGCCGCTGCTGCGTCCTCGGCCTATCGTTCCGCCGGACGTCGGTGGCATGCGGCGTCCTTGATTTCTCAGCAGTATCGCCCAAATGATTCCGGTATACAGCCGGCATGCTGACGTAGAAACTGTACAGGAAGAATAATCCGCACCAATTTAAACGCGAAACTCGGTAACGTGCTCCGCAGCAAAACTCGAAAACGTTACTCGCAGCGCATAACTCGAAATACCGCTCAGCGGCGTTCAGTTGGACATTAATACTTTCGCATTCCCAACTCATAAGTGCTTAGGTGCTCTCGAATTTTTTTCACTGGTATATAGGCCTAACGGATTCAGTGCTTCACTTCCGTTAGACAGCTGATTCTGCAAAATGACAGCCATGCGTTGTCGTAGTTCCATCCATCTTCCATATAGTCATATACGTCGTTTTATACCTAGCGGGCACCACGACACAAGCTAGAGTAACTTCTTATACATTCTAAGTTCGCGGCCACAAAATAGTGCGTGTCACATCAAGTAAGAAATCGAGACCGCCCTACGTAATTTGGCACGCTGTTCATTTCATAAGTTGTAGTTACAACATATGCAGCAACTGTTGCAGGATCAAGACGTCGCAGATATGAGACTATACGGGCCTTGGAAGGAGGAGCGGAGTAACACGTTTGTGCGACCGCGCTCACTGAACAGCTGCCACAACGCCCCGCTCGCGTTCGCGACCAAAACATAGGGCGTCCTGCATTGTTAGCACAAGCCATAGAAGAATACGTAATTTGGTGTAACGTTAGCAGCTTACGTTGTAGTTCAAATATACTGTAAGAGGCGTTATCTAAGGTCAGTACACTAGGAAACGCGTGGAGCGATATCACTTCAGAAACCGCGCTACTTGCATAGTTTTCGCAGCGTTGCCTGCTATGTGTTAAAATGAGTATAGCCTGCACGTTGCAAAAGTATTTGTCAAAAGTTTCTAGGCCATCTTAGCTTGTGAACTGATCTATTTCGCGGACCTAGTGCTCTAAAACACAGGAGAGTAATGAAGCCTGTTTATTTCCTCCTGTGGAAATTTATAACGAATACTACTATACTACTCCTACTACGGCAATAATATATGTAATGGTAATATAATATATAATTTAATATATAATAATATAATAATAATATTATTATTAATACGGTAATACTACTGCGGAGCAGTAAAATCCAGACTTTCGACAGCGACTGTGCAACGATGAAAACAGCTCCTTAAACGCGACGAAACGTTCACACCTCTCCCAGCATTATATGCTCCACATTCGCAATAGGTCTTTGTAGCACTGGTTCCGTCGAGCCGCTTCACAGGTTGGGTCCTCCCCATCAATGTCTGTGTTTTATTTGTGTGTGTGTGAAGGCGGACGATATAAATAGATTTTTAATTGTCTACGTGTCATGACGTGTTAAGTCATATAAGTGCCAGTATTGTATATCGCATGCTCCTTTCGCAGATATACATGTAAACCATAAACATAAATGTCGATATAAGTATACGTTCACTCGTGAATTGACTTGCTTGCTTTCGCGTTGTTCGTGAAAAGTGCAAATGCTTTAGTAATCTCTCTGTGCAACGCTCAGTTGTCCGTAGTAAAAAAGTGCAGGAAGTTGCCCCGCAGGTTTTGTCTTGTCCCCTGTTTTCAAAGTGAAAATGAAATTTATTTATTTATTTATTTATTTATTTATTTATTTATTTATTTATTTATTTATTTATTTATTCTTCGTTGCTCTCGATGTCGTTTGCCAGATGGAACGAGTCGATTGGCTGCGAGGACTCACTTTTCCCGTGGACTTTAAGGAGTGCCTCATAATGAACTTTTATCCACATAACGAAACTCTGCTTCTGCAATTGAATGACGGGTAAGATGGCGGTATTTTGACCACGTCAAGTGGTTTCGTAATGCAGTCATGAGCGAATATAAAGACGTGCGTATTTCCTTCAAAATTATTTTTTGTTAAAAACTTTGCGCCTACCACTCCTGTGTTCTTGGTGCATATGCAGAACGAGATCGCATTTTAAGATTCTAATCCATCGATATAGCACTCGGCGCTGTTATTTTCCTTATTTGGCAAGCAAATAGACTGCGAATTGCCTTCCTCTGCGCACTTCGCACCGAGATGTTCAAAACATGGCGGCTGTGTCACTTCCGTCATCGCCAGTGGCGCAGCCAGACATTCCGGTCGGGGGGGGGGGGGGGGGGGTAGTCTCACGTCGGAGCTCGGCCTCCTCCTTAGAGAATTTGTCGAGGGATCAAGCGTGTAAATAATAACTGCATCGCCATTGCCAAAGATGCCGCAAACGAATTCTTGGATGCTACACCCTGTCAAGACAAGTATGTATTTTTTCGTAAAACAATACTGGCGGCGAGGAGTTACGGAGTCGCCATCTATCGGAAGCGCCTCGCTGGCGTAGTATGAGGGATCACGTGGCGCGCTCCTCATAGGTTTTGCTGTCAGCGCTCACTGAAAACACCACGCGCGAGCTCTCCCGGACATTTATGTAAGTACTTTCGAAACGAGAGAAGTTTCTTACTGTCTAAATAATAATCTTGGGCAAACTGAAAGCACACAATCGTTTACAGACGCTATCGCTTTACCGAATACGTACTAGTGAACGCCACTGCGCGCGGTCGCCGCGATGCAGACTTCCGAACCGGCTTTCTTGCGTGAAAGGTGGGTAAACGCTGAGAGCAAACTATGTGAAATATGTTCTTATAGTGTTTGAATAACTAAATGTAGCGTAATAGAATGAAGCCTCAATGCAGCAGTCGCACAGATTCGCAGCGACCTACTGCGCGTCTGCATGCTTGTCCGCGCAGTTTCGCTTTCGCCGCGTGCGGGCTTTCGCACCGTGCCATGAGCTTTAGGCCGCAGAATATGAGCATTTGACAGTATACAAGCAACCATTGTTGCGTGGGCGCTATCAGAGCTGCTCAAAAATAATTTCGTTGTAGAGACTTCAACGTGATGTGCCGTCATGACGATTCAATCTTTTTTCTTCTAAATTCTTGGACGTTTCAATATTATTTCTCGAGTTGCGTCGCACTGTATGTTTATTGGTGTTTTCAGCGTGCGACTTCCCGCTGCTTCTTTTTTGTAATCCAGTGCACAGAATTCATAACACAAACATGACCTTATGCCATGCTTTTTTTAATGTGCGTCTTACCGCTCCCGTTCCGCTCCAGTGAAATTGCCAGTATCTATAGCATCGACAAGTTCATAGACCAAACCGTCATGACATTAGTCGGGCAGAGGATTCGGGCGAGCGTCTCAGTGCGCGTTTTCTGAACATCGCAGACCCGTCGCCGTAGCAGAAATCTTCCTCGCGTCTGTGCTTGCTGCATACCCGAGTTGTAGCCGATTACTATTTGCCGGTTTTATGTTTCGCTAGCCAAGCTTCACGCAGCTTCTTGTCCTGCGGCTACGTGTGAATAAGGCTGACACCGGGCTCCGTTGCGTACGTCCGGCACTGCGGCACCGAGCAGTATGCCTACCATGTTGCGCACCTTCAAAGGCAGCCACTACCTATTGCAGTGCTTTCCAGTGTTGTAAAGGAGACACTCGAAGCGGGAAAATCTCGCCACTAAACGAGGACCGCAGCGTACAAGGGAATTTAAACTCAGTTTCAGCTCGCTTCGGCACTCCCGAAGCAGCCGACGCGTCCGCTATGTCCACGTGATCCCTCCTAGCACGTCACGCCGACGGTGGCGCCAGCTTTTCCAGTGGTGGAGCTCGAGGCCAATATTCGCACGTCCCAAAAATAGTCCCAGAAGAAAGGAATGTCAAGGCTTCCATGTTTTTTGTCTATTTAATAAGCAATGAAAATATCACACGAACTTTAAGACTGTATCAGTTCGAAACGAGCGAAGCAGTGCATGCCGCTGATATGATAAATATAATGTCCGTGAAATGAACAAGTTCAGGACAAATATTATAATGAAATTTGTCATTCAAGAACCTTGTTTGTATTTTTTAAATATGCAACGGCCAGAGAAAAATCTAAATGACGCTGTCCTTCGTTCCAATTCAACGGTGGCAGCGCAGGAGCAGCTGACACCGGTCGTGTATTGTAATTCTACCGAAACAACATTCGCGACAGAGATCACATATAGAAAGCACGAGTTCTGCAAAACATACATTAGAAATGCGAAGATAGAATGGAATACACAAATGCGATATAAAGTTTGATAAAGGGCAAAAAAGTGTCACTGGAAAGAAAGTTCACTGCATGTATCCGCAAAACCTCGCAACAAGATATTTAAATATACGTATAAGTCACCAATATATCTACGTAGCTAAGCAAAAGTCACTGTATACAGGGTGTTTCAGTTAACTTTAGCGAGAGTTTAAAAATATGCCGGTGCACTCTAAGACGACGCGACCAAATGCATGTTGCTCACTTTTGTCTGCAGTGTGTCGCGCTATTTTTTGTGTTTCGCTTAATTAGATTTTTAGTGAAAATTAATTAACCAACTTCTGAAGCAACGACGCCAGGGAAAAATTCCGATTAGAAAGTTGCAGAGCGGTTTGCGAAACGTCCGAATAAACAGTTTCTGTCTTTCTATCTTTTAAGTATTAGTGTATTTCAGCTTGCTGACGATGCCCGCGAACTACAAAACACCACGTGACATGCCCGCTTGCGCGTCGTTATTGCATTACTCCCAAATGTTCCGCGCCCAGACAGCCATAGGTGCTCTGCCGCTTAGAAGGCAACAGGGCATATCGTCCAAATGATTCCGGTCTACAGCCGACATGCTAACGTAGAAAGTGTACAAAAAGAATAGCCTGCACGAAATTCATCGCAAAACTCGATAACATGCCACGCTGCAAAACTCGAAAACGTTTCTCGCAGCACAAAGCTCGAAGGGCCTCTCAGAGGCGTTCAAGCGGAAATTAACGCTTTGCGCATGCACAACTCATAAGTGCCTAAGTGTCGTCGGATTTTTTCCTTCTTTCTTTGGTGAAATTAAAGTGACATTGTATATTTGTGTTAAGACTTCATACTTCCTGGTGATCGAGTTTGTTTATTGATTTTATGTTACTATATTGATTGATTGTGTTTCGTTGCATAGCGTGCAGAATGTGTCGTCTTATTGCCGCCTTTTTTTTCCAATCGTTGTGGTTTAAGCATGTTTGCAAAATGCGCTTTATTGCCCGAACGTGTTTTTTTTTTTTTTGCACTCACCTGTGGCTGCGATGTTTTGATCAGTGGACAATTTATTGTCTATGGATACGCTGACGAAAAAAAGTTGCCGACATTTCTAATTTAACCTAAATAAATCACTCACTATAATATATCGCCACTGAGCAATAGAAGGCGAAAAAATACAGTATACGGCTTGGAAATTGTCGATAGCTATCCGATAGCTATCCAGGAGTTGAATCGAACTGAGTCACTGTTTCAGTGGTTAAATATTATGAACATTCCACCAAAATCAAAGACGGTTTCGTATCGTAACCTGAGGAAAGAACTGTATTTACAAATGCGCACTTAACAGTACATAATGTTGTTCACAAGATGAAATAAGATGGGTTGAGAAGGTATCGAAAACATTTCCAGATGGCCTGTCAAAGGAAAGAATCCCATGCCGCTGAAAAGTGTGCTCGATAGCGGGATTCTAGTAAAGTTTCATTTTCTTTTTCTTTTTTTCTTTTTTTTTTGCCGTGGTAGCTGATCATGTTCATATAATGATGAAAAACAGTGACCTGCGCCACTGTTTCTGTCATCGCGGGAGTTATGAATTGAGAAGTATACTCAGGGAAGAACATCGCGGTGCTCTGCATGATGCAGTGTGGACAAAACGAACAAAGCGCCTAGAATATCAGGGTAACGAGGAGATTGGAATATCTCTGTCCACCGGTATGGCCACTGTACACCGAAATCTCAGGGCACCACCAAAGCAGCACAAACAGTCGCAACGGCTGCCATGGAATATTTGCAGAGCACCGGACTGGACGGCAGACTTTAAGGAAACCACACTGTTACGCGATTGTTGTATGTAAGCATCCCTTCTTCCTGTTCTCATCGCCATCGTTTGTCATTCTTCTTTGTTTGTCCCCTTCCTCCGTTCCATGCGCAGATGTAGCAAAGCCAGAACAAACTAGCTCAGGCCGACCTCTCCTCTTTTCCTTTAATAAAGCATCATCGTTGTCAGTACAAGGGGATGTTTTAGTTATTTTGTTGTTCTGTTTTGTTAGGCTTCTTTCAGGGTTTCTTGTTTCTTGTTTTGTTTTCTTTCATCTGTCAGAATGAGGCCGTCGGAGCAGGAATCAATACCGCGGCCTCGCGATCTGCAACCGCTCAGCCACTGTTAATAAAACTTCCCGGGACTCTGCTTTGATAACACCAAATTGAAATGTTATATTTCGCTACGTTTACTGCGGAATTTTTTTTTCTTTTTATATGCTGCCGGCGGCAGACCTTATAGCCGCAAGAAAGAGCCAGCCCACGTCACGCTTCTACGCAACGGCACTAAGCAGTACTGGGGCAAAAAAAGTAAGTATATAGCGTAAGCAGACTGCGTAAACCCATACGCCAACGTCTCTCATGTTTTTACGTTGTTTCTTCGTTTTGTCTATATATCGTCATCCAACCTGCAAAGACAAAAAGTTCCAACAGGTTTTAGATACCGACTATTCGACGTGGGCCCTACTCCACCACTGCTGGGAAGACGGTGAGTAACAGTCGACGAAGCCAGCTCAAACCGAAAGTATGTATTTACCATGGCTAATTTGCCGCACACTCATTTGCGCCAGCAGCGGAGTGCAACGCAGTTGCTCCGTCTTAGTAAGTTGGATGCAGCATCACAATATGTTGCCACTTGGCGCTGTTCTTCCTATCGATGTCTCCCAATCTTCCACGTTACATCTACGCTGGCACCTCAGTGCTGCCCTGAAACACTGTAATTCTCAACAGCAAAAACACAATGACGGTTGCCCCTAAATAATTTCAATTACGCGGCTAAGCAAGTCATGAAGCCCTGCCTACACAGGGAATACTAGAAATGGGGGAGCCAAAGTTTTCAGGGAACGCTGTCGGCCGGGGCCACAAAACAACGCAGAAAGAGTGCGAAGGATTTGAGCTGGGGTTTTGGAAGTGCGCTAAGTCGCTCATGGTAAACGCGACTTCTAAAGATTTCCGGTATCCTCCTTCGCGAGTCGCAGTCTCGCATTGCGCATCCGCGTATGTACAAGTAGTCTAGCCGTCCCACTGTTGTAGGTTGTTGTAGGACGTTCGACAGTTCCACCAACGGAAATGTCGCGAACTAAAATCCACTCATTACTGGAATTGATGGCTGGGGTCTTGATAAATAATAATAATATTTGGGGTTTTATGTGCCAAAACCACTTTCTGATTATGAGGCACGCCGTAATGGAGGACTCCGGAAATTTCGACCACCTGGGGTTCTTTAACGTGCACCTAAATCTAAGCACACGGGTCTTTTCGCATTTCGCCCCCATCGAAATGCGGCCGCCGTGGCCGGGATTCAATCCCGCGACCTCGTGCTCAGCAGCCCAACACCATAGCCACTGAGCAACCACGGCGGGTCTGGGGTCTTGATGGATATTACGCTCAGTGTTTCGCCTGACGCCATTACGCGTAGTTTCATTACCATTTTTTCACCGCGACGCAGTGACGCCACCCCGAAGCATCAGTCCCGTTGAAAACCGCTTTTTTAAGACTGCCTTCGTCTTTGTACTTAATGGTTAAACACGCAATAATTCTATTTGAGAACGTGTTCTACTTTTCTGGGGACGCTATGTGGCTTCGCCACAGACGTGACTTTCCCCGCCAAGAAAAGTAGTAAGACATTCGAATGCGATAAAACACGGCACACTAAAAACAGATCGCTGCGAGATTCTGCCGTCAGCGCTACATTTCCCAACTGCGCTTTCACGGTAATATCCGTGTGCGTCACGATATAGCCGCCTAATTAGCGTTAATTTCTGGAGCACACAGCTATAACTATGCCTAAGTGTAGACGTCGACACAGGGAAAGGCAACTTTCCTACGTCAAAAGAGGGGGACGGGAAGAAGAGAGAGAGGAGCGACGGCAGTTGCACCAGAGGAAAGGTGCGAGATGACGGGACCAAGATACAGGAAGCTTTTCGTTCGTAAGAACTTTTGGCCATTGGTTCGGCCATCAAGGGTGCCTGGCACCTGCTTTTATGAACAGCGTACCGAACTGTTTTGCGAATACTGGCCCTGGTCTCCTTCTATCTTTTGCACTATCTCTAGGTGACTGCGTTTCACAATAGGCCTCGCAATTATGCGAAAGGAGATCGTTTGACGATGGACAGCATACGTGTCCGACTTGGGAAGTTGGTTCATGGTTACTGTGTAGCTTATCGCCTAAATTTGCGAGGAAAACGTGAAGGAGGCAACAGGACACACGGCTGACTAGCACTTGAAATCTTCATTCAAGGAACCGGAAGAGTATGAGGGGGAAAAAACACTTTAATATCATCAGACAAATGTAACTGCCGGCCGGCATAGATAGCAACAGCGCACGCCTTTTACAGAACGCAATGGGTGCAGACAAGCCTCCCCCCCTCCTCCTCCTCAATCGCAATGCGGCAAAAACGGTAAAAGCAGATAACAAATGTATGACAAGCCAGCCGGCAGTTCTTACGTGTGTGTGTGTTTTTTTATTACTATCTACAAGTGCATTCCTTATACATTTCCTGTGACTTAGGGAATACGGTAGGCTATCCGTTTTAAGACAGCTCAATCACGTCGGAAATGGACGGTGTTGTGCAATGCGAAATCAGCGCTGCAGTCGCTGGAATGCTATTGGAAGAAAGAGCCCTATCACATGCTGGGGCTAGAAATCTCAGATCTTCATGACAGTGACTGGGGAAGTGACCACAGCATCATGTTTCAGTGAGTGCGTATGGTTACTGGGGAATGCTTGGCAGTTAATTCGCTGACGGCGAGGAATTCGTATTGGCATTCTCTACCTTTGATGAAGTGCAGATTGCCTACTCGCGACCTGACGCTCATTCACTGATCAAGCCCAATCATACAGGACCTTACAGTGATACACGGGGCTCATGCTCACAACACCCACACACGCTTGCACGCAGTCGACCCAGATTGGAAATTCCGTAAGTCCCCGAAGGTCACGCAGGAGCACTCGACGGGTGTTGCTTTCACCCGCCTCTATGCACGACTCATTGGCCGCTCGAAGGGTCCTGATGGGAACATTGCCAGACGCCTGAAACGCTATAGGACGCTTACTATGTGATTGCCCAGCATATATGCTGTAGAGAGGGACGCTGGACAGTTTCCTAGCCAGTGTTGACAGGAAACCCGTGTCGGGGCACGCTATTCTGGGCCCACGGCATTGGTAGTGCACCTGCAAGGTAGAAAACGAAAGCCTGGTTGAAGTTTTTGAATAACTGGGAACAAGACGGGTGGCTTTAGCAAGTCCGCTATCTAATGTACATAAGCGCTCATTCCTTATCTTATCCTCACCGTCATTCATCCCTGTATTTTCGCTCCCCTCCCATCTTCGCCAGTGCAGACTAGCAAGCTAGCGAGCACCAGCTCAGATCGACCTCTCTGCCTTTCCTGCAACAAAATATCTATCTATCTATCTATCTATCTATCTATCTATCTATCTATCTATCTATCTATCTATCTATCTATCTATCTATCTATCTATCTATCTATCTATCTGTGCCGTAAATAAAAACTTCAGCCATACGTCAGCCATGTGTCTGGTTGCCTCCTTCGTGTCCTGCTTGTAGTTATATGCTGTACGCTACAGTAATGAGGAACGCGCGCGCGCGCACTTTCGCGCTATCACAGCCATATAGTCTTTACCGCGGCGCGTGAAGTCATGCAATCGCGACTGCTTTCGCTGTGAGCCAGGGGCCAGATTCGCAAAGCTTTTCGTTCGCAAGGGCTTTTAGTCCCCAGTGGCCGGCCGCCTTCGTAGATAATTCGTCCAACATCAGGATTGGCTGATGTTCTCTCGCGCGAAGAATTCTAGCCAAAGAACTTTTTTGTGAATGCGGGCCCAGGACCAATATTCGCAACAAAGCTTTCACGCTATAAATGTTCGTAAGTGCATATGCGGGTGAATTATGATGTTGCGCATATCAATAGCGATAGCGACCGGCCAGTGGGAAACATCACTCAAGAAAAAAAAAAAAGTCGCAGTGTCGCCCTAAGGCTCATTCACACCGGCGACTGACAGTGGTCGCGCGACCAAGTCGGTCGCAAAGCGACCAGTCGCAAATGGTCGCAAACGGTCGCCTTTCTTGAAAAGCGGCCATTTTGGGCCAGTCGCTCTCTGCGCGATTTTTCAGTCGCGCGACCGTGGTCTCAAAAGTGATAAACCAAACAGCGGCGCACCGGAAGTGTTCTTGCATGTGTCTACATCCGGCCTCCTCCCGCGTCGCGTTCAAATTCCGCGTAGATTCCGAGAGTTCTCGCTGAGAACGATAATCTCCGGGACTGCGACTTGCGGGTCGCGCTCAGCCGGGCTTGCCGGTGTGAACATCAGTCGTCTTCGGTCGCTTTTTGGTCGCAAGTCGCAAATGGTCGCGCGACCTCCTCAAGTCGCCGGTGTGAATGAGCCCTAAAGGCGAAGCATGGATTGCGATAGCAAATTAGTGAACATTTATGCGAAGTACGGACAGTAGCTTTATCGGTGGTATAATCTTGCAAACATAGGCGTACTGTACTCGCGGACAACTTTCTGTGGCTATGAAGGAAAAGCTACGGGCGTGTGGCTGCTGCAAATGTGTTACTGCGCCAAAAGTCCGGCAGCGTTTGACAGTGCTTTTCGTTGCTCGGAAGAGACGCTGAATCGACGCAGCTTCCACGTGCGACGTTTTCACGTTTCCCCAGACGCGGAAAGGAAAAGCTGCCAAATAAGAAAACCTTTACACTAGGTGGTGTGTTCTGTATTACATAGCTGTTGCTGATAAGGTGCTTATGTTTTGCGTTCCTCAGCCTAAACGAACGTGAATTAAAACGCGAGACTCTTTTCGGAAGCGCTCTCACTTGTGCACGCTTTGCCTTCATAACTCTCCCTTCATAGCCACAGAAAGTTGTCCGCGAGCATAATTAACAAGCGTGGTGTCACGCGCGCCCAAGCTGACATGAACAGATCTCACTCGATGACCGAGGAATCTCGCTGTCAAAACGCTACAGCAGCCGCGAGTGAATTGACCTTCGTGGAGCCGCTCGCATCAACGCGAACTTCGCCTTGAAAACACAGCGTGGAATCTGTACCCGTCGCAGATGGCTTCAAAGATACTGCAGCCCGGCCGGGCGCGCGTGACGGAAGGCGGCCCGCTTCCCCCCCCCCCCCCCATCTCGCTTTTCGCCATCGCGTGCGCGAGGTTGATCTGCAATCACCGGATCAGCCTGGCACTCTTTCACTCGCACATACAGCATACGGCTCGCGGCGACGATTTTATCGCCCGTGGATTTTATTCCGAACCTCACGGCAACACCGACGCCTACGGCAGAAATGTGCCTGGAGTGTCCATATAATTGCTACCGCAAAATAAAAAAAAAGAAAGCTTTGCGAATTTGGCCCAAAAGCTTGTGTTCTTATCAAGCGGCATATCAGCGTCAAACCAGGACCTTCCCTCGCTGTGTAGTACATCTTAAGTAGTGAAAAATTGTGCATTGGCCATAACTTACAGGCGTGTAGACATGCGTCGCGTAAGCGTGGTGACAGGCATACCTTTAATATTGGTGAAATCGTAGATCATATGGTACAGACTATTAGGTGGTTCTTGAATAGCGCCCTATGGCTGTTTAAATAACCCCTATGAGCGCACATAAAACCAAATATTTATTCAGGCTTCTCTACGCTTGTAATAAAGCCAGCATTCACGCCATAGTTCAACAGCATATTAACAGCACTCTCGAATCACAATTTGCGACTCCAGAGTTCAAAATGCAGTTCAATATAAAGTCGTTACTTATCTACACATTTAGTAAATGTGACTCACGACGCTTTCTGTGACAGGCCCAGGATCCTGGTTCATGGTTCTCCTGAGAAAGCCAATGAAGACGATACCCGAAAACATAATGGCGAGAGTCAATAGGTCAGTGACCAAGGCTGGGCGCACCAAGAAGTTCTGGTGGAAGCGTTCTGGCTGTATGCTCCCGGAACATGCTCAAGAGCTCGTGCCAATGGACGGACTTGTGCCATAGAGCAGCAATAAAGGTGCGTCGTTGAACGAAATGTGTTGACTCGTTCGTAGAACTGGCAACAGCCAGCACTGTTTTCGGACAAAAGAAATAAAGAATAACCGATTGCAGTTTAACCTGAGAGACAAAACTCGTGCATTTTTAGCAAATTATTAGACAATTACACGAAGGAATGTTCGTAGTTTGCCAAGCCAGCCAAATTACAATAAACATTCGCTTATTAACTAAAAAAAGGTACGGTGTCACGCGGGCGCAGATAAGCATAAACAGACGCCACCCGATGACAATGCGCCCTCGCTCTCGCAACGTTAGCGGGACAAAGGAGCGCCGGTAGCGGCTGTAGGGAACGCTTCGTGTAGCCGCTCGCTTCATCATTTTCAACAGGGAGGGTCTTCGAAACCGCGACTACGCGACCTCCAATACCATAGGCGCGCGAGAAAACAGCGCGCGGCAAGCCATCTCGGCACGGCCTTAGACATGACACCAGCCGCGCGCGTGACCTGCAAGTACGACGCGCTAGCCGGGTGTGCGCTCGGTCGCGCAGACAGCCACGGTCGCACCCCTCCCACCCGCCCGATCGCATCACCTCCTCCAACACTGCGCGCGCGGGAAGACAGCGCGCGTCAAGCCACCGGGTGCCCTTCCTCGGCTCATCTTCTCACGCTTGCCCTCCCGACCTCAGCATACGGTACGCGGGCCACTCGTTCTCTTCGCACTCATGACTTAATACGGAACGTTGCAGCGATGATGAGAACTAGTCTGGAGTGTACACATAATTGATATCACAATAAAATTTGGTATGCGAGTTGATTAATATATATTTCTCTGTCTTTTTTTTTTTTAATGAGCAGTTGATGAGTGTGTGCATGCTCGCTCCAGTCTTGTCCATTCGTTGTTCTTGTGCAAAAAAAATATCAAGTACGCTTAACCAACTAGCCTACTGGAGAGTTTTTCCTGGAACTGACAATATTTATTGTGATTAACATCATTTGAATAGTTCGAGCGCTCTTCGGTCTGCTGGTATCTACCTTTCTAACATTTTTCACGGTACGACTTGCCCGGAGCGACTGCATAACAGTGCGTGAACGCGGGCTCCCATAGTTAACAATAAAAATAAATGGTTTACACGTGAAGTACTCGCATATGCCATCTCGCCGTAGGTCATTCGAAGTCAGAGATACTGAAGCACAAATGTACCGGGCCAGTGGCACAACACTGGCAGCGATATACGAGGCCGCATTTAGTGGAACTTCCTTTGAGTCATTCGATGCGTTTCGGATAAAGTGGCTGTTGGGGGACCAGCTCGGCATTGAAAGATAAATTTTTAGAAAAGCAATGAACGGGGCTAGTTGGTGGACATTCGGGATTGTATTGCGCTTAGTGTTACACTAACGAACACAAGGGACAAGACGCGGAGAAGACGCGTAGTAGTTCTGCGGAAACCCGCAAGGTGGAGAGAAGTAATTAATAAAGGGAAAATCAGACTACGTCAAACTACGTCAAACACTTGCCTTTGACTCGTGTTGTCGACAAATTCGACTTCGCCCTGCCATCTGCTAGCCGCCTGGTTAGCTCAGATGGTAGAGCGGCTGCCCCGGAAAGGCGGTGGTTCCGGGTTCGAGTCCCAGACCAGGACGACTTTTTCTTAAACTCTGAGGCTTTTCTTTCGAGGAACCCGTATGGGTTTTCCTTGTAGCAACTGCTACGAACGGGAGGATGTCTGATTTTCCCTTTATAGATTACTTCTCTCCACCTTGCGGGTTTCCGCAGAACTACTACGTCAATTCCAATCATACACAAAATATATGTGCGACCCATTTTAGTATTTTATTGTGTATTACATTCTGCTGCGCCAGCTTATAAAGTACGCTCCATTGTTCTGCTTGAGCGAAAAGCCTTGTGGCTGTGCTGTGGATTAGCGAAATTTGTTGCCAATAGCGTACTATATCAAGAAGTTAGGTTCCCTCAATAATGTCGAGATTTCGATCACTGATGGTGCAAACATATTTAAATATGTATGAATCCCCTATTAGAATGTTGTAAACCATAACAATTTCCCAACCAGCATTGTTCTTTGGAGTACACTGGCCTCGGTTTTATACACAACAGGTTGTCTTTATGCAAACATTGATTAATCCCTTGAATGAACGTGTCTGGAAGGTGCCACCTACTATTTGGGATGTGCGAAAGAGTCTACAAATCATCAATGACGACATCTACCGAAACGACGTGAAACTTCTCTCTCATAATATATTAAATGGACTACTGCAAGATAGCTTATCGAGTTTAGCTATATATACTACCATTGCGACAGTCGCCTTACACTGTGAAGAAAAATCTGGAATTGACATTTTCGCTCCTGCTCTAGGCTCCTCATTCTCAATCAGGATTCCTCATTTCTTATCCGTATCTCTGGCTGAATTTCTAGCTGTGGTCTTCGGCTTGCGCAAAATAAGTTTATCAATGCAGGCTGTAGTCATAGTAACGGATTCTTTATCTTTGGTTTCATCCCTCGCAGCAAATAGTCGAACTAACCTTTGGCGTAAATTTCATTTTCTAGTGTCTCTCCACATAAATTTAATTGGATTGCTTTGGGTGCCTGTAAATAAGGGATTGTTCATCAACGAAATGGCTAACAGTCTTGCGAAAGCGGCCCTCAATGGCCCTGTGCTATCATTACTTCCTGCAACACTTTACTTGACCACAGCTAGATTCAGGATATATGCAATTATTCAAAACTTTTTAAGCCCAACTATTCAGAATATCGACCAATCCTATTTCCTTGGCACAAATGTTCCTTCCACACCTGAGAATCTCAAGTAATTTTTACCCAGTTACGTTGTCGGGGATACCGATATTAAACTTTTACCGTGATAGGGTCGGTCTGGCGTCCTCGCCTCTGTGCCCAATCTGTGAAGAAGATGGGGCTATATATCATTTTCTTTCTGTCACTGTGTTCCTTCTTTAACAAAAAAAAAACACTTTAGAATTATTGTTTGGTTCACTTGGTTTATTTTTTTTTTCCATTCTGAATACCCTTTATCTAGAAGCTTCCTCTCTTGGAAACTGCCATGAGGATGTTTGCTCAGCCGTGAAGGAAGTTATAGCTGTTTCAGAGAGATTTCATTATGTTCTTTTGTTCATTTCTTCCTGACAATTTTACTAGCCTTAGTAGCAATTGCCATTTCCTACTACCGTCCGAATCTTGGCGAACCCCCACAATGGGTACGCGCCATCATAAAAGGAAAATGAAACGAAACGAAAAGATGGCTACCAATATTTCGCCTTTTCCATGATCGATTTAATTCTCTTTCAATAAGTTATACATCTAGGAAATTAAAGAAGTAAGAACACAAATTCATAGCTATAATATTATTATTATTACGGCAATCGTAAAGCAAGTTCTGTGAAGCATGTCACATATTAAGGCGGTCACGCGCTATATGACGCGCCGCGTTCGTCCTAGCGATGACATATCTTGCGCGTACTTCGATTGTTGTTGTGGAGCGGATGGTATTCACGGAAAGTGTCGGTTCACGGCCAAAAAGAAGTTAAAACGGTGAACGACCTGCAGTATCATGGCGTGACGTATTATAAAAATATTATTCGAAACTTGCTCATTTTTACGTCTATCGTTTATGTATTTTATTAACAAGCTCGTATTACTATTCCAATCTAGTTAAGGCTGACTGCCTTATTATACACTTATTGTACATTATACAATATTTTATACTATATTATATATTTCATTTTCTTTGTTATTGGTTTACTTCTCGTCTTCGATTGTTTATTTATTTTCTTTTTTATTACTTATTTCTTTGTTAATTACTAGATTTGATTTTTCAATCATATTACCACCCGCTTCGTGGCCTATCCCCCCACAGAGAGTTTGTGCCATTAATTGAGGCTTCATCGTCATCATCGCCCGCGTGGCAATTAAAAGCAACTAGTTACTGCAATTCCCGCAACATTTTTTGTAACAAGCGGTGGGATACTACCGATGGAGCGACTCAAGGATGACATGGTGAGCGCACCTACTACGGCAGGCTCTCGAGGCATACTAGTCGCTGTTCCCTGATTTTGTAAAAATGCACGGTCTTTCCGCTGCTGCCCTATGTTGCGTTGTTGAAGCACTCATTAAGAAGGAGGCCGTTAAGTGGGGAACGAATGTGAGGCAAGTGTAATGGGTGTGGGACTGGGTCCCGACTAGACGCCGGACGTGCGTGAAGAGGTGTCTCGGTATTCGGTCGAGAGTTGTGGATTGAATCGGCTCCGACACCTACTCATGGCGCACTCGCGGAGAAAGGACGTGCACTAGAACAAAAGCAAAGAAGAACAGATAGCGGAGTCGCCTTCACCAGTCGCTGTGACCACTAATTTGTCTTCGCGCGAAGAAAAAAAAGGGAAGACGCCCTAAGCTTCGCCTTCAAGAGTGGAACGCGATATCATTCAAAGATCTCCGACTGCTTCGCATGCTTCTGGGCAACTGCAGCTTATACGTAACCGTAATGTTTACCGAGAAACACTGGCGCCGGACGCTATGCACGGAGGCGAGCTTTCTGATAGAAACGGCACGCGATGATGATGATGATGATGATGATGATGATGATGTAATGCGGCTTTAACCTTTGCAATGTCAATTGCATGCCATGGCATCGGATGTATGGATGGATGAATGTTATGAGCGTCTCCTTTTGAACGGGGCGGCGGGTTGCGCCGCCAAGCTCTTGCTATTATACTGCCTAATGTCCTACTTGGGTAAAAAAAAAGAAAAGAAAACACTATGAACTCCCACAACCAAGTTTTCTGATCCCCTATTGCGAACTGTGATTTTGTACGTCTCCGTCTTTTTCTCGTTTCCCTAGTTTTGTTCCACCAATTCTCCAATCGCCTCTTAGTAATCTCTATTGCGGACATGTCTACTTTTCCCCTGCTCTCGCTGAACCCAAGGCCTTCAAGGAGGCCAGTGGTGCCTAAATCGACCGCTGGGCAGATGTCCTCGCATTCTAATAAAACATGCTACATCGTTTCCCTAGCTTTACCGCCGCAAGCACATGCAGGCTTCTTCTTCCTTATATTCCCCATTATAGGTGCGTGTTCTAAGGCATCCTGATCTTGCTTCGAAAAGTAATGAGCTTTCTTTTTAGTTATCATAAATTGTTTCTTTCCTGATTTCATTTGTTCCTCTTAAGTAGTTACTCATGGCAGGTTTCTTTTCCATTGCCGCCACCCATCAGATTATTTCAACCTCTCTGACTTTCCACTTGACGTTCTTTGTTGTTGTGTTGCCCATCTTACAGGCCGCATACTTGCTGGTAAGCTTCCTAGTTCTTTTCCTAAACTATGAATCAATCTTTTTCCTGTACATATACCTCAACACTCTCCCAGCCCATTTACTTTCTTCCATATTCCTCAGTCGTTCTTCATAATCAATTTTACTGTGAGCTTCCCTCACTTCAAAACTAGTCCAGCCCATATCACCCTACACAGCTTCATTTGTAGTCTTGCCGCGAGCGCCTAATATGAGGCGAGCCACTGACATATGGTTCCTATCGAGTCCTGATTGGACCCCTGATTTCAAGCAAACAAGTCCTCGAACCATTACACATTTCCACATATACGCGATGCGGTGGAGGCGAGCGCCATCTGGAGGTGTTACAAGGAAACGGCCGCCGCTCCATGGCCTCCTAGATAGACGCGCGAGCACACGGCGGCTGGTGCGCGCAAATCTTGGAGGCCATGGCCGCCCTATGAATGGTAGAAATGCTGGAAAAGGAGTTCGTGTTTGAGTTTTCACATAACAGAATGTTTTCTCGTACACTCGAGTTACAATGCGACGCTATCCTGTCTGTAGATTGTGTTTAGATTGTACTTAACGATTTTTCTGACGCACGTTATTTTGAAGAATTCAGTTGGTTCAGTAACGCCTCTGCGCTACTCGGAAGGCTTGCGTGGTTGTGGTTCGGAATGATTATACCGTTGTAGCGTTTATAAACATCGTAACGTCATGAACGCGCTCGTTTTATGCACTCATGACGTGGTGCCACCTCCTCCCCATTGTTGGCGCCGTCACGTGACTAATGACGCAGGCTCTAGGCGACATCTTTAGTCAGCTTGATGGTTGCGACGTGACGCGTGCAACGACGCGCGCACCAGGCACAGCTTAAGTAAGCCGGCACTGTGGAGCCGCCGCGTGGCGTCGAGGAAACGCGCTCGAGCACGTTGCTCCTCGAAGTCCCAGGTTCGATTGCTACTCAGACCGAAACGTACTAAATTTTGTTTTCAAAACCATTAATGCACTTTGTTTACAGGAACCTCCCCGAGAAATCTGACGTCAATCCCAGCCTCTTTGCGCCGTCGGCAATTTTTGGTACCATCTTTCTGCCACATCAGCATACAGCACCGGGCACCAAAGGCAGCTCAGTGTGGACCCATCTGTGAAGTCGCTGCTTAGCAGAACGCCGAGAGCTCTCATGAGCGCCTCCGTGGCAGAGATCAGCGTCCAAGACGATGCTGGCAGCTGAAGATCCGGGCCCTGGCGACAGAAAGCTTGGAATACATCTTTAGTACGGAGTTCGAGAGGAACCATCGGCCCAACATGGGGTCACTGATTATGTGGCGATGTGTACGTCCGTGCGGCTCTTCAACGTGCCTCTTTCACGCCTACGTGGATCACTGTAGATGCGGGACTGGCTGGGTAAAGTACTGCTGTTCGAAGAAACTCTCTGACGCCGACTTGGAATACTGAATAGATGCTACTCGGTCTGTGCAGGGGACGTATTCTGCGACGATCCACTTCGGCGATACTATCGCCTTCGCCGTCAGGCACGCGCTGATTGGCTGGTTGAGCCAAGCAGCTCAATCAGCCAATACTATCTCCTAGACACGACTCTGTCGTCGAAGCTGAGCGTCTCAGAATGTGTCCCCTGGTCTGCAATGAACCTCTCTGATGCAAACTGGGGGCACTGGGCATGTGACACTGGAAACGGGTCGCTCTACAATTACGAAAAAGATCCCTTAAACTTATCCGATGCGTAGCGGAATCGAACCCGCGTCACAAGGGTTCCTCAAGGACAGCAACCCAAGCTTCAGCAGGCTGCGCCACAAACTAACTGGGTATATGCCCCGGTTTCCTGTGAACATCTTACACGCCGTTTTAGCGAGCTGCGCAATGAATGCACTGGATATGGGCTGCGCTTCAATTAACCTCTGGTCAGCTTGGGTCACTGAGTATGTGCCACTGGCTGTGTGGCCAAGCGACGCAACAATTCTCAGCGTTCGCACGCACCGACGCGTCGCGCTTCTCGTTTCGGAGGCCATTCGCGGACTTCTCAGCAGCGCCATAAATGGAGCAGCGTGTCTAGAAAGAAGTGCGAGAGAGGAGCCCGGGCTGCCGCATGGCTCGTGTCTCAGCGTTCGCGCGCACCGGTGCGCCATGCATTTCGGAAGCCACGCACACGCTTCGCGTCGGCGGCGCTAGATGGCGCAGAGCGTTCTTAGGGAAACGCGAAAGAGGAGTCCCGCCCCCCTGCAGTACACACCTTACACACAACTCGTTGCCATGCTGGCAATACGTTGTGTCGCTAAATTGATCCAATGCTAAACGCGCGCATTTCCTACAACAGACATTGTGACATGGGTTCTGGCAAATTTTCTTTCTCTTTTGTGGCGTCCTAACGTGTAAACGCTGAGGTCTGGGGCCAGTGGGGCTAAACTGGCTACGGTTGGGAGGCCGCGTTTAGTGAAGCTTTCCTTGAGGCGTGCGAACGCGTAAACTCTGTGGACTGTCGGTTCATTATTGCGGTTAGTATCCTCAGCCTACTTTTCCTACTACACATTGTAAATAAAAGTGTCTTCTGCAATATGATGTGTCGCCACATTGCTGTAATGCCAATTGCATTACCGTCGACGGTTCATGGTGACTTGGGCTTTGCCGTAATTTTCTAGCCAAGCCTTTTAGTCAAGCAATGGGTGAACGTATAGACTCGCTTACATACGTTGATAGAGGGAACTTCGGCTCTGCGATATGACAGCATATAGGAATGACGAGTAGTGCATGGATGGCTCTAATATTCCTGCCTGTTGTTCTTGTGGAGTCATTTATTACGCTTTGCTTTCGTATATTTCCAAGCAATCAAGTTCCTTTTTCAATGATCGAAGACAGCGTGTTTCTGCGCATACGCATAGTCATTGCGCAATTGTGGCATTTCTAACACAATCTCTTACTGCTAAAGGTCGACAATAGCCAATTTGCAAGTCAGAGAAAGAAACATAGAATAATAATAATAATTTCCGTAGTTTAACGTGCCAAAACAACGTTCTGACTGCGAGACACACCGTATAGCGGGGTTTACGGGTTAATTTCGGCCACCTGGGGTTCATTAACGCGCATCCAATACACGGTGCTCGGGCGTTCTTCGCATTTCACCCCCGTGGAAATGCGGCCGCGGCGGGCGGGACTTCATTCCACGTCCTTGGTCTTAGCTGCCCAGCGCCAAAGCCCCTACGCCACCACGGCGGGTAAGTTCGCCCAATAATTGATGAATGATTGAGAGCTTGATTCGGCCCAGTCAGTAAAGAGTCTAGCATTTTGCTGAGCGGGAAAAATTGACGGGCACCCACCAAAGTAGCATAGTGGCTTCGGCGTTGCGTTGCGAAGCCCGAGGGCGCGGGATCAAATCCCGGCCACGGCGACGGCATTTCCATAAGGGGGTGAAAAGCAAGGACGCCCTTGTACCATGCATTTGGTGCACGTTAAAAAAACACCAGGTGGTCAAACTTAGTCCAGAGTCCCCCACTCCGGCATGCCTCATAATCACCCTGATTTTGGCATGTAAAACAGCAGAACTTCAGGTTAATTTTAAACGTTGGCGGGAAAAGAGAAGCTAGGCGCACAGAATGTACGCTCTTTTCCGCCGACATTTTTTTCCCCGATTAGCACAATGATCAATGGGAAACACCAACTACTTAACAGTCTACAGTGATGTAAACAATAACGACAGTTTCGTAACTCAATAGCACTGCCTGGTTCTTC
This sequence comes from Dermacentor variabilis, assembly GCF_050947875.1. Lineage (NCBI taxonomy): Eukaryota > Metazoa > Arthropoda > Arachnida > Ixodida > Ixodidae > Dermacentor > Dermacentor variabilis. Next base: position 105,447,080 of record NC_134570.1, read on the forward strand.
ACCTTCAGTTCGACCTGACAATACATAGCATTTCCTAAAGCTCATCGAGCAATCCATTATCATCTCAATTAGCGAAGTCACAAAGCCATTTCAAGCCAGAGGGTCAAAGTTTAGGCAAATTCATTGCCTTAACCATAATGGCCGCGCTGTCCAAAACGCTATAGCAGCTCCCATAGTCAATAACAACAGAGATCCCTCCAGTAAGCTTCGTAGGAAACTGCATCGCCTAAAGGAAAGCGGACGCTCACAAAATGGCCGCTATATACAGGGATGTAAGACCAATTATTAAATTTATTTGACTAAAGGTACTAGTTTTTGCAAAATTCTTAATGACTCTTACGTATTATACGTAACGTAGGATTCCTTAAATACCAATCTTTTTATTTTTCAATGTCGGTAGTGCTGCCTCAGGTCTTTCCTGCCTCTTAAGCAGCGGCTTCTGCGGCAGCCTTCACAGCAGCCACCTCGCTCTTCTTCTCGAACAGCTCCTTGAAGCTCTTGAGTCGCGGCAGCAGCGTTTCGTGCTGGTACGTCGCGACCCTCGAGAAAGTGTGCGCGTCCTTCATCACCGCGTGCCCGGCAGGTGGAGCTGGGCCGCGACAGCGCCTTCGTACTTGCTGTGGGACTCAAGGAACGGCTTCTCGATCTGGTTCCTGAGGGCCGCTGGACACTCGGCACTGTCCTTGAAGGCGGCTTTAGTCTGGTCGCACACGGAGACCCCGATGGCCTCGTGCTGAGCGAACGAGTTGTAGTGCGTCGACTCACCCGGGGAGGTCTCCTGGTTGTTCTAAAGTACGATTTCTCGGTTATCATCGACTGCACGGTGAGCAGGACGCTGGACAAGCTGCGGACGGAGGGGCTCCAACGTGGCCCGTCCCACGTGCCCAGAGGGCTCACGCATACAGGAACGGGAAGAAGCCCCCTTCGTACGGCGGCCCTGTCGTGCCCACGTTGCTGGCGTGCACCTTCAGCTTCAACTTTTTTTCGCATTGGTGATGTTACCCATAACCTTTGTGAAACGAGGGTGAACAAGAAAGTCTTTACCCTTATTTTTTATTAGCCAAAATAAGGTACGTACAGGTAACTACAGGTACTGGAGACCATAGACCCCAGCAAGGACTTTGAATAGTTTCTCTCTCTCTCCCTCTCTCTCTCTCTCTCCCTCTCTCTCCCTCTCTCTCTCGAACAGATGCAACCATGTAACTACGTACCTCCCCTAACGCTTATTGCCATGCGAGTCTTCGCGGCCTTTAGCGAGCTCACAACACCACCACCTCATACTTCTCAAAGCGAGACACCTATCAACATACGTGGGCTGCATTTCCCTGTGGATTTCGATGGGCGTACCTCGCTTGCTCCACAGAAAACGAATCACGCTTTGTTGCTCGTACGCCGTGTTCGCGTAGTGCCACAACTGCCGTCTTCAACAAATGACAGCAGCGCCGTGCCGCTGGGCTACCGGCAGGTAAGGCCGGGCCGGTCCAAGAAAAGTCCACCGCTGGATATGGATATGTTGACTTCGCATTTACAGCCGTAATTTGGCTAAAAACATAGGGGCAAAGACTTTTTGATTCGCCCTCGTATGTTATTCTCCTCGGCCGAGACGAAGATGCCCGCAGGCGGCTGAGCGCTAAACTCGGGCGGGTCCTTGGCCTTGAACGTGCACTGCGGTGACGGTTGCTCGTAGTCGTACTGAAGTGGGTCACAGTTATTAAGGGCTTTGGGAGTTGTCATTTTATTTAATTTTGGCTCGCAGAGAGGTGGAATGAACGGATTGCGATGCGGCTGCAGAAATTCGTCTTCTCTCGTGCTGTGATGATCCTGATTATCGGAAAATACGGCACGGAAACTCCAGTGCTGGCGAATGATCATGTAGCAGCAGGAAACGTGAAAAAGTACTATAATAATTTGACAAATTAAAAAAAGAACACAGCAGCGAACAGTAACAATGAATAACGCAGAAATCAGACGAGACCCATTGAAGAATGCTTGGTTAATGATAGAAAAGAAGCAGAGCGGGAGAAGGTCTAATCAGGGGAAAGGCGGAGAAGTTTGCCGGAGGTTCTTGCTTCTGGCCTTCTACTCCACGATAATGTAAAAGCGAAGAGGTAAACATACAATACTAGAGGAAGATGAGTAGTACCGATACAATTAGCTGACTAATGTGCAACGGCCGCCTTTCAATAAATGCGAAATGCTAAAAAATCCTTGCACACAAAATTGGGAGCGTCGGGTGCACCTAAAAGAACTTCAGGTGGTCAAAATCAATCCGGAGTCCCCCCAAACGGCGCGCCTCATAATCATCTCGGGGTTTATGCACCTAAAACGCCAGGATTTTATTCAGAAATTAAAGTTTTGTTTTGTTTCCTCGTGTGAAACTGCAAGTGAGAGGGAAGCGATACGAATGTATAGGGCAGCGACCTGAACTGCTGTTTAATGTGCTGCACGCCATCTCAGATAAAGCTTTCTCTGCTTGCTTCCAGAAACTCGATCCAGACATGACGGCAGCTGCGGGTATAGATATCCGAGGGAACTATACTTTGGCCTACTACTAGAGTCACTGGTTTGTAAGTTGTATTGTTGGAAGACGCGAGGCGACGTGTGTCCCACATTTCTTATTCGCTCGTACTCTTATTTCTTATTCGATCGCACACCTTCAAACACAGCTCCAATCCTACATTCAGAATCACCACGCCGAGCAGTGGGAGACCACGTTGCTCAGCGAATGCCCGGCGGATCAAATCTGGGCATAGTCCGGCTGGCCGACGACGCCGCCAAGGCTCAAGGTCTGGCCGCCGCCTGAGGAAGGGAGGCTTCGGTGGGGCTAGTCTCCCGGCCCCCCGCCTCCCTTGACCCCAGCAAGGACTTTGAATAGTTTCTCTCTCTCGTATAGACGCGACCATGCGCGCGAGCCACTGCTCCGCTGCCGCGATGCCTGGATCTTCTCGCGCGCCACCTGGCTCGAGCGCTGGGAGCTTAGCGGACGTGCAACATCGCCTTCGGCGTTCTGGCGGACACCGGCTCACCACAGAATAACTAAACATTTTAAAGCGACAGCTTTACTGGCCGCGAAATTGCGATTTCACCGTGGCGGTGCTCCGAGGAGGCACATGACGTCACACCGCGTTCCTCGTCGTTGCGCTCGCCTCCGCTCCCTTCGCCAGCTGCGTCGCATGCCTGATAACATGTCGGAGGATTCAAAAAGAGAGCTCGCGTGCGCCGCAACCATAGGTTTTTTATGAGCCAAATCGCGAAACTCTTCCGAGAAAGTCTGCACACTTAGCTCACTATATACTCTGTTTGATATACTGTCGGTTTCTTTAGTATATTCGCTCATCTTTTACTTGCCGCAATGCCAACCGATTATTTAGCCTATCCGTCAAAGCGCGCGTGGGTGCCATTCTTGGAGGAAAGCAACGTCGACAACGAGCTTCGCACCTTGTGCAGCCTTACTCGCGCAGTGTCACGTACACGTGTGCCAGAAGACGCGTGCGCTACGTGCGCGGTCTTTAAAGTTAAATAATGGCTAACTTCAATACGACCTTTACTCTAGTTACGGAAAGGCTATTCGAACAGGCATAGTCTATCACGCGCTTTGGCCCGCACAACTTTCACCAAGAAGCATGGTCAGTCAATCCCCGTTAATTCGATCTGGTTTAATGCAACTCATCGCTTAATTCACGCGCACTGGAAAGTTTTGTCGGAAAACTATACATTGCTTGGGAAAGAAAATTCGTTTTGTTCGAACTCGAAAGCATGTCGCATCGGTTAATTCAACCCCCACTAGCGCCCCCTCGTGCGCGCAGCGGTTTTAGCAGGCCGTGCTACTGCTTTCCTAGGCACGAAGATGATTTACTTACATTTACTTTATTGCATTTTTATTTCAGTGGCCGACGCGCCTTTCACCCATCAAGTCATATCCGTTCCCACTGATCTCCATTTAGCGGGGGTTGGTGTCCGTTCCCGCTTTTTTCGTGTCGCAAAATTCATCGTCAAGTCTGGGCCGCGACATAACGTATAACCACATGGATGGGCGCCACACCCATGTGGGCGGAGCGCGAAACATTTTGCCCTTTCACGGTGGGCCAATAGCCGATTTGGGATAAAAACAGATTGGAATACTTTTACGTCATACCGGCTTTGACATGCAGTAGGCTAATTTTGCACTCAGAGGCGGGAGCCGTGAAACCCCTCCCCCCCCCCCCCCCCGCCTTATGTTGTCAGCTCCGCCCGGTGTTCTCCCTTCCGTAGTCTAGTCTGATTGACTGAATTATGTATGGGGTTTTATGGCGCAAGGGCCAGATGTGGCCAAAGAGCGCCTTGCACATGGTGATGGGTTTTCAATAAATCGTTTATGAAATGGAGAAATGTAGTTTGAGAGGTAGTTGTAGGGCATGGCTGTAAATAGGCCTAAAGGGAGACGTGGTCAATTGCGTAAAATGTAATAAAGCAATTACAATGACCAGAGATGCAAACTATGGGCGCTATAACGTAAAACTATTCCAAACTTTTCTATTCCAATTCTGCTATCAGCCCTCCACGATTGGTGAAAAACATTTTCGACCACCCCCACTTCACCTGTCTGTCACGCGACGTCACGGAAACCGCGATAGCTTCCCATCTGATATGATGTGTACACACTGATTATGCATGATTTGACAGAAAAAATAAACAGTTATTTCTGATTCGACTCCTTTTCGTCATTAGTCCTCGGCTACTGGTAAAAAGTTTTCGGGCTGCACCCACTTCACCTGCCTGTCAAGCGACGTCACAAAACTGCACAAACTCACCGCGTGAAAGTGACGTGTACGCGATAAAGATGCATTAATATGCCGAACAAAACTGAATTTTCTTCGGAATAGCCGCAGGCTGCCCCGTTCCGAAAGGAATAAAAGATGGCTGCCGCCGATCGCTGAGACACTAGCTACTCGCACTTGCCGGAGAGCATGGATGTATTTGCGTATAATAAAACATATTGCGTGGCAGTGTAACGTTTTCGAGCACTTTCGGCACGTTTACCACCTCATTCTGCCAACTCTTCTTTGCTGAGAGTCAGTTTTAGCGTCATTCTTAAGCTTCCGTTGCTTGCCGCCGCGATTTTCGACCAGCCACCACAAGCTATATAAGTAAGGGAAAGCCGACCAATCGCAGACGCCGGCACCACCCTCTTCATCCGGTTATCGATTTTCAGTGCACTGGCTCTGCCCCAGCGGATCCCTCTCCACTTGAGCGTTCTCCTCGCCTCTTGTCAGCCAATTATATATGACAAGCCGCTCAGTGTAGGCAATGTTATTCGTTTTTCAAGCAAACAAAAGTGACCTCCTATGGACGAGGAGAGTGTTTGATTGGTCTGTTCGGACAACCCTGCGGGTGACCGCCAGGTGCTTGCGTCGGTGGTTACGCAAATTTGACGTCAGGAGATAGGAATAGAAACATATTGGAATAGTTTTACGTTATAGGGCCCTATGGCCATAAATATTTTGTTACGCGGGGATAATGTAATAAAACATGTAGGTTAACGTAGCGCTACTGCCTCGTCAGGGCCCTGCAGACACGTGCTGTGCTAGGTGTACCTAACGCAGCAGCAGCGTCTGGTAAGAGGCCGTCTTAAATAACTTTTGGACTGATAATTTGCAATGTAAGAATGTCACTGAACAAAATTAAAACATGTGGTGTCAAATAATGGGTTTGTGCCAAGAAACTGTGCTGGGCGTAATGGGTTATGTTGCCGATATGCTAAAGGAAAGTATTCCTTCCTCTCGATTTCTGCTTACCGACACTCGACAGGGGCGTGGAGGACGGTCAGCCTTTTACCACATCTGCCACATGTAGAAGGTGGGCCACAAATCAAGAAGTTGTGCGTAACGTATGTGTGCCCTATTCGAAGTCGACGTAACAGCACATCGGTTTCTCGTGATTTGATTGTCAATGGCAAAGTGCCTAACTGTGGCTTAACTAGATTAAATTTATTCGAGGTTTGGGCGTCCCACAAGCATTGCCAATAGTCTCGTAAATTGTTTTCTTTTTTTTATTGAATGAAAGCTTTCAAATCTATGGCGCGAACAGCTATGGAAGAGTTGAAATGCTTTGTTGTGTGTTTTGCTATTTCGTCGGTGAGCACATTGTCCTCAATGTCTCTGTGCACAGGCACCAAGCATATTATGACACGTTGATTACATGCATAAATAGTGCACAGTAGTGTATAAAGGTCAATATTTACAGGATTTTTATGCTTTTGTAGCGATACTAAAGTCATACAGTTTGCACAGACAGCTTGTCAGCGCTGTTGGTCTGTAGCTGCTGGCTAAGGACGGGTCCTTGCGTTGTTTAAGTATCGGGATGACTATGACTTCTTTCCACGAGGGCGGAATATACACAGCCGCCCACATAGCATTAAAAAGAGGCAGGAGTATTTTCAGTGCTTCAAGATGAAGTTAGCTAATCATTTCATACATAATACGATCACCACCTGGCGCAGAGGTGCAACAAGTAAGAGGTGCTTTAAGTTCAGCTAAGCTAAATGCACGATTGTAAGCCTAGCTCAATGAACCTCTGCGACTAAGGGGCTGCCGCTCTTCGCGTTCTTTGAACCTCAAGAAAGTTTCTGTATAGCGCGATGTACTTGAGACATATTTAAAGTGTTCCCCTAGACAATCTACCTGGTCTTCCAGGCTCTCACCTTGGCTACTTACTAAGGGTAGGGGTGCGACTCCCGGCCTATTAATTTAGTCATCCTATTCCAGGCTTTCGTTTCATCTGTGTAGGAACTGATACTGCAGATGTACCTTTCCCAACTCCTTCTCTTAGCGCGTCGATGCGTTTTCCTGCCCTGCGATCTTGCTTGTTTAATATTAATCAGGTTTTCGACTGTTGGGGAGTCGCGAAGCAATCGACGGGTTTTTTTTTTTTTTTTTACGATCTTCCTGACATTCGTCGTTCCACCAAGGCCAGCAACGCTTGTTAGCCAGTCCACTAGTTTGTTGTATGCATTCTTCAGCAGCGTCGATGATAAAACCTGTTAAATAAGCTACAGCGTTGTCGATATCAGCCGCATCAATGTGATCTGGGTCTAAATGTGCGAGCTCTCGAAACAGCTCCGGTTTCGCTGTGTCGACCTTCCATCTAGGAAAATGTGAGAAGCATCCACCTTGTTTTCTTAAACTCAAAATTATTGGGAAGTGGTCACTTCCCCAGGGATTCTTGCATGAGTGTACTTGATGCTATACTTAAATCTACGGATGAGTATGTTTTGTATGCCATGTTATAGTATGTTGGCTCTTTCTTATTAAGCAAACACAAACTAGATGACCAGAGGAAGTCTTCAAATAAGCGTCATCTTGCATCACAGCGAGAATCTCCCCACAGAGTGTTGTGTGCGTTGACATCTCCAACAACAATATACGGTTCAGGAAGTGCATCAATGAAGTTCTCAAAATCAGCTTTACGAAGCTGTTAACTTGAAAATGTGTATATAGAGCTAATAGTACTAAGTTTAGCGAAGCGCACCGCCCTTACAGCAACTGCTTCAAGGGTTCTTCGGAGTTGTAACGGCAGAGAACACACTTATCAACTACTATTGGCCTCGAGCTCCACCACTGGAAAAGCTGGCGCCACCGTCGGCGTGACGTGCTAGGAGGGATCACGTGGACATAGCGGCCGCGTCGGCTGCTTCGGGCGCGCTGAAGCGAGCTGAAAACGAGAGGTTAAATTCCCTCGTACGCTGCGGTCCTCATATAGTGGCGAGATTTTCCCGCTTCGAGTGTCTCCTTTACAACGCTTGAAAGCACTACAATAGGTAGTGGCTGCCTTTGAAGGCGCACAACATGGTAGGCTACTGCTCGGTGCCGCAATGCCGGACGCACGCGACGGAGCACGGTGTCTGCCTTATTCACACGTAGCCGCAGGACAAGAAGCTGTGTGAAGCTTGGCTCGCGAAACATAAAACCGGCAAATAGTCATCGGCTACAACTCGGGTATGCAGCAAGCACAGACGCGAGGAAGATTTCTGCTACGGTGCCCGGTCTGCGATGTTCTGAAAACGCGCACTGAGACGCTCGCCCGAGTCCGCTGCCCGACTAATGTCATGACGGTTTGGTCTATGAACTTGTCGATGCTATAGATACTGGCAAGTTCAGTGGAGTGGAAAGGCGGCGGTAAGAAGCACATTTAAAAAAAGCATGGCATATGGTCATGTTTGTGTTATGAATTAATGCACTGGATTACAAAAAAAGGAGCAGCGGGGAATTGCACGCTGAGAACACCGATAAACATACAGTGCGACGCAACTCGAGAAAGAGTATTGAAAGGTCAAAGAATTTAGTATAAAAAAAAGATTGAATCGTCGCGACGGCACATCACAGTCCCCGTAGGCGTCGAAGTCTCTACAATGAAATTATTTTTGAACAGCTCTGATAGCGCCCACGCAACAATGGTTGCTTGTATACTGTCAAATGCTCATATTCTGCGGCCTAAAGCTCATGGCACGGTGCGAAAACGCGCGCGCGGAGAAAGCGAAACAGTGCGCGGACATGCATGCATGCAGACGCGCAGACGGTCGCTGCGAATCTGTGCGATCGCTGCATTGAGGCTTCATTCTATTACGCTCCATTTAGTTATACAAACACTATAAGAACATATTTCACATAGTTAGCTCTCAGCGTTTACCTACCTTTCACGCAAGAAGCCGGTTCGGGAGACTCCATCGCGGCGACTGCGCGCAGTGGCGTTCACTGTACGTATTCGGTAAAGAGATAGCGTCTGTAAACGATTGTGTGCTTTCAGTTTGCCCAAGATTATTATTTAGACAGTAAGAAACTTCTCTCGTTTCGAAAGTACTTACAGAAATGTCCGGGAGAGCTCGCGCGTGGTGTTTTCAGTGAGCGCTGACAGCAAAACCTATGAGGAGCGCGCCACGTGATCCCTCATACTACGCCAGCGAGGCGCTTCCGATAGATGGCGACTCCGTAACTCCTCGCCGCCAATAGCCACACCACCCGACGAGGCGATAGCGTAGCCGCGGTTTTAGCGAAAAATGGCATGTTGCCTTAGAAAGTTCTTGTGTACTGATTTGAGACGCGTCTCCTGGACACACAGCATCCTCTGACTATATTTACGGAGGAGCTCTTTAACGCCATCAAGGTTATGGAGAAGTCCCCTGATGCTCCTGTCTAATATTTGCGTGTTCATAATGAAAGGCGGTTTGAGCTGTGTGTTAAGGAAATTACATTTAGGTTGCAGAACCCTTGACGGGCCATGTGATACGCTGTTTTTCTTTTTTGGAGTGATCGCGAGAACCTCGCCGCTCCTTCGGCGCTGGCGGCGCCGTTTGGCTGTGAGTTGTGTCCGTCGCCTCGTGACAGACGTTGGACGCTCGCTCTTGCGAGCGGTTTGTTCAGCGTCGGGCCACCAGCCCAGACGTTGATGGGCCGTCCTTCTTGGATGGTGGTGCAGCACTGGCTGCATCCGCCGGCTCGCTGCGAGCGGATCGGACAGCCGCCGGAAGCCGTTGTGACACTGCCCCTTGACGCGCCACTTCCGGTAATGCTACTCTTCGGCAGGTAGGATACCCGCCTGTGTGCGTCTTTAAACGATATGTTCTCTTTGACCTTTATTGCCCCAGTTACTTTCAATTTCTTCCATGATGGGCAGGACCGCGAGTATGCGGCGTGCTCCCCGTCACAATTCACACAGCGTGCAGTGTTTTCGCAAATTTCAGAGGTGTGTTCTTGAGCACCACACTTAGCACAAGTCAATCCGCCTCGACAGTTCTGGGAACTGTGGCCGAATCATTGGTACTTAAACATCTCAGAGGATTAAGCACGTATGGCCTGACACGCATCTTGACATACCCGGCCTCAATGGTCTCGGGTAGCACACTTGTTCCAAAGGTAAGAATGATATGTTTGGTCTGAATTTCTTTTCCGTTGTGCCTCATCTTAACTCGTTTTACGTTAACCAGATTTTGTTTTTTCAGTCCTTGCAAAAGTTCTTCCTCAGTGAGCTCCATCATGTCGTCGTCTGATATTACACGTGGGTTGGTGCGTGTTCATGGTATGGTGTGGGGTGACCGTAACTGGGATTTGTCCAAAAGAAACTAAATTAGACAGCTTTTCATACTGCTTTCTAGCGCGGAGGTCCAAGAGGTGACCGCTGGCCAACTTCGTAGCCTGCGCCCTGGGCCTATACTTTCGGTCATACATTTAGAAACTAGAAGCGGTGAGATCGCCCCGACGGTCTTCTCTGGTTTATCACTGTGTACTACACGGTAGCGTGAGAAATTCTCTCTGGTGGCCAAGAAACTTGAAAACGTCTTCAGTGTGCCCCGTAGCTGGGGGCGATCTGGGTGCCATCTGGGGGTCGAGGGAATGAACTTGCCATGCATAGATTCTGCTTCGGCAGTAACGCCAGCCACCCACCATGGAGCCCAACGAGGGGACGCCGGAGAAAGCGTAAGACAAACGCTCCAGACGCCAGCTGTACGTTACTGCTATGACCTAATATGACAAACCTAGATTGGTTGTGTCACACACGGTTAATCCTCGCTGCCTAGAAAATCGGACGTTAAAGAGAAGACAGGAAAGATTGAAAGAGAAAGACGAAGAGAGAGGAAGACGGGAAAAAACAACTACAGATTTCCCCGGGGTTGGTAAGTCCTGGGGTGCCGTCTACGTGAAGCGGAGGCCAAAGAGGTGTGTGGCCTCCGCCGAGGGGCCATAAAGGCCCAAACGCTTAGCATCGGCTCAGCCCCCAGGATAGCTTTTTCCCTTCACACGGCTACACGCGGGAGGGTCCAACGCTCGTGTGCTCGGGTACGGGGTGCCTAAACACACCAAACGCCTGTCTACCCTAAAGACATTGTTATTGTGCACATGCTTTCCCCTGAGCGGCTGGAGCAAATTACTACAGATTTAGCTGAGCATTGATTATGACCCGCTTCATTAGTTTCACGCTCTTACGCGCTGCAGAGAACGTTAATTGCGCATTTTTCATAAGCGCATCCCGCAGAGACGTTAACGGCGCTCAGTGAGCTTTTGCTGCGGTAGTAGACTAGGTATGCTATCTAGACATGTTGTGCAGAACCACAGAGAAACCAAAGCGGACGCACTGCCACGCTCCGCTTAATCGGTTTGGCAGCGGAGAACAGCGTCCATGCCTTCTGCTGCAGGCATTGTGCGCAAGCGCACTACCGTGTTCGCTGAGCGGCTGACTGCAAAGCGTTAGCTAGGATATACATGTGTCGGAGTGGAGCGGACCACAAGCGCTCAGATAAACCTAATGAGGCAACATACGACAGTATTCGTTTTCCTTTGCATTTTTATTTTTCTCCTTAGTTTTACAGAGGGCAGAACAGCGTGAATGTGCTTCAATGCTCATGAGCAGCAGGACTTTTCTTTCTTCAACGCCACAAAATTTACGCGAGGAACACGGAGCCCACCAGCTACCAGACGGCTTCACTTCCCGCCCATCTGACACGGCATTCGGTGTACCGACCCAGACGAGCTGGAACACACAGGTCTTCCAACGCTCAGCAAGGTTGCCCGCTTCCTCCCGACTTGGAACTTTGTGCGCATACCCTGCAGTGTCGCCACTGGATTAGCCTTAAAATGAACAAGAAAAAAAATGTAGCATTGACCATTTAAGGAGTGAGTCGTCCCTTGTGGTCCTCGGCAGAAATGTGGACTGGTCGAAAAAGAAAGGAAAGAAGCTCGGTCAATGCTTGTCTTGTGCCCACTCTGCTGTCTTGAGAAGCAGAATCCACAATTGAAGCTGCTCCTCGCTGTCATAGGTTCCACGAACAAACTCCTCGTACCTGCAAGGTCGTACGTGCGATGATTAGCATATGGTACATATACCGTGGCAAGATATGGAAAAGACGCGCTGTGAGAGAATTCGAAAGCGCAGCGTTGGTGCGCGATTGGAGCGGAAATACATCATGGTTAACAGCATATGGAACCGACACCGCCTAACTAGAAGGTTTGCTGCTTAGAATATACTATAGTATGGAAAGTGCTCAATTGGCGCTCTTTCAAACTCCACCTCAGGCGTCGGATCGCGTGAAGTAGACAATAAGCCAAAGCAGCGACAACGACACGGTTGGCGGGCATACGTACTTATCTTCTGGCAGACACTTGAGTTGCATTAGCACATTCTTGAGGCACTGGCACAACTCGTCTTCCTCTGTGGGAAGGGTGAGGTAGCCCTTACTCGCCCCGGACGGATCCGTGCTGATGAGGACCCAGCGCAGCAGTTCCATGCGCTCACGGCTCGGCTGGAGGAAGAAGCGCCTGACGTCCTCGTTGTCGCCGCGAAGCTCCAGCGCGTCCAGCAACAGCGACACGTTGCGGCACTTGGCGAGTTCGGGCATGTCTCCAGATCCGCTGGCCATGACTTCGGCAAACGCTTTGTCCTTCTTTGTCCTTTAGGTGGTAGAAGCAAAAGGTTATCGACGCGCAGTCTTACCACGCGAGAGGTACTTCTTCCTTAATTGCCCCGCGACGCACGATGCGTTCGGCTGCGTGAACAGCAACACAATGGAATGGACCGAGAGGGACAGGACGACCCACGCGTCTTGGCAGAGAGACAATGCGGATGGAACGACACAATCGCGCAGTGTTCGAACGGTTCGAACGGGATCTCTTGCGCGAGCGACGCTGCACGCGCCCATCGTACGTGCATCGTGCTCGTGAACGAGTTCGATCGAGTAAAAGGTTTCGACATCACTTACTTTCGGAGCTTCTACGTTTATTCGACGTAGCGTGCCTCTCTTTTATTTACTCATTTATTTATTTAGCTGCCGTACTTTTAAATTATGTGACATTCAAAAGCAAAACTGAAAACAAAACTGAAACCAAACTAAAACTTCGTTTTTCGCCGATGGCGTCGCTGATGTCGTCTTACGTCATAACATAATACGAGGCGGGTAGATCGATTTCGAACGGGAGCGCAGGCATGCGATGTTCTGATGAAGTCGCGAAGCTCCTTTCGTAGTCATGACTGTCGACAAACATCAAGGAGCACAGCGCATCACTTCCAGAAACTTTCATTTTGTCTTCAAATGTCTGTACTAAATGCCCTCGCGGCATGGAGGTCGAGCAGTTTTACGGTTGCTACCTACTCTACTGCACTAATCCCAAGTACAAGGGGCACACTTACATCGGATTCACAGTCGACCCAAACAGGCGGATTAAGCAGCACAATAAGGGATTCAAGGCCGGAGGAGCATGGCGCACGAGCCGTAAAGGTCCATGGTGAGCCGAGATTGTTCAAAAAAGACCAGCTCCAAAAGCGGTTACCTTCGTCTGTGCATATGACATGCGAATCGTATCCATGGTCAGCAGCTTTACTCTCGACGTTATCAAGAGTGAAGTTACTCGACTTGTAATGTTAAAGAGTGAGGCTTGTGTGAGCAAGATCACGAAATAGCGCTCCTTGGGCTGGCGCCGTTAACTTCCAGATCCATGTCACATACTAAATGCCATTTTCGAGGTGTACCTAATCTCCTTTCTTCTTTGCTTATTATACGTATAATTCGCAGAGAAAACTGCCAAAGTTAACCTTGCTCACGCCTGAAATCACAAATATAGGTGCTGGCCTTTTTCTTATTCGTAATATGGTGACAGAGTATGAAAATAAACCAGTTATACTGGTTAAGCATTTTCACCTGTTATGCTGCTTTTAATAGTGCAACTATGCTGCAACTTGCATAATGCATGCTGGTACTACGGTTTGAGAGCACGACGTGCATGCAATAGAGCATGCTGGTTAATACAGTTTGGGAACACGACGGTTATGACACTCTGTTATAATCACATTGTTCTCAATATATAGGTTGACAATTAAATGTCACAGAATCTCGTTTAATGCTGTATATAACTGCACAGCTCGCTAAGTGTACGTGCCACGAGCACGTTTTTGTTTTGTTTCTGTTGGTGACAAACGAAAACTTATTCCCACATTATGTACGACACAGAAATATAAACTGACGAGACACTAATACGTCAATATATGTGAGGAGATCTAATACTATGTCGCATTTTCATTGTTTCAGGGACATGGCACTGATTGTACATGGCTTCCCAAATGAGATATCCGCCCTGCGTGTACGTCTTTCTACATTGTGTGCCTTTTGTGACTAGACATACAGCATTATGATAAAAACTAGAAGTGTGAGCACCTATACAGCAACATAGTGTGTACACATGAAGAATAAGCACACTACAAATGACCTTGGGACTCGTTCCTTAGTTACCGCTTTTTCAAACAAGCATGGGCTTTATAATCATCAAGGCTGCTTTCTTGCTTCATTGTTTACTCTGCTACACTTTTTACTAGTGAATGCCACCTTGCTCTATCATTTACATCTAAAATACCTCCTTTGGTTAGCGTATATAGCTGTGTACTTATTTGAAGGACAAGGAGAAAATTGTACATTCACTGAAAGCTCTAATGGACTCTTCAGTACAAAAATATTTGAAGTTCCACATCTGAGTGCCCTTTTTTGTCATGCTGGACCTACCCGTATGCTAATAGCTAATATCATACATTTCTTGGAATATGATACATGCAGAGTGCAATTCATACAGCTGATACTCATTTTAAATGGCCTCAAATTTCACATTGTGTTTATTTCTAAACTGCAGTTTGAGTGGGCTTGGCAGCACCCAGAGCGATCTCGCCGGCTCAGCCACGTGGGGAAGAAGCTTCGCACAGAAAGCCGATTCGCATATGCTTTCAGGGTCGTCTCTAATATGCTCAGAGCTGTCCCATGGGTTAGACTGCCACTTACAATTCAATGGCTCATTGAAGACTATCAGCTAGACTTCCAGGTGAGTGTCAACCTTGCGCATAGGTTCAACTGATGCAAATTTTGCAAGGAGGCACGGCAGCTTGAAGCAGCTTGGCTTCATAAAAAGGCTTGTGAGCGGGACCAGGATAATGTAAAACTGTTCCACCATGTTTCTCCAAATCTCCCATTAGCCCTCTGGGATTGGTCAAAATATCTTGTGCTATGCTTGGGCAAAAAAATGTTGTCTACTCCCAAAGGGCTAATTGCTGATTTGGTACGAAAACGGAGAAGAATAGTTTTATGTTATCCCATCCCAGCACTTCATAAGCAGGAAAAGTCGGCACAAAAAACAAAATATTGTTTAATATCAGACTTAGTGCAGACTCTGCAACATGCAAGTACAAAGCTAAGCGTGCGAAATAAGTCAAACGACTTATCAACACTCATATCAAAGAGTGTCACACATTTTATATCAATGAAATGAGGTCCAAGGCACTGCAGCAGAACTGATAGTTGGGCGAGTTGGTACAATTGTTGGCACAATTGACAAGGACAAGCACTCGTGTGTGCCTCCTTCACTGTGTCCTTGTCGATTGTGCGCGCAAAAATATTTTACTATGAGGTCCAAGGCCATCGCTGACCCTGGCGAGCGCACTCTGCATGCATATGCACTGCCTACAGTTGTGCATAGCAGCATGTCTCTTGAGCTGTTCCATTGCTTGCTTACAAAGCCTTCAACGTCACACTTTCTTTGGAACGTGTGTAACATCACATGAAGAGTCTTTTGCAAAGACTGCACCCACTGAATTATGCATACTTGTAAGCATAGCACTGTCATGTAGTGACGGTTGTGCATTAATCGCTTCTGTCAGCAGCTGACGTGATTTCGGTAATATCCAAAAGCTGTGCATAACGCACTGTATCAGCTGATGCTGATTATCGTGTCATGCTTATGGGTACCACAAATGACTGCAGAATGAGTGGGATTGATTATGGCAAGTTTCAGGAAGCAAACAATTATTTAGGTTTGCAAAACATTCCACACCTATCCTACACCAGAGATTAACTTCAGGTGATTGGCTTAGGAATTGCTACTTTATATAAACAACGAGAAGAAAGGGGGTTAACCGAGGGGCCCGATTTTTATTAGTCATATCATAAGAAGCCAACAAACACTGACACCAAGGACAACACAGGGGAAATTACTTGTGGTTAGTAAATTCAATAATGAAACGATAAATTAGTGGCAATTAAAGTGGATGAGTTGCTGAAAACTTCCAGAGGGAAGTTTTCAAAGACGATATCTGTCAGTTGTCACTCGGGAATGCCATTAACAAGAATTCCGTGCTGACAGATCTGCATCGATCCTTTGGTTCCAAAGGAGAACTTTGCCTTGGCAGACGACTTGAATAAATGGATGGTACCTGCCAGGAGAAGCACCATGTCATTCATCGATGTAAGCATGCATTTACAAGACTGATTATGACACATGCACACTGCTGTGTTTTACATGGTAACATGTCAAGCACAATGATGCAAGTGTGCATGGCAATATGCTAGGCTAGGCAATAGGCCAAAAGAGGGATCAATGATTGTTTTTTTTGTTCAAACAACACAATGCAAAACCAACAGATGTGAATTATGCTCCTTTGCCTGTAGACAGGATCAGAATGCCTCGACGCTTCAAACATGTGGGAGTAGATTTTGCAAGCCCCCTTTACACAAAATAAAAGGAGCTTGAGTATGGCGCCGCTAAGTCTTTCGTTTTGCTTTTCACTTGTGTGAGTACCAGAGCAGTGCACCTTGAACTGACCAGTGGCCTGTCAACAGTGGCCTGTCAACAGTGGCCTTCCTCGCGTTTTGCCGATTTCTATTGCGCAGAGGAGTTCCTCTTACTGTCTATTCTGACAGCGCCTTGGCATTCAAAAGAGCATCACGGGACTTGCAAGACTTCTGGAGCATTATGAAGGGCTCACCTTTTTCCACTTTCCTTGCTTCCCATCGCATCAAATGGAAGTTCATTGTACTGAGTGCGGGGGGGGAGGGGGTAGGAGAGATTGCTAGGGTCAGTGAAGTCAGTGCTACACAAGCCACTTGGAAAACACACGCTTTATAGCGAAGAGCTAACAACATTACTGGTGGAAGTGGAGGCTGTAATTCTGGACCACTAGCCTATTACGTACACGAACGCCAGAGAACTTGCTGTGATCTGTCCAGAAATTTTTTTTAGTCATAAAATCTTTGTTGGCTGAACTGGAGTACGGTGGCGAGGAATGCCAGAGCTGAATTTTACAGACAAGCCAAGAAGACCTCATTAAAAGACTACAATATAGGAATGAGCTTCCCAAACACCTGTGGCTCATTGGAAGAAAGAGTATCCACTCGAACTTCGTTCGCTTCATCATTACTCAGCAGCGACAAATAAAGGCTTAAAGGTGGACGACATAGTGATTGCCTCACGATGCATTTGGTCACTTCAAAGAATGGCCAAGGTCTATCCTGGACATGACGAATTGGTAAGAGCCTGCCAAGTTCAGACACGGGACGGGAAATTAACAAGGCCTGTGCAAAAACTGTACAAACAAGAGATGACATCTGTTTTTTTGGGCCGGCAGACTGTATTAAAAAAATGCTCTAAAAAAGAATGGGCGCTTGTAGAGAAGAGGGAAGGAGGATGAAGTTCGAGGGGAGCCTTGGTGTTCAAGTCAGTCTCTTGCATTTTTTAATAAAAGGAACATGATTGAATGCCCAACACTTCTTGTGTGAAAAGGAAATTTTGAGACGCAAAGAAATTTATTATTAGGATTATTATTATTAGTAGTAGTAGTAGTATTGTTAATAAGCATCTGGTGCAGTCACCATCATCATCAATTGCCATCTCAGTCAGACCCCCCACCCCTGAGAAAATGGAAACCAGCAGCACAACTACGTTTTAGCGCAGCCCAACTGTCTGTGCACGAGAGAGAAAGGCACCCCAACCACGGAAGTTGGCACGTGGCCCATTCTTGTTTCTGTACCCTTTGCTAGACAAGAAGTTCTTGTTGGTCTAAATTATACAGCGTATCTATAGCTGATATCTTAGTTGAGATTAATATTAAGGTTAAGTGAAGTTGGACACGACATATAATGTACAGAGCAGACAACCGGTTGTCTGTTAGGGTAGCAGAATGCGTGTACAAAGGGAAGAAAAATGCAGCGAGGCCAGCAGGGGATCTGGTCGTGCCTCAAAATTAGGAAATTTACTGGCCTAGGATGGAATTGGCTCGTATAAGATAGTAAGGGTAATTTGAGATTGATAGAAGAAGCCTTCGTATTGTAGCAAACACAAAATATGCTGATGGTCAAGTCCAGCTTCACTTCCAGCTACTCAGGAAAGCCTTTCTGGTTTCTTTTTCTCCACTTAGTGCATGACGTGCTTGCTTCACTTGACCTGAGGTCAATAGACAATAGTGCATTTAGTCATTTCCAAATTAACTTGTAAGAAATGGCTGTTGGTGTGTTGCTTACGTCAAAAGGCTTTAGAACGTGTGGGAGCTGCAAAAAAAGAACAAGAAAAAAAACTCTGGTCTGCGGTGCATTGCTGCTATACCTTCACAGCCCGACTTGAACCCACCACTCCACATGGCCATCGCATACGGACCAGTCAAGGCTGTTCGTGCTCCTGCCATTCGTGAATCTGTTCACGGTGCCCTCTCAGTACCAACGTGCACGGTGTGTGGCGAGCTGGTTGAGCGCAGAAGAAGCTTGGTCGAGTGCCCGTACCCCGAATGCAGCACTGTTTCTCACCTCTGCTGTCTTGCTAAGATTTTCCTCAAGAACGAGTGCAATCAGACCATACCCGTGAGTGGCTATTGCCCCGGCTGCAACAACTGGTTGCTTTGGGGTGAACTGGTACGTCACAACAGGCGCAACTACATGAAGTCGAAAGCTGTACCCCAGACTGTTGGATATTGAGTGAAATGATAGGCCAAACCAATGACTCACTCTATAGATAAAGCATGACTTACCTCACCGGCACCAAACGTAATTAGACGCTCAATGGCTGCTCTGGCTGGCCACTTGAAGTGTGACTGAGTGCCACGTCATGCTTCATCCATGGACTGTGCTGACAATTTCGTTCACCGTGTGATTGCGCTTTTAGTGTTGTCATCTTGTTGTGTGTTGTACATAGAAATCACTTGAGACTTTTTAGAGAAATGATTTTGGCAGACCATGCATTGACCGATGATTTGCTCGTTTTAGTACCATTATTTTTATTACGCTACATACATAGCTTACAATTAACTCCTTAGACAAATTATTTTTAACAGATGGTGCAAATGACTGATGGTTTCGTTGTGCCATTACCATTCTATTATGCATTTACTTTGGTTGCATATGTAATGCATTTTAGAGAAATGGTTTTAACTCCGCGGTGAAGCGACTCACGGTTTTGTTGCAGTGATGTTTTATATATATATATGCACATAGTATACACTAATCTAAAGTTATTAGTCCATATTGTACTACTATGTAGGAGTCTAAACAAGACAAAGATTTCGCAGGAAAATGAAAACTTGAGGTGCTCAACAGTGTCCAAACTAGGATGTGCGAATTGTAGCTGGCGAGATTGCAAGGCATATCCACTTGGAACAAATTCTGAGGATGACACCAGTTTCAGGATATGTGTCATTAAATTTGAGGTAAAAATGAACCGCTGTTCCACCTACCTTTTCAATGAATTGCCGTTTTTGTCCATTTAAGCACTAACTGGAACACTAATGTATTCCATCGCACACTTTTGGAATCATTATGTTGAAACTGGTGTCACTTTCAGAATTAATTCCAAGTAAATACACCATGCAAACTCTATGGCTGCAATTCGTAAATTGCAGCATATGCTGTATATTAGTTAGTTCAAACATAATTAGTAGAATGTTGTTAATTAGTTGGTTATCGCATTTTGGTTTGTTGTACAAGTGATGTCCGCCTCTACAAATAATCCAACTCTAGGACAATAATTGTTACGGGCAATATTAAGGATTTTTTGGCAGCCTGCTCAAAAACACCCAGTATATTGGGTGATTATTTTTTAAGTTTTACGGAATTTTTGAAAGATCACCTGTTGCTGATACATAGCATAATTCTGGTCCTTGAGCTAGATTATTCAGAGAGGCAGACAGTACTTCCATGAAAACTTGAAACACATATTCCACGAATTGACAACGGATCACTAATTAAATATTTATTTCATTACCTTACAGCACATATGATAACTTACTAATTGTAGCCAGAGTTTACAAGGCGTATCCACTTGGAATAAATTTCCAGAATAACGCCAGATTGGAGCTACGCGCCATCAAACTTGCCACAAAAATCCACTGTTCCACTTACATTTTAAACAGAATGCTGTCTTATGCAGTGAAACACTGGTGCGCTGCTGCGCACGAGGTCACGGGATCAAATCCCGACCGCGGCGACTGCATTTCAATGTGGGCGAAATGTAAAAGACACGCCCCTTGTCCTGTGCTGTGGGGCCATGTTAAAGAACCCGACGTGGTCAAAATTAATCCGGAGTCCCCCACTACGGCGTGCCTCCTGATCTAATCGTGGTTTTGGCAAGTAGTACCCCAAAATTTAAATTTAAGTTAGACTATTCTGCAGTGTTTGTAAACCGTAACTTGTTCTGTATGTTATCATTTTTCATGGTTCTGTGCTGTGCGTCTGATAATTTGTTATATTTCTTTTGTTCTAGGAAAGAGACTGTTCGCATGTTTGTAACTTCCATCTTAAATGTTTTACAAAGAATATAATCAAACAATTCTGTCACAAGTAAGACATCATATTTGATGAATAGCCTGTCAGTGCAATAATACATAGGCACGTTTTCAGCAGTCCTAAGGAATTTTTTTTGTGATTTATGAATCTTATGCAAATTTTTATGCATCATGGTTGCCCAGACTAAATGGGAGTAATTAACTCTACAGTAAAACAAGTCTTTTAAATGAGTATCACAATGTTAGATTGCAGTGTGTGGCATTTGCGGTAAGTAACACCAAGCATTTGTGCCAGCTTGGTCAGCATAAGATCAACGTGGACATTCCATGACATATTTTCTTGCAATTCGATGCCTGACGTCTTATCATCATCGGCAGCAGCCTATTTTATGTCCACTGCAGGGCGAAGACCTCTCCCTGCAAAATCCAATTACCCCTGTCCTGCACCAACCGATTCCAGCTAGCGCCTGCAAATTTCTTAATTTCATCACCCCAACTGTAGTCTTCTGCTGTCCTCAACTGTGCTACCCTTCTCTTGGCACCCATTCTGTAACCCTAATGGTCCAACGGTTATCTAACCGGCGCATTACATGACCTGCCCAGCTCGATGTTTTCCTCTTGATGACAATTAGAATATAGTCTATACCCGTTTGCTCTCTGATCAAAATGACTCTCTTTCTGTCTCTCAACGTTATGCCTAGCACTATTCGTTCCATCGCTCTTTGTGCGGTCCTTAACTTGTTCTGAAGCTTCTTTGTCAGTCTCCAAGTTCCTGCCCCATACGTCAGCACCGGTACAATGCATTGATTGTACACCTTTCTTTTTAATGATAATGGTAAGCTTCCAGTCAGGATCTGACAATGTCTGCCAAATGCTTTCCAACCCATTTTTATCCTTCTGTAAATTTCCTTTTCATGATCAGGGTCCCCTGTGGGTAATTGACCTAGGTGAACATATTCCTTGACAGACTCTAGAGGCTGACTGGCGATCCTGAACTCTTGTTTCCTTTCCCAGCTATTGATCATTATCTTTGCCTTCCGCATATTAATATTCAACCCCACTCTTATACCCTCTCTGTTAAGGTCCTAAATCATTTGTTGTAACTCGTCCCCAGTGTTGCTGAACAGGACAACGTCATCTGCAAATCGAAGGTTGCTGAGATATTCGCCATTGATCCTTACTCCTAAGCCTTCCCAGTTTAATAGCTTGAATATTTCTTCCAAGCACACAGTGAATAGCATTGGAGAGATTGTGCTTCGTTGTCTGACTACTATATTTACAGGTATCTTCTTGTTTTATTGTGTAGAATTAAGGTTGCTGTAGAATCTCTATAGATAGTTTCCAAGATATTTCGTACTCCTTGATTGAGACATTGCGTACTCCTTGATTACGCTATGCCTCTATGACTGCTGGTATCTCGACTGAATCAAATGCCTTTTTGTAATCTATGAAAGCCATATAGAGAGGCTGATTGTACTCTGTGGATTTCTTGATTACCTGATTGATGTCATGGATGTGATTCATTGTAGAGTATCCCTTCGGGAAACCTGCCTGTTCCCTTTGTTGACTAAAGTCCAGTGTTGCCCTTATTCTATTCGAGATTATCTTGACGAATATTTTGTATAATATTGGAAGTAAGCTAATGGGCCTATAATTTTTCAATTCTTTAACGTCTCCCTTTTTGTGGATTAGTATAATGTTGGCATTGTTCCAGTTCTCTGGGACTCTTGAAGTCGATAGACAGTTTGTATAAAGGGCCGCTAGTTTTTAAAGCATTATGTCTCCACCATCTTTGATTAAACCGACTGGTAGTCCATCTTCTCCTGCCGCTTTTCCCCTTTTCATGTCTTGCAAGGCCCTTCAAACTTCATCACTAGTTACAGAAGGAGCCTCTGCAGCCTGTTCATTACTACTTCGAATGGAGGTATCGTGGCTGCTTTGGGTACTGTACAGGTCAGTATAGAATTCTTCCACTGCTTTTACTATATCTTTGAGATTGCTAAGGATATTACTCTGCCTATCTTTCAGTGCATACATCATGGTTTGTCCGATGCCTAGTTTCCTTCTCGCTGTTTTGAGGCTGCATCCATTTTTGACTGCTTCCTCAGTTTTTCCGACGCTATAATTTCGAATAACCCTTATTTTCTCCTTGTTCGTTAGTTTTGACAGTTCCGCGGATTCTATCTGATCTCTTGAGTTGTAGTACACTTTCGTTTTACATCGTTTCATTATTAGGTCCTTTGTTACTTGGGAGAGCTTACCTACTGGTTGCCTTGGTGCCTTACCTCCTACTTCAATTGCTGCTTCTGAAGCCAGCCTCGTTACGGTTTCATTCATTACCTCTATATCATCGTCATCTCTCTGTTCTAAGGCTGCATATTTGTTTGCAAGTGCCAACCTGAATTGGTCTGCTTTTTACCCTTACTGCGTCTAGGCGGGCCTGTTTCTTCTTGACCAATTTTACTCTTTCTCTCTTCAAATTGAGGTAGGGCACAATTTCAATGTGCATTGATCTTAATAAAACAGATTTATTAGTGGATATACTCTTGTCTTTGGATCAAAATACTACCGCTTTGGTTTTTGCCAATATTAATCTGAAAAGCTATTGCATTGGTCCATTCATGTAATTTTATTAAAAGCGAGTTTGCTGCATCGATTGACTCATCAACTGACTTACTCATTAAAAACAAACAGGTATCGTCCATGTACATAATGAATTTGCTGCTTGCACCAACTTTGAAAATATAGTTAATGAATGTATTAAATAAAAACAGGCTTAAAATATTCCCTTGTAGTACATCTGAAGATACAGGAAGCTAATCGGAAAGTGAATCATTAAGTGAGATGGTTGCGTGGAAGTAATGTATGAGAGATGCAGGCTTTCCACGTATGCCATACCGGTCAAATTTTCTGATCAAATTGTCATGATTAATGTTGTCAAAAGCTTTTGACAGGTCCACAAATATTCAGAGTATAATATTTCCATCTTCTAATTGGGAAAGTATGTGTTGTTTTTGAGAGAGCAGAGTGTGCTGGGAGGGGGGGGGGGGTACTGAGGCCTTTACGAAAACCATATTGGGAGTTTCATCAGAGGTTTCATCAACTCAGTAAAACGTTTTCAAATAACTTTCTCGAATATTTCAGAAAAAACAGGTAGTAAAGAGATTGGGTGATAGTTTCCCAATGTCATTATTATTGCCTTTCTTAAACAAAACTGTTATACATGCACTCTGCATACTTTGGGTAAAATAGCTTTACTCAAACAAAGATTAATGATATGCCTAATGCATGGTACTGTGAGATCAGTTACATACTTTTGGCTTTATTTGAAGGTGCCATGAATGTCTCTGGCTTTGCTATCTGATATATTGTATACTACATTAACTACCTCACATTCAAGCACAAGATATAAGAACAATGAACTATTATTTATTGATATGGCTTCAAGGTTATTATTACATGTGGTTTTACAGGCTACATTAACAAAGTGCTTGTTAAAAGCATCTGCCAGTGCCTTTCCCTTCAGTTCAATGCCATCTATTTCCAAGGCACCTATTTTTCCTGCAGGTACTATACAATTTAACGAGGAGGTCAATCTCTTCCGCATTGTAGACCCAGCAGCAGAAGTGAATGAATTAGCGAAGTATTCATACCTAGCTTTTTTGAAGCCCTTATCTAGGCAATTGCAAAGTTTTTTATATGACTCAAGTGTTACTTGGTTCTTATGAATTCGTCGTACAAGGCATTTTGCTTGTGTATCCTTATAGTTAGTTGGACTGTAACCCAGTGCTTACGAGTTTTTCTACTTTTTTATTAAATGTTTAAATGGAAAACTGGCATCACGAGTTGACGTAGATGATGCTAAAAAGTTACCTTATGCTCCACGTCATCACTCATAAGGACTGTGTCCCAAAAGGACTGCTCGATTGTGTCACGAAATTTGGCAAGATTTGCCTCTGTGATCAATTTTGTGAGATGCCTTATCTGTTGCCTTTTGCTTTTGAATTGTTTCTTAATGCATAGAACTATTGGTAAATGATCACTTACATATGTTGCAAGAACACATGATTTTACAGCTTCTATGTTTATGTTGGTAACAAATAAGTCAATAATAGTGGATAAATTCTTCTGTTACTCTTGTGGGAAGATTAATTACATTCCAACAGGCATATAAATTTAACACACTTTCTAACTGTAGTTTAGGTGAATCATTTTTCATCATATTAATACCACCACAAAAAATTATTTTTAATTTGTTCTAATTAACAAAGCTAAGAAATCTATCCAGGTATTACAGAAGAACTGTAACAGAACCATGACGTGGTCGGTAAACAACGCACAGTAAAGTGTTTAGTTGAATTGCTAGAATTTCTTAATTATGTATGATTGCAGAATATTGGTTTAATATCTCAAAAGCATGAGTTTGTCATGTTAAAAACTCACTCCAGCACACCGAACAGTTGAACAATTGAGATAGAAAGTGTTGTACATCATCAAGTGAAATGCATTGTTATTGGTGCACCATGTCTGTTAGCACGATTGTATCAAATGAATGCTTAGCTTCCTCGATGAGAAGAGGTGGATCAGTTTTATTATTCTTAATAGACTGTATGTTAGCCTGCAAACGCACGAATTATTTAATAAAAGCACTTCGTAAAAACCAACAAAAAGTGTTCATCACTTGAGTAAGCCATTGTAAACGGTGACCATAACAGCTGTGCGAGTTGCTACCTTATCCAAGCTTTCCACGATCGCAAACATTGGTAATAACTATCACTCATTCACCATCACACTGGCGAACAACCTTGTTGTTGCTATGCCAAACCTAATTGAAGTCATTAGCTCTGGTCCAGTATTTTGTCTCAAACAGCAATGTTCATGTTATTTTTGTTAAGTTTTCAAGGAGGAGGATGTTGCTCTTTGCATTGTGCAGTTCTTTTCTGCTTTGCCACCATTTGTATCCATTTGCTTGCTTTGTGAAGCAGCAGACTATGCCAGGTATCTTATCTTTTGTTGAAGGCAAGCGATGAACTGCTACTATTTCACTCTTGAGAAGCTGTGGCAAATTCATCCGTACACCTTTCACATTGTTTAACTGATTACGTTTCCCTTCATTTATTTATTTTTGAAATATTTGCCTTTTCGCCCTGTATTGCCTACGTGCCATGCTCTCGAACGAGAGCAGCAGTATTGAAAATTAAATAAATAAAATATAACCTAATGTGCAAGTCCTGTGCTCAAGGAAGTACCAAGACTTGTAGAATTTAAATAACCACGCATAATGTGTATAGTTGTCGGTGCTTTTAATTTCTTTATGCATGCAGTACAGCTACAAATCAGCATCTGAAAGCACCCCATGGCAAATTTCATAGTAGCCAAACTACCTCAAAAATGTCTGACACAAGCTAAATAAAACAAATAATAGATATACAATTAAGTCATGACACTATTTTTTTACATCACAATTACATCATGTCCTTTAGCTCAGTCCCAAGTGCAATGATCTTCTCCCTCAGCAGTTTTGCCTGGTAGCGTTCCATGCACTGTTTCACGTAATCCGCATACTCCTGCTTGCCAGGTGGAAGAAGATTGACAAGCTGTTCAGGCGTCAGTGCTTCGCTCAGGTAAGACAGCGCACCTTCCATGATGCTCTTGTAAATGGCAGCTTTCTTTTTCTTGCTAGCCGCCTGAAGTTTAATGCTCACAGATGTGTACAGGGACACCCACTCGCCACTGTCTTCCGGGAACTTGTGTTCCATGAATCCCAACACAGAGCTCGGGTACGACTTGAGGAGAAGCGCAAGCGCCTTGGTAGGGGGCAAGCAGAGGGCCTTCAGTGACACATAGTTTTCGGACTCCAGGAGCGACGACTGTTCCAGAAGCTCCAGGACCCGTGGTCGCAGCGAGGCCGGCAGCAGGTCCGAGCAGAGGAGTGACTGCATCCGCAGCAGCTCGTCCCAGCAGCTGGAGCAGATGCAGCACTCGGCGAGGTTCATTGTAGTTGTGTACTGGTTGCAGGTCTTCGGGATGGTCCGGCCCAGGAACGGGGGAAGTTCCAGAAGCCAAGCGTGTCGGTTCCCAAACAGTGTCGTTGGTTTCGTGTGAACCAGCTGTGCTGGTGCCTGCTGGGGACTTCCGGAGCCACTGTACGGTGCCATCTTGCCGACGTACGCCTTCACGAGAGTCATGAGGAGATGAGGATATGCCTGGGCGTTGGTCCGTTTGCTCGACAGTATGGCCTCGAGGAACTCTCTCAGCATCGGGACACAGTGAGGCTCAGCCTGAGGGCTTGCAGAGTGCTGAAGGATGAGGACTATCTGCTCCGGTGCCATCGTTCCGTTGTTCTTTAGGTGCACTAGCATGGAAAAGTAGACGTCGGGCCTGGTGGCCTTGATGAGCTCACCCAGTGGCGTAAGGACTTGATTCCTGTGCACGAGCTCGTGCAATTCCAGAAGAACGGGCATCAGGAACTCCTTCGAAAGCACCTTCAGGATGACTTTCCCTGCCTCGGTGTTTCCACTCAGCAGCAGCAACTGCACACACGCCAAGCTGTCCGCAGCGTGGCCTTGACTTTGTCGCTTGTCGAACAAATTGCTCTTTAGCAGGCTCAGCGCTTTTTCCGACCTGAAGGCTGCAAAACTTGTACAAAGAATGAGCTTGTGCAAGTATTCTGGACACTCTTCCGAGAATATTTCAAGTATGGTGTCTGCCAGGGTGGACGATATGGGCATCGACTTCTTGGCAGACAGCACAGTGGATTGTTCGCAGACAATTTTTATGTACTGCACAACAGTTTTAGCCAAGTGAGTTTCGTTTACGAGGCTCTTGAAAAAGAGTACTCTATTAACGACTGTCTCAATGCACTCCTCAGACAAGCTGTAGTACAATGCGGCGTTCTCTCTCTCGGCAGGTGATTCACTCTTTAGGAAAGTGTCCCCCAGAATGCAGCATGCATCGGAGAATGCTAAAAGCAATTCGGAACTGCAGGAATACCTGCCCTTGAGTGCAATGCTGAGATATAGAAGACGGAAACCATGCTTGACAGCATTTATGTAAGACAACAAGTCATCATCTTTGCGTGCACTTGCGGCCTCTTTGAGATCTGAAAAGAACTGATCCGTGGAAGGTTTCATGAGAGAATAAAGTGTGCACGATGGTTCCCCTGCATTTTGACTCATCATGGAGTCACCACCAGCAGCAGCAGCAGCCATGACTAGATGCTGGTCTGACATGAGTAAAGTCTTCAAACCCAGGAACGGTCGTAAGCCAACCATCACTGTAGGTTTTCCTAATGGAGTTTTACGAGTGTCGACAGGTTCCTTTGGCTCATACAGAATGGGAACAGTGTAAGTTTCTAGCCCTGCAATTGTGAGTGCATGGAGGAAGAATGCATCAACTGCCACACTCTGTGCTTCTTTTGAGTACCTGTAGATGCTCACAAGCTGTGGAATTTCACTCAACCTGTAAAGGTAGCCACGCTTTCCCGATGAGACCAGGCAGGCCAATGTCCTGAGCTTGGTAAAAATCCCAGAGTGCAAGACAAACGATGTGGTCTTTGGAGCATTTGACATGGCCTCTGTGAGAGGGTGTGCCGTGCTATCATTTATGTAATATGGCATCCAATGGAACGCTATCACAGGTCCACTGTCCCTGCCGCTAAAATTTCTGTATAGTAACATAATGGCAGAGACTTCATGCGAGGTAATGAGGTCAGTGTCAGGATCAACAGTGACGGCAACCTTACAGAAATCTGGAGGATTAACCCTGGGCCCAAGAACAAACGAATCCAAGTCTTCCAAGTCTTTTTTGCGAGGCTTGCCGGCCGGCCTTAGGGTCAGTTCCACGGGAAAGCATGAAGGATGCAGGACAGTTTTCAATTCCTGCTCCCAACTTGCATTAGCCCATTCTGTAGATTCGTCAGATTCAAATCTCAGCTGTACATAGCTTGGGTCATCTGCGATGACATTGCTTTCGTGAATGTTCATTGCCAGTTGCTTCTTCTTCTGGCTGCCAGCGGTCGTGGCTTCCGCGGCCGCCTCTAGGCTTTTTGTTGCTTCGGTCTCAAGTATAATCCTAAAGACAAGGATCTCGCTGTTGGAACAACAGGCTACGTGATCTTCACACACATAAACGTGGTTTGGTTTAAAGCTGACTTCGAGAACCATCAACCGCTCAAAGTCATTGTACAACTGTCTCTTTGTTTTGTCATACGCAGTCTTCAGAACGAACACACTGATGGCACGGCCCACTGCAACAAGAGTTGTGCCCGCCTGACGGCAACACGCCACGCAAGACAAACCGTGCCTTTTCGCCGGCAGTTCGACCATTTCGAGGCGCCTACCGGCACAGCCATTGCTCTCCGGTTCGGAGCCGGCCTCCCTCGTCTTCGGTACCTGGTTGCAGGGCTCTACCCACCAGTTGAAGTATGCGCGCACATGAAACACGTCCACCGACCGCGTCATTTCTTTCTCCAGAGCTAGCACAAAGTTGGCTCCTTCGCAGTAGTCTATCATTACCGCCTGGTCGGTGGTCGGGAACGCGAACAGGAGCAATCCCTTTGAGTTGAGATCGCGAACCTCCACGTTCATCCTGGAAGTGGCAACGAGAAGTTTGTCCCTAGCCGCGCACATAGCTACGATATCCTTGTCCTGCGTAACGAAAACGTCTTGGGAAACAAAGTTGTGGCAGGCCAACAAACGCCAGTTCACGCTGTCCGCGGCCGCCTGCGCTTTCCCAGCGCTCTTCATGATGTTACGGACTCGGAAAGGCAAACGCGACGTTCAGTGCTCGGTCGAAAGCTCGTCGTCTCCTGCGGTGTTTATCTGTGGAGGATGAGCGATTCCTGAAGCGATGTCGTAGAAAATCACATTCGTGTCGCCGTCCTGCAGAGCCAGAGTCACTTTTGGCACGCTTGGAAGGCAAGAAAGAATGCTTTCTATGGCTCCGAAGTCCAACATGACGTTAACGGAGAGGGGCACCACGAGCATAGCTTCGGCGTCCTTACTTCGCTTGCCCGTCAGGTAGTGCGTGCTGCAGCCTTCGCAGAATTTCGACTCGATTTCCCACCAATCGCTCGATTCGCTCAAATACTTGAATACGTTGCTAGCGATACGTGCTTGCGCTTCTGAACTGCACATTTCACACGGCTGCCGCAGCTTCTCTGACTCCTGATAGAGGTGTTTGCCGCAGTGCAAAGCAGCCACTTTCACAAGTGAGCTGCGCAAGGCGCAAGCTATGTTAGTTTAATAATCAAACTTTCAAAAAATATATTGTAATAATTACTATAGATATAATTTTTTTAGTTGCAAATACAGTTAATTACGTAAGGATACGGTCATGGATATATACGGTGCTGCGGAACCGCAGTCTGAAATGTCTGGCTTACTCTGTAGGCCGCCATGATCATTGTTGCAGTCGGTGAGGTCGGTGGTCATCGCGAGGTCAACAAGGTGTTTTCAGTGTTTTCGCAGCATCTACCTTTGACAAGATGGGATCACTTCACCTCTTCAACAGCGCATCATCGTCAGCTTCGCACTTTCTCATCCTAATCACATCCCTGAAGCCATTTTAGATAAGTAGACGCGTTCTTTGCTAGTGGGAGGCATTCGCGCGCTACATTTAACAGCACGTTTATCATCACCGCCCTTGTCCCTTTTCTAGTGTGTAGCTCTCACAATCGTTGTCCTCTTGGGAAGCGTAAACTCTTGCGTCTTTCGATCTGAGCAGCAGCACTGCAGATGTCCTCATAAAGAAGGAGCCGTTACTTCTTGAAAGGAGCCCCTTCTTTACCAGCGCATCTTGCAGTGTCTGTTTTCGTCGGCGTCTCTCCTACGATGGATGACGACGGTAATAACAGTCCCGCCTCACGGCGTCCCGATTCTACGGTGGCCACCGGCTCCGAGGAAGCGTCAGCCTCACCCCTGTCCATGCAAATGTCCAATCGGACGATAGTCGAAGGGTTGGACTTTGGGCATGGCGACGGTGCGAGCGCTGAGTCGAGAACGTCGACAACGGTGGCGGCAAAACGTGTCGCCGACGAATCTGCCGGCTGCGGCCAGCCATCTCCGCCAACCAAGCAGGCGCGCTGCGACAGCAGCGGCCTTTTTTCATCTCCCAACAACGCCGCGCACGCTTGCAACAGCGATGTGGCACCGACGTTGTCGCTGGGCGACGAGTTCTTCCAGAACGACCAGATGGTCGACGGCTTCGGCGAGGACGATCGCAGCGGTTACGCACGTGATGCGGCGGCGACCGGCGTGCAGCAGGGAAACGATCGCCCGGGGTTGAGCTTCGACATTCTCGACGAAGTGGGCCCGGGTCAGGGCGACGAGGAGGACATGGACGATGAAGACAGCGCCAACAACGGATGCAACCCGGGCGTCGAGGAGGCGAGCGACAGCGACATCTCGGACGACGAGATCGAAGCCATGCTCGAGGCCGGCATGCACTCGCCCAGCAGGCAGGAGGTCGAAGAGGACGAGGACGTCGTGCACGAGGTCAAGGAGAAGGTGATCCTCAAAGGTGAGGAGAGAAGGTGCACATCGCCACGGAGACGGTTACTGAGCTTATCGTGGAAGGGAGCTTTGGGGCCCAGCACCGTCTGACCGTGGGTTGCGCTTGGAAAATGGTTTCTTTGCAGCAGATAAAGTTGCACCTCAAAGTGCGCTACTCATTAGCACATTCACTATGTGGAAGAAGAAAAGCTTCTTTTAACTAAGGAAATTAGCATGAAAATGAAGACAAGGGCAATAACTTGTCCCAATCATCTCTCGCTGTAGTGCTATGTTATGAGAAAAGCTTGTTTTCTTTTAGAAGGTTATTGTGTTGAAGAGATCGTTGAAGGTAAGAAAACTTAATCAGTGAAAACAAAAGTTTTATTGGGGCTGTAGAAGAGTAGGCAGTCATGAAATCATTACACTGCCAAGTTCTTTGTTTTTTACCCAGTGCGGGGACATGACCACTTTGATGTGCTGCCGGAAGGTTGGATCCAGGTCACGCACAACAGTGGGATGCCCGTCTACCTCCATAAGCAGTCCAGAGTGTGCACACTGTCCAAGCCATACTTTCTCGGTCCTGGCAGCATTCGGGTAAGGCCACCATTTTAGTCTCAGATCAAAAAGCGCATGGAGGAGAAGCTGTTCTTTGATGATAGTGTGAGCCGAGAACACGTGCTGCATCTGGGAAAGAAAGTTGGTCTTTTGTGCACACAGTTCTCAAGCAAACCTTATTGCGCAAAGCATGTGTTGTTGTTGCGTGGAATACAAACTTTGTGTCAGGCATTGCGTGTACTTCGGAGCTGTTGGAAAATAGACTCGGGTGTTTTCCATGGTTGACGGAGTGTTGGCCTCCCGTAACCTGTAAAACAAGGAAGACTTGGAGTATAGTGCAAATATCTTTTGCTCAGCATCCTTGCAGTACTGTGCTACATACTGGTTTGTGTTTCCCACCACTACTTTGCAGTTAGATGCTACTCTCAGCGTACAAAGTTTATTACAGGCACCATCCGATGGCATAGGACAGCAGCTGCTTTAATTACCATGGCAACTATAGAAACTGGATAATTTCGTTCTGCCCTGTGGGTTGGTTGATATGACCCAACTTTGCTTTGCTTCCATTTCTATTTCATTCTTACAACCTGCTGCTTCAGATGGGCCCAATTTTGATGATAGTGTTAGTAGCGTGTCACTTTAGCCTGTGACGCTGAAGAAGGAAATCATTGCAATATCATTTCAGCTTTGATAGCATCTTCGTACAAAGGCTTGCAAGTTTCGCGGAACGTTTTGTTACATATGTCTGCACCAGAGAGCAGACTTCCTCCTCCTTAGGCACATTCGTACTCGTGCCACATGGAAGTTGCATATACGACTTGCACGCAAAGTGACGACCACAGATGCTCGCTTTGGTTAAAAAGCAACCATCTGCGCCAATAGACCATTAATCGAACATCTGTGACTGGAGTTGCAAAGCAGCCGAACCAATCAGCAGTACATTGAAGCTCGACATCAGAAAGTGTGGATGCTTATTTGACGTGCAACTTTACACAAACGGAGGCACACCGCCCCTGCCGGAGATTACACTGTTTCAGCATAATTCAAGATTGTTGCAACGACACTGTTATTGAAATATGTGTTCACAACCTAAGAAGAACAAGTGGAAAAGCAACAAGAGCCAACAAGAATGTGTGCAATTTTAGACATAAAACACTTATGCAGCTTGTTGGTGTGGGCAGTAGAAATTCATGCCTGCTTGAATGGAACAAGATGCAGCAACATACGTATTCTATTGGTACCCTGTCTTAGGATTTCCTTGGTTACGAAGACAGGCTCATTCAACACTAAAACAGGCATGACTGCGCGAACAGCTCTTATTTCGACAGTTTTTCTTGGACACCTAATAGCAGCTTCCAGCAGGCTGCACTGGCCAATATGAACATTATTTATGACAAGTCTCGCTGCTTGGCCAGCTGTCGTCATCACTTGTGCTACTTCTGCCACTCACCAGTGTGGGTCCTTGAAGTACCTTTTCTTGAAACTGAGCACCACTCTGGAATGGGTGCAATGCCTTTCAAGGACTGTATTTCAAAAGAAAATTTTCTAAAAGGCTTATGGTGAGCCGTCACTGCCAGCCTGATGACAACAAAGCTGCACCTCCTCATGCTCCCCACACTTGAGCCAGGTAGCACGTGAAGAAACCTTGGGCGTCTCAGCAACTCGGAGGCGCGGTTTCATCATTGTCAGCGTGGCGGTAATGTCTCACCGTAAACTTGAAACGAATGAAAAGGCAAGAGCCCTTCAATAGAATGTAGCAGGCATCGTCGTAGGGCCTTGAAGCAGCAAGATAAGCGGTTACTACCGTCGCTTTCTTTCTGTCTTTATTGCATCTGATCCCATTCCACGCATCTCGTACTTCGCGCATTCCCGCAAACCCCTCTTCTTCCTTCCTTCCTTTCTATCCGCAAGCGTAGCAGTGATAGAAGACTGCAGCTGTTCTGTTGGAGCCATCAGTGAGAACAGATATAATGAATGCAATGTTTACGTGCCCTTCATCTCATTAACTCCTTGACAGTGCCAGGAGCAGTGCCCCGCCGATCACATGATTCTTTCCTTTACTTTTTTCCTTGGCACACTTACGTTAACCTTTCAGAGCTGGCATCTGAGAAGGAAACCAGGTGAGCAATAAGGAACCAGCGAGAGAATGGGTGCAACATATTAACAGCTGCCGATTACCCTTCTCAAGAAGATCTGGAAGGGCGCAGATGTGTGCGCAAGCTTCTGCTCGAGAGTAATCGGGAGTCATAAGTGACTGTCCAAAAGCTGGTATCTGTGGGCCAACGTGCCTGCTGTAGCATCATCACACAGGGTAGAAACAAATGTGGGGCCCTTTAAAGGTGCAGGAGAGAGTAAGCAACCTATTATGTGAGATTGTAGGTTCCCTGCTGCATTCAACAGCACAATACAGTAGAACCTTGTTGACATGTTGCCTTTTGTTTCGCCTTTTATTTTCCAGCTTTTGCACTCCAAAGTGCCAGTCCCATTTTTTCCATATTGTCATGTGTATTAGCTTCCTGCTTGTTACGTTTGCCCCTCTTGGTTGTTACATCTGAAAACTGTGACTTCCCACCGCCAATGCAGCATCATCCGTTGATGGCACCAACATTGACTGCCGAATGTCGCCACTGAAATTGACAGCTTCATAGGTATTCGATAGCTTGTTTAAAAAATTTTGATTTAGCAGGTTTTGAATACTTCGTTGGCTTTATACTCTACTTCAAATAAAGTTTTTATCTGAGAGTTGCATTTTGCTTCATTTAGAGTGCTGTCACAAGCATTATCGAATGTTATGTTTTCCCTCACCGTGCATTCTTTTCCCCTGGTTCCACATGAAATACATCAATGGGGTTCTACTGGATTTAGCCCACACGTTCGTGCCAGCGTTGTGTACAGATCAGCAGTGTTATCTTACTGGGTTCAAGAAATGTTCCAATCTCCCCTTACTGTTTCTTCCTTTGTGGTCTTCACGAGAGAACACAAGTGGGAACCTGATCCCTAGTACGTATGCACTTGATTGATTCTCCATGCCACGTCAACAAAGTTTGTGTGCTTGCTTTTCCAGAAACACGAAGTGCCCATCTCTGCCATTCCCTGCCTGCACTACAAGAAGGAGAAGGAGAAGGAAGAGCAATGTCCGGTCACAAATGGGGTGTCGGATGGGAATGAAGGTACGCACACCTTGAAGTTTTTCTTAACGGGACACCAGAGTGAAGAATAATTCGGACTGTTTTTGGCATTTACTCTTCGGCATTACAAAAAAAAAGAAAGAGAAGGCCAGTCTTTAATACGAGAGAAGGGTAAGCCAGGAAAAGATGACAAATGAAAGATCGTTTTGTAAAAGAGCCAGGAACATAGTAATTTGGGGAATTTCAAAATATCTGTTGAGTGACAAGGATCCAAATATAATTACTTTATGTCGCACTTATGTACCAGTGTTGCAGTATCATCGTGAAATTTAAATGCAATCGAACTCACTTTAACGGCACCGGTTTTAACAATATATTGAATACATATAACAATGAGCAGTCAATGCACCGTCAACTTCGTGTGTGTTCTATGGTAAAATGAACTGCTTACTACAATGGTCCCACGCAGCGTTACCAGTTATAGCAATTACATCTGGCTACTGGGTGTGTGTGCTGAAAGAAAAAAAAAAAAAGACAGAATTGGCAGAAGAAAAAAAAATTCTAGCTGCTTCACCGTGCCTGGCGTTGTGCTGCTCACCCCGCAGGGCGTGCTTTCTTCGCATCGCAGGCCTCGCACCCCCCTCTCCCTTCCACACACTTACCGATGTCGGAGTGGTGTAAAGGGGAGGGAAGAGGCAGCAATGAAGGGGGGCCACGCCACATGCGCGGCACAAAGGCGAGTGTGGCAAAATGGTGTTTTTATTTTTTCGTTGATTTCGCGTTCCCTTTAATTTCAGCGCAGACACTCAGTAGCCAGATTTAGTTATACGCAATAATATCGCATGGGAACATTGTACCATGGAACACAATAATGTTCACAGTGCAGCTGCTGCTTATTGTTACGTCCGAGTTGTGAGTTGCTTCACCTGCACTTTCTGGCTAATCGAAGTGTTTGAATGGTTGACATCTTGAATTTTTTCATGCAACCCAGTTATAACCATTATCAGTTACAGTTTAGTCCACTTAGGTTTATTGATACTGCCTATAACAGTATATTGGTTATAACAATGAGTTGACTTAAAACTATCAACTTTTGCATTAGGGCTATGAGGGAAAAGAAAACATATATAACACTATGTTATGACTGCATGATCAAAATGTTGCCTTCTGTACAGCATTTTCCATGCAGACTGAACTCGACATTTTTGTGGCTAAGTTCCTCTTCAACAAACGATGCAGAGACAGGGCGAAAAGTCAGCCCACGCGAGTTCGTATCTGATGCCTGCACACTGATCGCAAAAGCCACAGAAAGCATCGCCAGTTGGTGCAGCGCAGCACAAGATGGCGCTAGCTGCTTTGCATCCATGTCGGCCATGATTGTGGGCCATACACGTCCATGGAAAAGGGAGAAAAAAGAGAATACAAAGAAGCGGCGCGGTGGCGAGTGCAGCCATAGAACATCTATGTCAAGGCCAAGTCTGTGCCAGCAACAACATGCGCTGGCAAGCTTGGGCCACATTTCTGAATAGCCACTTTCGAAAAATACTCCCATTTTCTTGTGACTAGCACCGGACGCATTGATAGACAGCAAGCATTTCCGCACTGATAAGATGGCGTGCCTGGCACTTTGCCAAGAATGCCGTCCCTCCTAGATGTCCAAGCATCTCATTCTGTATGTTCATAGTCTCGCTATATATAGTCGGGCAAAATTGAAGCTATCTTTGAAAGTGACAATCTGAAAATACAGCACATCTTTTTGGCCATTTATGAAGTAATGTCACGTTTATTTTGTGTGAATCCAGTATTTCAGACTCGATAATTCGGACATTTTGGCGTTTCCCATCAAGTCTGTATTATCAGTCGGCGACTGTATTTTTGTGGTTGAGATTCGAGATGTCCGGAGTCCGTCAAAAATGTTTTTTGTTGTAAGAGGTCATAAATACATGAAGGCAACACCATAGCGGGAAAAAATTTTGAAGTTAATCGTTATTTTGAGATATCAGAGTTCGAGTTAAAGAGGGTTAAATGAGTATTCTCAACTATGATGCAAGTTGCACGTGCAAAATGATTACTGATAGATAGGAGCTTATTCCTGCGTCATTTGCTCACTCTTGTTACGTCTTTCATTTTTTTCATCTGCTTACTGGCTGCCGTTCTGACCCTTGATGACATTAATTTGTTTCTCTCCCCCCCACCCCCCAGGTGTGCCAGAGAAAGTGGCTGAGCTGGCAGGACGAATCCCTACAGCAAAGGTGGAGAGTGTAAAAGAGAGCCAAAAGGAGCGGTCATTAGGTAATGTCGAACGCCTTCCCCCTACTCTGGTTTTAATAATTACAATTTGACGAAAACCCTGCCATACTCGTGGGGTCGGCATCATGTTCTGAATATACAGTAGAACCTCGATATGATCCCATTACGTACGATTCCCCGGCGCCACCATTGACTGTCGAGAACACAAAAAATGGTCTTGCGTAGTTACGCCTTTTCTTTTTTTTTACTGGTTAATACGTTCCTGGAAATCACTATCTTTTGGCACCAAGATTCAGTACATCGGCAAACGGCAATCAAATGATACATTTTCCATTCACTCCATCCCATATTAACAAGAAAAGGTGCAAGGCATGCACGATCGAGAGCAGTAGGCTTCCACCACGGCTACTGTATTCACACGATTGTAAGTTGACCTTTTTTTTTTTAATTTAAAAATCTGAAGTGGGGGAGGTTGACTTACAATCGGAACCAAAACATGCACCGCCAAAAAAGCTAGACCAACGAGATATCAGGGCAGCTACAACGCAGTTACAATTTTATGTTTGCTCTATGGCTCTACCCATAGTTTTCGCTATTCCGCACGTTTGTTTGCTTTTCGGAAGGGTTTTGCAACATTTTTTACAGTTGTACAGCACACACAACACTCATGGGGGGTGTCGATAATCGATGGAAGTGCCGCTGTTCAATTCGCAGCGGCACACCCAGAAACGGCGGCGCTTGCAGGGAGAATCTATAGTTCATGGAAGAGTAGACTCCGCTCACGTGTTTCTATTTCCCTGTAGCTCTTAGCCATTGTCTTAGCATAGAGACGTGTTCGACTCGACTGCCGGCTACGTGCTACTTCCATCCTTCCTCAGTCGTCATGAGTGCTCCAGGCCCACTAAACATTTGGCCCTCGTCCACAGCAGCGTTCAAGAGGGCTGCCATCCTTTACGCTGAAGAAACAAATCACTGCACAGCGTGTCGCAAGTTCGATGTTTCTGAACGGGTAGTGCGAGAGGGGCGAACGCAGCGAAGCAAAATTTTCACCTGCGACGGCAAGTGCAGAATTTTCCACGGGCCGAAGTCGGGACACGTTCCGGAGTTGGAGGCAAAGCTTGCAGGGTATGTCGCTGAAATGCGTGATCAGTCCCTGCCAGTGAAGTGCAACATGGTCATGAAGCAAGCTCGGATCTTCGCCTTTTAAGGACCTGCTCCGCCGTGAGTACAACGAGTGGCTGGTGGCAGAAGACTGCAAACTTACACCAACTGGACCTGTCAAATGAGCCTCCCTGATGGCTGCGTGTGGTTGGGTGCATTCGGTGTGGGCTGCTGTTCCATAAGATGTTGTAGTGTGGTCGTTTGCCAAATGTGTAATTTCACTGGACGACGATGCACTGTGGAACTGTAGCAGCGATGACGATGGCACAAGTGAAGACGAGTAGTCCAGTGACCATGCTAGCTACTAATAAATTTTCGTTATGGAATGCGCCCTCGGATATGCTCTGTTTTATTTTCCTGTCAGGTGATATAGGGAGGTCAACTTACACTTGAGTCGACTTAAAATCGTGTAAATACGGTACTTCCCCACGGAATTTGCCTGCCTGTGTCACCTGAAAATGCCGGCACACACTCGGGTTTCCTCACCTGGTACCAGCAAATCTCCTTGTGGTTCATCGCACGTCACATTCATAGCTATTGCCTCCAACTCTATTTCGATAAGCATGTTCAACTATCCTTTTTACAGCATGCGGAGTGCAGTGCCGCTTGCAGCTTAGAGGTGTGTTCTCTTGTTTCGCTCGGGCAGTATCGTGGCCACCGTATTCTAGTGTCACCCACCAGCTCAATTTCGCTTCGGTTTCTTGTCGCCGTCTTACATCACTGGTCAATAGGAAAACGGCAATGTGCGTCTCAAATTGCTCAGGCCTCACAGTTGGATCAGTTGGAACAAGGTTCTACTGTTTGTGTGAGTACAATCAAACTTAATGTTATCATGCCATCGTCGTAACACTGTCATAATTATGCAGCCGTGACAGTAGCGGCATCGTCATCCCACCACAATCATGCCATTGTCGTCATTGCATCGTCATGATTTCATGGCCATACTATCGTTCTGATGGCCTTGTAGTCACTCCATCATGTCCATTCAAGCTTCACCATCCCATTGTCATAAAGCCATCGCCATCACTCCATTGTCACCATCTCATTGTCATGCCATCAACACCGTAACATAGCCACCCCATCATTGTCATCCCTTCCTCATGCCATCATGGTCATTCCGTCATTGTCACTTCAGTGTCGCCATCCCATTGTCATCATACTGTTTTCGTCACACCGTCGTCGTACAGTCGAACCCGACTATATCGAACTCGCAAATAAAATGCCTATTAGTTCAATATATAGCACAATTCTATACAGTCGACTCCCGTTAATACGAAGTTCACGGGGACCGCAAAAAACTTCGAATTAAATGAACTTCCAATTAAGCACAAAACACAAAAACAGCACTTTATTTGTGGCGAAATCGAGTATTTTCTCTAAGAAAAATAGTCGGTCATCTTGCTTTGCTTCTTGCCGAATCGCGCTGCTGAAAGCAAGTTCTGCAGGCTGTAGATGTGGCGGAACGCTTCTTCCACGTTATCTTCAGCGGCAAAGAAGCGCTCCGCGAGAGCAAAGCCAGCAGCTACATCAGCAGCCTTAGGTTGCGGCTCGCCTTCAATGTCATCGTCGCTTTCCTCGGTCGCTTCCTGGGGCCGAATAATCTCTACGATTTCGCTATCCGTCAGTGCACCGCACGTTTCAACCGCCTTGTCTACGGCGACGTAATCTTCAAAATTGACGTCCCCGAGAGCATCACCAAAATCAGTGCCGTCAAGCTCGCTTGTTGACGCTTCCTCCGCTGAAATTTCAGAGGCATCCACCGAAGAAGCTGCCACAAAACCGCAAGCCCTGAAGCAGTTTGCGATTGTTTCTTGCTTCACACGATCCCATGCTCCCGCCAACATGTGGATGGCACTAAGCAGGCTCACCTCGTACTTTGTGGAGCTATCCATACACAAAATCATGTGCTCGAGGAGGTGCCGCCTGTACAGGACTTTAACATTCTTGATGATGCCTTGGTCTATTGGCTGCAAAATAGCCGTTGCGTTTGCAGGCAAAAATGCGAGGCGTATTGCACTCAAGGCTGGCACATTCACGTGAGCACTGCAGTGATTGACAAGGAACAACACCTTGTGGTTCGAAGCAGCAAACTTGCGGTCCAATTTGCTTATCCAGCTCTTGTAGATTTCGGCTGTCATCCACGCTTTTTTGTTGGCCTCGTAGTCCACAGGCAGCGTCTTCACACCTTTAAAACATCTCGGCTTCGCGGCTTTCCCGATCACAAGTAACCGACATCGTTCCGTGCGAGTCATGTTTGCCGCGATCAGCACAGACACTCTCTCCTTGCTGCGTTTGCCCCCAGCACAGTCGTCGTCCTTGAATGTCAGGGTCTTCTCTGGTAGAAGCCGATATAGAAGAGTGCAGTCTCATCTGTATTGAAGATGTCTTCCGGTCTGTATTCGGCGAGATGTTCACGTGGCTTTCCGTCCTTCCACGTGGCGCATGTTTCCTGGTTAACGGACGCCTTTTCACCACACACACTCTTGAAAACCAGGTCATGGCGATCTTAAAAGCGCATCAGCCATCCATCTGACGAAACGAAGTCATCGATCCCCAACATTGCTGCAAGCGTTCGGGCTTTCATCGCAACGATGTCTCCGCTGAGAGGAAGTTTGTTGCTCCTGGGCCTCCCTAATCCAAACCAGCAGAGCCTTCTCCAACTCTGGGTAAGCGCTGGTGCGCATTCGCTTCCGAGAAGTCTTGAACTTGTCGTTCTCAAATGCATCCATTATTGTGCGCTTGTTCTTGATGTAGTTTGAGAGCGTGTTCGGCTTGATCCCGTACTTCCGCGCTATGTCTTGTTTGGCGGCACCTCCCTTCTCAACTTCCTTCAAATCCTCGACTTTTGTTGCCAGGTCGAGCGTGCGATAAGAGCCACGGTTTGCCATGGCTATAAACTGCGCGACTAGGTACAGTCAATTCCGAATCACTCGTGGAACAACCTAGCCTAAGAGCTTCCCGCACAAAGGCGCTCGACCAACACACGCCTCGACGCTGCGCACGCTGCAAGACTTAATCTCTCACAATCTCGCCACTGCCAGTATGCAGCGCTGCGTGCACATATGGCACCCGCGAAGCCTCCGGCGGGAGCCGTTTCGCCTCCCGCCGGAGTTGATCGCGGAGGCCATGGCAGCCGTACCAATGAATAATCGCGCCGCTCCAAGAAGGATGGCGTTGTGGGCGGCTGTGATGGCAATGACACCAACGCGGAGCACGGAACCGTTGCAACACTTGAAAAATTGCACATTCTACCAAAGAATGACGGTCAGCTCGAGGATCCCGGCTGAAAATTAACTTCGAATTAAACAATATTACTGGATGAGGACTTCAAATTATCGAGCGATTTCTTCTATAGGATTGCATGCAAAACTGACGGGACCAGCACTTCACTTCTAGTTAACCGAAAATTCCTATTAAGCGGCTTCGAATTATCGGGAGTCGACTGTATAAGCCTGTTGAAGAACTGGATGTCATAAAAGCACACGCCATTTATAAAATCACTTTATTGATGAAACAGCTTAGTATCACATGAAATAGTCCTGTATTTTCTTCTGCTTGGGCAGTTTCGCTGCCTGCGACGCACGCACTTCTCCACAGTGTCTAAGGAGTCAGAGCAGCTGAGGCCATAATCTTCCACATTCGCGCAGAAGCATCGGACTAGTGCGAGTGCACCAATCACCTCGGAGGACGTGGGCGAAGGACCGTCGTTGCTTCCCTCATTGTGCCCACTTTCACTTGTGCTCGGTACGATGTCAGCAATGTAGTCTTCGTTTTCGGGCTCTCCCGTGCTGGCAACACCATCATCTGCACTCACAAACTCATGGACTGTCGATTCGTCAACGGTTTTTGAAAATTCTGACAGCTCGCTCCAAACTTCGGTAACACCAGCAACGGCTTTGTCGCACTCATCAGAATTTACAGTCATCACCGGGCATGCAGAAGCGGGCACGTCTTAAACAATTTCGGATGAACCACTTGTACACAGCCGTGCGTACACGTTGGGTGCCACGGGCACCGGATCGCGAGTTCGTCCACTTTAGCCCTAATCTCTCCCTTATTCTTCAAGATTGTGCTGAGAGTGCCCCTTGGAATCTTGCATGCTGCGGGGCATCAGACTTCTCACCCCGTTTGATCCGATTTATGATTTCGAGCTTCACGGCAAAAGACGAATTCTGCCGCTTCATCATGGGCACACTGCGGGAGAAGGCCCACAAGGTGCTAACACAATCAAACCGAAAAGCACAGACAACTCGCACTTGCGCCATCTTTCACGATGAGGGCACAAGAGCCTCTTCTTGGCTGTCTGAGCAAGCACTGCAGGCAGGACAGAATCATTTTTTGCAGGGGGGTGTTGACGGCTCTCTCGAAGCAGCGCGGTCACGTTAGGGAGAGCAGTTTGATGGAGCCGCACCGCCGGGTTTCCCCGCCACCGCGAGGCGAAGGCAGCTTCTGACGGCACTTTTCTGCCGCTTGACGTTCTATATATCGGGAGTCGCTGCTATTTTTGTTCGTTGTAAGCATAACTTTTGCTATATATACCGTATTTACTCGTATAATGGTCACACTTTTTTGTAAAAAAAAAATTGATGCAAATTCAGGGGTGCGATCATTACACTAGTTAAATTTCCCACAAAAAGATTTTTTTTTCATCCCGCATTTGCTGCGGAATGACAACAGATCAACAAATAGGCGGCTGCCGCTGTATGTAGTGCAGGACACCAAAACAAAAATGCCGGCCAGTGAAGCAAGCCAAATGCAATTCTTTTTCTTGTGAGTACATCACGTG
This sequence comes from Dermacentor variabilis, assembly GCF_050947875.1. Taxonomy (NCBI): domain Eukaryota; kingdom Metazoa; phylum Arthropoda; class Arachnida; order Ixodida; family Ixodidae; genus Dermacentor; species Dermacentor variabilis. The sequence continues at coordinate 105,489,994 of NC_134570.1, forward strand.
CATTCAGATAGTTTCTTCCGTATCAGTAATGAATAATATTGTTAATATCGGCAAGTTTGCGGCAATAACATAGCCATGTCCACTTTGAGGTGATAGAAACAAATGGGCGCGCTTAGCTGCCAGCGACATAGGAACACATGGCGGGCATGCTGTGGAAACTGCTGCATTTTTCTTCACTACTATCCTAATACGGCACGTTCCCGCTAAGAGTGGGCGAATATCTTAGCTGTGTTACAAGTGTCGCCGTGCATATGAACAGGATACACTTCTAACGTATCAGTGTAACCGTGGCTGCAATCGTTGCCGCTCACAATTTGTTGCATGCCCATGAGTGCAGACGAGAAAAATCAAAAGGCGCCTTTTTTGTTAGTGATGTTGACCGCAACCATTATAAAGCCTACACATAATAAAGGCAAGTTTGGTTGTGGTTTTTTTTTTTTTTTTTTTCATGGAAGTGCGGAAAGTGATAGAAAGGAGTGAAATGGGGGCATCTGCTTAAGAATGTTTGGTGTGTGTAGACCGCTTGGTATGTCTTGGAAGAGTCGTTCGCGTAGCATTCGACAGCATTCGACATATGGTACGTGCGATCATCATTGGGTAGATTTGGCCCACAACATATCGCTGCAGCAAGTTCGGGGTGCGATGATTACACGGGAAATTAAAAAAGCGAATATTGACACCAAAATTCAGGGGCGCGATCATTATGCGAGTAAATACGATAGGTATTATTACTATTCCGTGTTCAGAAATTGTTCGATATAAAGAATAACTCGATGTAAACGAGTTTGATATAGTCATTTTCGACTGTAATTACTTCAGTGCATTCCATTGTTGTCATCCCTTCATCATTAGGCATGTTCGATCGCCCAAACTTTATTTTGAGCGGGCATTTCTCGGTGAAAATGTGCCCAACTTGGTTGTGTGTTCTATACTAGCAAATGGTTGCTAAACAAAAATAGCATTCTTCAGAAACGCCAATTAAAGCTTTGCCTGAACATATCTGCCCACTTTGCCTCTAGTAGTGAACCATTGTTGCTTCTGTTGCAGATGCCCTGGCATTTCGACAGTACTGTGAGGGAGTGTTTGACTTTCAAATCATTCAGCTGCGGAAGTTCAAGTGAGTTCCACGCATGCGCATTAGCACTGTCTGCCCACACTGTGTGCCTGCAAAGCTTTTGCTGTGTTTTTTTGTCTTTTGATTGCTTGTGGCATGCATGACTCAGTTGTCAAACTCGGAAGCTGAGCTAGTACAGTATCTCCGTGGAGAGAGGGAGTACAGACAGCTGTGGCTTGAGTTCTGGATGACAATTTAAGGCCTACTTTAGAAAAAGTGCGAAATATGAAATGGAATAGTGGAGTGAAACAGGTAAAATATTTCATAAAACATCTGCCACTGTTTGTGTGCTGTTTGTGTTTTACTTGCATTAGCCAGTTGAGTGGGATCACACTACCTCTCAGCGGTGGAAAGAAAAAAAAAATTGCTGCCCAGGGGGCACTGCTCATGGATGAGAATCGTGGAACTCCCATCAACCTTGTGAGCACCCACAACCATAGGATGAGATGAGATTCCATCAGTCCTCTCTGTTGTAAAATACACGTTGCAGCGTGCCATGTTCAAAAGTCGTGTCATAACTGTTTTGCATGCAGCTGTTTGCTTTCATCTCTCGTGCTTTTTTGTTTTGCCCACCCCTACCCCTCCCGCAGGACGTGGGCAGGTCGCCGTAAACACAAGAAGAAGCTGAAGCAGATGCAGCGACCCATGCTTGTAAGTAGCCTGGTGTGATTGCATACTTGCTGGCTCTTTCAAGGGCTAGACCACCTGCAGAGCGCAGGGTATGCTATAGAAGCGTACTAGTATAGGGTTGAAAGGGGACATGGGGATCAGATTGCGAAAATTGCAGGGAAAGAAGATTGATTTTGGAAAATCGTGTGTTTGGACATCCTTAGCGCTTAATCTACATTGTAACAGAACAATTAGGCTGAAAGCGCATTCTGAGTACTGGAAAATAAAAAGTCATTTTGTCTGCATGGACGGTGAGACGGGAGTTCAAAATTGCACGAGAACATTAAAGTCCGTGCAGCCATCTTTCGTATATCCTGCCCCCGAGGGCTGCCGTCTTGGTATCGTTTGAAAGCTGCTTCTTTATTTTTTTTTCTCATGCCGGCCCCATCCTTGAATGCCAAGCAAACGCACAACAAAGGAAACAGTCGAGGTCCCCCTTTCTCACGTGGCGGTTTCCAAGCTGACATTCTTTTCACGTGGTGGCCAGGGTGCACCGCCATTGGCCGAGTGGGCTGTTGCCCTTGCAATTTCCTCTTCCTTCTGTGCATCATTCCACGTGCAAGTGCTGTACCGTCTGCTAAATTGTCTCAGCACAGCACTTTACTTTCCTCATTGGGTGGCTATGATCATGTTAACGCGACTGAATAAACAACAATCGTTCAAAAAGAAGTATAGAACAGTTCATCGCTTCCGTAGCCGAAAATGGAACTTTACAAACCCCTGAAAAGACAAGAAAAGGCTGTCTGTAGCCACTTCTGATAGTACCTTTGCTGTGTGTGATCGCCTCGAGACCGACGATCCAAATCCTGTGCCGTGTGGTTCACGCAGCGAAACTTAGCACAAAGCGCTTGCCCACTGCCACCAATCGTGTTTCATCATCATCATCATCAGCCTGGTTAAGCCCACTGCAGGGCAAAGGCCTCTCCCACACTTCGCCAACTACCCCGGTCATGTACTAATTGTGGCCATGTTGTCCCTGCAAACTTCTTAATCTCATCCGCCCACCTAAATATCTGCCGCCCTCTGCTACGCTTCCCTTCCCTTGGAATCCATTCCGTAACTCTTAATGACCATCGGTTATCTTCCCTCCTCATTACGTGTCCTGCACATGCCCCCCATTTCTTTTTCTTCATTTCAACTAAGATGTCATTAACTCGCGTTTGTTCCATCACCCAATCTGCACTCGTATTATCCCTTAACGTTACACCTATCATTCTTCTTTCCATAGTTCGTTGCGTCGTCCTCAATTTAAGTAGAACTCTTTTCGTAAGCTGCCAGGTTTCTGCCCCGTACGTGAGTACTGGTAAGACACAGCTGGTATACACTTTTCTCTTGAGGGATAATGGGAACCTGCTGTTCATGATCTGAGAATGCCGGCCAAACGCAACCCAGCCCATTCTTATTCTTCTGATTATTTCAGTCTCATGATCCGGATCCGCAGTCACCACCTGTCCTAAGTAGATGTCTTCCCTTACCACTTCCCATGCCTCACTACCTATCGTAAACTGCTGTTCTCTTCCGAGACTGTAAAACATTACTTTAGTTTTCTGTAGATTAATTTTTAGACCCACCCTTCGGCTTTGCCTCTCCAGGTCAGTGAGCATGCATTGTAGTTGGTCCCCTGAGTTACTAAGCAAGGCAATATCATCAGCGAATCGCAAGTTACTAAGGTATTCTCCATTAACATTTATCCCCAATTCTTCCCAATCCAGGTCTCTGAATACCTCCTGTAAACACGCAGTAATAGCATTGGAGAGATCGTATCTCCCTGCCTGACGCCTTTCTTTATTGGGATTTTGTTGCTTTCTTTATGGAGGACTACGGTGGCTGTGGAGCTGCTATAGATATCTTTCAGTATTTTTACATACGGCTCGTCTACACCCTGATTCCGCAATGTCTCCATGACTGCTGAGGTTTCGACTGAATCAAACGCTTTCTCGTAATCAATGAAAGCTATATACCGTATTTACACGATTGTAAGTCGACCCCTTTTTTAAAATTTGAAAGTCTGAAGTTGGGGGGTCGACTTACAATCGAAACCAAAACATGGCCCCGCCAAAAAAAGCCATACCAACGAGAGCTACAACGTAGTTACAATTTTATGTTTGCTCTATGGCCCTACCCGTATCTTTTCGCTATCCCGCGTGTTTGTTCGCTTTTCGGAAGGGTTTTCCAACATTTTTGAGAGTCTTACAGTGCATGCAACACTCATGGGGGGGGGGGTGTCGATAGTTGATAAAAGCGCCGCTGTTCCCATTTGCGGCGGCACCCTCAGAACGGCGGCGCTTGCGGGGAGTATCGGTAGTTCATGGAAGAGCAGACACCGCTCGCGGGTTTCTCTTTCTCTGTTTAAAGGCATTGGTATTGGTTTGACGCGTTCCACTTGACTGCCGGTTACGTGCTACTTCTACGCTTCCCCAGTCGTCATGAGTGCTGCAGGCCCACTAATCTTTCGGCACTCGTTCACAGCAGCGTTCAAGAGGGCTGCCACCCTTTACGCCGAAGAAACAAATCACTGCGCAGCGGGCCGCAATTTCGATATTTCTAAACGGGTGGTGCGAGAGTGGTGACTGCAGCGAAGCGAAATTTTCACCTGTGTGAAGGCAAGTGAGAAATTTCCCACGTGCCGAAGTATGGACGCTTTCCGGAGCTGTAGGCTAAGCTTGCGGCGTACGTCGCTGAAATGCGTGATCGGTCCCTGCCAGTGAAGTGCGACGTGATCATGAAATAAGCTCGGACCTCCGCCTTAATTTTAAGGTTCTGCTCCGCCGTGAGTACAACGAGTGGCTGGCGGCAGAAGACTGCGAAATTACGCCAACCGGACCTGTCAAAAGAGCCTCCCTGACGGCTGCGTGTGGTTGGGTGCATTTGGCGTGGGCTGCTGTTCTGCAAGATGTCCGGTGCGGTCGTTTGCCAAATTTGAAATTTCGCTGGACCACGACGCGCTGTGGGACCGCAGCAATGATGACGATGGCAGCACTAGTGAAGACGAGTAGTCCAATGACTATGTCAGCTACTAATAAATTTTCGTTATCGAATGCGCCCTCGGTTTCTTTTTTTTTTTTTTTTTTTCCGGTCAAGCGATATGGGGGGGTCGACTTACATTCGAGTCGACTTACAATCGTGTAAATACGGTATAAGGGTTGGTTATATTCCGCACATTTTTATATCATCTGATTGATAGTGTGAATATGGTCTATTGTTGAGTAGCCTTTACGGAATCCTGCCTGGTCCTTTGGTTGAGAGAAGTCTAAGGTGTTCCTGATTCTATTTGCAATTACCTTAGTAAATACTTTGTAAGTAACGGACAGTAAGCTGATCGGTCTATAATTTTTCAAGTCTTTGGCGTCCCCTTTCTTATGGATTAGGATTATGTTAGCGTTTTTCCAAGATTCCGGTACGCTCGAGGTCACGAGGCATTGCGTATACAGGGTGGCCAGTTTCTCTAAAACAACTTGCCCACCATCCTTCAACAAAGCTGCTGTTTGATGTGGCAACGATCGTGTTTGCCACATTCAAAGTTTCGTTTTGCCAAGGTCACATGCGCACGTCAGCGACGCAGATGGTTTGAATGCTGTTTCCTGGGCTTCACATGACAGCACTCTGGGCAAAATGCTGCCTACGACCACCAATTATGTTTGCCACATTCAAAGTTTCTTTTTGCCGCGGTCCCAGGATCGCGCCAGCGAGTTGCAAGGTGATAGTGCTGTTTGTACTCGGTTCACTATGTGTGCTCTTGATAAAGTGCTTTGCGCTGGTGCTAGTCAGACTACTGACTATCATTCGCGGCTCAATATTCATTCACCAGGAGTTGCTGGCCGTGCACTTTGGCGAAGTGCACGTTCTCGTGAAGACTTCGGATGCTGTTTCGCGTATCACTTGCGTGGTGGAAGATGCACCATCTACGAGCGCCAATCGCGCCGTTAAGTTGCATTTGGAAATGAAATTTCATTTGCTAGATGCGTCTCGCGAACGTGCCGAGGTGGTCCACGCATCGCTGAGTTCCGTGTTAGCTACCGATAGGAAAATGCAGCTGACCAGCAAGAGTCTAACTTTGCCTGCTGCAGAGCTGGCTGATCAGTTTCTCGTCGTTCAAATCGCAGCACTGAATACACTGCTAAGGAACGCCACCTGCCAAAGCTGCCCTAAGGCCTGGAATCGGTGTGCAGGCCAGGCAACAGACTTGGTTTCCCTGTAAAGGTGATGTTGACGAGCTCCACAAGTGGCACTGTTGAAAACGAGTGGTCTTCACCGCTCGTAGAAAACATCCGAACATTTTGAGCAAATCTGAGATCAGTGCAAGGGTTCAAAAGTGCTGACAGATTTTTCATCAATAATGAACATATCACAATTGGGGGCTGCACCACAAGACTTATCAGGGTCATCTGAAGAAACCACTTCGGCCTGCTGCAGAAGCAGCTGCAGCAAGTGGGTTTAAGGGTGCTGTGGATGCTGTGCACGGTGCATATGAACAAATATAGCTAGGGTTAATTAAAAATGTCACTGTTGTGTATGATGCCACGTGGATGACACGTGGTCACATATCTCATGTTGGCGGGGGAACTGTTATAGAGTTTTATATGGCCTTGGTACTGGAATCCATTATTCTATTAGTCCAATGAAATGGGTGTGTCTTAGGGCCTAAGGAAGGTGACCTAGGTCATCTGAAGAAACCACTTCGGCCTGCTGCAGAAGCAGCCGCAGCAAGTGGGTTTAAGGGTGCTGTGGATGCTGTGCACAGTGCATATGAAGGAATATAGCTAGGGTTCATTAAAAATGTGACTGTTGTGTATGATGCCACGTGGATGACACGTGGTCACATATCTCATGTTGGCGGGGGAACTGTTATAGAGTTTTATACGGCCTTGGTACTGGAATCCATTATTCTATCAGTCCGATGAAATGGGTGCGTCTTGGGGCCTAAGGAAGGTGGTGGGGGCTACAGCCAATGGATGCAGGCATATGAGTGTCAAAAGAATATGGGTGTGTAAATGCAAGCAGAATAGGGGTTGAAGCAGCACTACAACTCATTGGGTGCTCTCTTGCCAACAATGACCTTCATTATACAAACATAGTATGCTATGGTGACAGTCGCATATTCTTGGCATCAGCCATGTGCAAAAAAGAATGCGATCTGCTGTTTATGCACTTGTGACCAGAAGCAAGGACAGCGAGCCTCTTGGTGGCAAAGGAGGCCTAACACAGGACCTCATCAAAAAGCTGACCGCCGGTTATGGCTTGGCTCTCAAAAGCATTGCAAGGTTGACAAAATGCATGGAGTCGTCATGGCTGTGTTTTGTCATGTGACATCGACAAATGACCGGCCCCACCATGAACTTTGCCAGGCTGGTTCCACAAGCTGGTACAAGCACCAAACAGCAAGCGTAGTCACTCGTTGCAGCTGGGACAGTAGTCAGAGAGGCCATCTGTAAGTTTAATTCTGGAAGCATCCATGCCTTCAGCGTGTTCTGTTCTTCCCTTGGCATCCTTACTGGAGGACTCTCGCTTCAATGGGCCGCAGAAAAAGATGCCAAACTAAAAAAGAAAGCAGTAAGATTGCATGAGAAAAGAAAAAACCGGAAGAGAAAAAAGTTATGCCTAGGAAAGGACACCGAGAACTACCACCCTGGTGCTTTCTAAGGTACAGAGAACGCATGCAAAGCTTAGGCGTCCTTTCTCAAAAAAAAAAATTTTTTTTATTGCTATCTGTCTTGCTCATGGCACTGATATCTTGGCAACCACTTGGGTTATTTTTAATCCGTTTGTGTTGTTACATTCCCTGAAGAATGCTGTGCTCTGTGACACACTTATTTTTGTCTCGGTGTCATTTGTGAATGTATTATGCAGCCTTTCATGTATATATATATATGTCATTCTTGGTTATTCAGTATAGGTAAAAACAAATGTGAACTACACGTCATCACACAAAAATTGGGAAGTACAAGCATTTCGCGAGATGTAGCGTACGTCTGAGAATGCATAATGAGATCAGACACATTTCCAGCATACTTTACAAGCTCTCCACATTATCCACGAGATTAGTGAAAGAAAAGTGTTGTAGCATGGAAAGTATTTGTGTCGGGGAAGTGATACTTTGCCTAGTTCGTACTATAGCAAAAACAAATGTGTGCCAACTTTCATGCAGTCACAAATACCTCATTAAAAGGACCCCATTAAAATCCCCCATATAATGGACACTAAAATCACTTCAGTAATGTGGGATATTCTATCAAGATAGTGGCTTCACTGACTTAGCGGAAAAGGGCTCATTACTAGCCCATAAAGCGAAGTTCGAAGATTCTCATATTGAATTATGCGCACGAACTGCAGCACCAATTTCAACTATCTTCACATTGACAGGCTGCTTTCGTGCAAAGTAAGTCTTTAATTTCTGTGCCTCTTCTGGCTTACCAACTGTCCACGCGCACTAAGAGCGATGGTTTCAGAGTTACAAAAGGGTTATTTTTTAATTTGCTATTCCTAGTGATCCTTTAAACGTGTACAGCTAGGGAAAAAATGAAAACGAAATCAAACCAAGTTACGTCACATAACCACACAAAAATCACTGACTTCCGGCTGATCGTTATTGGAAATTTTAACTTCATTTATCTAGATGGATGAAGAACAGTAGTGGCTCTGAAAAGGTTAAATTCAGCCTCTGCCTAGTAGTGAAATTTTTTCAATCTTGTTACTAACTTATTACTCATGAGAGGCGACCTGTCAAGTGGCTTAGCGGCTATGGTGTTTCGCTGCTAAGCATAAGGTTACAGGATCAAATTTCAGCCGCAACAACTGCATTTCGATGAGGGAAATGCAAAAACACCCCCGTACCATGTATTGGGGGCACGTTAAAGATCCCCTGACAGTCAAAATTAATCTGGAGTCTCCCACTGTGGTGTGCCCCATAATCAAATTGTGGTAGTATTAGCATGTAAAACCCCAGAATTCAATTCAATTCTCATGAGAGGTGTTCAACTTTACTCTCCATCGTTCAGTTTTAATTTGTTCACAACTGTGCAAGGTGTGCCCATGATTTGACAGTTTGCAAACCTTTTCCTCTTCCTTTCATTAAATTAATTTTCTTTCTCTCTTAGCCGGAGAGTACAAAGCTCATCATGTGCTCACTGCCGCCAACTACAGATACAAGCCAGATCACCAGTGGGCACTCCAAGAGAGGTGAGCAGTTGAACTTTTCTTTTGTTCGAATGGGCAGCTTTGCACATTCACGGAATTGGTTGCAGAATTGGTTTCACAAAATTAAATGTGCGGGATTCAATGCAGTATCATTTGTAGCGAAGCAAGTTTTTGTTTGCATGTGCCACAAAATGCATATTCTGGTAACAAAAATGTCAGGCACAGTCACCGACTCATTTTTCAGATGCCCGACTTTTTGGACTTGTGTGTGATTCCTGCATCACTGCCACCTACCCCTAGCACTAATATTGACATGCGTACTTGTTTGTCTTTTTCGGGTGACCGCTCTGCACCATCTAATGAATGTTGTTCTCTACGCGGGACGCGCCCGCACATATCAGAAGTTTCCCGAATGTTATCAATGGTTCTTTCTGCTGTCTCTTGTCACTGAACCTTCTGTAACCTGATTTCATGAATCGAATGATGTAGAACTTTCTGGAAGACACGCGGGCATCAGCAATTACTCCGGAACCTTCGATGACTGATGTATAAAAGCCGACACACTTGATCCGCTGATCAGACTTCACCAACTTCACACAATCACCAACTGTGTTCGCCGCTATCGTTGTTTTTTGAGGGCACAGGTTGACCCAATAAAACGCTAATTTCGTCATTCACAGTTTTGCTGCCTTCTTCACCATCACTACCACATGACAATATATAGCAGCAATAACTGAAATTTCAGACGCCGCACACTGTTTCGGGCATGAACTGCTTGTGCAATGCTGTAAACCTGGCAGGCATGGACAAAGTCGCCATCATGTCAACCGGCACGATACTGGAACTTCTGTTGTCAGCGCCCAACAGAGCAGCCTAAGCAGTGCAGTCAGTGGAGTGGCTAGTGACAAAATATCGCGGGAAGCCCGCCGCCAATATGTTCGTACTCGTAGGCCTTAGCATCGATGCAAGCCTGAGATCAGACGCATGGGCAGACTGGTAGCCGTAGTAGTGGCTAGCGTTTGGTTTTGGCTAGCGGCTTGGCAGGACCGCAGTTCGAAAGCCAACATACCGATTCTGCGTGATAACACTGATCACACAGTTGAATATTTGCAACATTGCAAAGCATGTGTGTGTAATGTGCTATTGTTCCCCTGCCTCGCATCACCACAACAAGATCTCGACGGGTCATCAAAATTTGCAGGAGACCCTCTTTTTTTGCCCGTCAGAGGCACTCCACTTGCATTTTTTTCGCATAGGCCTGATAGCAATGTCTTCGTCTTAGTCTTCCTTCAATATCTACATGTACACTTAAATATCAATTATGAAGGTATTTCTTGTGTCCAATGTGATTTCTTTATTATGAGGGTCCAACTGCAATAACTTACTATGTTCTTGCACCAAGGCATCACGCACCTTACTTTGTCTCGTGTGTAATCTTCTATGGGAGTGAGTGATGACTGAATATACACTGACATGTTTACAATTGCAGTAATTACAATTGTTTACTTGCAGTAGCAGTGTCCTTTTTAAGCTTACCTGTGGTTGTTTTGTTTTGTTGGCTCAGAATTCATCATGAACCCAAGTGGAAAGTCGAACGTGTGCATTCTTCACGAATATGTGCAACACGCCATGAGGACGCAGCCCCAGTACACATTCAAGGAACTCGGTATGTGCGCCTTTTGCAACTCCTCATGACTTCCCCTCGCCAGTTGAGCTTCTGCCCAGCTTAGCAACAACACGAGTGGACAGTGATCGAATGCTTTGTTTCGTGATTGCAGAAAGCTCAAGCATGCCGTACGGCGCCACTGTGGTCATCAATGGCATCGAGTATGGCTCTGGCTTTGGAAGCAGTAAAAAGCAAGCCAAGTCGGAAGCAGGTGTGTGCCAGCCACTTCTTGGTGGCATCATGCTTTTTCTTTCCTCCTTCTCTTTATTGTCCTTTCCTCTCCGGAGCACTAACATATTTCTGAAGCTGTGGAAATTTTCTTCAAGCTTCTCGCACATGGAAGGTGACATCTTCAGATGGTCACTGTTATCCTCTGAATCCGAGCAGACAGAGGCGATCTGGGTAGACGTGGGAGGTGTCTTGCTCCAACTGAACAGCCGGCTGCTTTTCTCAGCAGTGAGGGAGGGAAGAAAGCGAAACCTGAGAGGGGACTTCCAGTAATGCAATGCAGCCAGCTCTATTGCTGCCTGCGTACAGTCACGATTCAGGCAACCGAAAAGTCAAGGCAGAAAGCACAAACATTAACAATGAATGAGCAGGGTCAGGGGACCGGAAACCAACCAGATTTCTCAGCTGCTCTGACGATGATACTGGAAGCACCTCTCAGCAGCGTGATCTGGAGTCGGGCGATCAGAGATGACCATCTGGGCATAGCCAGAGCGCCAATTTTGAACCATCAAGAATGCTCGAAACGACTGTCCAAAGATGTCATTAGCAAGCATGGAAGCTGGGAAACAACGATCTGGTTTGAAACACTGCAAAATGAATGAAAGACACTGAAAGATGTGCACAGGACAAGCGCTTCTCATTGTTTCATCCTATCTGCACTGTTCACTTCACCACTTGTGAAGTACCGTCCTAATTTGATGCTGAAGTTTTCCTCAAAATCCTGGACCTGGCGTCATCAACATTACCGTAATGTGGTGACATTGAGCTGAGTTGGCATTATGTAGGAATAAGACTAGGTACAATGACATTGGTTATGCAGTAACAAACAATATAGCTGAGGGCATTTCTTCTTACTGCATTCATGAGTGGCTTTGTTTCTCTTCTTTCTTTCTTTCTTTTTTGTAGTTTGGAGGGCTTGTGCTACAGTCGAACCCAGCTATATCGTACTTGCAACAAAACGCCTACCAGTTCGATATAGGGCATAATTCGATATAAGCCTGCTAAAGAATTAGACATCATAAAAGCACACACCATTTATAAAATTGCTTTATTGATGAAACTAACTTAGTTTCGCATGAAATAGTTCTGTATTTTCTTCTGCTTGGGCAGTTCCGCTGCCTGCAACGCATGCACTTCCCCACATGGTCAAAAGGAGCCGGAGCAGCTGAGGCCGCAACCTTCCGCATTCGTGCAGAAGCACCGGACTAGTGCGAGTGCACCAACTACTTTGAAGGACGTGGGCAACGGACCGTCGTTGCTTTCCTAATTGGGCCCACTTTCACTTGAGCTCGGTACGATGTCGGCAATGTAGTCTTCGTTTTCGGGCTCTCCCATGGTCGCGACACCATCATCTGCACTCACAAACTCTTCGACCATTTATTCGTCAAAGGCCTCTGGAAATTCTGACAGTTTGCTCCAAACTTCGGCAATGCCGGCAACGGCTTCGTCACACTCATCAGAATTTGCAGTGATCACCAGGCAAGCAGAAGCCAGCACGTCTGAAACAATTTCGGATTAACCACTTGTACATGGCTGTGCATACACGTTGGGTGCCACAGGCACCGGATCGCGAGTTTGTCCACTTTAGCCCTAATCTCTCCCTTATTCTGCAAGATCATGCTGAGAGTGTTCCTCAGAATCTTGCACGCCGTGAGGACATCTGACTTCTCACCACATTTGACCCAATTTATGATTTCGAGCTTCACGGCGAAAGGCGAATTCTGCCGCTTCATCACGGCCACACTGCAGATGGTCCACAAAGCGCAAACACAATGAACCAGAGAAGCAGTGAGACAACTCGCACTTGCATCATCTTGCACGACGAGGGCACAAGCACCTCTGAATGGCTGTCTTAACAAGCGCTGTGGGCGGGCCAGGATAACTTTTTTTTTGCGGGGAGGGGGGGGGGGGGAGGTGTCGACGACTCGCCCGACGCAGTGCAGTTAGGCGAGGTCACAGTAGGGAGAATGGAGCCGCACCACCGGGTTTCTCCGCCGCCGCAAGGGAAAGCCAACTTCTGGGGGCACTTTTGTACGGCTTGTTGTTCGATATATCGGGAGTTGCTGCTATGTTTGTTCGATGTAAGCCTAATATTTGCTATATATACTCATTGTAACTGTACCGTGTTCCAAAATTGTTCGATATACAGAATAATTCAATGCAAATGGGTTCAAGATAGGATCGACTGTATATTCAGTGATTCAAAAATGAACAGCAGAGTGCATAGTTCTTGTGCAGTAATGAACAATATAGCGGAGTGCATTTCTTCTGACTGCACTCATATGTGGCTGTCTTTCTCTTCTGTTTTTCTTTTCTTTTAATAGTTTGGACAGCTTGTGCTGTATTCAATGATTCAAATATGAACAGCAGAGTGCGTGGTTCTTGCACAGCCCTGCAAAAAGGAAAAGGCGTAAATCCGTACAACTAATTTTGATGTGTCAGGGACTCACCACTCATAGTATGTCACAGGTAGTCGTGTACATCTCCGCAGCCTTTTCTTTTTACTTGGCTGTGCAAAAACATTGCACTTCACCGTTCGCATTTTAACGACTGCACTTGTAGTACATTCATTTAGCTAAAAGAAATTACAAGGTAATAATTTCAGATCTGTACTTCTTTGATGAGCACCCTTTCAGTGTTTGATCAGTTGTCCTCCTCTGACTGCATTTTCATTCCAGCCAAAGCAACACTGGAAATCCTCATTCCGCAAATGAAGGACACAAACATGAAGAGTGAGAAGAGCGAGGACTTCTTCCAGGACGTTGCCGTAAGTTTTGTGGTCTCCGTTTACACTTTACTCTGTGTACTCATTTTTGTAAACACTGCTTTAATAAGGTGAAGCGGCAGTGAACTTGTATGAAAGGCCTTGCTGGCTTGCATGTGTGTAGGTGGAGGAGGCGGGATGTGAGACACACTTGAGCAACACCTAGTTAATGAGAATGATTTCATTATGCACGCCATAGCAAGCTGCAAAATTATAGTTTATGTGGATTGCTGCTGCATTGGCATGCTACATTACGGGCCTTGGCTAACTTTTGCTGTTGGCCGTACACCCTAGTTTTGCAAGTTATGTTTTACTCTCTAAGGACCCACAAAAAGCATATCCAAGCTAGCACAGCTTGTCGCTGCCACAATGTACAGTCAAGTTTTGCACCAGTGTTTTTCATTATTGCATCAGTGATGATGGTGCCAAATTATGTTTGTGCTGTGTCCGGGTGTCTAGCGACCTGGAAGACCTTGAAACCCTGGAAAAGTCGGGGAAATTTTAAGGGCCTGGAAAAGTCATGGGATTGTCAGGGAATTTCTTGTTTTACCAAGGACAGTCATGGGAAATGTTCAAGGAAATTGAAGTTGCAAATTATGAACATTAGAATAATATATCTTTTTAACCCAAAAAGTCACTATTCGAGGAATATCCATAACCAGTTAGAGACATTCAAACAGCTGATGCTGCTAATTTGTGCACTGAAATGAATTCCTGCTTATTTCAACCAGGAAACCAAAATTGCCGAAGAGAGTGACTGTTTATGCCTTATCGTCGGGCGAGCATGAAGCTATAGCATCCTTGTGAAAGCCGCTATCTCGTATAGCTTCATGCTCACCCTACTCAACTTCGCTGCACATGCTTGCCTGTCCATGAGCATTATTTTATGCGATGAACCCTGCTCCAGTCAGGTTTGTACCCCATAGAGCCGAACAGCAATGTTGAAAAAAATCTGCACACCTGAGAAAGCATATATGTGCTAGGTAGCTTTAGTGGAGTGGAGTCGTGCATTGCTTTGTTGGGAGTCAGTACCACACAGACGTGTGTGTTTTTTCAATGAACGTCGGTAATTAGTTTAGCAATCAACACTGTTTATCTAGCGTGGATGTTTTTTTATTACATAAATATTCACCTGTGTTAATAACATCTCAAGGTAAGCCTGCTTTGCTGGTTTTGACTCATTTGATAACTGTGCTTTTGTAATGTGAGGTGACAAGTAGTAATAGCTTGTCTTTTTGCCTCCTTGCAGTTCTTTGATGAAATCAAAGTGGAAGATCCCCGTGTAAACGACCTCTGTGCCAAGACTGGGCAGCTTTCTCCTTACCAGATTCTTCTGGAGTGCCTCAAAAGGTAGCCATACATCTTTGTCTCTTTTCATTAGTATTTTTTAAAGCAAGCATTTAAGGCAGAGTGCGACGAGCGCCGGTAGCTTCGTGGGTGCTGTGTGCCGCTGCTTAGTTAAAAACTGAAGCGAGAGGCAGCCTGAAGGTCACTTCGCTCACTGCTGCTTCCACGCCTCCTCACTCCAGCGTTCTGACAGCACAAGTGTGTGGTCATCGAGTGAGATATGTTCATGTTTGCATGTGCACGCGTGACACCATGCCTAACTTAGTTGGCAACCCAGTGTTTACAATATTGTATGGCTGATAAATTTACTATCCTTACTTTGTATAGCTGTCTACTAATTTGCTATTGGAATCTATACTTCGCCTTTCTGGTGAAACTGCAACGTTTTATTTCTTTTACATAAGAAAATGTTGCCGATCTGTCGACAAGGCTCCTGTGAACATGCGAGCCAAATATTATTGTACTGCATGCTGCCAGAAATTTACCTGGCAAATTTATGATCTCATGTCAAGAATAGCGAAAAATCGTTTGCTCTCTCCTCCGCAGTGCCGTCATGCAGCCGCGTCACAAGCGGCCGAGTCCCCCAACAGTTACCGTATTTACTCGCATAATGATCGCACTTTTTGTCGAAGAAATTAACGCAAATTCAGTGGTGCGATCATTACGTGGGTTAAATTTCCTGCGAAAAGAAAACATGTTTTTTCATCCCACGTTTGCTGCGGGATGACAACAGGTCAACAGACAGACGGCTTCTGCTGTAACAGTGTGAGACACCAAAACAAAAATGGCAGCCGGCAGGGCAAGCCGAACGCGCCGAATGAGATTTTTTTCTTCTAGTGAGTGCATTACGTGCATTGAAACAGTTTCTTCCGTATCAGTAATGAATAATCGTTAATATCGGCAAGTTTGTTGAAATAACGTAGCCATGTCTGCTTTGAGGTGACAGAAATGGAGATGGGCACGCTTAGCTGCCAGTGACATATAAACACATGGTGGCCATGCTGCAGAAACTGTGGCATTTGTCTTCACTGCTAACCTAATACGGCACGTTTCCGCTAAGGGTGGGCGAATAGCTGTGTTACAAGCGTCGGCAGGCATATTAATAGGGTTCACTTCTAACGTATCAGTGTAAACGTGGCTACTATTGTTGCCGCTTGCGATTTGTTGCGTGCCCGTGAGTGCAGACAAGAAAAATCGAAAGGTACCTTTTTTGTTGTTGTTGTTGACCACAACCATTATAAAGCCTACAAATAATAAAGCCAAGGCAAGTTTGGTTGTAGCTTTCTTTTCTTTTTCTTTTTTTTTTTCATGGAAGTGCAGAAAGTGATGAAAGGAATGAAATGGGGCATCTGCTTAAGAATGTTTGGTGTGTGCAGACCGCTTGGTATGTCTTGGAAGAGTTATTCGCGTAGCATTCGACAGCATTCGACAGATGGTGAGTGCGATCATCATTAGCTAGATTTGGCAGACAACATATTGCTGCGGCCAGTTCGGGGTGCGATCATTACGTGAGTGCAATCATTATGCAAGTAAATACGGTATTGGCTTATTGGCTCTGAAAGGCTTAAAACATGAACGCAGAATTTATGCACCTGTTAGTCTTCGGAAAAGGCACATTCCTGCGTCTGTTTCTACCTTTATTATCTTTCTTTTTCTTTATTTTTGTATGTTTAGCAACTGAACGCTATTTAGAAATGTCTCATCACCTCACAAACTTATTTTTCATGCAGGAACTACGGCATGGGGGACACAGAAATCAAGCAGGAGATGAAAAACATGAAGCATCAGCGAAATGAGTTCATCATGTCAGTCGGCAAACACACAGCTAGCGTAAGCACTGTCATCATGTGGCATGGCTTGAATTTTATTTGTGGAGTACTCACTCCACCTTTGTTCTGAGAAAATCCTAGTTTTTGGCACGAGCTAGCAAAAATTCAGCGCACATGCCGTAAACGAGAACCAATCTGCCTCTGCGAAGGGAACCCAGTCAGGATTTATTTCATGACAGTGTTAAAAGAAAGGCCCTTCACCAGACTCCCTCGGAAATTTTTGTTATGTGCTGGATGTCTTAAAGTGCCATTTTGGGAGCATTCTGCCACAAGAATTCGTAAGAAGAGTTTAGTAAGAATTCGTAAGAAGAGTTTAGTGTTGGACAAGACATAATTGAATGAATTGCATTGTTTCATTTAATTACATCTCAGCTAACACTAAACTCTGATCCTGACACTAATTCAAGATGCTAAGAACACCTTGGAGAAAATAGTATTTTTTGTGCCCTTATTAATAGATTAGGTATAAAAATTCAGTAATTTTCAAATTATCAACTTTATGACCACAATGTCAGTGCAAGGTTCGTAGAGCACATTTGAAAACATTACATTCAGTTTGCGACGTGCTGTCTTTTGCATAGCTCTTTTTTCCACATTTAAAGAAAAGGCTGCTACATTGCACAAGCAGCAAGCCAGCTGGGCCTTTATAAAGGGGTTACGAGCTTTATTTAGAGGGTTGGCGAAAACCAAAGTGCTCTGCAAAAGTTAGTGCGTTGCAAAAAACTGAAGTGGATCCTTTCATATATGCTCTTCGAACCTTGTACCGACGTTGTGGCTATAAAGTTTTCATCAGTACTAATTATTACTCTAATAATAAAAATGCACAAACTACTGGAGGCATCTCCAGGAGGTCACTAGACAGTTTTAGTTTAGCGTACGCTATAATATAGCGGGTCGTCACTGCATATGTGCAAAAGGCTAAACGACCCATAGCGTATAGCGTACACATACTATTTCTCAGATTTAGCGTCTTTGCCTGGTTTGCAGAGTTTGCACGAGACATGACGGCAGTCCCGGCTGCCTGCTTTGAATTGAATTTTGCGTTGCTTTTGTAAAACGCACTTCTTCGTGGCAAATGACTGTGTAAACGGCTTTCGCTTAGTCTCAGGCCGCTTCGACGACGGAGTATTATGGATAACCTTGTGGTGTTTTCGAGATCGCTTCTCATTTTGAATGAGTCGAAGCCTAACGAAAGAAACATTCAAGATGTCGGCGCCACCTATTGCCACAGTCGGGAGATAGCCGCAACTACGGCATATGGCCTCTGAGATCTGAAGATCTCGCAGGCCAACTAAAACTGTAAAAAACTTGCGCTGCTTAGCGTACCCTGTACTATAGCGTATAGCGTATGCTATAGTTGCATACACTAAACTAAATCTGTCTACTAACAACATGCAGTTAGCTTTATCTGCACAGAGGTCTTGGCCGTTCTCAATAATTTTATGCATTGTCTCCTTGCACTTTCTTCCCATTAGGTCATTTGTAGAAACAAGAAAGATGGGAAACAAAGGGCATCACAAGCAATTCTTCAGGTGAGTCGTGCATCATGCGAGAAAGATGAAAGACTTCTCGAATGAATTCTTTGATCACTCATTAGGTGCATTCGCATCAACGACTCGCAGAAGTCGCACGACCAAGTTGGTAGCAAAATGAAAGTCACGAATAGTCGCATTTATCGACAGGTGACGCTTTCAGGTCCCTTGCTTGCAGCCCGATTTTTCAGCTCAGTGAACGCAGTCACAAAGCCGCAGATTGGGAGGAGCAGGACATTGTAATATGCTAGCATCATTTTAAATAGAAAGTAATAGTGCAAGCAGGTTCAAACAGCACCAGCCACGAGACATTTCAAGGTGATGACGGACAGGTCGTGCTTGCTGGTGTTGTTGGGCGCCGTTTCTTGGTCAGCACTTGTACTAGCTCATGTGACCCCTGGCAATTGCCGGTGAAAGTACTTCCTGGAGCGACAACCACACGGAACACATTTACGCCATATTTTCAGCAGAGAGTCGCTGCCCCACCAGCGTGCAACGTTTTGCACCATACAGTAACTGCGCTGTTTCCATAAGCAAAATTCGCAACAGTGGGGGCTTCAGCTTTCACCAGTGAACACACACAGAACACTTTGGGACAGGTTTACAACATTGTTGTCACGCAGCATAGAATAGATGTCCCAACGTTGGCCAACTTTAATGCCAAAATGCATTGGAAATACATTGCATGTGGTTGCATATTGAAAGTTCAGTTGTGAAGATTGCGGATTTCAAGGCACTACCCAAAGAATCAGTTTTGATTTTTTCTTAGATTGAGGCAGGCGCGAGTTATACCAAGTTATACCAATTTCTCATACAGTCAAACCTTGGCTTTGATCACCAGGCTAAACCCTCCTGTTGCTACAATTCACCACCGCCACCACAACCTCAATATAACGAGCCTTGATTTAACGAAATTTGCAATTTAAAGAGCCATTTTCATTTCCCAATCTTAGTTGCATTGAAAACTGTCTATTTTTTCCGATTCAGCGAAGTAACTTTGTGACGCAGTTTCGATTTAACAAAGTTTTCGGCCATTTCAATCATGTACTTGGAGCCTGTATGGCTAGTAAATCTAGCATAAAACTATGTCAGCCGAGGCAAAAGTTATTTCAAGCGTTCTGCATGAAAAGTTTGAGCGGCAAAACCGCTGCCAAAGCACCTACGCCTAGGCGCGGTTGGCAAAAAACACCGCTGCGCCATTTGTCACAGTGGTAAACAAATCAGGAAAAACACTAGAGCCGGTGAGTGATGATTCCTTCTGCACAAGAGGGATGCGGAGGGAGTGAACGCGCAGGAACGTGGTGAAGCACGTGCTGGTTGGGGGGGGGGCAGGAACGCGTACCTATCTGCCTTCTCCCCTGTGCATACGTATGCGCGTGGGCCACGTGCCTTATGGATCTTGGAGGCAATCTTTCCATAGCAAGCCAAATTGGATGGTGCCTCTATTTTGTTGTTCCCGCGCATCTAGTTTTGGCGGTCACGTAATCTCAAGTTTCTGAGACACGGTGCAAAGCGCTAGCTTGCGTTGTGACTGCGAGTTCGTGGTCACCGAGTGAGATTGTTGATGTCTGCCTCAGTGCTTGCAACACCGACTTGCACATAATACTTGCACGTGCCGCCAGGCAGATGTACTACACTGTGATCTTCATCAGTCGACCAAGCTGCGTCCTTGCGTGAAGTTTCGTCAGCTCGTCGCGGTTCTTTTGCGCCTCTGCTGCCGTCTGCGTCTGTCCTGCAATGATGGATATCGATTAACATTTGGGCATCGAGTTAGGTTCATTTCTTGGAAAATGTTTTCATATCAAGAAGCCTGTTGATTTTAACTAGATATCACAAGTTCGGGTAGTCAACTAGCATTTTTAGGTTGAAGTACCCAAACAGTTGGGGAATGTGTGGTTACGAAGGAAATCCCCCGATTTGTGGAACTGAGGTGAGTGGCTTGTGTACCACGATGTCCCTCCCGCCCGCACAGGTCTGAGTGTGTGGCACTGCCCGACTAAGCATTGGATGATGGGATGACAATGATGGCTCACCTTCCCTGCCCCCCCCCCCCCCCCCCTTCCCCGAGTCTTGCTCTCCTTCGATTTCTGTTTTCCACGACTGAAACCGGAGCTTAAGGACAAAATTTTAAGAGGCAGAGGACTTAAAGAGGAAATAGACGAGAGCACTGAGCGCCATCAGTTCACACAAGAGTCCCCGTAAAGTTTTGAACAATGTATAGAGCACTGGGACAAGTGCGCCGAATCTGATTCGTTTTGGGCATTTTCGAATTAAAAAAAAAAAAATTACCGACGATTACGTTACTTCCTAATGCGAAATTTGAGCGCAGCAAATAAGCTGTTTCACCTTTTGGATAGATTGAGGCAAAGAAATCGAGCAACACATGTATGCGCTATCACATAATTTTTTTTTTATTTTTCACACGTATTCCTTTAACAAAGACTCCACTAACAGTTCTTGACAGTCATGAAGGATGCTTTGTGGTCGGAGAAATAGACTGATATATGTTCGACTTGGTAAACCAATGCTTGATTCTCAAAGACGAGATCTATACAAGTGCCTCGCGAGGTTGTCACAGCCGTGGGGGAAGCAGAGGCTAAGCGCCGCCGCCGAGAAGACCCTGCCGTTCGCGCCGCCGAAGCGGAGGCTCATCGCCGCCGTCGAGAGCAACCAGCAGTAAGCGAGGCTGAAGCAGAAGCTCATCGCCGCCGCCGAGAAGACCCTGCAGTTCGCGCCGCCGAAGCGGAGGCTCATCGCCGCCGTCGAGAGCAACCAGCAGTAAGCGAGGCTGAAGCAGAAGCTCATCGCCGCCGCCGAGAAGACCCTGCCGTTCGCGCCGCCGAAGTGGAGGCTCATCGCCGCCGTCGAGAGCAACCAGCAGTAAGCGAGGCTGAAGCAGAAGCTCATCGCCGCCGCCGAGAAGACCCTGCAGTTCGCGCCGCCGAAGCAGAGGCTCATCGCCGCCGTCGAGAGCAACCAGCAGTAAGCGGAAGCGGAGGGGGGCGGCGTGTACACCCAGCGGCAAACGATGGGGGCAGAAGCGCGCGCAGCAAGCGGACAACACGATAAAGGGAGGAGGGAAGAGATAGCAGCGACTGACTGATGCCGCTGACGGCGATAGTGAGTCAACCCCAGCTATCCGCCACACAAGAACAGGGGGAGGGGGGGACCCTTTCCTCCTCTTTCTGCATGGCGGCGACGGTGTTCTATGCAGTCACGTTATCTTGACTCTCTAGCGGCGTCAGCGGCATCCAGCGGTATCAGTCGGTCGCTGCTAGCGCTGGGGGGATGAAAGGGGGGCGGAGCTGGTTACGAGGCCGACGCCGACGACGACGACGACGCGAAACCCAGGAACGGACGCCAAAGAGCTGCGCTCTAAAAAAGTCATTTACTGTTGCCCCCCCCCCCCCCCCCCTATATGCTGCCTTGTGTGCATTGTAGGGCAGTTAGTGCATGTGTAGATGTACTACCGTAAAGACCCCTGTAAAATATGGACCTGAATATGACAAGATGACATCTGGGGACAGTAAAAATGGGGGCAGAAGAAAAGTTCTATATGACGCATAAAAGAGTCATGAAAATTTTCAAAAGAAAGGAACTACAGTAAGTATGAAAGGCAAGAAAAATGACACCACCAGAGCTGAAAGCACTCGGCGTAAACATATTATTTGATGACTGTTTGTACCTTAGTCATGCTCATTGGTTGCACTTTCGGAAGAGAGTCCCTTGTCAGAGATGCCCTCCTATAGAAACATCTTTGGTGCCATCGAGCGTGTTTCAAATCCTGCGCGCTGTCCTCATGAATACCAAACATCTGAGACCCTGCGGCACAGTCGCACATGCTTTCAGCGGCTAAGGTAACTTTTCCTTTAAGAGCACCTAAATATCGCTTCCCTGGTCCCAACTTGGCAAGTTGTGCTGATTGTGACAAGGTGGATGTCACCATGGTCAAAATGACGCGGTAGTGTCTCGTCTCATTAGTAAACCTAATGATGATATTGGCTATGAAAGGACCTGTACCACAGATTTGTGCTGAAAATTGTTTGCTTTCGCACACAATATGGGGTTAAACTTTAACGGGTCAGAATAAAAACCTCGTATTATATATAGTTATTTACGGTACTTGGTGAGAAACCTTATGCAATGTTGTACATTCTATACATTTCTTGTACATCTCTCACTGCTGCTTCTTTGACTCTTCAACCAGGGCTTGCATCCTCACATCTCTTCATGGGGCTCACTACTCAGGCTTTATGGGAAGGGCTCGTGCAAGACGCTCAAGGAGAAGAAGGTGAGTCTGTTCACTTTGCGCCAACCTCGGCAACTCAGTGGCTGTGGCGTTCTGCTGCCCGGTGCGAGGTCGCGGGTGCGATACCCAGCTTCGGCGGCCACATTTCTGTGGGGGTGAAGTACAAGAACGCTCTTGCACTTTGCTTCATGCATACGTTAGGAAACCCCAGGTGGTGAAAATTAATTCAGAGCCCTTCACTGCAGCATCCCTCATAATCCACTTTGCAGTATCAGGATGTTAAACCCCGCTCTGTAGCACAACTACAGATTGCCTGGCAGTAAATTCAGACTCCTCAAAACGCAAGTTTGAGTTGAAATTTCTGGGCAAGGTAGTGTGTTTTTGTTGTGAACAGACCGATGAGCAAAGCGAACTTATAGCTGTCATAGGCTCACTCGCCTAATTGATTGTTCATTCGTCGGCGTCCGGTGGTTACCGTCGCAGCAGTCAAAGTGCTTTGCGAATAGTTCATAAAGAAATAAAGAAAATCTTCAGTGCCTCACGAGGGGTTGGACTCCGGGGCAACAGATTTCCAGTCCATAGGTTGTGAAGGTAAAGGGAATAGTGTACGCCTATAGCTATGGTCCAGCACAAATTACGGTAACCCCTCGTTATAATGAAATCGCTTTATTCAAAATTTCTTCCAGTCCCGACTCAAACGCATCCGTGCAGTGCACGAAGCGTTTAACCCGGTTAGAGAAGTGGCGAGCGTAGGCATCGCCGCCACCGAGCAGTGGCGACCCTCTTGCACGTGCAGCATCAAATTAATAGTACCACTGATGAATTAGTCTCACGCTGGCATAGAACAGGCCACAAAGGTACCAAACCCACGACCGATGACCACCTAGTAACGGGTACCAAGGGAGTGCCGCATGCTCCCAGCTGTTTACTGCGGAGCGAACGAAAGCCGTCAAATTCCATGGTGCTGCACACCTGAACCATTATTCACAGTCGCAGTCTAATCGCCAGTGTCCCTTGTGATAGAATCCGCACAAAAAGTAAAGTTTTCCTGACACCTTGTGATGCCAGAAAACTGTGGTTCTCTTGGACGCCAACAAGTGGCCAGAAGACCACGGGCAGACCATGGGGCGCTCTCGATGAGCAAAGTTTCACTGCTCGATAGAGCACTTCTGGCGCTGAAACATGCCAGAAAGCACAAAAGAACTGTCTCTCCGATTATAAGGGCCATGTTCGATGCAAGGAGCTACATTAACAAATCTGGAAGACAACTTTGAGGAAGCCAGTCTAGAAATTTGTTTGCTGCTCGCCATAATCAGCCTGCATCACAATAAAACACCACTTCTAGCCTCGTTTCGCTTTTGACGGTGCAAATCGGCAGATAGCTTTTGGACAACACGAAAAATTTCTAGTGTCGCCAGCGGCGAGTCAGCCTTTCAACATGGCGAGTCAGTGCAAGCTGGTGTTGCCCCGGTGATTTTCTCAAGCCAGTCATGCTCAGTTCACGTCATCCAACTTTAAACAAACAGTCTAAATGCGTGGTAGGGTCATTTAATTTTGTTCCTAGACATTTGTCGATGACACTGACACAATGGTGCGCGAACACCGACACTCAAACCGTAGAATTAGCGCAGCGTCGTCAATAACGGTGCGCCGAAAAACACTTGTTTTGCAAACTTCACAGCTGTACACCTTGGGAAAAAAATTGCCCAATGATCATGCAAAGCCCCTACTGCAACACCGTTCAGTTTTCACATTCGTGCTGCATACCCACAACGAGCGGCTAATAATTTTTTGAACACAACAAGCACAACCGCAGACTCGAGCCACGGCGTTTGCAGCCCTTTCCAGCATGATACTCTTGTAGTCTTCCATGACCTCCACACCCCTCCTATAAAAGCAGCCACTGCCTTCCCTTTCTCATTTGCTCTCCAGTCTGCAAACCATTTGGATGCCAGTCACTTCTCTCACTTGCCTTCATGTCAACTCCTCGCCTCCCACTTTTGCGCCGATATCACATGCATTTGGATCCATGCTGCAGGCCGTGCGATTGTGTGTTATTCGGAGTGCTTCGTTAGGTGTGCCTGCTTTTGTGGTCGACAGCGATAAATGGCTCCGTCAGTCACTGGGCGAAAGTGTCTGACTTTGGAACAGAAAGATGACCAGCCCGACAATGACCGGACTTGCAGCGATCTGTACGGGGCTGTTCATAAAATTGCTGGCCAAGATGTAGAAGGTGACTTTGAGACATTCGCGTTGGCTGATGCTGCTGCTCTTTGGTTGCCCCAGCGACGGATCTGGGTATACTATTTGACACAGTTTGTGGCCTCAACAAGGACGAAGAGCCATGTGAAGTGCCAACTATGGTGCAGACGCGGGAGTACCTACGCCTGCTGCGACATAAGGTTGAATGCATGGGCGGCGACCACGGCCTCGCGCAATGCTTTGTCAAATTAAAGCGGGGGTTGCTCGTGCCCAGTAAGAACTTGAAACAGCCAAAGCTCACTGCCTTTTTTTGCACCTGAATAAAGTTTTGCTTCGTTGAATACTTTGTATTTTGACTTCCTCGCAGTTGTGGTGCAATTAAGGCTCGACTGCTTTAGCTTTTCTCGAGTGGTCGCTTATATTGAATTAGCGCTTATAAAAAATTTTTTCGTCATCCCTTTGATTTCGTTATAACGAGGGATTACTGTATGAACAAGGCGACTATGGTACATGGATGAGTAAATTGGTGTAATGGGCAATCCGAAAGCCATATGTACTGGCTGCATGAGGTATTTGAGAACACGACTTCAAATCGCCATAGACAATAGCACAGAAACCCAGTACACGCATGGGATTGTTCGTTCTTTCTTTCCATCTTTCTTTCTCCAAGTCTAAGCTATACAATTCTTTTAAGAACGCAGGTGCAGCTCCTCTGGCCTACATCATTTCAGCTGACTAACCTGCTAGCTTTTTAATTCGCGTGCCCTAAAGGCCCTTTACAGGCATTACATAGAGGGTTGAAAAAAAAAAAGAACAGCAATGAATGAACGTTGTACATAGCACCGCTAGTAAAGAGGGCTACGCATATAATACCACCAATGGTGAATGTAATAGCACTGAAATTGTCAATTAATAAATCGGAAAAGTTAACTGCCCCAGCCCTGCTTGCAGCAGCACTGTACAAATTGGAGCTGTCGCCGTGCAGGAGGAAGAGCAGCGCATCACAGAATTGCAGAGCAAAGCCAGTGCCAACAGGCCCAACCTGTGCATCCTCAATAAGCTCAAGGAAGAGATGGCGAAGCTGAAGGAGCGGCGGGTGAGTGGGCTTGCACGTATATCTCGTGGTATCACAGGTGCCTAGGCAGTCTACGTTGATAGCGTTGCAACTAGAGTTGCCAGTGTGTAGAGAGCAAATAGTGGTGTATATTCTAGAACTTCTGCAAGCACCAGCGAGTGTGCTGGAACGTGCATTGAGTTTTGTACAAATAGCTGGCATACCTGACCCGTAGATCAGATTTCAGAAACCGGAATCTGTGCTTTTTGGTGCCACTTGTTTTTCTTGGCACAAGTTCTCCCAATAAAGAGTTGGATAGGTGGGTCGCAGTTCTGGCACTGCCTTGTTGTTCACTCGCCACAATGTGGCAATGTAAGAAATACCTTTCTTTCCGTAATTTGCATGTTTGCCCTGCGGCATAAAGTGGGTGTTGCATCTTACAAATTTTGTGGTGTTCTATAAAGTACAGCTAAGATTTGCGATTTGGACCGTATTATGCACATGGTCTGGCAAGAAGTTTGAATGTAATGGAGCAATATTTAGAATCAATCAGGAGGGGTAGCAATTGCCATTTCAGTACCAATGGCATGTTCATGTGATATTGGTCTACGTTGAGCTTCCATTTTCTAATGACACCTTGATCTTTGCTAGTCCTTACTCTATATGCAGATAATCGCAGAGATGTGATTGCTCTAGGTTTTCTCTAGTGATCCTGCATTTTCTAGTATGGGTGTGCGCTAGTGTATTAAAATCACTTTGTATTTTGTTTTTTTATCAGTAATAATGAGACTACATTCCTGTTAAATTTATTGCAAAGATTAATTTGTAATTAGTTTTGATGTGTGCCAATTACTTCATAAGGTAATTAACATACAGTCGAACCCACCTATAACGATACCCGTTTTAACAATATATCGGTTATAACAATGAGAAGCTGCTGCACCGTCAACCTTTGTATGTTTTCCATGGTGAAATAACCCGCTTACTACAATGCCCCAATACCGCGTTATCGGTTATAACGATGAAGTCTGGCTGCTGGGTGTCCGAGCCAAAAGGTAGTGAAATGTGAAATCCTTGACAAGAAAAAAAGGGAAAATGAGAAATTCAAGCCGCTGCATGATGGGCTGCTGCTCCAACAGCCGCCGCGCTCATTTTCCAGCCATCTCCACGCGGCTCTCTCCCTTTGCCCTTCTACCCCTCCGAACACGAATGGGCTGCGCCCATAGCTCTATGCCACCCCACCCTCTGAAACACAAATGGACCGTGCCAATTGTGCCACAAGCAGAACGCTCGCATGTTACTCACTGGCTCCTTGTTCAGCACAGTTCTGCACTCAGCTAAATCGCTCACGTTCATCTTCGTCGCTTGTGTCGATGTCATTCCTGGCCACGCGGTTTCTCAGCCTCGCTTGACTCGCCGCCTAAGTGGAAGATGGCTGATCCGCCCACTGATCATCGGCATATGCGACGTAGCTGGTGAAAAGAAAGCACACAGTGCTTCTAACCGATGAGACGATTGTTGCGGACGTGCTTGCATCAGATAGCGACGGTGACGACGGCAGCGATGACACGGTAGGGCAGGCTCCTCAACGTTGTCCTCACAGGAGGCCTGGCAGATGATTCAGTCCCTCCGGGGCTTCATTTTCGCAAGAAACCTTCTGCTGCACTACGTGGAGCACTTGGATGCCTTGAAGAAGGATGTCGGCAAGCTTCGCGTAAAGCATGCAAGGCTGTCGGACATAGGCTTTTCTCATGCAAGCCAGTGAGAAGTATGTGGCAAGATGCTTGTGGGGATCTCTCCTCAGCGTTTCTTCTGGATTTCTCAAGCTGACAGGCTGCCGCAGCAGCCTTTTCGCAATTTTTAAAAGGCCCCTTTTGGTGCCACCAAAGCGATGCCTTTGCAGTGCTCGCATATCACTTGCCACCCGTGACACCTCTTTGCAGTTGCTACAGTATGTAGTGACATTCTTTAACGCCAACAGCCACGGCTTGTTACACGCAATTGGAGCGCCCAGGAAGCAGTTAAACGAGAACACAATCAGCAGCCGGATGGAGGAAGGTGGTGGGGAGGGGCACTGGCCTGCCTGCTTTTATAGTTTTCTCACGTCAGTTCTGCCATTCTCCTATTTTGATTTTTTCATGCAACCCATTTATAACAATGGAATTTTCGTGGCACTGGAATATTGTTATAAGTGGGTTTGGCTGTATATTCCATTCTTTAAAGCCTGTGAGGGTATGCTCGGCTTGCGACTAGGGCTTAAGGCCAGCTGTCCACAGCGTGGGATCTTGCCTACTTGAGTACGCCGGAGGAAACGGGCGCATGTGCTCCCCAAAACCCACGCGATAAAAAAACACAGCTGGAAGAGTAAGAAATTAAATGTTGGAGGCAGGTTTTCTGTCTGACCATAATTAGCTATATTACAGGCCATTTAGTTGTGGCAACCTTGGGGCAGTAAACATTGTAAAATAATTCATTTGTGAAATGAAGACTGAAAAATCTGCTTGCAGCATTTCATTTCTTCCCCTTTAGCCCATCTAACCATGCCATCAAAGTTATTTTTCACGATGGTATTTCTTTTTTCCATTGTGACCTCAAGCAGTGGAAGTGAAATGAAACCTACTCGAGAATAAATACCATGTTAGATATCAGTGCAATGAGTGAACAGGGATGTAAATATTTGTTAAAGTATCATATATAAAAGCTTTTAAAAAATGGTTACAATATTGACATTTTCCCCACTCAACTTTAGTGAACTGTTCATTTTGACCAAGCATTTCTTAAATGCGAGTTTTGAAGAACTTGGGTGGGATTAGTCTACCTTTCGTAAACATTCTTCAATATGCAGCGAAAATCAGCAGTTTTCAAGCTTTTTACAATAATATTCTCTTCTGCCTTCTTTTCTAACCTTTTTCAGGAGGCAGTGAAGCCCATTGGAAAGTTCATTCCTCAGGAGGCGGAGTTCCCGTCAACGTCAGCGGCAGACCTGAAAGTCGTTGAGTTGTGACTCTGCGGCAGCAGTTGTAGTCAAACATATTCTGGTCACGCGGATTTCACCACCAAGTTCCAGCGCTCGTTCTACCCCCCCATCATTGGCTTTCTGCCTCATCGATCACGCACACATATGTTGAAGCGTTGTGTTCACTTATCCCGTTTTTCTTTTTGCAACGAACACCCCGTGCTTTTATATATTGCAAGGAAGGAGCTGCCAGCACAGAGCCATCTAGTTAGGAAGCGCATTCACAAGTTGTTTTAAGAGAAAGGAATGAGTGCCGAAAGCAGTAGTACTTCGAAAGGGGGCCTACAGGGCTGCCACCTGTTAGCGATTTCTGTCAGTGGTGTCCAGTGCCATTTTTCATATCCTTCTCTCTTTTGCTGTTCCTTACACTCCACTGGGCATCATTCTATCCTGTGGCATGACTCTCTCTTTGTGAAACTCCTTCCACACAGTGTGGAGAACTAGTGATAGTTTGCGCTTTGAATTTCTATTTAATGCCCAGTCGTGACTGCTATTGACAGAGCCGCTTAGTGGCTTTGGTGTTGGGCTGCTGAGCACGAGGTCCCGGTATCAAATCCCGGCCACGGCGGCCGCATTTCAGTGGGGGCGAAATGCAAGAACACCCATGTACTTTGATTTATGTGCACGTTACAGAACCCCAGGTGGTCGAAATTCCCGGAGTCCCCCACTACGGCGTGCCTCATAATCAGAAAGTGGTTTTGGCACGTAAAACCCCCTTTCTTTCTTTTATTTTTTTTTTTTTGACAGCTTAGACTGCTGCAATAAGCAGCAGTGTCCTGTAGTTAAAAGGTTAGCCAAAAACGTGTGAAGCCTCGCTCAATGCTACGAACATGTCGCTAGGCATGTTTCATATCTTAGAAAATGGCTAGTGTGTGCAATAGATGTAAGGCATTCCATAATGAAAAGGAGATTCAACAGTACTACACCGGACACAAAGAACCACAAGGACATAATGCTGCATCCTTACATATTATTTTTTTTTTTTTTTTTCCTGTGTCCGGCGTCGCGCAGTTGAATCTGCTTTTTACCAAGATGTACAAAGCAGCCTAGATAAGCATGCTGTTGAGGCGTTTCGTGTCTGCATCCCTTTACGAATGCTTGTGCTTCAATAGGTTACTTTCTTTCCACTGAAGATATAAACCCCTGTCACACCAGCACTTTTGAAGTCAGTTGAAGCAGTGGAGAGTGTGCAGCTTTGAAAGGATGCATTGAGAAACGTCTAGTTCAAAGGAACATTGAGTTGAGGAAGCTGCCGTTCGGGTTTTGAAGCACACTTATTCTTGCACTGTTTTGTTCTGAAAAGCACTTGTTTACGCAAGGCAACAGTTCATGTTAAGAGCACTCTGGTTTGAAGATCATGAGGCAAAGGCCACAACTTCCTTGAGCTAGCTTGCTCCTTTAACCCTTTCCTTCCGCAGGAAATAACGAAAATTGTACCACATTATCAGAAATTTCTGAGATGCAGCGCAGGCAGCCATGGTTTTAATGCAATTATTCGAGCAGCCAATAATAATATTCGTACAATGCCAGTAACATTGACAAGCATTGCCATCTAGTGTCGGAAACTGCAGCTAGAAACAAGTTGACTGATATATCATTATTCGTTCACACTGTGAGGCATTTTTTTTTTTGTGACAATTATAAACTCATTGGCTTTATCGGTACAAATAGTAGGAAAAGGGTTAAAAGTGTCACTCCTCCTTGCTTCCAAGGAGCTTCAGGATTTGTGACAGGGGTTTAAGTACTAGTATACTAGTTTTTTTTTTTTTTTTTTTTTCAAAATGTGCTCTGCTGCTCCATCAGCTTTTAACAATCAAACAATTGCGCACTGATTTTACACAACCTGCCAATAGGAGCAGATACGGAGTATCAGGTGTGCCTGTTGTGTGGAAGTGAAGCTCATTTTCTGTGCTAGCCAGTCCAAATAATGTTCTGGATGCTGTTCTGGCATCTGTCTCAACGTGTGCATAGAAAAACAATTCTTCCACTTGCAAAGGCTTCCACGTCGTGTGCCGTAGTTAGGATGTCGAAGCGAGTGTTTTGTCCTCCTTTTGAATGGTTTACTGTGTTGGTTGAAGGGGTAATAGTGCTGCAAGTCTGCTACAGTCGAAAGCACAAATCATTATATATTAGACAGTTTTAGCATTGTTGAAATGGAAGTACTCTCCCAGACGCCAGGGGTCATAGGCATGAGGGAACAGCACCAGTGGGGACATCTCGGGACGCTGTGTTTAATTGACCAACATCTACCAGGAATGTTATTTAAATGACCAAAGGTATTCCAATCGTTGATGGAGTAAATGTATTGGCAGCAACATGATAACCAGAACAGGACTTTCAATGAGATGACTTGTGTAACACAAGAACATTTCTAGCACCTTGTGGTTGATTGCGCATTTCAAGACATCGCTACCAGTGTTTCTGTTGTTGGGCATGACCTCTGTTACTCTGACACAGGTGTACACAAGTAGCCTATCGGCTATGCTGAGCCTCTCAATTAACCCTTGTATGGCACTATGGTCAAATGTGAAAGGGAACATGTATTCTACCATCAATTATCACCGGGGGGCGGCACAAGGGCTCTTGGACAAATTTTTGATGCAGAAATATACATGCAATAGCACCAGCAAAAAAAAACTAGTTATATTGGCTTTATTGCTAGTTAGGTGTTTCTTTTAGCAGTGGACTGTACTAGCATACCTATGAAGTGTGCATCATATTTGGTCCCTTTGTTCTGGTTAGCAATAAAATGATTTAGAATGCAACACCCAAAACTCTGCACCTAAGATTGGCCAGCAAAAAAATTTTTAGGAAACAAAACAGCAGCTTTGTAGTGATGTTTTAGCAACCCTGATTGTAGGATACCCAGGGAAACATGAAATCGACATAAAATGTTTAAAGCGGCTGCGTGTGTCACGACATCTGCTCTGATCTGCTGCTGTGGATTTTAAAAAAAATTTTTTTGCTCGGGTAGATATGGATTTGGGAGGCTTATTCAAAACAGCTAGTGGAATTTGCTGAGAGAAAGCCCTGAAAGGTGGTGAAATTTTACCGCACCTCTCGTCATTTAAAACGCCACCTCCTTTGGGAGGGAGACCCAAGAGGCTCACATTATTTCTACTAATTGTTGAACACTTAAAGGTACCAATCCCCCCCTCCTGGAAAGTACATGTTCCCTATTGACCTTGGGGCAGTCCATGATGCGACCTTTTTGATTTGGGTCAAGTGTAAAGCCAAAAACCTCAAAGCTCATTTCGCATTGCTTGGGTTCTCCCCACCATACCACCCAAAGTAACTTGTCTCCTGTTCAAAAACTCATTCCTTGTTTCTGTCATTCAGTGTGAGAGTCTTCGTTGCGATTAATACCAGTTTTTACCTAATAGTTTGCAGCTGTTTTGCATGTACTACTTAAGGGCTTTCATTCCATATAGCCTCTATTGCATGAGGAGACATGCTCGTTTGGGTCCTCTGGGAGCATTCTTGTTGCTACGTCACTCGCTGGTAGGGCTTCAAGAGCATCGGGAAACGATCAATAATCAGGTGTCACCGACCTTGTCGCAGTTGCTTGCTTTTTAACTTGTCACAAGATGGCGATATTGGTGCGTGTATGCCTCTGTTCATGTTATGTTGTGGTGCCTTGTTTAGCCTGCTATCTTATGCACAGTTAAAATTTTTCTAGTTCTTTGTTTGTTACCTTCACGTATTGTTTAATGTGGAAACAGTGCAAGTTACTATTTCTTTAATTTCATCTTGGATGTCGTGAAACGTTCTGCATGGATTGATGCGGCATGGAGCTTCAAAAGAGTCGTTCACACAAAGCATAAGGGGTCAGTTACCCTGTACATGCTGTATCGCCGTTTATTTTCTCAAGCACATTAAATTTTCTATTTGATGACAAAATAGCAGCTACTTAGTGAGCTCTTACATTGTCATGGAGCTTGCCGCACATTTACTAGCGTGGTGTGGAGTGGCCGATGGTTGTGGAAACGTACGAACCTTTTGCTGTTTGTATGCACAGTACTTTCGCCATCCTAATGGAAGTCTGTACTGTTTTTATTAGGCTATTTCGTTTTTAAGTACTGCAAGCCTTCTCGAACTACATTGGGGATATGGACGGTTATGTCATACACCGAGATGGAAGCAGTGGAAATAGAAGCAACAAAACAAAACCACTTAGGGAATGCAGCAGTTGCCTTACCCCTAGTCAGTGCACATATGACGATGTTGGTATGACTTGAGAGCTGCGATTCATGAAAGTGTAGGACTATGCGATTTCGCAATAGAATCAGCTAAACGCAGGAGCCATGCCTTTGATAGGTTTTTAATCACACATTGATGCATTTGAAGCAAGAAAAGATAATTTAATGGGCACGGAAAGAGCAAACTTCTTGCGAAAATTCCGCTATATTAACAAAGATTAGGAATAATTACACGTCTGATAAACAGCCTAACTAGCAGTAATGGCCATGTGTGTGCATGTGCGTTTCGTTCTTTTAAGTTATGGTATCGAAAACGTCGGTTTTCGCAAGTTTTTCATAATGCAGCTGTGCTCATATTTCGAATGTGTAGATTAGAAACGAGGCTCTATAACTGCACTGTGTGAAGCAAGGCTTCTTGCGCTATCTAAAATTTTGTTGTAGTTGATTGTAGTACATTCCTTTTAGCAGTTATAAAAACGGACGCCACACAGAGAACACGGCACGCTCAAGTGTCTGTCGTGTTCTCTATGTAGCATGTTTTCTCGTGCTGTGAAAAAGAATTCCTAGTAAACATATTGTAATTGGTCTTTAATAGCAGAAGGTATTTCCCTGCATGGCTTTGACTTAAGGGTAAGGTTAGCATAGCAAGAAGGTCATCACGGTGGCAATCCATAAAGTAGTGCCAGATAGTCAGCCTTTCATTGTCAACAGTCGCCACTGTTAACCATGATGCCGTAGTTCTGCTTTGGGGGCCATGTATATGCGAGCACAAACATTCAGTATGTTGGGACAAAGAATCGCTTACACAGGACACTTGGCCTGTGGTTTTAATTTCTATCTTTTAAAATTTTAGATGACTGTTCAACCTCAATTTACAATCTTTTGTATACCTGGTAGTTGCTGTGTGATTTTTGTCTTGGCAAAGCATACAATGTTGTTTCGAGCACCTGCATATTAAGGAGCTCCTGATAATTGAAAGTAATTGAGTAAATTTCAACTCAGGAGAGTGAAGTTACAGTCGCATTTGCTTGTGTGTGTGTGTGGCCGATTTTTGCCGCTGTAATTCAGCACTCTTCGGGATTCGGTGAAAAGGGGTGTTTGACAGTATACATGCGGCCTTTGCCCTCTGAACTCCACCTGTTCATGTCAGCCATTGCATATATGTATTTTTTTCTTTCATTTTCTCGGTGTTTCAAAACTGTTTTGATAAATAGTTTAACCGATCGCTGCAACCATTGCCTACAGTCACATTTTCCAGGCAACAGGAGCAAAGCCATCGCTTTAAGTCAGCCTTGTACACATGGATTGTGTGATTATCTGTCAAATGAGCTTTTTGTAATTGTCTTTGTCTTGATCATTGTCTGGTGGTTGGCTCTGTGTTTCTTGTTTGTGAGCCATAAATTTTCTAAGAAATTGCACAATCCACATTTCTTTGTTCCCATCCCTGTGTGAGGCAGCTATAGATCGCCCTTAAATTTTTGTGTCTAGTCTACCTTAGCAGTTAGTTGTCATGCGTTTATGCCTTTGTGGATTGAACACAATAAAGTGACATCCGTTTGTGAAAGAGTGGTGGTGTTCTTACTTAGCAAGCATCTTGCAATGCCCTCGAGTCCATCATGCGGCAAGTATTGCGCTGTTTCAGCATATCTTATCTTTCTGAACAGGCTTACCATTCATAGCCTCAGAGAGTTCATCTTGGGGGTATGTACTGTTAGTGCATGTTTTGCTAACATTCCTAATCATATATGACAAACTACACAGCAATGGAGTGTTTGTTTCTGCAAACACTTACAAAAAAATTAAGTTTGTGCCGCTCGTGCACTTCGAAAACATTCTCTGTTGACTCACCTGTGACCAGTGCATTGACATTGTGACACTCTGAGAGCTCTGAAAGGACGTTCATTTTCGCTTGTTTGAGGCACGACACAAGAAAACTGTATCACTAGCAAATACTGCCTGTGCGCAAGAAAGCTCAACCAGCGAAGTTCAAGACGTCGTGACCTAGAACGGCACCGTGCGGCGCATTTCTCTATTCAGTTCAGTTTCCTAGACTTTAGGTTTATTTTAAGCAACCATTTATACATAGTGAGAAAAAGGGGTTGTAATGTATTCATTGTCTCAGAATCCTAAAAAGAAATA
Source organism: Dermacentor variabilis (assembly GCF_050947875.1). NCBI lineage: Eukaryota > Metazoa > Arthropoda > Arachnida > Ixodida > Ixodidae > Dermacentor > Dermacentor variabilis. Next base: position 105,525,136 of record NC_134570.1, read on the forward strand.
TCCCTGGAGTTGCCCACAGTGTTTCTGCTGAAGGTAATTTCAGATATGTTTGGACAATCAGTTTTTTGGGAGGGAGAGGGTACCATAGACCACAGAAACTCTGAATAAGGAATCTGCAGTATTTAATATAACATAGGTCATTGAACTGGTTTATTATATAAAATTCATAAGTGGTTTCAAGGCGACAGAGACTGTTTTGATCGACAGTATACATTGTCCACGAAAATTTGAGTTGGTGTATTGTATGATGGAGAACTGTCTCTGGTGGCCTTTTCCACTTCATAAAAAAATGTATTTAGTAGTGGGAGCAAGTATTGAAGGCCAAAGTCTAATAGAAAAGACAAAAGATATAGTTATGCAATAAGATTGGAGAAGACCCACATTGGTAAGACAATGAACATAAGTGGATCAAGTCGATTAGTCTATTCAGAAGTCGCAATTGCTCAAAGATGGGACAATTTAGTAGGCTGAGGATAGCATGGGTAAATGTACAACAAAGCGGAAAAAGCACAAATAAATTTGTGCAAAAATCATTGGATTGTCAATTTATTAAAGGAATGATGCGCTTAACAACATTTGTAGCACTGCGTGGAGATATTTAGGTAGGGCTTGTCATTTCATTGCATAATTCTGTCGAGAACGGAGCCGTTAACCAACACGTCTCTGGTGGTAGCAGCACGTGTACCACAACATGTGCATGTGCACTATTTGTGTGGGCACTTTTGTTCCAGCCTTCGACCGGCAACTGCCAACCACCGACCACAAAAATGTGCAAAGGAGCCAAAGAAAGCTATTGACTTTAAAAAGGAAAGCTTGCCAGGATATTTAATTTAGGGGGGCTGAAGGTGCACCTCCCTTGGCAAGGATCATTTTTCCCTACCCTTCCCGCCGGTCCTACCCAACCGTCAGATTTAACTGTCTGTAATGCTAAACAATCTCCTTGACCTGCACAGGCACTGCCCTGAAAGACATGACGGTTCCTCAGTGAAGGAAAAGTATACTCCGTTTATCACAGAACACCACAACAGTTGGTGAGGAGCACACTCAAGAGAGGAGGCTACGATAATGGTCGGGGAGATTTGAGGAAACCATCCTGATGCGCAAATACATCTAGTAAGAATACAGCTTTTCTTGCAATGGCAGTCACAGACACACCCCAGGCTAATTACCGTCGTCGTCGTCGCCGTGATATTCCGTATAAATTAAGTCCAAGTCCAAGTACGGTAAGATCCTATCGCGCCTCGCGGCGCCGTCTGCGCATTGGAAAGCGTAAGAGGGTGATGCTAAACTCCCTAGATAACTTTTAAGCAGAAAATATCTAGGGGCTTTAGGCAAACGGAGAAGGATGGTGGCTTGATGGGCGGCGTCTTTTCTGCGATATGCACAAAGAAGCGGCCTGGATAATCATCCGGTGGGCTGGTCAAGCTGCTTCGAGGCTGCTAGCTAAATAAAATGAACAAGTCGAAACAGCGCTTCGTCTGTGCTCTGGTTCCCTAGTGAAATGGTGCAACCCACTTCGGGGGTTCGGCCATGAATCGCGCGGTGAAGGAACTGTCAGCAACTTCTTTTTAATAAATTCGGGTGAAATAAAATACGTATCTTGCAGATGGGGCTTATAGAGTGTACTGTTTCTTCGTGTTCCTCATCCTTTGTCTCGTTTTCTTCGCGCTGGTGAAGGTTTGCTTCGAGATCATGAACCGACTAACTCGCATCAGAGTCCTTTTATACGCATTTTATACAAGAATGCACAGTGCTCAGCTATTAAACGCGGTACTCGGACAGCATGGTGGCCGGCACTTTTTGCACCACTGCTGGACGCTGCAGACACTGAGCTGATGCATTTTTGCATTACATGTAAGTGAGAGGTTCTTTTTTTTATGCACTGTGACTTACCCCACACTTTCCCCAACTAGCGATCCCTCAACGCTCACCGGTGGTGCAAAAAGAAAAAGCGCCGGCCGCCGTGCAGTCCGAGTATCGCATTTCAATCGCTGGGCGCGCGCAAGTTACGACCGAAACCGAAACGGTTTCTGCGAAGACAGAACAGAGCCGATCTGAGCGCAGTCGTATGCAATGTCATTTGTATCCACGGTCGCAGCCATGGTCGCAGCCTACGATTCCCGTGTGATATGACATCTGTGGCGCGCAATTTTTCGCGCTGATTTGTGCGTGTTATGACTTGACCGACCGCTTCCGGCTGCTTCCTGATTCTACGGCAGGCATCCTATCGATGGTTAAAATGCCCGCACGACCCAGCGGTTAGAGATCTGGAGAAATTGGCGCTTGACGGCTGCCAGTCGAAAAGCGTCAGGTAAACAAGACCATGTTGGTTTCCATCACTGCCGCCCTTGTTGGAGGGGCCTGTGTAGTTGTTTAATTTCCAGGAGCTGTTTCGTTGACGCGATAGAATGTGTACATGTTCGAAGTAAAATAATAAAAGAATTTGTTGACGGCGTGTGTCATTTTGCGTTCGTCGGTGCCCGCGTGACAGTAAACTTTAGCAGTAGCGCGCCAGCGTATTGCCGAATATGCCCTTATATAAGGGCGTCGTGTGTTGCTTGTGTCACCTGCATGCATGTTTCCGCCGTTCCCAAATGCGTGCATGCAAAATGGTTGGTGAGCTTTTTCTTTTTAGTTATGCGATAAGGCCGTCCTCATTCTGTGGTAGTTCGGTGCAGTGGTCGTACAAACTAAGAGCTCGTACTAGCGCCCCGCCAGTGTTGGTTTCGATTAACCTAATTAATCTTTTTTATGGTCTTTGACTTAAAGATACGATGGACGTGGAAGCGGAGAGCTCTGCCAAAAAGGAGCCCCTCTACATCGAGTCGCACGCTGTATACTTTCCACACACACCGTACCAATCCCAAAAGATGGTCATCATAAAGGTGAGCGCGAAAAATTCTTTAATCTGTGCTGGTGACGTTTGCCATACGCCTAGCAGGCTGCTCCAAATGACGAGGGTGGCACATGAAATGATACATTCGTACATGGCACACTTGCGCACAACGTTCGCAATCGCACGCGGGCCAGCTTCTCCGAGGAAGGCTGAGAACGCCACTGTTGCTCACACCAGCTCTGCTGTAAGCAGTGGCGTAGCAAAGGGTGGGGGGGGGGGGGGGGGCGTGGGCCCCGGGTGCACGGGGCCAGTAGGGTGGGGGGGGGGGGGGGTGAGGTGTATGTCATATACGTCTGAAGACACCCGAAAATTGTCGATATCCTCGCCTTCCTCGACTACACCCGGGGGGGGAGGTGACAGAAGAGCTATCGGCCCCGGGTGCCAGATGACCTAGCTACGCCACTGGCTGTAAGGAGCCGCCTTGTAGGTGTAGAACAGATTTTATAGTAGCCCTTGAGATTGCAAAGCACCTGTAGATGTGCCAAACATGATACAAGCCATCACGAAGGTTAGGTGATTTTTGGTGAAACACTTTGGTGAGAGACGAGTTGACCTAAGCATTTCATTATAGAGCTTTTCTTTTTCGCACACATGTCTGTTGCCATAAGAAATGACACTTTTGTGTTTAGGACTGTTTATCACATTACCTAAAAAGCTGCACTAGAAAGGTCTTCGTGCATTGTTACGTTTCAAGAAAGGTATTGCTTCATTTTGCTCTGTTTTGTAATTTGTATTTTCATTCGTGCAGACCTGTGGCTTTTTACCAGTTTGTCCCAAGTAATAGGGATGTCTATTACTAATATGCCTTAAATAAACACGTGTTGACTGATATGCATGTGCAATGGTTGGGATCACTGCAAATTAAGAGTATTGACAGTGCAAACAGGGCAACTTTCTTTTTGTTACAAGGGGGGTGACTCTAAATTTGTACCTATCACTTTAAATTGGAAAAACATTGCACAAGTGCTTTGTTCCACTGTGCCTTACAGGTCCTGCAGGGCTTGAGGAATGGAAGGAATTGCCTCATCGAATCGCCCACGGGGAGTGGAAAGACTCTGGCCCTGCTTTGCTCATGCCTGGCTTGGCAGAAGAAAAAGAAGGGTACGCAAGAGCACACATTTTACTGGAAGAATGCTCTCTTATGTATGTTCCTCAATGTAGCAAGAACTCGCGCTGCTTTGCTCAACAGTATCAACAATTATCAACATGTTCTGATTAAGGTCTGATGTGCCATATCCCAGCAGTTGCTATTTTGGAGTGCGACACTGGCTTGGTAGGCACGTGTCAAGGCCATCGGCGTTTTCGTACATGGCTCCATGTGTACTAATATTGCTGGCCTAAGGCATCAAGTGCATAGCAGTCGTGGCCTAACGCGCATATAGGGGGCTGCCTTCAGCTGTCATCCAAAAGAAGAAGAAAATGGAAGTTTGTTTGGCCTTCCGGTGGTAGGGTGCTCGATTGTAGCGATGTGTCTTTTGTTGTGACCTGTGTCGCTTGCCAAGCTTACTAAAAACAAAATTAAAAGTGGCCTTTCTTGTGTGTTTCAATATTGCTATTTGTTGTTCACTATGACTGCCTACAAAGGAAAAAGAAGACCTTTGTACTGTTTTACAATGTTGGTGATGTAAATTCCAGGTGTCTATGCAATAATAATTTCTGTCTGCAACAATACCAGAACTTTCCTAGAAATACTGTCTTGAAACTTTTTTATATATGCTAATGTCCTCTGAAACAGGGATAACAGACCATTGTAATAATAGTAATAATAATACCTTTATTAACAATGAGACATAAAATACATCAGTCAGGCCTGCCAAAGCCACAGAGGGCTTGACCGGCAGTCAGCAAGAAAACACAAGGTGATGCTTGCAATTCTAAGTCGAAACTTTCAGCAAAGCAAATAGTGAAGGGAAACAGTATAGAGTATGGCAAAGTTCACAAGAAAAGATCGAGTTATAAAAGGTATGTGACATGATAGTATACAAATGTGTCATGACAAGTTCAAGCACAAAATTGTGGTTAATTAGAAGTGTGCATTAGGGATCTTTCTAAGTTTGTTCTTGGAATCAGCCTCAAGTACATGTTGTGGCAGTCAATTAAAAAAGATATGTATATAAAATTCTCGCCTTTTTCCATACCTAGTTGAACACCTAGGGATTCAGCAGTGTTGATTTGGTCTAAGACTGCGAGGAACAGAGTATGGCACCTTAAAGCAGCTTACTCAAAAGTGCCTGAAAACAACTGTCTCTGACAACATCGCATTGAAATCAGGCAAAAGCAGTGCGTAACATAGATGTTTTTGATTACAGATATCTATATCATAGGCAATAATTTTTAACAAGGAAAGCTAAAGACGGTCCACTCTGTTGTGCCATCGAATTGAGCAATGCCCATATACCGTCATGCCGTGCCGAATAATGCTGTAAGCTCAAGCTTGTGCAGTTGTCATTCAGATCAGTAATGGTCAAAAGGTATCTTATACATAATGCATGGCACAATACACAGCTTTTGGCATATGCGAGCTAGATGGGCGTTCCATGAAAGGTTACTGACAAAAAAACCGACCAAGTTATCTTGCAGTTAGACATGAGGTTCACAGGTTCACATTAACATAGCGAACAATTGAAACGCGCATAAATGTTATGGAACGAAATAATCTCTGTTGTGGAAACATTTACAGCATCATAGTTAGCTGCACACCAGTCCATTGCCTTTGTAACTCCGGTTCGCAGAGTGGAAATGGCATCTGGATAAACTTGATGCCCGCGCTAATAAAACAGCGTCGTCAGCGTATTGATAAACAAAAGCAGGTATAGCATCGGCAAGATCATTGACATACTATAAGTTAAATAACAATGGACTTAATATTGATCTTGGTGGAACCCCAGCCTTTAGTTTGGAGACAGAGCTTCGGAATTTTCCTACGGAGACATACTGTTGCTGGCCTTGCAGAAAATTTTCTAAGAGAAGTAGAAAGTGCCCTCTGAATCCAAGCGATGAAAGCTTTTTTAACAAAATAGTGGGACACTGTCAAACGCTTTATGCTCAACAAGTAAAAATGAACAAGCTATCTCATTGCTCACAAAAGCCCAAATTCAACATATGAGAAAAATTATCTAACAAAGCTTGCATGTTATGGCCTCCTAGAAAACCATACTGTTGGGGGGGACATAAGGCCCTGCTTATCTAAGAAGCTTGTCATAATGATTACCAAATGTTATTCTAATGCTTCTATCTGTAATTTCCAACCTTCTGTCTGTACTGCCTTTATGTAAGGGTGTAATTCTTGCAGTTAATCATTAACTGTGGAATTGCACCACAGTTAAATGTCCATGTTAATAATTTACCGAGTTTTATTAAATTTCAATGTGGGCAGCTGTGACGTGCAGGCACCGTTACAGTGTATCGAAGGCACAGCTATATACGAGGGTGAATCGGAAAGTCTTTGCCCCTATTTTTTATTAGCGAAAATGAAGTGCATACAGGTATCTGCAAATATACGTACTATTCTACGTACCTTACACTATTTGTCCACATAGTCTCCACATCGGTTCAGACATTTGCCCCATCGCAGCGCTAAATTTGAGAGACGTCGTCAGTCGGCGATGCAGGCAGTCCCCCCAAATGTTTATTGTCATGCAAGTCTTCACGGCCTTTTGCAAACTCACAACACCACCACCTCACACTTCTCAAAGCGAGAGACCTTTCCCCATACAAAGCTGCATTTCTGTGTGGATGTCCATGGGTGTTCATCTCTTGCTCCATAGAAAATTAATCATACTTCGTTGCTCATACGCTGTGGACTTGTGAAGCACAACCGTCATCTTTGACAGCTGACAGCAGCGCCGTGCTGCGGAGCTGCCGGCAGATAAGGCCGGGCCGGTCCAAGAAAGGCCCACCACTGGGAATGGATATGCTGACTTCGCAGTTGCAGCTGTAATTTGGTTAAAAAAAATAATAAGGGCGAAGACTATGATTCGCCCTCGTATATTAAAGTGTACCCATGAAATATTGAATCTATCAGTGATAACAGCTGACTTGGAATGTTTGACAATATGGTGGCGCAGCAGCTTGTACACAGTACCGTGGAGCATAGGTACAGCATCAGGTTTCTATGCACCCAAGTGCGTAGTCTCATCAAGGCCACTACATTTTTCAAGCTCAAAGCGAGACCTGAAACTGAAAAAATAAAAAAAATAAAAAAAAACACTGAGAGCCAGTGGGCTATATAAAGTTTCGTTGAACTTAAAAAAAGAACAAAAAAATTGGAATTAGCCTTCTTGGCACAGTGTTTGGGCACTGCCTCCCTGACGAATCTTGCATATAACCCTTGGCCCTCAGTTCCCAGCAGCTGAGGAGCACATCACCAAGGTGGTGGTCAGGCCTGCAACTTAGCAGAGGGTGCTAACAACCACTTAGCACTGCAGCTCCGTAGAGGCTGCAAAGGGCAGGGGTAGCACCGCTACATCCATTCGTTGTAAAGCAACAAATCAGCTGTCGAGGAAATTCCATGATTGTGCAAGCAAATTTGCCTTGACTTTTCTGTAGAGACATATGCGGTACATATGAAAGATGTGAAATTTGGCTGGGACATACGGCATGCCTTGTTACAGAGGTAATTTAGTTGCGGAGGCATCCACAGCAGAAGCATTTCACTGTATTGGCATTGTTATGAAAACTGTAATGATAGTTTTGATTGTTTGCACACATCTACACTTTTTATATGTATCGACTGTCGAAAGCAAGCCACACATAAATAATATAAATTGCTAAAAGAGGTGCATAAGAATGCACTGTACGCGCACAAAGAAGGTAGCTTTATCACGCTATAGGGCAATTGCATTAAAGGAATACCAAAAACTATTTGATAATTATTTGAAAACAAACCATGCAATACCAGAAAATATGGCTAATGAGCCATTTAGAAAGTGACTACTATGGTGTTTGTCCAAAAGCTTTTTAAAAATCTGGCTATAGAAATTTTGTTTGAGAAACAAATTATTTGTGACCGCTAGCCAGTATTGATCATATTTGACTTTTAAGATACACCATTTTTCTCATGCAGAGGCACAAGTGCATTTTGTGTGTTTCTTTTTTGTCTGCTTCTGTATGAACACTGTCTATCATTAGTTTTGTAGTTGTTGCTGTCATGTCTCTCATCTCACTTTGTTGTCCTTCATTTTGTCCTACAATAATACATCGCATGTTATTTTGTGCATAAAATGTGTATCTATTGCAGACTGTGAATGCAGAAGCCTTTGTCAGGTACGAAAAGCACCGTTTGATTCTGGTTCTTTTGCTGCGTATGTATGCAAGAAAGAAGTGTACTCCTACTACTGCTACAACAGAAGTAGCCCATAAGAAGGGCACGCTCAGCTATCGCTTCTTTAGTTCGTCTGCACATTACGAGGCTTTATGAGATGTTTGCCAGTGATAGTTGTGGTGCACTGCTGACTCCCTTCTTTGCGCAGTGACCCATCTTTTGTTGCATTTCAGAAATTTATCAAGCTCAGGTGGAAAAGATGATGCAGGAAATGCAAGGCAAGTCGCCCTTTCTGCCTTCCCGTGTCCACTTACATTTTTGTTGCATATATAGGTGCCTTGATGTAACAGACTGTGTTGTCCATAGCCTTTCGTAACTGTTCACCCTGCATAGGTGCTCTTGTCTGCACGCGTCCTACCAATTTGTGCCAATATTGTCACCGACAAATTCTACTCCTTCGTGGCTCAGTTTCCTTTCCTTTGCTTGTTGTAATTGAGTCACATGTTATGGCTCAACTTGCCACTTGCAAGTTTAAGCACTTGGTGCACGCTATTTTTCTGTTTGCATTAGTTTTGCTGTCATGCGTTGAGAGAATGTTATTCAGGACTTATAATGAGTTGTGAGAATAACTCTTTCCCAAGACACAAATGTGCTGCTTCGCACTAATGCTCACACTGATTGTTTGCAATTGTTGGCCGGTAGAAGAGGTTTATGTTCACTGACTCCCGTCTCGTCATTTCGCTGTGGTTTGAGCACACAAACACAGCACAGAGGACCATGGCCAGCGAGAATGTCAGTAGAAACACACTCGTGCTTGTTCACTGCCGAGTCAGCTGAGCTACCGGTGGCACTCCGTAATGGTGGACCGGTGTCCCAGAATTTCAGGCAGTGATGCAGGTGCAAACTATCTGTAAGCGTGGCTTCGTGAATCATTTGCAGTGTTTTTTTTTTTTTTTTGTAAACTATAGGTCATTCACAACAGTTAAACCAGCATGCCAGTTGACAGCTCAGTTAGAGCTGCTAGTTTGGCTATACGAGCTTCGCATAAAGTTTTATTCGCCGTCTGGTAGAGCCGCTAGTAATATATCTATTTTGTGAACTCTAATGGTCTCTTCCTTTCAGATTCAGCTAATTAATCTGATAGTGACTGCACATATTTCGGGCGTTGGTATCTTAGCCTTCCTTTCCTTTTTTTTTTTTTGTTTACTCACAGCCAGGCAGTATGACATGGAAGGCACTCCCCTGTACGATCCTAGACACACAGCTGTGGCATTGGGCGGCGCCACAAGCAAAGGCTCCAGGGTGCATGGAGGCGTGAGCTCTGCCACACCATTGAAGGAGCAACAGTCGCCAAAAACTTTTAAGCCCCTCACACACCCAAATCATTCTGTCATGGCAGCAAGTGAGCCGGGAGTGACATTGGCCAGTAAGCTCTCCGAAAAGGCAAACAGTCCATCTCGTGTTATGTCTAGTGGAGCAATCCAGCCGTCAGACCATCAGGGGATGTTGGCATCAAGTCAGCATGCCATGGTGAGCCAGGCTGTTGCTTCAACAAGCCAGGTGTCTGTTTCGGCAAGTCCGTCGCCTACGTTACCCCCTGCCTTAGCTGTCCATCTTCCTGTGGCCCTCGGAGGTGTGCTGCCGGCGTCCCCAAAGCCAGGCACAAAATATGTCGTCGTTCGCAACTGCACCAATCGAGCACTGGACCTGAACACAATCCTGTCATTGCCTGAGCTGAAGACAAGCAAGCAGACGGTCGTCATCCAGGCAAGCCGAATGACACCTGCCAAACAGGAATCGGCTGGTTTGTATAAAATGCTTTTTGTATCGCTTTGTTTTTTTTTATGCTGACAGGCTTGGGACCATGGATGCATATTGGGCTGTCTTACGTGCACTGTGCTGTTCCTGTACTTTTCTGCTTTGGTGATAATTTTTTCATGTCAAAGAACAAAAAGAAAAGGAAGCACTAATTGATCTGCCAATAACATTTTGCTGTGATAGCTGTTGTGTATTTATACCCGCAGTCTCCAAGTCCGCTGGCAAGCAGTATTGGTGCTGTGCGTGTTCTCTAGTGTCCCAAATGCAAAACATGTGAACTGTGAAAGGCATCGCTGATGAAGGCCCGTAAATTTCTTTCCTTGTGTTCTCTTCCACAGGTTTTGCTAATCGGTCTGCTTGCTAAGTCAGATTGTTGAAAGTAATCAATAGGAAAGTGTGGCCCTCAGTCACACGCATAGTGGCCTGTGCACTTTTTCCCGAAGGCTGTGGTCTGTTTTGGCGAGCTATAAATGCCAAGTAATTTTTGTTATTGCTGTCGTGCTTTTTGCTTCACTATGGACTGTGGCATGTATGTATTGAGGCACGAGTACTATGCTTTGCAAAAACTTGCAGGTGAACCAGCGAAGGTGCAGCCTGTTCGAACTTCTTTTCCACCTATGGATGACGACGATGATGACTTTAAGCCAGCGAAGAAAATACGCCATTCTACAAACATTGTGAGCCATGCCCTCAGAGTATTTAGCTGTATTGCCTCCGTAATGCAATGTACTATATTTACTCGTTTCGAATGTGCATGTTTCTCACTGAAAGATTGACGAAATGTCTGTGCATGCATTAAATTTGACTACAAAACCATAATTGCAGTAGCAACAAGCTATGGTTGTTGGCATTAAACATTCTTGTGATCAGATCCACACATTGTGGCAGCAGTAGTGGCTAAGGTTGCTTTCTGTTAACCAGTCACTTTTCGGTATACATTTAAGGGGTCTCTGAAACAGTTTTTGTCATACACCTAGACACAGGGAGTTTCTCTCAAGGAATGCTTTCTCATAAGACTTTCGTGTCAGCACGCTATAATAACGTAGGTGTGAGGGGTTAAGCGTTACCCTCCTCTCAAGCCATGGCGTTCTCTCTTAACTTTAAAAAAAACACCATGCGGCCATTGCTATGTCCCGTCTCCTTCAAGCGGGGATGCAAGTGTTGTCTACTTCCAATTCATTTTAACCGAGTGTGTTCCTGCGTGTCTTTCCTACACCGTACTTATCATTAAGCTGGGGCTACATGGAGTGAAATTTAAAGACAAACTGTATGCGGTGGATGCAGGCGCATCGGCATTGTGCACAATGTTCGCTGGCTTATTGTTATTATTCTTTAATGTTACAGGAAACGATAAGAGGCGGATGCTGCCGTCGGTGTTCGCCTTATCGCTGCGAGTGTGTACACAATGTACAAACTACAAAGTAGCTGTTTCCGGCATTATTTCAGTTTGATAATTGCCCTGTAACGTAAAAATATCTGATACGTGTGTTTACAATTGTCTCTCTATTATGCTCGTAACATTTCTTTGCAGCCGTCAGCAGTCTAGTGAAATGGGCTGTTTATAGCGCTTTTGCTAATAAAATAAATATAAAATACAAAATAAATAAGTAAATAAATTATAAATATGGAGGGGAAAAAGAAAGAGTAAATCCACCGGGAATCAAACCCACACTTTCAGCGTGGAAGTGAAATATGGCACTAGTACACCAAAGTCTAACTCAAGATGGCAGCTTTCTGACGGACGTTTTAACTCATTGTAAAACACATTCAATTTCCTTCGCAATGCTTCTTTTCCATATCTCAGCTTGTTGGATATTTTTCTATTTTCATTCTTGGCAAATTATATACTAAAAATTGTCTCTCTGAAAAATGCTAAACCTGCGGTTACCGCTGAAAGCGACTTTGTTTTCAAAACTCAAAACTGCGGGTGACCGCTGCATGGACCAAGGAGGTTGGCGTTCACACCGACCTGCAGCACTCGTGTCTTCTCCAGTTTAGTCACTGCAGTTTACTCCCTGCACACACCTGCAATGCAAGACGAGCGTAATACGGCGCTGGTACCATTCATGTTCCTGCTGCAAAATAAGACATTGCTGCTCCTATTTTGATGTGAGAACTCCTCCGTGCCACATTGGCTGCCCCATTGCCAGAGCTGTTACAGACAGCTCATTCTCAGGCTAAAGGTTGCCATTAGTTTGAAGTCTAGATTTATTACATGTGTGTAGTTATTTTTAAGGGTACACAAATTGCTATGCATACATACGCTGTTAAAAATAAGCTTAATGCAGCGGCATATTTCAAGCATTTCGAATGACGCAACGAGGGTAGCCAATCGTATAGGTCGACCAACTGTTGTCACATGCGCCCGCTGCATAGCAGGGAACTAAAAACTCAGAACAGTGGCGTCGCTGCGATCGGTAGCAATGCACATATTTAAGACCTTATAATAAATTAAATTACACGCTTCTTGCGGAACACATATATGTGTCACTTAATGATCAGAAGGACCTACTCTAATGACTCAGTTCGCTTGTACAATCGAATCTCAATTATCGAACTTGAAAGGGCCTGAAAATTTGTTCAAAATAAAAGAATTTCAAATTAAAAGAAACTAATTGAATGGAGGACTTACCTGCAGTGGTGCATGCGCACTAAACTGAAACATGAGTGGGGAAGCTCCAGAAGATTTAGTCACACGTGTTTGCAAACTACACTCAACGTCCCATTTTTCAGACTCCCTAGGGACTGCGAAAATGTCCGAAGAAAACGAATACATGCCTTTTGCTGCCCCCAAGAGCTCAAATTGCCACAGGCACATCCGAAATGCTCTAAAGGCTTTCCAGTGCACCTATTAGGCGCATCGTGCTCGTACTGTGATAGGAGGCGGCGGGTGCACGCGTGTATAATTCAAGGAAACATACCATGTCCGGTAACAATTGCCCCTTCTAACTTTTGTTATGCTTTGCCGCCTAAGACTGCCGTATTGGGGTGAAGCTGACTTATGGAAACCGCATTATGCAGAGCATCATGCTTTCCGCGCTCCGAAGCCATTGGTGAGAATCACAAAGGTGGAATCGGTACCGTTGCTAACAGCGGCGAATTGTTTCAATTCAAAACATGTCAGTGAACAGCAAGAACTTGGTAGCGAACGTCAGAGTAGCTAGGCCTAGCGTTGCCGCAGTGTGGCTACGGCTGCCAGCGCATGTGCGTGCGGGGGCGCCAGCTTGAAGCGGCGAGGTAATCAAAATGGCGGTGGCGGTGGCTTCAATTAATGCTATTTCGGACCAACGGTCATGGTAAAGAGTCCGAAAAATCGGACGGCAAAGGTTCTTTGAGTCCGAAATTTCAGATGTTCTTGTACACTGATTCTACAGGGTACATGACAGGTGCCGGGAAGGCGTCCGAATTATCTGGCATGTCCGAAAGATTGGGGGTCCGGAAAATCAGTCGTTGACTGTACAGTACACTCGTCACTAACAGAAGTAATTGGGGATGCACGCCTGTAGATGCCTGCGCACAAATTTCCGCCTGCTTTTTTTTTTTCTTCGCTCGCGGCATTGAGACGTCTCTTCTAAGCTTTTCCTCTAGTGGGATCAGAGCAGTGCTGATCGGAGGGGCCGCCATGTGATTTGACGCGCTGCTGAGAACAGTGATAGAGCGCAGTATGTTCGAATTAACTGTCGCAAATGCATGCGCGTTTGAATTATTGGCTGTTTTTGTCCATTCAAATACACATAACTTTCACGGGACCACAGTGTCATTTCAAGTAAACCGAAAGTTTGAATTAAGTGGGTTCAAACTAACAAGATTTGACTCTACAACATTGTCAAAATCCTTTCAGGGACGCTTTAAGAAATGTGACATCTCAAATGCAATAGATGGCACGAAAGACGAGGTGCTCTGGGGCTGTTGTTAGGGATAAGGAGGCCTCTGGCAGTGACAATAGGCAATGCCCGGTTCACTGTAGCTCAGATGCTATAAACTTTCTCTGGTCAAGTCGTGACAAATCGTCATTACTTTATCTCTCTTACCTCGAAAAACTAGTTTGTGGAATGTCAAGGATGTTGCATTTGTCGTTTATCATTTATTAAAGCATGAGAATCTGGGTGCATATTGCAGCCAAGGTGCCTTAGAATAAGTATGATACATCTCATTTCTTTTGTCAGGGCAGGCTTAAGCATATGTGCATGTTTAGCCCCATTCTTCCTGATACTCCATTACATATGTACCAGGCAACAGTGCGTGGGCTCTAGCCTTCTCTCCCTGCTTGTATTCTCACCCCAAAAATTGGCGTGTTTCTTTAAACAAAAGATATGCGTATGTGTCATTTAATTTAGTCCAACATTAAGTCTCACACTCTTATCTTGCGAAATACGACTTAATTATTAGATGTAAGGCATTGCAGATCTGGATCTACTTACCATTGAATGCGTAGAGTGGCGCGTGTCTGCCACTAGCGGCCGCCACTTGCATTTGTGACCATAGCATCAGTACATTGCATACTGGAAGCGCAGAGGTGCTCAAAGTTATTTGTGATTTGGCAAAGCCTTATATCCACAAGTTGTGTATAGGGAGTCTTCGCATGACGTCACATGGAGCCATGTTGTGGTCCTATTCACAGCTTTCAGTGTGCCGTTGGAGATAATGAGCAGCTTTTCACCTTGTTGGCTGTAATACAATAGCGCGACCTTGACGACGTCAGTGCATAACCCCTATAGTGTTTATGAAGTATATACTTATTCCTTAGGTGTTGCAGATCAAGGACAACTGCACCACGAAGCGTGCAAAGTGAGACTTGTACGACCGCATTACTTGCATAGCTTCCACAGCATTGTCTGCTAAACATGAAATGGAGTGGAGGATAGCACAATGCGTTGGCGGGCTGGTTAGTGCGAATCCATAACTACTTTGTTTAGCGCAAAACAGCGGACACAAGAAAGACTGTCTTGTGTCCGTTGTTTTGTGCTAAACAAAGTAGTTAATGGAGTATAGGATGCTGTTTATGGCACTCAGCACAAGTGACCTGAACTGAACTTTGTTTGCTTTTGTGAGCAAGCTTACCTTGCTTTTACTTATGTAGATATTGATTCCTTTTGCAGCCTGTACCTAATAGTGTCGCAAGCCTTGCACCGCCAAAGCAGGAGATTCCAACAACGAGCAGTGCCTCAAGCATCTCCGCAGTTGTTGACCAGTTATACCAGCAGCAGCAGCAGCAGCAGCAGCTTCCTCCTACACAGCCTTCCACTCCATCCAAAGGGCCTCAGGGGATTGCAGACAAACCTTTGGAGAAGTGAGTTGTCTGTAGGTGGTAGTGGTATATAAAACATACTGAATAGCTTTCTCAGGCTCTTTCACCCGTTTTCGTGGTCTGTGCTTGGTGGTGGTTCGACCTTCACTGCCGATGCAAAGGCGTTAATGCAAAGGGCTGGTGATCTCGCGCACCCGAGTTGCGGGGTGTGCTAATTGCTGAGCACCAACTATTATAGCTCTTTAAGACGTACTTGCTGCCCACCTATACTATCGTTGCAGATTTGCTGGTTAACGACTCTGTTCTCTGTGGAATTACACAAAGAAACAACAAACATTCGAGCACATCATTCCTTTTGATATCTCCTACAATGCAGAATCCGGGTCAGTCTCCATTATGTACGAGAAAAACGAGTTAGGGTGAAGACCATGCCCCCATGCTCATAAGTTTGACTGGATCACTAAGCTAGATGTTCAGCTGAGGTTGTGTGTGGGATGGCCAGCCTGAAACCAATCTGACCATAGAAATCCAAGGAATGATGTACAGGGTGACTCAGGAGTAACAGAAAAAGTAAAATATTAAGCATTTCAAAAAGCATAAACCATATCAAAATGTCGTTTTTGCAGAAATACACAGAAGAAAGTGGGATTTTTCTTTGCAACTGAAAATCTTGTAGCTGGAATAGTTACATTTGTCATTAAGAGGTGGTGGCACTGTCATGACCCTAGGGAAGTGGCGGAACAGCTGAAGTGCCACCTGTCAGTAACAAATGTAACTAGTACTTTTGATATGATGCTGTATTTTTTTGTCATAAAACAAGCATCTCATGTTTTTCCTGTGCGTTTCTCTGACAAGTGCATACTGCTGTGGTGTATGTTTTCAAATAATTAAACGTTTATTTTTATTTTACTTTTGGATCACCCTATATTCGGCTGCTTTGACTGACCACTAGCATATATTTGGAATCATAACAACAAGACTGCAAGCATTTAGTGGATATATGCAGGTCCAGTGCAGTTCCTGTATTGGCGCAACAAATAGTGGAGCATTGCATTCTGTCCTGCGCTCGATGGTCGATGTTTTTTGCTACTCGCTGGTAACGCTTGCGCATAAAAGAACGCGCACCAATAATCACTTCATTGTTGGGGGAGTTCCTTCTTTTCTTTTTGCTTATCAAAAATGCAAGTGTACATGCGTGCGCGGCATGTGGACTTCGTTAAATCAAAACTGCAGAACTAGATTCCCCACCTGCGGCAAGCTGTTTTTTCTTCCACTTTCATTTCGATTAATTTATCGTTTCTTTATTTCATTTATTAAGCACGAGTAATTTCCCCCATGTTGCCCTTGGTGCCAGTGTTAGTTGGCTTCTTATGATATGACTAATTAGAATTGGACCCATCGGTTAACCTCATCCCCCTTTCTTCTCGTTAATGACTGTTTATGTCATATACCCGTTTCTAACACGCGCCTTTCTTTTTCAAAAAAAAAAAAAGAAAATTGGGCCGAAAATTGCCTGCGCTGTGAAATCGTACAAGGAACCAAAACCGCCTCCGCAACTTATGTATGCTTTACCGCATAACACGGGAAGTTATGCGGTGAAGCTAACTTTAAGAAACTGTGTGGCGAAGCTAACTTTTAATTAAAAAAACTGGCCGCCATTGTGCAACAATATTTCTTGCTAAAAATCGGGTGCCTGTCAGATTTCTACTTTGTTTAGGAGCTTTAATGTCATTTCTACGTTATTGTTCTACTTGGGAATCATTGAAAGTGGGCACACGTTTGATTCAGGGGCTTGTTAGAATTGGGCAACTACTGCGAAATCAGCTGCGTGTTTGGCATTTTCTTTGCAATTTGTTTAATTTGACCTGCCGGATAACTCGATCACTTTCGTAGCTCTCATCAGGGGCAAATTAACGGAAGTCGACTGCATTGCTTTTCGTTGTTGAGTTTCAGATTTGTGAACTGGGTGCCTTTCTTTTTTTCATAACTTTCTGATTATAGGAAATTTTTATTATAAGAAGACTTATGGTCCAAATAAAAAGTATACTGCCAGTAATTGCTAGTTTTTAGCTCTTCTTCTTATATGCTACAAATTTCATCTAGATTAGTTCATTGAATGCTAAAACAAACAACATCCTCTTCACTCCTGTGTATTTTCATAGAATCTCCAGAGATTAAGCATCATAGTGACAGATTTCTCTTTCTCCAGGTTAAGTCTCACATGTAATATATACCACTGTTGCACAGGCAACAAATGTTAAAAGTGTACTGACACATAGGCTATAGAAAATCTATCACAAACTTCTCGCACATAGAAGGGTGGTAGTTAGCAAATGTGAGCGCGGTGAAATACTTCATTTATTTCAATTTCACACTAAAGTTGGTCTCAAAATGCTATGCCGAACATCATCAACATTATCGCGGCTGCACGACACAGAGCAAAGTTTGCTGAAGCTGTGTAGCAATAAGGCTCCGTATGATGACATTGCTCATTATTAACATTGCGCAGCCGTGGCCCAGTTCTAGAGCACCTGCCTTAGCTGCAGGATGTTGTGGGTTCGATTCCCACCACCACCATACACCCACTGGTTCAAATGGGCACAAGTGTATCCCAGCCTGGCGTTTCTCAGGGTTGATACGCTTGGGTTGATAGCCTGCGCCCTAAATTCCTCTCGAGACCCTCGTGAGCACAAAAAGTTATTTGCACGTATCTTGTGGCTCTCAGTTCGTGTGTAGCACTCACAGCGTTTGCAGGAATAGAGTGAGCCTGAATGTCATGACATCATGATGCATCCCCCTCATTTTTACTGAAAAGATATTCTCAGAAACTATTAATTTGTATTCATAGTAACAAGTAAAAGTTTTACGGTTAACTTTTTTAGGGTGTCCTGAGGCTTATCAGCATTTTTTTCTACAGGTTAAAGGGCTTGAACCTCCATTTAACATGCGCAAGCAAAAGAAAAAAGCTTATTCAGAGATGTCATGTCAATACTCTTTAAGCATAATTTATTCTCCTGACGACGTTTGCTGCATATTTGTGTTTTTGTTTTTTTAATTCAAGGGTACCCACCATCTACTATGGCACGAGAACCCACAAGCAGATAGCACAGGTGGTGAAGGAACTGAAGAAAACCGACTATGGCAATGTCAGGTGAGACGTCGGTGCTCATTCTCAATGCCACAAATCAAAAGTTCACAAAAGCACTTCAGACAGCAATTTTTTTAATTGTTGTAGGAGTAGAAGAGACATTGAAATCTCGGTTGTGTGTACCTGTTTAGAACCATACTAAACGTGCCATCACTCAACAGTGAACACAATGTGGATTACACTGGGAAGCAATTGCTCACTCAGCAATAATATCGTAATTTTGTGTATTAAACGAATGATACAGGCAATAAATACTCATGGGATATTTATCTACAGGGCGATTTCAGTTTCACATTATCTCTCATCTAGTTCAGCGAAGAGCCACATGATTTCTCAGAATCATGCAGGATGTAAAAGTTTGGGTAGCACGTCTTTTTCGCAGAGGAAAGTATGTCGTGTGGTGTCTGTTCCTAAAGGAACATCAAAGAGCAAGCAAACATTAGGTTTTCATAGTGATAGACTATGATCCTCAATATGTCTCGGCATTAGTTCTGAACCAAGGGATGACTTTGTCACTCATAAATGAACATTTTAATACAAGAGATCACCTAAGAAAAGAAGTGTTGATTTATCATCCACATGTTGAAGCAATGTGAGAATCCTGCTGTGCAATGACAATCCAATACAGCAAGCTTTTAAACAATGGATGGACTCCATGTTGAGGCGGGGCTGGTATGGCCACCAAGGCCGTCATGTCCTGTCCGTTACCTTCAGGCTAATCTTCACCATCTCAGATGCTTTACCATCACACGAAGTCTTAGTGTATGTCCGTTTTTTAATTCTTACTTCATTCTAACATGGGTATGGTGTTCTGGAATGGTGAAGTGTGTCATCTGCACTGTAAAACAATGGGAGAATTGCGTTCATGTCTGCGACAATGCCACAAAAAGGACACTGTAACCAACTAGCATTCTTAGTGTGCAAAATTTCTTTTTGTAGCACAAAACATTCTTAATTTATAAGCTAAAATGATGCCGAAACACAACTCAAGTGAAAACACACACATACACACAATTAAACCTCAATATAAAGAACTTCAATACAGTATAACCCCGTTCATACATTTTGTAAAATATGCGAGGAAAAACATACTAATCGAAAAAACGTGCTATGATCGGAAATAAAAAAAAATTCGCTCAACTGTAGATGACATTTACTTAATATGCGAATCGTTGCAACATGAGACGCTGGTATGTGCCAAGCTGGTGGGGCTCGAGTGGCCCCGTGATGCGCATTGTCATTTTAACGGCTTCGGCATGCATACATTTGTGCTCCTCGAATTCGGCCTGGGTCAACAACTTCTCCTGGCGAGGCATTTTGGCTAGAAGTTTTGATGTGCCCACTCGGTGTGAATCATTGCGGTATGCTGATGTGCATCGACTTGGTAGGGCCTAAGCGACCCGAGACCAACATTGTTGTTTTCCGATTGTGTAGTGTTTTCAGACTCACCGGAATATAAACAGCATCGAGCTGGTGGGCAACACCGGAATACAGTGCCGCCAGGGCGATACATGATGCTCCCTTTGCGGCGCCCGCAGTAGGGTATGGCGGTGCTCTTGAGTTATCGCCTTTTAAAAGCATGTAGTATGCTTACAATGGCACTATGGCCCACACGCTGTGAAACAGATAAGTGAAGATGCTTATCGCAATAGGATTGGCAGCGATAGCTGTGAATGTGTTGTGTGACAACCCGGGAGGAGATTTGCTGGTACCAGAGTAAAAAACTTAGTGCGCACCAGCATTTTCACCTGAGACAGGCGGGCGAGTACTGTGGGGAAGCTGCTGCAGTAGGCAGCTATTCTCGATCGTGTGCACGCCTTTCGCCTTTTCTTGTTTACATGGGATCTAGTGGCCGGAAAACGTATTGTACGATTGTAGTTCGGTGATCTAATGAACATTGGTGCTGAAAGATTGTGTTTTCCAGGAATGTATGAACTGGTGAAAAATAAGAATAACTGTACTGGGTCATTTTTTGTGTACTGGGTCATATTTTGTGTTCTTGATCGTGAACGCTGACACCAGGAAATCGTACCTAACAGGATCGTATCAATGAGATTCTACTGTATAACAAGATTTTAAATATAATGAAGTATTTTAACTTCTTGTCCATAGAAGGCCATGTTTATAAAGCTTCTATAACGAAGTGTGTTTATACATTACTTAAATATAACGAAATTTTACTGTTACTGCGAAGAAATGCCAAGACAATAAAGTGAAACCTCTGTGGATGCAGATGGTCAAATGGTCGAATTACAAGTAGCATCATCTAGGCATACAGAAGTGCACATTCCAAGTAGTTCAGCACAGAATGACCAGAGTACCTTCCCAACCGATTATCATGGCCTTCATGGTCACATCAAATCAGTTCACACTGCTTTAAAAGACCTACAATGGATACATGCTACACTCTGTTGATGTACTGTCTGCCATCTTGACTGTTTGCGAAATCTTGGTTACTCTAAACAGAGGCCGCCAAGCTCGGTTTGAAGTCAACCATGGTTAGCGGCCTAACTGTCGTTTCGCCTCCTGTGTAACTGTGCTAACCGTGTTTAGCAATAACTGCAGTTACACTAACCATGGCGTCATGCGGCAGGTGGGCTTCTCTCGCACGCTTCTTTCTGGACGCACTGCGCCATCTAGGGGCGCTGCCAAGAAGTCCACATGTGTCTTCCGAGAGGAGAAGCATGGTGCCAGGTGCCTGCGAACTCTGAGAATCGTTCCCTCACTTGCCGCACACCCAGTGGCGCATAGTCGGTGGCCAAAGTTGGCAAGATGTTCATTGGAGAGTGGCACTTGCTCAGTGCATTTGTGGCGCAGCCTGCTAAATGCCGGGTGGCTGTCCTTGAGGAACCTTTGTGACTTTGGTTCAATTCCACTCAGCTTCGGAGAAATTGAAGGGATCTTTTTCGTTGTTGTAGAGCGGCACTTTTCCAGGGGCACATAGCTAGTTACCCAAGTTGGCTTCAAAGACATTCATTGAAGAGTGACGCACCCCTACTAGCACATACCCAGTGAGTCAAGTCGCATCAGAGAGGTTCATGGAAGAGCACAGACCGAGTGGCGGATACCCAGTGCTCCATGTTGGTGTCGAAGAGTTTCATTAAGAGAGTGGTACCTATCCAGTCCTACATCTACAGTGACCCATGTCGACGTGAAAGAGGTTCATTGAGCACCGGCACATATGTACACATTGCGGCATACTCGGCCACCCAAGCTGGTCTGACGGTTGGTTTCAAACCCTGTTGCCTCAGCATGGCACTTCGATACGCTACCCATTAGACTGTGGTCTACCCAGTGACCCAGGTAGGCAGCAAAATGGTTAGATGCATACATACTTACAAACATAGCCCACGTGAAGTTAATGCTAACACATTAAGATTCCGACAAAACCCATCTCACGATAAATTTTGTCATTAATGTGATTAGCTTTGAAAGCAGTGTAGCGACATGCCATGTTCCCAATGCCGTAACACGTCATGCATGAGACCTGTATGCCGTCAGGCTGCTCTCTTGCACTTCCCACTGGATTCTCGGCACCGTCTAGCTCCGTGACTGCGAAGTATGCACATGGCGCGATTGTGAATATATATTTAGACAAACTTGTTTAAGCATGTACAGTGCAGGTTCAAGTCTGCCCAGCACAGGAGAAATATTACAGGATCTTTTTTTGTCCCTAATGATTGCCACATACTCAGTGGCACACACCCAGTGACCCAAGTTGGGCCAATGGTTTCAAACCCGCTTCTGTCAGCACAGCAGCCCAACGTGCTATCCGGTGGACCATGGACTGCACAGTTACCGATGTTGGCGGTAAAACAGTTAGAGGCAAAGTTAGCCCACGTAAAGTGTATTAGGTATACTGAGGAATGATAATTGCATAAAAAACAAATTGTGAACTTTATTTTGTCAAGCTTGCTTAGTGCGTGCATTGTAGCGCACCAGTGCAGTTTGTGTAATATAATCCTTACCCTAACCATCTTTGTCCGTTATCCAGGATGTGTATCCTGTCCAGTCGTGAGAGGACCTGCATCCACCCAAGAGTGTCGAAATTACCGAACAAGAACGAGTTGTGCAAAGAGCTGCTTGACGACATGGTCAGTTATGAATTGACTTGCTTCGCCCTTACGCTCTTCGAGTGAAATGTTTTGAATCTAGCAGCCTTTATAGGAACAAATGAGCATGCGTGTTCAATAAGGTCATACCTGTCGAAAATGAAAAATCATTTACAAATTAGTACATAGTTTGAGCAGCGCAACAAATGTCACTGCAAACAGGCTGCTAGGCTTGTTTGTTCTATCATGCATTTGTTTGATTTGTGTCAAGTTGCGTACTCTTCCCATGTGGTTATCATATGCAATATTTTCACGTGTATAACCTGCACCAAAAATTTTTTGATTGAGTAAGATGTGAAAATGTGGGTCATTGGTTCACCAGATGAATTACATTTCTACATGTGAGTTTATAAATCCACAGTTAATTTCTCCTATGCTTTCTTCAGCAGCTTCCCTGGCTATTGGCTTCATTTGGTCATTGCTAACAATAAATCAGGGCTCTTGGCTCCCCTTGAGTCTTTTCATTCAGGTAGTCTATCTTGGCAAGTTGCCAGTGAAGCCATCATGCCTGCAGACACCCAACGTTGCACTGTCCCTTCCCATGCGACGGCGCAAGAGCTTCACAGATTGAATACTGAGGCAATAAATGGAAACTGCCGCAAGCACAGGTGGTCAAATAGTTGAGTTACATGTTTGCAAACATACTCCTAAAATCACGCGCAGCATGACAGAGAGCGGCTGCCAAAGTGGAGCAGTGTCTGATAAACATGAGTAGCAGTACTAGTACTGTACGCAATCATCTGAACACAAAACTTTCTTGCCTTGATGTTCAGTATAAAGTCCAAGTGCGATAAGGCCCTATGGCACCTGTGCACCCTGTGAGTGTGATGGAAAGCGTGCGAGTGTGAGCTGAGAAGGCTGGTGGCTTGAGGCGTGCTGCCTTCCCACATGTGAAAAGGGGATGAGCGGGAGCATGTGCTGTCTGTACACCCTATCTTGGAACTAACTACGCGTTTAGTGCTGGAGAACACGTCATCTCGAGTTTCAGAGAAACGTTAACAAGAGGCAGAAGAAGCGTTTGCTGTGCCACAATGCTGTTAATGTAGTTTGTTAGGGGAATGTTTACTGCAACTTATGTGGCCGATAAAACTACGAACATTTGTTAGTTGCCCAACACAGTGCTATTGTTATCAGTGCTTCTCCTTTTGGACGAAACTACACATGTTTTACTCATAGAACCAATGCCATAAAAACAACACGTAACGGCTAGCGAAATTTTGAACGCCATGCTCAATCTTGCTCGATTTCTCAGGCATGACATGTGCACGCACTGCCACAAATTTACAACAAACATGGCAGGCGTGAACAATGAGCTGTCACCTGTTGCCTCGATCTCGTGCAGTTTTAAAGCAAAGCTTTCTGTGCGGTGTCCGACAGGTTTGATGCTGCATCGGTTGGAGTGTGTGGAGAGCGGACCTCTGATAGCATCGTCCCCTGCGGGTGCCTATCAAGTGTGGCGGCGGAGTAGACGCAAAGGCCTCGTAGGCTTTGCTTTATGCTGTCGATGTGAAGATATTGTCGAATGGCATAAAACTGTATCTTTAATCGCCAACTCTCCAATTCAACTAAAGAAATTTTTTTGTTATTCAAATTCTTTTTTTTAGGTTTCCAGATAATGCGGAAATTTTTATGGCCCCTTGCGTGTAAGAAAAATTGGTTGGCAACTGTAATTATTTGCATAAGAGGTCAAATTTCAATATAAATAAATGTTGGTACCATTAGGTAAGGTGCCGCTTTTACTGACTTATTTCTATCAACGTTTAACTGTATCATATTTACTTGTTTCTAGCCTGCCCTCGATAGTAACATGCATACCATTTTACACGGCCAGAAATGGGCGATGCAATGCTCTCGATTGTAATGCACACACTTATTTTCATGCTTCAAGAATCAGAATCGGAGTTCGTGACGGAGTTCCAGCGCCTGCAGTACGGAACTGCAGCGCCATTGAGATCATTTATCAGTACTCTAAGACCGTTGGACCTAAGGTTTTGACAGGAGCTTTAGGTGGCGTTCGATGTCAAATTTTTGGCACTAGCAGAAGCTTCCGGCACCCACATTATGGCAAAGCATGCCCGTAGGGCTTGGGGGAAGGGGGGGGGGGGGCTTGGGCACCATGTATTGCAATTTTGATTTCGTACTCCATTCTAACGTGCATTTCATATTTTAGTGACCTTTCCCGGAAGAAAGTGTGTGTTAAAATTGAGTAAATATAGTACCTGCTTGTTCAGTTTGAGTGATCGTCAAGTTGAGTCTGTGCTGCTGGGCAGACTTCAAATAGAAAACTTAAAAATAAATAATAATGAGGAGCATACATTTTTTTTTTCACGAATGGCATTCTGACAATCTGGAAACATTACCAATAATAAATTTGAAAGTGATAGGTTTTCTTTACAGGTCCTCCACGAATGTTCTTAAGAATAACTGATCACAGTTTTTAAAGAGGCACTAGAACAACTTTTCTTGAAACCTGAGATGCATTAACGACCTCCACTTTTTAAGTTTTTAGCAGGTTTGAAAATGCATGCATGCACGTGCCCATTGATTGGATTTTTGGGTTGCCGTAGTTCACGTAATATTATAGCTAATGTTGCTCAAGGTTGTTAAGGTTGAGAAAGAGCAGGTGTTTGGAAAGCCACAGGAGAGAGCAAGCAATCTGTTATACAAAATTGTAGGTTGCCTGGAATATTTGGCTTGGAACAATATTTGGCTTGCAAGCTCACAGCAGCATTGTCTGCAGACCGGGAACGTTCTCTCACAGTGTTCAAAAATTGTTTCAGCGCACCTTTTTGAATAAAAGTTGGAGGAGGTTGAGCTTGGATGTCTCAGTAGTCTACCACCGACTGAATTGCATGTGCTCATTCGCGTGCAGGGGCCAAGAAGCTTGCTCGTGCACAAGCTTGCCTTCGAGGAAACCGGCATGTGGGTGCGTAAGATGGAGTCTGGGTGCGCTAGGCTAAACGTGCCGCTGTTGCCAAAGCTTTGCCGCTGCAAGATGACGCCTCGTAGGCACAAGGACTGATGAAAATTATTCCACTTACTATAACGGGGGTGTTGCATGCATTTCATGATGGTTCGGATTAGACTTGGGCTACAAAGGTTAAACGTATTGGTCAAGCATGTTGAGGAAAAAAAGTACCATAGTCGTAGTTGATGCCTGAAGCCATCTTATGTAACAATTCTTTCAATTTTTTTTTCATTTCTTTTGCCCTTCATCCTGGATGGCATGGCAGCATGCCTTTGTGCAGAAGATGAATAGAAGTAAAGAAGAATCCTTACATAACATGGCTCCTAGTTGATTGCTGCTGGAGGCAGGGCATAGTCATGTGCTGTATATTCACTTCTTTCCTTGCTTTTGACTGTACAAATTTACGTAAGGGAAATCGCTTAAATGGCTGGCAATTGTAAGTGTATGTGGGCAAAATATTTGTCCTGGTGAGCGTGCCCCATTGTTTTCATAAGTGAAATGTTCTTTTTTTTTTTTGAGCTCAGGCATTGGGAGTCAAGTTTACATTTGTGGACTTTATGCCCAGCTCGCAGAAAAATTTAAAATTTATTATTCAGTATGCTTCATTCTGGTAGGTACAGAATGCAAGGTGCATGCTGAAGCTGAATTTTAACAGACAGGAATATTGCGGCCCGAAAGGAATAAATTAAGCACACTGATACATTAAGCATGATACATAATTACTCTGGGTTAATCTTGACCACCTGAGGTTCTTTAATGTGCGTCCAGCACATGGTACAAGGTCTTTTTGCATTTCGCCCCCATCAACATACGGCCACTACAGCCGGGATTTGGTCCCTTGCCCTCGAGCTTAGCAACGCGACGCCAAAGCCACCATGCCACCGCAGTGGGCCATCGAATTCTATTCTTGGTACTGGTAACATGCAGCGCAACCCACAGTATTCAAATCAACATAAGTTTTGTGTATCATGAACTTCACAGCAAAACAGTGTTCAGTGTGACACATTAGTAGATGCGTAATGGCCAAGAATGGTTCACTATACCTTTGTGTAAAAACAGCTGTAACCAGTCCTAATACTAATTTGGTGTTGCCTTTAAGGGCGGAATGTACTATACACAAATACATTCTAGTACCAAAAAAGTTTTGCTTGTCGGCCTTCAACCACACCCCAGAAAGTCTTACGATTGTGAGAGGACCCTTGTGGGGTACTTGCTTGGGAACATGTTTATTCAGACGAGTTCTAGAAGCTGGTGACATCAGCAACAATGTTGCTGAAAAAGTCACTGTGATCTAAAAACAGCATATTGCCAGTCGGTCTCTGCTGTTACAAGTTTCTTTGTTGCTCGTGTGCTGCCTCTGAAGGTTATTCATCGTTTATAATAAAGTGTGCGTGTATCCCACAGAAGGTGTGTTCTTGGGGCAAATTAAAGAAATAAATGCAGGCCGTCCTCCCTGCATTGTTTCTGTGGGATTTTTACCAATCTTAAAAGTTCACGGGTTGGCAGGCATGCAAATGTGAAACATTTCAGTTCTTTTTAGTTTTAGCTTTTGGTTTCTTTCATGGTGTGGCTGTCTGATGGCATGTGATGAATATTTCTTTTAGGGTTGCAGATTCCACAGCAACATGAAGAGGGCGCCCCCCACTCCGGCAATGGAGCCATACGACTTGGAAGAGCTTGTCAAGATTGGGAGAAAGATTGGGGTTGGTTTGGCCTACCTGTTTGCCACACATTATTGGTACTGCAGTTGGCTTTACGAGCACGCTTAAAACCAGCCGAACAGAAAACATTGCAAGTAAACTTGCTTAGTCACTAGACAATGATTTGAGGAGTGCTTTGGACAAATAGTATTATTACTGCACATGCAGCAGGCAGCCTACAATTTCTATTCATCTTCTTGAAGTTGTCTAGTATGTACAATTTTTTTTTTTTTTACATGAAGACCCATCGATAAGCATGATGACTAATGCGCAGAATTCTTTAGACACTATGTCTAAGCAACGTTTCTAGAAGGAGTAAAAACAGAAATATGTTCAATGAGGAAGTGGCGCACCATCTAGGGATGGAAAATAAGAGAATCGGAGAATGGGTTAGGTGGAGGTTAGGTGTCCCGACTACAGTAGAACCTTGTTGGTACGATCCCATTTCGTGCAACTTCCTGGTGCCAACGTTTGTGGTCGAGAATACAAGAAATTGCCCTATGCAGTTTTTTTTACTGCTTAATATGTTCCTGGAAAACACAATATTTCAGCAGCAACGTTCAGTGCATTGGCAAACTGTGATCGCATGATGCATTTTCCGGCCACTAGATCCCATGTTAACAACAAGAGGTGCGAGGCACGCAGGGTCGAGAGCAGCAGGCACCCACCACGGCTGCTTCCTCACAGTGCTCACCCGCCCATGTCACAGGAAAATGCCAGCACACACTCGGTCTCCTCTCCTGGTACCAGTGAATCTCCTTGTGGTTCACCACACATTGCATTCACACCTATTGCTGCCAACCTTATTGTGACAAGCATCTTCACCTAACTGCTTCACAGTGCATGTGGCATAGTGCCACTGGAAGCGTACTGCACGCTTTTAATAAGCGATAACTCAATCGCGCCCCCGTTCCCTGCTCCATGTTGCACTAAGAAGCATCATGTTTTGCTTTGGTGGCATCATATTCCAGCATTACTCACCAGGTCGATTTCATTTCAGTTTACCGTCACCGTTTTAAAGCAACAAAGCTTGTCATGGGCTGCTTGGGCCCAACCAGCTCAATGCGCGTCGGCAGCTCGTACCACAACGATTCTCGCTTAGTGGGCTCGTGAAGACTTCCCACCATAATGCCCCACCCAAAGAAACTGCTGACACAGGCTGAATTCAAGGAGTGCAAACATAAGGGGGCTTGCTGAAGTAGCAGAAACAACTATGCATGTCTCGGACCGACCAAGCGCCGCAAGCTCTGTGTGTGTTGGTGTATCGTGCTGCAACGATTCGCGCAACACTTCAAATTGAGTAGATGTCAGCGACAATTGCCTGCCGAAATTTTTTAGCGACTTTGGGCCATACATTTTCCCACTTAGTGCGTTTTTTTCTCACATTCTTTTCCAAAACGTATGAACAAGGTTCTGCTGTACAGCCTCCGAAGATCAACTTATTGTGTAACCAAATCTCTAAGGCCATGCTGATACCATATCACGCAGTGACACAGGTGTCACTGTGCGTCAACTCAGGGAAAGAGCTTCGAGTGCAGCAAGAAGAATAAAATAGAGAGGTGGCCTTTGAAGGAGTAGCTAGGGTAGCATTTGATTGCAAACAACTCTGCTCCTATGAGGTGAATTTCAAAACTATGTGTTGGGAAGCATCTGTGAAGTGCTGCCCTTTAATATCAGACGCATTCCCAAACTTTCTTGGAAGGCTCGTTTGTCGTCGTTAGAAGCATGCCAGTGTAATGAGACTGCTGGAAAGAGCATTCCTTTGTTTTGTGCCATGGCATAGTAGCTCATCTCACAGCTCAAGTAATGGTGAAGGGCAGGGCTCGTTTCTTACCTGCCACTGTCCCTTGGTGGCTATGGCTTGGTGCCAACAGATTGCGTGGTTTCCAGGCATCATGGCAACACATACTTGAGCCCACTATGCAGTGGTCGTAGATCTTGCAGGCCAGCTTTGACACTTCACGTGTGCAAAATGCCAGCAATCTCTTATGCTGTGATGATGTGTTTCGGCCAAGGATGACAACTAGTGAGGCAAAGGCCGCGTTTAATTTTCTGGAGCTTTCTTGTCAAAACATTATTGCCTGGGCTTTCGGCAGCCTCAACAACATCAGGTTGAACTTTTGGATAAGTGCACGAATTGAAGTGTCCAGAACAAGAAAAACTTTCAGATAAAATTTCAGTAAATGTTTTCTGAATTTGCTTTGATTAAGGTTCCCTTTCGTTTGGCACACTCAATGTGCCTTTTTATTTAGCAATATTGGACGTGATCGTAACAGCTTGGTGAATTCAATAATGAACTATATTTGTGGCCTTGTGTGCTTGATTATCACAGTGTCTGGCTATAGCAGAACCCCGTTGATACATTTCTTATAGTACCACAGGAAATTAGCATGTTGTCTGAGGAACTGTAATGTGCCAAAACACTTGCAGCAACGCTACAGATTACGCAAAAAGCTACACTTGCATAAGAAATACTTGAAGTTGAACAGGAAGCTAACAAGCTGTCAAAAACAAGCTAAATTAAGAATATTTAAACAAACAATTGAAAAGCTGGGATGTGGCCATTTTCGGTTATGACCTGCAACAGTCAATGTAGGCACTGCAGACAGACGGTGCCGCATTTATGGTGCACCGTCGCTGGTTTTAGACATAAAAACTGGGAAAGCAAATGTAACAAGTAGGAAGCTAACATACGCCTGACCCCATGAGAACTAAACGGGACCAGGATTTCAGAGCATAAAAGCCAGGAAAATGTAGTAAGCAGGAATATGTCAACGAGGTTCCGCTGTATACTGAACGCACTTGTGAACAGAAGCATGGCTTTCCCTTTCTTTTCAGATTTGCCCCTACTACTGGAGTCTAGACCTGATGCCGAGTGCGGACATCATTTTCTGCCCGTATAACTATCTGATCGATCCAGTCATCAGGAAATGTGTAAGAGACAGCTGCTCCTACATGTGCCATTGCTTTTTTTCTTTTTTTTCTTCAAACCCTGTTCTGTGCATCATTCTCTAATGCAAATGCTTCATTGCTGATGTTTACGAGAGTCTGGCCAGGCACTAAGTAGGAATATATGTAGCTACAATAGACAATGCCTATTACTGTACTAATGGCAACAAATATTTTGAATGTAACAGGCAGCAGTTGTAGCACTGGCGTCTTGATCATCTTTTCTGTGGCACTAGTATTAGAATATCTTATACTGATGTAGTTCATGGTACCTTATCAGTTGTATATGTTGAATTGTAGAGTGCTATGACGTAGGACAAAATTTAAATGAATAAAGCTGCCACTTGTGCCCTACATCAAAGTGGAAACATCTCGGCAGCAATACATATCCTCTGCTTTGGCTCATTGGCCATGATGTTCTGCTGCTGAGTGTGAGGTCGCAGGTTCGATCCCCAGCCATGGTGGTGCATTGATTTAGGCGCACACTCGAGAACTCCAAGTTGTCAGAACATTTTGCCGTGCCTGGGCTCCAAATGGTGCTTTGCCTCATGGTACAAAACATTTACACAAGCAAACATTTCTGATCAGACCACATATTGTACTGGAAAATGCCTGTCAGCCTTGCTGCATCGTTTTTATGGTGCTTCCTTGTTGTTCTGACGAGTGACTGCCCTGATGAGGGGTCCCAAGTAAATGAGTGTTTAAATCAGTGCCAGTTTTAGAGTACACTCACTTGTCTCCATTTGCCTCCTGTCTTCTAAACTTCTCTTCTTTTTTTTCTTTCCTCCTAGTTGTCCATTGATTTGAATGATGCTGTCGTGGTTCTTGATGAAGCGCACAACATTGAAGATATTAGTAGGGAAGTGATGAGCATTACAGTGACGCAAGACCAGCTTCGGGACATCATCATGGACCTGGAAGAAATGCGTGAGCCGCCTATTTTAACGCTGTGGCATTCACACACGCTTATCTCTTCTCTAGGCGAGGTGAAATGTTCTGTTCACAACCACCACAAAAAACAAGATAACATACCATATGTTTCAATTTGTTGCTCAAATGCACAGATGTGCCTGCCAGCCGCATTATCTTACTTGAGCTTCCTTGCTTTTGAACTATCTTCACTGTGGGTTGAAGTCAACAGAGAATTTCATGGCACTAGCAATAATAAAATAATAATAAAAGACACTAAAGAAAAAAAAAGTCATTTGAGCTGTATCTATATATAACCTTTGTGCAATACTGAAAAAAAAAACTTACCATGAGAAGAGGCGTGGTAAGTAAGTAAAGACACAGAATCTAATACAGGCGGCACCAGTGCCTTGAAGTTCCTGCAGCAACACTCAGTGATGTTACAGATTTGAATGGCATCTTCCCGAACCTAGTTAATTTTTTATCGCCAAAGGTAGAATACATTGTATTCTAAAGGATCCAAAAACGGCCTTTAGCACATTTAAAAAAGTTTTACCGAACAACAACAACCCAAATACAAAAAAATATATATATTTTAGAATTTCTCACGTAATCATGCCGTATCGGCGCTGGTGTTGCGGCATGAAATTCTAAATATGAAACTATGACTTTCGTTTTCTTTTCTGATAGCCAACCTCTAAATGCAAAACTAACAACGATAATGGTTTCCAAATGCTTTATCTGTCTGAACGGATTCTGTGTTTCTCTGTCGTCTTCTTTTAAGCTGACAAGGCTCTTGCCTCGTTTGGTAAGCTTGTTAGAAGACCTCGAGAGACACGAGCAATGCGCAATCGTATTGCCACTGTCGCACTTTGCTCAGTTGACTCGGCAGCCAAGCCAAAGCGGTGCTCCGTCTTCTGCTGCTGGCTTGAGCGTTGTGTGCGTGCAAATTAGCGTTTCTGCTGAGCAGCTGTGCGCATCCGCTGGTCTAAACGGAACGGGCAGTAAACGTCAACAAAAGGCTATCTAATCCTCTTTCGGGCGCTGACAAACATGGACCGCTTTTTCTTTTTCTTTTTCATCGAGAGAATATTTCTTTCTTTGCTTACGAGTGAAACTGGGTTAGCTCGCAATTGATCAAATAAAAACCATGTTCTTTCAGAGCGTATCCAGATCATGCCTATGGAACACAATGCCATTGCGAGAGTGGTGAGTCATTCACTTATGACTGTGTAGATGCTTTCAGGGATCATTTATTTAAATTCACTTCATTATAATTGACCAAGAGGTCCTAAAAGCTGGGACATGTCACTGCACTAGTGTTACTGCCTTTGAATGAGCACTTGAATGTTATTGATTGCTTAGAGCTTTTCTTCGTGTCAAGAAAGAGTCCCGTACTTGGATGGCAGACAGTAGAGCAGTGCATTTCACTTTTTAACACCTGCTTGCCAGCACGGCATGCTTGCGGAAAGATGCCCTGCAATTAATCAAGTCCATCCCAGCTGGGTGTGTGTGCAACTCGCCTGCAGACTTTGCTCGACACTCAACGAGCAGATCTCCTCCTGGGTAGCCACACGCCGCATTCGCGGCCGTTAGCACCAACCTTACAGCGATAAGTAGCATGCAGTGTAGTAAAACGTCTTTATTGGTGCGGATGGTCGATAAGCACCTTCACCTATCTGTTTCACAGCACTTGGGACTTGGGGCGTGGTGCCATTATAAGCATACTGCATGCTTTTGATGGGCAAAGCGAGTGTCATGTTTCGCTCTGGTGGCATTGTGGCATCGTATTTCGGCATTGCTCGCCAGGTCGATTTGGTTTCGGTCTCCCGTCGCCTCCTTAAAACAACTGTATGCATCTTGGTTTGCATCGCATTGCATTGGCCTCTCGTGCTGCAACAATTCTCGCCAAGAGGGCACACCATAACTGTCCCGCGAAATCTGTTGACCCAGGCCGAATTTGAGGAGTGCGAACATAACCTTGCCAAATTAACAATAACAACAATGTGCATGTCTAGCGGCTCGGTGCCCCACCAGATTGGCTGCAGTGAAAGGGGCAGGCCCACCTTCCACATGCATATTCCAGAAAACTAGGAGCTGAGCTGCTGAGCATTGGGTCAAAGGTTTGATAGCAGCCACACATCAATGTGGGAAAAATGCAAAGCCACTCATGTGGTACTTAAATTTTGGTGCTCGTTCATGAACCTCGGGTGGTCAAAACTAATTCAGAACCCTTCGCTGCGGCATCTCTTTAATCGGCTGTGCCGGTTTCAGGTCGCACAAATTGCATTCTGTGTTCGTCCTACCTGTTCCTGTTTGTACAATGACCTTGCCCACATTGCAGATGTCCAAGCTCAGTCTGTGGATAACGCAACATTCGGACCACCTGAACGACTACAAGAGCTTTGAACAGTCTGGAAAAGTCTGGGCTGGCACTGAGATCCTTGCTTTCATGACTGATGTTGGCCTGAGTCCAGACAGGTTCAAGGATTTCAAGGTTGGTCCTGGCAAGAGACACACATACCATTAGGGTAAATCTTCGTCATGGACAGGCTTCACAATGTTCTTACATGAACATGGCACTAAAGGTACAAGTTCGTTATGCCATTAAGGCAACGTTCAGGGGGCTAGGTGGTAGCCATTTTAATTAGAACAAGCCAAAGTATGCAACAAGGGTAGCGATGTGAGCGTATCTGTACATTTTGACTAAAGGTGGTTGAGCACAGGGAAATTCGAGGACAAAAGAAGGCACATTAGACATACAGGTGCTACTGACAACAATGATCTTTATTTCTTTGCAAGACAAACAAAGCTACTTTCAGGGGATGGCATCGCAGATCAGGTGAATATCATTACAATAAAAAACCAACCATAAAAGAACCAAACAGAGCAATAAAAAAAACTCGGAAAAGACAAACCGTCGTTAAACCCCTTGTCAGTCACGGTTATGGAAGCTTTACTGATACATGTATCACTATAATAGTGAATTTGCTAGACCTCAATTATTAAGCGAGTGACTTCACGTTTGTTTCTACCAACAATAACTGCATTATTAAAAATGTGAGTGCACCCACCCCTCTGGCAACGTAGCACAAGAAAACCATCACGTGGTGTTTTATTAACCTTTTATTAGCCTCTCTTAGCCTTTCATTTATGCAGCGTCCTGTTTTACTGACGTAATATTGGTTACAGGACAACAGGATACAGTAGATGACACACGTTCTGCACTCAACGAAATTTTTTATGGGCTTTTTTTTTACATGCACCCTTCAGATTCCTTGTGGGATCTGTCTATTTTACACAAACTGCCTAGCTTACTGGGTGCTTAAAAGCAACTTAACATTGCTTTGTGCAGCTATTTTATTTAAGTTGTGAGATACCTGGTGGATGTAGGAAATAACTGCTAGTACATGTTTCTTCTCGAAAGTCGTTTGCACCTGTTGCAGTCAGGTCTAAAACATTTTTTTCCCCCTGTGTGGCAGTCGCCCGTGCCACATTTACCTGACATGTTGTTCGGTGCAGCAGCTCTTTGTTGATTACTGTTAATTGTTTCTTTGTTTTCCTTAGAACCTTGTTACTGTCATCACAGCTGTTGAAAAAGGGCCTGACAAGGATCCGGAGCTCATTCGCCCCACAGTCAATGCAGCGACATCTGCGACTTTGCAAAATCTTGTCATCATTCTCGACTTTATATACAGAGACAATCTTAAGTATCTGGGTGATTTTAGGTAAGTTTCACATTATAGCATCATGCGCTGCTTGCAGTTATATATAGAGAGAGAAATGAAAGAAAAAGAGGGTGTTGTTATAAGCTGCACATGTCATCGTTTACACAGTGTTAGAGAAGCATTTAGCATATATATGTGTTCATACAAGGGTTGTGCATTTTTTTCCTTAAGAGGAAGCTTTAGCTAGGGCCCAATTCTGACGTGGCATATTCAAATAGTATATGTAAAATGCAAAAATGCTTTTCTAAGATTACCCCTGGACCGATTTTAATGAAATCTGTTGCATTTGAGCGAGAAAGTTAAATTCTAGTGACTTTTGGAAGCGGAATTTCTATTTAAGGCCTGAATTTTGTTACAAAAATTTTCAAAAACTTGAAAGTTCAAAGAAAATAAAAGCATAAAGTTTACAAGTCAATAGCTCCGCATCAAGAACAGACAATGCTGTTCTGTAAATGGCATCCCTTAGTTCATTCAAAGCGGAGAAATTTTACATGTCAATTTGCATATTACGTGAATTTGTTACGTTCTGTACGAGGGTTCCGCAAAAGCTGTATTTACACATTACTAAACTTTTTGAGATTCATGTGCAACATATCAATTTTGTCCACTTTAGATGTACTATAGATGTAATTCACAGAATTGTGATCGCATTTTTCATTGCTGAATTACAAAGTTGTAAACTTGATAGTTTTGTTTCCTAAAAAATTTTTCTGCCAATTTTTAATTAAATATTGATGACCGAAATAAAAAATTTGAAACCAACAGTCACTAGATTTTAAGTTTTTCTTTTAATTGCAACAAACCTCACCAAATTTGGTGCAGTGGTTGCCAACAAAAACGAATTCTCCTTTTACATGTATTTAGATAGGACCACCTGAGCTAAAGTTTCCTCTTATATTTAGGTCTGTTTCAAGCGTGGCCCATAAGCAAGCAAGTGCCTTATATGCTGGGTCTTATATGCATTCCATAATGGTCGATGTGGTTTAGTAAGCTTCACTGCAATACAGATACGCATTGTGGTTAAATTGGCTTGCAAAAATAAAATCGGCAAATGGAAGCTTCAAGAGAGCACCTGAGATTATGATAAAGCGGGTGGTGCAGGATCTACTGGGCACCCAAGGGGAAGCGGGAGGATCAAAGCTGGAATCTTGGCGGTCCGTGGGTTGGACCCACTGAGATCAGAGTGTGCTGGGTTGTGCTCGCATATAAGATCGGCTGTCTGCAATAACAGAAAGTGCATTTTCACACATGCCGCAAGTGGCTGAGAATGGTTGCGTGCAGTGCACTGTCCCACACATTGTAAGTTGACTTCCGTTAATTCGACTCTGATGGGGCTGACAAAATTAATCAAATTGAACAAGAAGCAGAAAAAAATGACATACGTCGGATTCATAAATGAGCAGCTGACGCGTCGTCAAATTTTTATGTGTTCTATGGCGAAACAAACCATTTACTCCTACAATTCTCCCATGCCGTGTGATTTGTTATAACAAGTAAGTCTGCCAACTCGGTGCACGCACCGCAAGGAAACAAAAAACTAAATTAGAGGGAAAAAGAAAAGCAAGCTGGCACATTTGCATGTGAGCCCCACGCCTTCGCCACAGCCACCTTTTTGCAGTGCACCCCACACGGGGCACGCCTTGGTGTGCCCCGTGGCATGCCTTGCATCTCTGGCCTTGCACGCCCCTCTCCAGTCTCCATTCCACCCCACTGACGTCGGTGCAATGGACTCGTGCATTGGAGGGGTGGAAGGGAGATGGGAGAGGGGCGTGCGGCACTCCCAACTGATAGAGTGATGAGATGAAAGCGTACTGTGCAGGGTGGCTGGCAGTGGCTCACATTTTTTTTTAGAGCGTCGCTCTTAGGCACTTGTTCTTGGGTTGAGAGCCGGTGACCCTCGGTGTAACCGCATGAATGCGCGTTCGTTGTCGTCTTCTACCAAAAAAGCTGCATCTTTTGCCACTCTTCATGCCAGTTTTCTCACACTGCCCTCGCGCTCGTGCCACTGCTCGCGCGTTCATTGTCGCCTTCTTACGCAGCTGGCTCCGATGCCGCTCAACGTGCCGGCGTTCAATACTGCCCCTTCCTCTGCAAAGCTGATGACGGCACTGGCCCACTGCCAGTCGGCGCGGTGATTTCGGTGTCAAATTCTTTGCCTCAATATAGTGCGGAATGAAAGCACATATCGAGCTGCACTCAAATTTCGCATTAAGGAGTATCGTAATCGTCTGGCGCATTTTCTTTTCCTAGATGTTGTATTCCTTTCTCTTCGGCGCAGACATTCAGTCGGCAGACTTACTTGTTGTAGCCAATAATGCAGCCCAGGAACATTGTATAGTAAGTGGCTTGCTTCGACATAGAACGCATGCAAAAGTTGACGGTGCTTCGGCTACTCATTTCAGACATTCAACTCACAGAATAAGAAACTATGGAATTATGCCACTGCAACATTCCATAAAATGGAATAGGAATGGAATTGACAGCCATGCTAAGCAATCCTGGTCATGTCGTATGTTGTGAAGGCATTTTGTTGCCCTGTCATATGGTTGCTCGTGTGGTTCTGTCGTCCAGTGTAATGCGAGGTGCATAGGTCCTTAGTGAAGACTTATCTACACTTGCAGACCTTCTTTTAATGTAATATATTCATGACTGTTCTTAATTATACTGAGTGACTCATTCGTCTTGTTTCAGAGCTGCTATGGTGAAGGCTCCTTCGAAGAAAAAGCAGACAGAGGTGCGTGGGAGCTGCTTGGAGCCTGTTAATTTCGTAGACAACCCTACAGCAGACTCGGCTGTTCGTCAGCTGAAGATGCATTTTCATAATGCAATTTGTATTGTTGTGTGCTTCCGTGTTTCTCTGCAATGGTTGCTGAATATTGCAACATCTTTCTTTGAGTCACCTGGAAGATTTTCTTGGGGCATCTCTAAATAGTTCATTTTTCAATAGCGCGACATGTGTCATACAATTTTTTAGACAAACTGATGCTGCAAAAAGTCTTGTACTCTAGACTGCTTTCGAGACGAACACTTAGGAACTGTGAAAACTTGTGTGGCTTATCAAAAGTTTGCCTTTTAAGAGAAGTGCATTTAATCATTGAGAATCAATCAAATGTTCCTAAACCTTAGCTTAACATAGAATTAAAATTTGCAGGGTTCATGTTAAAGGTGTTTACTTCTAAAAGAGTAGTTGTTTTCTGCCAACATTCTGACATGCTTAAAGGCTTTGCTTTTAATGATGTTGTTCTGATGAAATTTTTTTTTACACTTTTTTCTTTGTCAGGCTGGTAGGCGATCATCAGGTGGCAGCGCATTTAACGTGACCTGGACGCATAGTCTGAGCTTCTGGTGCCTCAACCCTGCTGTTGTGAGTTCTTCCATTTCCGTGCTTTGGTGGCTCCCAATAACAAGCGCATTTCATGTGCTTCACTTTTCCCCACCAAAAAATGGTTCTTTATTTGATTGAAGATCTTAGAACTTGGTGCATTTCTGAGCTTGTGCATGACAGAACACATACACACACAAAAAAAAAGCATCTTGAGACAGTTTATTAACCACATTATATGAATTGTGCCTGTGGTTGAAAACACACCGAAAAACGGTGACATGCTTATTCCTCACCGTTGCACTATAAAGCGAGCATCCTTATCGACTCACGATGTTACTGCAGCTATACTGTGGGCTTGCATGTTCACCTCCATAGCCTATTAGTCTGTTATTTTGATGGTCACCTCATTTTTGTGCAGCTTGTGACCTGATCACGTACGCTCAGAAGCACTGCTTAAAGTCGCGATTAATAAGTGTAATGGTCGAACGGTGTGCAAGTTGTAGATTCGTAGCAATGCCTATACAGCATGATGTAACATAGACAGAAAAAGAGGGATGAAAGAAATAAGCATGTGTTGTCTATTGTTTGTCATTTTCACCGTATGTAAGCGCACGTGCAATTTTTTCACTATACAAGTAGACTTCCATTGATTCGACTCCGGTTAATTCGATTTTTCAGTTCTTTGGAACCCTACTAAAGATTCAGGGGGGCGCCAATGTATTTCTATAGGCTTTAACGTTCGTTATTTGGATCCTGATTTATTTTTTTCCAAAGAAGATCAAGCCAAAAACCACGTTCGCGGCGTTAGTATGCTTTGCCGGATAATACGCATGGATTGCGGCGAAGCCGACTTCAGCAATTATTGTGAAACATGTCTAATACTCTTGCCCATTTTTCATGCTAAAAAATTGGGCGTGCATAGGATTTCTACTTAGTTTAGAAGCTTACTGTTATCTCTGTGTTAGTGCTCTGCTTCGGACGCATGGAAAGCGGGCGGGCGTTTGGTTCTGGGACGTGTCAGAATCAGGTAAATATTTGCAAATTAATCAGCCATTTGTCGTTTATTCCATGTTTTGTTTAGTTCGTCCCACCAGATAATTCAATCAGTTTTGTTGGTCCTATCAGGACTGGACTATCAGAGTCGACTGTGTAGCCATCTTTCCAAAATAAACCTTCAGCTGACAGTAATTGCTCGTATTGTGTTCTCATCCTGTGCCTTTGTCTGGTTTTAGTGCTAAATTTTCTGCATGAATAGCTGTGAGGTTGTAACCACATTGATGTACCGCTAACAGCGTCCTAATTGATAGGGGGAAAAAACATGCAGATCTATCACCGTGTTAGCATCTAAAAGACGCGAAGCTTTTTTGAGTTGGCGAGGTAGCAGCAGATGCGCACGGTGCAAGCACAGCCTGTAGCTGTTAGCAGCCTGTATCACGAGGACTAAGGCAATGTACAATGCTTGTCGAGGGAAGAATGTTGGTAAGAAGTGTAAGCGCAGGGAAGTGTGCTACACATACCTAAATACATTTGAGCTTTCACACCCATTCTGCCACATTGGCACATCCATTCTGGGGATTCACCAAAAGTGGGTGCATACCCAGTAGCACATACCCAGTTGCACATATCCACTCCTGAATTCCTCTGTTCGGGCGAGCAGTGACCCAAGCTGTTACTTATTGTTTTCCCTATTGTCCAAAGTGGTAATACATATAAGTGAGTGTGCCTGTACTTCTTTCTGTCTAATTAAATAACATGCCAACTACCCACGAACAACGTGTTAAGCCCCAGCCACACTGGAAGAAAATATGCAAATAGTGTGCTGCCACCGGTGAAACGTTGCTGTGGTGCAGCCATACCAACTGGTGGAGCACCGCTGCTCAGTTAAGTGAGGAAATAGCAGCTTCTTTTTTTAACTTGCGGGACAATTTTTGTATGGGCATTGACAAAAAGATAGTTTAGTGCACACTGACAAGCTATTTCAATGTTGCTGAATAAAACTGCGTTGACTGCGGCTCGCGTGGCGTCGAGTGATGCTGCTCCGCGTAACGTTTTATGCGGAGCAGCATCACTTGATGCCACACGAATCTTTGCTATTGAGTTTGTCACCAAGTACACCTATTTTCATGCTTCTTGGAGCTTGCGTTGGACAATACGATTTTCGGATTATACGTTTTATTTTCCGTTTCCTGTGAAGATTGTATCAATGGTACTCTACTGTATATTGAAACCTAACAGACGCCCGTGTCAGACCATGCTGTGCTTGGACCACTTTGGCATGGCTGCACACCAAGAAGAGCAACCCTGCCTTCATTCATTCCTCTTTTCCTTGTTTCCAAAAAAAAAAAAAAACAGGCCATGTCAGACATAAAGGACAAGGTGCACTCCTTGATTGTGGCATCAGGAACGCTAACGCCCATGGAGTCATTCGAGTCGGAGCTGGACATGCCCTTCAAAAGCCAGCTGCAGGCCAACCATGTCATTCCACGTGAGGGGGTGAGAAAAAGCATTCTATATTAGTGTTGAACCTCAGTGGTTGTCTGCTCACTTGTTTAATACAGGAGTTTGTGAATTGAGTTTCAAAGAATCCTGATGCTTTAAGGATTCTTTGAATCCTTAAAGCTAGAAGAAGCAGATGTACCCTTCGTGGTACCTCAGCGGCGATGGGGTCGCGCTGCTGAGCTCGAGGTCGTGGGTTCGAGTCCACCTGCGACAGCTGCATTCTGATGAGAGTGGAATGCAAAAACGCTCATGCACTGCGCACTGGGTGCATGTTAAAGAACCCCAGGTGGTTAAAGGGACACTAAAGGCAAAAATTAAATCAAGCTAAAGTGATAGATTACTGCTCGAGAACGCCTAAGGTGCCAATATTATTGCAAACAAAGCTTTAAGGCCGACCCACAAAGAGCAAACTTTCCTGGCGAACTTTCGGCGGCGAGCCATGGCACGGCGGCGTGCCTTCGTTGAGCTGCACACACATGCAACAAAAACCAGGTGGCAGCTGCCATGATTTCAGTGTTGTTAGAAGTGCCATGGTTTGTTACACCGTAAAATCAAAGCAAAAACAGCTTTATTTTTACAGGCAGACTATTTATTATTTAGTGGCGACATGGAGAATTACTTATTACTTAGCTTTCATGTTAATTTGACAATTCTGACCGTTTTTTCATCAGAACCTAAACTCCAGAAGGCGAAAAAATCGCTTGAGTTGCTCACACTGTGCAGTGGCAACTGGGATTGGGTGTAGTGGCAGCGAGGTTCTCTGTGACATGTGCAGCTTTCAGGGCCACACTCATATTATGGCTAGGTGTGTCATATTTTGGCAACTGGAAGTTGGGTGCCGTCAAGCCCTGATTGATTTGCACTACATCCTGCGTTCACGACTTCTGGCGGGCAACTGGTTGCCAGCTGATGATATCAAGCCCGGCTTGATTAGTGTCAAATAGCTACATTCTGGCCGCCGGCCTCCGGGCAGACGCCAACACTTTTTCGGCAGAAAATCACTCCACATAGTAGCATTCAGTAATAGAAAAATTGAGGTAAATGCAGGACACGATTAGAAACTCACCTGGGACGTTCAAGTACTAGCGCAATGACATAGGCATTCCTCATTATTATTCTGTCGCTAGTAATGAGCCACTCATAATGAAAAGACCATTGCATTGCATTATAAGACGGAAGAAAATGCTACGTGTCCAGTTCTATTCGATTTTTAGAAAAAGGAACTCGTTTACGTTGCCCTTGACAATAACGTGGGTGGTCGAAATATTTTGTTTTTGCTTGACTCTGCACCGCCCGCGCTTTCGCGTTTCAGTAGTTTCATTATCGCGTAGCACTGCGTTGGTTTGCTGGCTTGGTAAACTCACACAAACTGCAAGTAGCAGAGAATTCCACGTCCATGTGATGTCGTGGGATGCTCGAACGGTCCACACCACTTGACCAAGAGCAGCTGCAGTGGCAAATCTGGCACCCTGTCTTGGTCTCTTTTTGCGGAAAGAAGATGCAGCCCCGTCTGTTGGGTGGCATTTTACTCACCGACGGCAGTAAAGCGCAGATAATGGCATATGCAACCTCACCATTCCCCGCTTGGAACCGGTTAATTGAATTGTGGTAAATGTATTCGAACCCTTGATATGTGATTTACTCTTAAACTAAGTCTTTTCTTGGCACGAAACAAGTGCTGCGAGGTTTGTAGAATGTTTGTGCAGTGTGCATTGACTTAATATTTGCCTTTAGTGTCCCTTTAAAACTAATCCCGCGCCTCACTGCGGCATGCCTTATAATCGGATTGTGGTTTTGCCGAATAGAACCCCAGGACTGAAATTTCAAGGGAGCAGACGTACCAATGGCTAGGCCCCCATCAAGCCTGAGCACTTACAGTGGCACTGTAAGCAAAGCGGGTACAGTAGAACCTTGTTGATACGATTCTGTTACATACAATTTTCTGGTGCCAGCGTTCATGATCAAGAACACAATAAATGGCATAATACAGTTACACTTCTTTTTTACTGTTTGATAAGTTCCCTTAGAACACAATCTTTTGGCACCATCATTCAGTACATCGCCCAACTGCAATTGTATGATACGTTTTTCATTCGTTAGATCCCATGCAAGCAAGAAAAGGCACGAGGTGCATTGTAGTCGTATGCCACTGCAGCTTCCCCACAGTACTCACCTGCCGGTGCAACATGAAAGCGCCGGTGTGCACTCAGTTTCCTGCCTGAAAATTTCCTTGAGGGTTGTCACATGCCGCATTTACACCTATCGTTGCCAACCCTATAGCTTTAAGCATCTTTAGTTATCTGTGTCATAGTGCTTGGGGTAGTTCTATTGGAAGCGCACTTCACGTTTTGAATAGGCGACAAGCCAAATATGCTGGCATTACCTTCTGCAGGTAGCGTCAAGTAAACGTCCTGTTTTGCTCTAGCAGCATCGAATTCCGGCGTTGCCCACCAGCTTGAATTCATTTCGGTTTCTCATTGCTATCTTGAAATACTATACAGTTGGAAAATGACAGAATGCATCTTGGGTCACTGGGGGTCCACCTGATTGAGGCATGTCGGCATCTCGTGCCACAACGATTTGTGCCGAGTCGGCATGCCGAAGCTTCTCGTTAAAATGCCCTACTTGAAAAAGCTGCTTTCCCAGGCCGAATTCAAGGAGTGCAGACATGAGGGGGCTTGCCGAAGCTGCAAAAACGACAATGCATGTCTCCGGCCACTCAGGCCCCACCAGCGTGGCCAGCGTCGGTGTCTCGTGCTGCAATGATTCACACAATGCTTTGCATTACGTAGAGATCAACTACAATTTAGTCTGCCAAATTTTTTAGTAAATTTAGATCGTACGTTTTTCTGGTAAGTGTTTTTTCTTGCATTCTTTTTATACGTATGGGTAAGGTTATACTGTACTCTCCCCCCCCCTTTTTTTTTTCTTCATGGTGCTTTGCCAGGGCAGTCGGCCAGCCAAGCTTTCACTCAG
Organism: Dermacentor variabilis; assembly: GCF_050947875.1. Lineage (NCBI taxonomy): Eukaryota > Metazoa > Arthropoda > Arachnida > Ixodida > Ixodidae > Dermacentor > Dermacentor variabilis. The sequence continues at coordinate 105,568,675 of NC_134570.1, forward strand.
TCTGTTAGGTCGACGCGCAACAATGATGATAATGGTATGCAGTGAGTGGGAAAAACTAACTGACGCCATCTTGTAGCACTTTGTGGGAATAGGTGCACTTTTGGCGTGTTTTTTTTTTTTTTCCATGTTCTTGCATACGAAAGTGGGGGGTGCAGGCTTTATGCGGTGGCAGCTTATACACGAGTGTGTACAGTACGTCAGGGCAGTGAATTTCGTACCCAGGAAGTTTTAACGCCATTGAGGCCATCAGTAACTGAATATCAACTGCTAAAGGAGTTTCATCTTGTGTGCTGTGTATAAGAGGCCAACGCAGTGAATTGAGGGGAGCTGTTCGAATCATTCGCACAGAACTGGAGTTAGAAATGGAAGTAGATCCTTGTTAGAGCAAATACAAAGTTTATTCTTTGCAATCAAGATCAATCAATGTCGGTTACATGCATGCATGGTGCATGCATGCATGGTGCATGCAGCGCTGCAGAACTACAACAATGCACTACAGTACTTGACATACACCTTCTGCATTTTTTCCCCATCTAGGTATGGATTGGAGGCATTGCGTTTGGTCCCAATAAAGTAAATCTCACTGCCAATTTTAGGACTGCGGAGACTTTCGAGTTTCAGGATGAGATAGGGTCCATTCTTTGGGACATCTGCCGGGTAAGCTTTCCAGTTTTTACCAGACTCGGAGTGCAAGTTGAAGCCGGGGATAGCTGAATGGACATAACCCAGCTATAGGTCCGAGCTGAATTTTGTTAGTGAGGACAATGTGGCTACATGTACGGTGTCCCAGCTAACATTCACCAAGTTTTTAAGAACAAGGAGATCAATACGGATGAAATTGATTCCATGTTGTTAGCAGCAACCACAAGAACTGTGGCATACTTTTTATGCTCTCTCTAATTACTTAATTATTCCCTAATTAACTAAGATCTTAATTACTATATTTACAGCAGACGTGTCAATACTAGGTACTGGAGCGAATTCAGAAACATCAATTTCAATTGTTTTCGACACACTATATTTTGCGCGGGTCTTTTTTTTCTGCATGTTAAAGAAAACCCTCAAAATAAAAAAATACACCACGTGACCATGTGCCCGCACACAGTAACGACAGCACTCTTAAATGAACTCAGTGAGAAAGTGAAGCCCTGCAGTGTGTCATGTTGGGATGGCTCTCAAGTGTGCGGTCGTGCGTGCTTATGACACATGATGGAAAAATGCTAATGCTACTGCTAATGCAACTGCTAATGGCATGCAATTGCTTTAATGCACATAGAAGGCTTCCGTTTTTCTTAAAGCTTGGTGGATGATAGCTGGGACACCCTGTATGTATGTGCAAGTGTGAGAACAAGCACAACCATCACAGAACGTGCAGCACAGTTCTTGTTGTGACCCCCGTACCCGATGTAAATCGTGCTGTTTTCATGTAAGAAAACTCAGTAGCTAGAGCTTATTCTTGTCTGCCTTGCCGTCTACGTTTTAATATCATGCTTTGTCTGGGAGTACCGATTGGCCCACTCATATGCCTTGTTGTATGATTGCTTTTTTATTTTTCAGTGCTACTTGCATTTCTTTATTTTCAGTTTAGTGAGCAGTCATGTAAACTGCATGCCAACAGGGGAGATAAAGAAAGAGAACAAATTCTGCAGGTATCCTTATGACAACCTTGAATTGCTGAACCAGATCAGTTAAAAGCAGCGTAGCAGGCCGACAGATTTCGACCTAATCGGTGCACAATGATTAGAAAATGTTTCATATTCACTAGAAAAAGGTTTGTTGTATTTATTGAAAGTAAATTGTCACTTCATTAAAACTAGATCTTAAATACCTTGGCTTCATGAGAACTTTGAGGAGAATTACGATTACTTCATTAGATCCATTAGTTAATTATAACCCATTTTATTATTATGAGGTGTGACAGTATGACAATTCTGTATGCTTAATACAAATGCGCTCACTTTGCACTGTTCCACGGCCTCGCAGTTGACTGCCTTTTCTCAAACACCTCCATGTGTGCAGCTGTCTCTTGACGACCTTTCCACTTGTGTGTGTGCAAGTGTGTTGTCCTGCAATCCTCAGTGATTGTTTTTATTATGTCTTTATCATGTTTTCTAAGTGAGTATAGTAAAATCTTGTTATAATTCAGATTTCACGGGACCGAATAACATGTCCGAATTAACCGTGTGTCGAATTATCAAGGGTATCAAGAAAACTGTAAAAAAATGCTTACTACATCCACATGCCTTTATTACTGATTGAAGGAGAGCAAATCCTGTTTCTATTTTACATGAAAGCAATGCAGAAGCTGCAGTTCTCATCATCTTGTGACTGATTGGCTCTCGCAGCGGCAAAGCCCTCGCGGCTTCCTTCGCAGCGCAACTGCGGCGGGCAGGTTCATCTGAGACAGGCTTTTCACTACCATGCACACATCCCAATTATTTTTGTCGTCAGTGAGCTGGTCACCAGCAGATGTTCTGTCCATCGCAATATATCTGATGCTGTTCATTCTCAACAGCACTGAGTCAAAAAGAAAAAACTGTTTGCTGCAACCGCTTCGGACAAAACCGTGGTCGCTGTTGTCGTGATCATCACTATGCAGTGTTGAAGGCATGTGGCCTAACAAGTGTACCAAGTCAAAACAAAACTACTGTTAGCCACAGCTGTTGCGAAAGAAACAGTTGTTACTATCAAAGTGATCATGGACACCGACTGCGCTATTATGAAGGCAAGCAGCCGACACACGTACGGAGGAAAAACAAAACTACCGTTTGCCACAACTGCTGTGGACGAAACTGTGGTGGCTATCAACATGATCCTGGATGGTGACTATGCAATTATGAAGGCTCACAGACTACGTGGTGTTATCCGCGGTGGTAAACGCAACAATAAAGGCTTTAAAGGAACAAATAGGCGCAAAGTGTTCCAGCATTGCTATCATTCACGTACGATCTCCGCTGATGACTATGGCGATGTAAACTCCACCACTTCGCTTCGGCGGAATTCTAGCACCGTTCTTGTGCTTTTGCATTGCATATTTGTGGCGCTCTGCGTTCACCAAGCTCTGAGAGTTTTCCCACTTAACCGATGTGCGGCCAAATGTGTCCGAACGAATGAGAGTTTGATTCTATTAAATGATGCTTAATCCTGCCGGGACCAGAGGACAGGTTGAATTAACGACGTTGTACTGTACTGACAATATTTTTGTTTTGTTTTTGTCTTTATTGTATAGCTGTTGACTCGGTAATTACACCATGAAGACTCAATGCCTCAAAAGTGTAACAAATAGTCAATTATGTTACCTTTCAATGTTTGTACCAGTGCGGAACATGTCAAGTGCAGCATGGCTTTGAACTTGAGAAAGGAGACTATTCACGTCGCTGAAACCCCATGTGGTGATCTTGTGGCACCGGACACCTCTGACGTGTGCATGCATGCTATGACTGTGCTACCAAAAGCCAAGTCTATTCGCCACTTGATAACACAAGAGGGGAGAACAGGTTCCCCTGCGCAGAATTGGAGGGGTCAATTTGGCAGATTTTGACAAGTTGGTCATTGCATGGCCGTCAACAACTGTGCCGGGCTGACTGGTGCATTCTTGAGCTGTTTATTATACCACATGACTGCCACCTCGGCTTTTGGTTACGTGAATATAGTCTCCTTTTCATGTCCAAAGCCACGTTACACTTGGCGCGTGTTCTGAACAGGTTACTGGAAAGGTGTTTTAATTACTTATTTGTGACACTCTCATGGAAATGGGGTTTCATACTATATAATTGTAAAGTCAACAGCTATCTAAAGAAGCGGAAAAAGCAGGCCGCCAGATCTTCATGTCAGTACTCCTTTAATTAATACTTCTGTTCTGAACTATTCCTCCTCTCCTGGAAGGGAATGGTCACTGTATGGGGGCCTTCCCAGTGGCTGGCTGTAATTTTGCTATATGACGCAGGTGGCGCGATGAGCAGGTTTTCTGACTTTCCCCTTAAAAAGAACTTTGCCCAAGCAATAACTTGTGCAATAAATCTCTCTTGCTCTCTTCTTTTCCAGGCTGTCCCTTATGGAGTGCTATGTTTCTTCCCATCATATGGGATGATGAACAAGCTGTCACAGCGATGGCAGGTAGTGATCTTCACTTTGGCCAATAAGTTTTAGAGTGATAAATGTCCTGTTTGTGCATGATGTATGTCACTGAGTTGATACGGGGAAAAGGCTAGAGCATAAAGTTTGGTTCTCCATGCTTTCGCACGCACCGGTGAGTGCGTTTTGCATGCGAGCGGACGCTTATAGTTAGTATATTCTTCATGAGCCAACTACTAATGGGTATGCGACACATTTGAGGGAACAGCTTCTAATCACCGTAGACATCAACATTCTCATTTCATCTGTCTAAGCTGTTAATTACGTCTTCACAAAAACCCCTTTGTCACCTATTCAGCACACTGATTCCAGGGTCCAGTCAGACATAGGAGATGGGACCGTAAGCTGTCCTAGTTGCCTTACGCACAGACCACAGTGGCTTGGACATTGCCACCTTCTTGATTTTGGGTTGATGCAACAGCTTATGGCAAATTATCACATGGTGCAAACAGAAATAAGCGCTGCCAGTGGTAAGATGTCATTCAGGCGCTTGAATTTCTTCAGCAGGTAGAGGCCATTATGAGTGGGAACGCTGAAAAGCCAATTATGGCCATCACAGCGCTCCAGCAATTGTCAGAATCAACAGCCAAGCATTCTGTGCTCGATATCATTACATGCCACTTCCAAGCAATGGATGTGCTTGCTCCTACAAAGCCGGCTCTGAACCTCTGTGGCCATGTCACCCTCAACGCAGCGTCCCTAGTTCCCAACATAAACCGACCACGCAGCTATGTATGGGCTGCGTTACATAGATGAAAACTGACAAGGAGTCACAGAATGCATAAAAGTTGCTTAAAAGAGTGCTTAAAAATACATCATAGTGAAATCGCGATATAATGAACTTTAGGGGACCGTGGCAAATTGTTCTTTATTCTGAAAGGGCGTTATAGTGAAAGCTCCAAAATTGACCATTCCGCCTATCAAACCTTCAGTGAATCAGTTGTCGCAGTATGGGCTGTCCACGAAAACGTCAGTGTTGGCTCTCGGCTCACGCTGCTGCCATTTTCCATAGATTTAGCTACTACACACCATCAATGCACCGTATACCAGCAGTGGCATGCGCAAAAAAAAAAAATTAATAAACGACGGCACCTACAAAACCACCGACAAAAAGGAAGCTCCATGTCGCCTCCAAAGTGCAGTGTTATTTTTTTTTTTTACATCCCTTGTCACAAACACTGCAACTGTCTTGCTTGAGGCAGACACCTGAACTATCCAAAGCACAAGCGTGTGTGACTGATGCTGTCCGGAAAGGACAGGCTGTGTGTCATCCTTGCGAGCTTCGAGGTCACATATCTCCATGCGCGTAACATCCACAGAAAGAACCGCAAAAGAAAGAAGAGGCACGCACAGAAAGATGGACTAGATGGGGAAGAGTTGTGCCTCGGTTTCTAGGTGACATCGTCGCCTCCGACGTCGAAAAAGGAATCCCCTCTAGCGTTTTTCTCTTCCTGTGTCGTCATGTGTTTTCCGACCCCTTGCACCATGGCGTGCACTGCCTGCACCCTGTTGTCTGCTAACCTACTGCTCCAACTGCCATGAAGGGTGCACTGTAATCTAAGAATCCCCAGATCTTGGAACATGAATTTGTAGTACCGAGGCATTGTTAACATGACGCAAAAACTGAATCAGGATCACTGTTCTGAAAAGGTCGGTACATATTCTGAAGTTCACAGTACTGCAATACTTTTATATTGAAGCTATAAGCAGCCAGCAGGGGATTCCTGAAATGTTCATTAACACCCGTGTGCTTAGATTTAGGTGCACGTTAAAGAACCCCAGGTGGTCAAAATTTCCGGAGTCCTCCACTACGGCGTGCCTCATAATCAGAAAGTGGTTTTGGCACGTAAAACCCCAAATATTATTATTATTATTATTATCGAAATGTTCATTAATCTGAAAATTTTTTTTAATACATATAATGTTCGTAGTCACTAGGTTTCACTGTAATGGCTGCTAGTGGGGAAGCGCTACCTAACATTAACATGCGCTAGGTGACTCGAGCACGCAGCTGTTATGGAAGTTGAAATCAGTCAATAAAACAACAGCGGTAAAAGAAACACTGTCAAATTGGGAATGAATGTTTCAATTCTTGATTGCAATATCATTGCTATTATTGAAGTCATCATTATGCTCTCGAATACCTCGTGCACCCAGTATAATATGATTGCTGCATGTTGTTCATATGGTTGAGGCTAACAAAAACCAAGCCCCTCAGTTCCCCATATTCTCGTTAACTACTATATTGTGACAAGGATTACGCATGTGTACCTGAAAAAAACGGAAAAGTATATTTACTTTTTTTGTCTTGAGTAAGCTGATTCTGATACTAGATGTGTGCATATATCGAGTTTTCAATTTTAAAGCGAATTCGAATAATTAAATTCAAATGTGAATCGAATTGGGTACTTTTCTAATATTTTTATAATACGAGTACGATTTATATTGCAAAAGTGCTCTTTTCCTTCACCATCTAGAGGTATGAAAGAAAGAAAGTTTATTGCACGGCAAATAACGTGCAGAAAAATTGTGCTTTGTGATCAACAAAGTTCTCTAGCACGACACTTTTGCTTGGCAGCATCATAACCGCATTTATTTAATGTTGTCATGAAGGAAGGCTCGCCGCTAAATTTGTGCAGGGAACAGTAACACCTTCTTTCACATCGCAATTCCGTCAGACACCGAAAAGAGCTGCTCACTGGGCACGCCAGTGTCTGGTATCGGCAGGTGTCTCTTCACAATCCGAGCCGACAATGGGCACCATGTTTACACCGCCATTAGCACGATCTTCCAGACTTCTACATCTGTGGAAGCACTGCCTTTCTGTTAGAACGTGCGACTTGCAGAATTGTCCTTATTTAGCAGGCTCTCTAGCAGGCAGGGTTAGCAGGCATAGTTAAAAACTCGCACCACCAGTCGTGCCATGTGTTATTACTTCTACAAGGGCCTGGCTTCCTGGCCAATGGTTCCAAGCACTCGACGCCAGACTCTCTGATGATCGTGAACAAGCGTAGCGAAGCCTGCTTATGGAATTTCACGTGCAAACTATTTTTCAGGGCTTATTGAACTGCTTCTACGTGTCCGTTCATGGATTCTTTTGATACATGCGAAATCTCACTGATCTCTCCCTGCTTATCAGATCTTGTAGAATTAGGGTCAAACACTTTCTGGTATTCCTGAACTTTTCAGAACACGGGTTTGTGGGACAGGCTGGAAAGGCTAAAGCACATTGCTATGGAACCTCAGAAGGGAGACTCCAACTCCTTTGACTACACGATGACTGAGTACTTCAACCACGCCTCTGGATACAGTGATGGTAATTATCCGCCAGCATAATGATAGCATAGTATGCTTGTCTTTGTTTACTTAATTTTTATTTATGGTCTCTGGTAAAGTTGAAGTTTGGTGCCGAGTTGACATGGTCCAACTTTGTACAGAGCTGCTATATATAAGGCATCACATGCATGGGTCATATCCGAAAAATCAAGCGGCACACCGTATGGCATCCAAAATTTCAGCCACCATTATACATTGTTTTTACTGCAAGTGGTAGTGTCAGAGGGTACATTGAAATACAATCAAGCAAGTTTAAAAATTGAGGCATCAGAAACAATGGTCGACAACTGTATAGGTACATATCGTAAACCACATGCAAAACAAAAATTTGCTTTGCTGTAACTGATACCTCTTTGGCTCCCATGTTTTTAATTTTGTTACAGCAGGAGAATGCTAATTATCATACTGACTGTATGCACTCAGTTGTAGCATGCACCTTATTTACACAGCCATAAATGAAAAATACAATGATCTTGACTGTTCACTTACCAGATTTTCATTGTGAGAGAGAGAAGCAATGACAGTTTGTTCTCACTTGGAAGAAAGAGTTTGGTGCATCAGAGCAACACTAATCACTAATCGCCGCTGTCAGAAGCCTCTATCAATATGCAGTCGACTTCCGTTAATTCAACCCTGACGGGGCCACCGAAATTGATCGAATTATTCAGCAGGTCAAATTGAACAGTATTCAGAAGAAACGTCAAAACATACTGCGATTCAGTTAGCAGTATTTGCCCTATTCAAACACGCTCCCGAATCAAACGGGCACCCACCTTCTATGTGTCCAAAGTAGAAAAGTAACCTAGGAATGGCATTAAATCTGCTAAACAAAGTGGAAATTAGCAAAAAGAATGGTTGCTCAATGGCGGCCGGTTTCCCAAAGTCAGCTCTGCACAATAACCTCGGTGATTCAGTAAAGCATACGACTGTTGCAAAGGCGGTTTTGGTTTTGTGTTCATCTGCACCGTTCTGGCAGTTTATTGCTAAATTTTCTTTAATAACAGGAAGGCGCACCTAAGAGTCAGATAAATACCGTAATAAGACATTGTGAGTTACGGTTATTGCTTAAAGATCTTTCCAAAGTGGGCCACAAAGAGGCGTTTTCGATAATGCATTCACTGTCCCATAAGCTCCACTGAGACCAACGCTGCCACTAAAGGGGTTACTACTGGGGTCCCTATAGGGGTCAGGCACAGTCCGCTGACTGGTCAACTTCAAATTATCCGGCAAAGGACAACTTCAGGATCGAAATAATGAGTTTCGGCCCATAGATATGCAGGGTCTCCAGCCAGGATGTCTGGTTGGGATTGAGTTAACTGAAAGATTGAATTAACTGGAGTCAAATTAACGGAAGTATACTCTATAAACAACCTGTGGCATTTCATCTTCAGTGCTGTCTGTGGCAATTTAGATACTGCATAAATACCTTGCAGATTGTGGCAGCCTAACAAACTTTCCAAGTGGGCACACATAGTGTCGGAGCCAGTGTGTGGATTGGCTTGGATTACAGCAGTCTTGAATGCCAGCCACAATAGCCTGTCACTGTTGCAAGTTCAGTTTTGTACTTGGTCCTAATGCGCATGTGATATTTTCAACACATTTTGCTGGAAAGGAAGGGCTCATTAGAATGGAATAAAGTAAATATAGTAAATATAGTAAAGGGCATAACCAACCATATCTTATATTTACTTTGTTATATCTGATAATTCGTTATATCTTACATGCAGTTCAACTGCGTTACAACTTTAGTCATATATAACTTTGTGCTGGTCTTTTTTATGATGACCGCACTCTGTTCTGCATATGTACTATTTGTAGAAAGAATTTTACACTGCGAAAGGCTTCTTCCTTCAGTTCTGTTTGTTTCAGGCTTTCATAGCTTTTGCCATTGTCTCTCTCCATGTCATAAAATTGACATGATTCCAGTGACATTTTCTTGTGCTTCAGTTGCTGCACAGTGTCCTCATGTTTTCCTTCATCACCAGGCTACGATGACGATGACAGGGGAGGAGCCCTCCTGCTCGCGGTGTGTCGGGGCAAAGTGAGTGAAGGCCTAGACTTTGCCGACAACAGTGCGAGGGCCGTGGTGACGGTAAGATAGTCATGGAATCGTCTCTTTGCAACACCTCCTTGTTAGTCACATTGTTTGAATGCAGATTAGAGTAGCACTGTGCTCACAATCTTGGGTCTAAGCTGTACTTTGGTTTACTTTTGCAGATTGGCATTCCATTTCCAAATGTTAAGGATATGCAGGTAAGACATCGCCTATGTTTGTTTATTTATTAAAGGGTTCCTTAAACAATTTTTCTTGTATGTCTGGATGTAAAAGGTATCTCTCGAGGAACGGTTTCTCACAAGAGTTTTGTGTCAGCACACTGTAATAAAACAAGCAAGAGCGGTTGAACATCGGCCATCTCTCAAGCTGTGGCATTCCCCTGAACATTAACTCCGTGTGGCCATCGCTGTGTCCCGCCTCCTCGGCCATAACATCATGCGGGGATGCAAGTGTTGCCTACTTCCAGTTGAATTAAACTGAGTGTGTTCCCACATGGCAGATAGAGACTACAAAGTAACTGTTTGCAGTATTATTTTGGCTCGGTAATATGTAAATAAGATGTAAATATCCAAACTGTATGTTCATGATTGTCTCTTTATTGTGAACGCAAGATTTCTTGTTAGCCGTCAGCAGTAAGAACAAGCGCTGCTACAGACAGCTAGGCTAATGCTGCAGCTGACTTGCGAATGTGGTGAAATTGGCTATTTATAATATTTTCTCTACCCTAGGATTAAAAAAATAAATTAAAAAAAGTACATTGACATCCGGAATCAAGGCCATGCTTTCTGAGTGAAAAGCAGAGACTACCACTACGCTAAAGGCGAACTCAAGATGGCATCTCTCTGACGGGTGTTATGACTAGGGGTGTGTGAATGCAGAATTTTCTATTTTCAAGCGAATTGGAATACATGTAGTGAAAACTAAGTGGAAATTGAACCTATTATTATTTGGATACCAGTACTATTGGTTTTGCAGAAAGCAATTTTTTTTCACCAACCAGAGGTGTGAAAAAATGAAACAAGTTTGTTGCACAGTAAATAATATACTGGAAAATTATGCTTTGTGGTCAACAAAGTTCTCTAGCACGACACATTTGCTTGGCAGCATCGTAACCGCCGTTATTTAATGTTGTCATGAAGGAAGGATAGCTGGTCAACATGTACAGGGAGCAGCAACACCCTTTTTCACATCACAGTTCCTTCATACACCAAAAAGAGCTCCTCGCCGGACACACTGGTGTCTGGTATCGGCAGGTATCTCCGCAAGCTAACAGTGGGTACCTTGTTCACATCAACACTCACATGGATCTTCCTTTTGGGCCCAAAGTTCACACATATATCTTTGAACCTGTGCTTGTGGCAGCAAATATTGCTGCTGGTTGATGAGCTTATCGGTATTTCCGCAGTACTGCCGTGGAGGGAGCTTCTTCAAAAGGTTTCGTTGTTCAGGGCATATGTGGTTTTCTTGGTGTTGAAATTTTCAACACCCTGTGGTCCGTATACTTTTGCTCACGGGTGTACATTACTTGCATGAGAAATCAAAATGCATAATCTACTCATTAGGAAGAATTTACTCATTAACTTTCTAATTACATTACAGCACATATTGCAATTTACAAATTGTAGTCGGTGAGTTCGCAAGGTGTATCCACTTAGCACAAATTTTCAGGATACACCAGTTTCGAGTTACTAATTCCTGAAGTTGGTGACGAAGTACATTGGTGCTCCATTTACTTTTGTGTGTCAATGCATAAAACGATGTTTTCTTAGAAAAGTAAGTAGAAAACAGTGCATTTTCTTGCAAGTTTGACGGCACATATCTCGATACCAGCAATTATGACTTGCAAACTCACCAGTTACGACTGACAAATAGCAATATTTGCCATAAAGTAATTAATTTAGAAAGTTAATCAGTGCATTTTTGTTTAGTCGATCATGCATATTTATTTCTTGTGTGAGTAATGTCTGCTGCTTCTAGTAATCCAGCTCAAGGTCTGCAGCTACACTCTGGTACAGGCGATTGTTAAAAAATTATGTTATGGTCTAAAAAGAACACCCTGTATATTAAAAAAGTTGCGTAAGATTTCGAGATTTCCTTTAATAATTGCTTTACAATTCCCTCACACACCTTTCCGTGTGATGTCGACTCGTGCACGCTTCCGCATGACCCCCGAGACAGAGCTGGGGAGATCTCGGAGGCCACGCCCAGCTGCTCCTGCCTGTGCGGCGTGCAGTAGAAGTGAATGCACTAACCTTTCACACCGCTGCTTGTCTTTCGCATTGTTGTACGTCTTGCGCAGCCAGGCACACGCAAGAGAGAGAGAGGTCAGTGGAGAAGTGCGATAGTGAGCTGCTTCTTCTGCAAAGGTGTGCGGCTACGTGCGGTGGTGACAAAGACCAGTGTTGCTCGACAACGTATTCGAAGCGAGGACACGGGAGTTTTGAACTGCTGCAGCAAACAGGTGTTGAACCCCGCAGAAAGCGATGTACTCGGCACACAACAGTCGGGTATTCTTTAGTTTTGGGTACGAATCTACTTGGTTTAGTGGCAACTAAACTAAGTAGTGGTTTAGTGGCAAGGTGCATGAAATATATATGTAGCTACAAGAAAGCATCGGGACATGTCGTCGCAACACTTCACAAAGCGTCACACCGATAGAAGGCTACACTATCATGAGTCACAGAACGCGCAGTTCTGTCATGCAAGGTTAAACTGATCAAGAAATCTTACTTCTCGTGGAAATAGGCACAAAGATGGCGCGCTAACGCACATGCCGCCAGCCCTTGCTATGAGTCAGCGCTCGGTTCCTTTATCTGGCCGGCTCGGCTTGTTTGTTCCTTTCTATGTTGCGCTGTGCTAGTTTTAGAGTGCAGTACCAACTCACCCAATCATCTTTGGTGTTTTCTTCCTAAAATTTTAAATTTGTGAAGGCTGCAATTTTGAACAAGATAATAGCAGGGTGGGCACAGAAGAACACGTTGCAAGAGAACAAACAATAAAAGAACAGTTTTACCTATCAATACATAACATAAAATAAGAGTAAGGGAAGTGACTTTCAAACAATGAAAGTGTATCTTGTAATACACCATCACTCGCAACATTATTTCAAGTTAACCGTGTTATTGTTTTGCTGTGTTGTTTCCAAGTGACATAACCTGCAAAATGAGCATGGATATCTGAGGCATCAATTCCAAAATGGCCATTGGTTAGCTGAAAAAATAACTTGAGGGGACAGCAGTAATAAACTTTAATAAATAAATGAGCAGGTGAAACACCTAATTTTTTTTCCACAACAGGTTGTGAGCTACTTCATACCTGCTGTGGTTGCTTAGTGGCTTTGGCATTATGTTGCTAAATACGAGGTCGTGAAATCAAATCCTGGCCCCCGCGGCCACTTTCCAATGGGGGTGAAATGCAAAAACGCCTGTATTGCTGTGCATTGGGTGCACTCTAAAGAACCCCATGTGGTTGAAATTACCGGAATCTCCCACTACGGCAGACCTCATAATCAGATCTTGGTTTTGGTACGTAATACCACAGAATTAAATTAAGCCACTTCGTGTCAACAGCTCACTTTGGTGGGAAACTGAGTAGAGGCCGATTTTTGTAACAATACATTTCATTTTCTATAGAGCTTTTCTTTGTAGTGCTTTGCAGTGAGGTCGTCAGGAAAGACATGCAGGCTTATTAACAATAAAGAAAAAAAAAGCATGCCCATAAACAAAACACAGCAATACAACAATGCTGTCTGTACCAATATAAAAGGTTATAGGATTTACTATGTGAACTGCCATTACAAACTAGCACGGCTTACAAGCCGCGACAAAAAAAAAAGCTTGATGCTCTCACCCCCAGCTCACATGAACATGTCAGTCCACATGGACTTGAATACGCAAGTGTGGTCTGGCTACCCCGAACCTGGCTTCCATCCAGCGAGTCCTGAAGCAATAGCTGTAGCATTAACATGATAAACAACAGACACAAGAAAAATTGACTCACCATCCCGGCCCTGTGAAAGTGAATGTCCAGCGAAGCTGTAGGAAAACCACCACCACAACTGGTGAGGGAGGTATGCAATGCTTTATTGCTTAGAGTAATGGTAGTACAGCAAACACTCATTAATTTGAACTCAAAGGAGACCATAAAAGTGTTCGAATTTAGCGTAATTCGAATTAGCGGGCGGGCGCTAGAGTAAACAGCGATCATGCCACGCTGTGTGAGCAGAACCCAAAGAAGCCACCTCTGGACTCGTTATCTCGAATTAGGCACCACTACACATTTGTGGCAGGTGATTCCATAAATTAAGTTCATCTAGCTCAAACGGCAAACAAAATTAATTGATCAGTCAGTTGTACGCCAGAAACAAGCACCGACATGCATTCATGTGAGCAGCGAGCCTTAATGTCGAAATATATGACGTCATTTATGCTCCAAATTACGTTTATTTACAGGGCAGGGTTAACACAATCAAAATTGCCGATGTCTGTAGCCTTCTACACGAGGGCTCCATATTCTCCTTTTGAAACGCTTCAATGATTGATTCTTTGTTCTTCGGGTAGGTTGACAGCGTGCTCTTCTGGATGTCGTACTTCCTTGCGATTTCAGTCTTTTTTTTGAGACCACGTTCTACTTCCTCCAACATCTTCATCTTTGTTTTTAAGTTCTTTGCCGAGTATTTTCCCCGACTTGCCATGGCTCACAGTCGCTGAGGCATCACTGACGAAGCGCTGAGGCAGCGAAAGAGGTGACACAATAAACTGGCTACCCACCGCGGCACAAACAAAAGCAGGACTACGACAACCAGCGCACGCTACAGCTGAGTTCGACGACTGCAGTTCTTTGTCTCCTGCAGAAGCGTAGCTGTTGCAGCAATGTGCGCATGCGCTACCTGAATGGCGCGGGCACATGCAAGACAGAGAGCGCGCACGCACTATGGAAACAGCTGTTTGCCGCAGCCATGAAGTTGCGCTCGCAGACACAGAGATGGCGCTAACCTTGTAAACCCAGGGCTCTAAACCAGGGACTTTCAGTTCAAATGAACCATTGCGTATACTGACGCATTCGAATTATCAGGAGTTTTCATCCATTGAAATACACCTTGCTGTGCCGAGACCAGGGCGTCAGTTCGAATCAACAGAGTTCAATTAATGAGCTTTTACTGTAATGGTAAATCAGAGTAATGGCAGTAATAGCAGTAATGGTAATTTTGACAGCATGCCGCCATTGGTCGTATTGCCGTTTTGTTTTCCCTTTGCAGCTCCTTGTATTGACGCTGCTCCTTGGGAGTCCTAACTATGCATTGTGTACCCATAGCGGTACTACAACAACAATGAAATCAGTTGCTAGGCTGGTTCATTTATATATGAAAGGATAGTGACGTCACTCCCCACATCGCAAGCTGCTGTCACCGTGGCAGCGTGCGCTACAGCAACCTTTACCGGGAAATGTGTGCGGGGAGTGCTACGTGCTTTGCATTGTTATCAGAAGCACCTTATCATCAATTATGTGGTTTGGATGCTTGTTTTATGCTTGTTCTTTGTTGAAAGAAATGTTAAGCACTGTTCGCTTGACTTTACTGAGTGCTTGAAGCCTCTGCCTTACAGGGACATAAGCCACTGGTCCTGGCGCTGCACTGCCGCTGAGATTGGCCCACATTTTTGGCAACGGACGCGGACACAAAAAATGACGACAATCAAGAGACTCACAGCTTCTCTGTAAAAGGAGATGGGACAAATGCTGCACTCATTACGGGTCACTAGACTCACCTGTCGCGAGTGTAGGGTTCATTCCATCAATTTTTTATGTACGTCATGTAAATGCCACAATTATTGCTTTATTTACTAACCCGCTAGCACAAGACCAAGTTCTGCTTACTGGGTCCTAGTTGGCTGCCTTGGTCGTCGGCTTCAGACCTTTTGTGGCACCAGAAAGTCACGGGCCTCGTTGAGGACATCAGGTCCAGTGGCTGGAGGGATCTCAGCCACACCTGTACTCATTGGCTGATGGCCACCATCTCCTGTTTACTGGCTGCATATCCCACCACCACTGATTTAGGCATGCCCTACCCACACGTGGCCGAATTATGGCCTGTCACATAGTGCCACCAATACTAGGCCTTCTCTGATTGGTCCACATCATGTGCACACAAGGCCCAACGACAACCCAACCTATTGTGACACTTCGTTATCCAACACTTCCTTTCCTTCACCTAATTGCTTGTTATGCTGAGTGGCTGATCCCAGTGATAATGGCAACTTTCGAGCCAATGAAAATGAAAGGAATGATTACAGTGTTATGTGGACCCTGATTTTTGCAATGTGCGGTACAATTGTCTCTTGTTGCATTACATTTTACCTGCAGCGTTTAGTGCATTGTGGAAGAGCCCAACATAGAATTCTTTAGTCTGATCTTTGGACAAGGTAAAATTTATAGTGACTGTTAACGCATTGTGTACAATTCTGCAAGGGCTGCACTTTCTTCCTGCTATCTTGACGAGGTGTGGTTCTTATGCAGAAACAGGCCTTTTGAGTCCAGCTTTCGCAGCCATGCATAATGCCCATAATCCGTACACACGAAAACAGAGAACATTATTGTTTTCATGATGCATTTATTTGTTCACACACTTGATGATGCCCGTACGGTCCTCACCACAGTCGCTGTTGCCATTTCTCAGCCTCGGTTCGGCAGCACGCTTGTGGATGCAGTCATCTTCCCCGCCATGCATTCAGAATCCAAGCTCAGAAAAGCTGCAGCGACTTTATGTGCAGTAATTTTTTTTTTCTTTTTCATTTCCAATTTTGGGTTGCCAATTTCTGGGTGTGGCTTTTGTGCAGGTGCCGCCAAATATTATATGAACCTAGAACATCAGATTACCATTCTAGAAACCTCATAGCGTTTATTTTGCGCCAGAAGGTGACCTAGTTGCAGAGAAAAGCTCGACGAAGTGGGCCGCACAATTGTTCTACAGTTCAAACCACTCATGATTGCTGTGGTAATGTACAGAGGTCTCTGAAGCTCTGCCAGCTATATAAGAGGTTAAGCTCTATCGGGCAGCACAACTTGCCTCGAGTCCAAGGCGCACTTGGAGCAGGCACCACATCCCTGTAGATAGATCTGACTGGCTGGTGTGAACATGGAGCATCAATCAGTTCTGTGTAGAAAAATCTAGTAAATGTAACTAAATGGCGTTTTCTTTCACCTTACCCGCCGTGGTTGCTCAGTGGCTATGGTGTTGGGCTGCTGAGCACGAGGTCGCGGGATCGAATCCCGGCCACGGCGGCCGCATTTCGATGGGGGCGAAATGCGAAAACACCCGTGTGCTTAGATTTAGGTGCACGTTAAAGAACCCCAGGTGGTCAAAATTTCCGGAGTCCTCCACTACGGCGTGCCTCATAATCAGAAAGTGGTTTTGGCACGTAAAACCCCAAATATTATTATTATTATTATCTTTCACCTTCTTTCTTTCTTTTCTTGCCTTTCAGAAGCTCATACAGGAAGTGCAAACACTTTTGGACCCTTAGCCAGAAGCTGAAATATGTTGAAATAGGAAATACTAATCTACTTTATTATCAGTGGCTGGCTACAACTTATCATGTATAAACAGCGCATGTTATATTACGGTGGCTCGTACTATATTTTCATAGTGGCAGCTATGTTTTTGGTAAAAGTGATGTTAGTGCATCGTGAAACACTGGCCTGTTGCTTTTGTTTCAGTTAGTATGTGCTTGCTTTCTTTGTCCCTGTAAGAAAGCACAGAAGTTTATGACATTTCAAGCATCTCGGATCTTATTTATTTATTATTGTTGTTATTTTCTAAAAGTGCGTGGGTATTGATTGTATGTCGAACTTGTTTCGCACTCATCTGTCTCAGGCACTGCATAGCATAAAGCCTGTGCACTGCGCAGTCTTTGTTTTTTGCTTTGCATGTGGAACGCAGGGTTTGTTATGGATGCCTGCTCTTCGTCTTTTAGGTTGACCTGAAACGCAAGTATAACGACCAGCAGCTGAGGTCTGGCCGGCCAGTGATGAATGGAAATTCTTGGTATGAGACGCAGGCATTCCGTGCTCTGAATCAGGCCCTGGGGAGATGCATTCGGCACAGGTGACTTGCTTTGGTTTGCGTAGACATCACTATTTGTCCATGCAAAAGAAATAGTCCATGGCCCATAAATATTAACGTAAACACTTATTAATCATACTCTGATGCACCGCAAGAGAGATGCCTTCACTCGAAATCAGTTGTAATGGCTCTGTACCGAATTAAAATGTCTACAATTTGTTCTTGCCTCACCATTCCCTGTTTCTCTTACTTCTGCAGGGACGACTGGGGTGCCTTGATTATAATAGACCACCGTTTTTCGCAGCAACCAAAGTTTCAAAAAGGTAACAAGCTAATTAGGAAAGGACAGCATGGCAACTCTGTAGGTACAGAAGTGAAATTTCAAATGAAAATGTTTGCCTGGTTTTGTTTCTTTTTCTGTTGAGAGGCCTCTGAGAGGGCAGTTTAACCACCCTAGTCTGGTTTAGCATTTTGATTTGTGTCCCTTTAAGAACAGAAACTGCTTCTTATGACAGGAAAGACAAAACCTGCAGCATCAATATCTGTACAAGAGCTGTATCCTGTGTCATTTAGCAGTCATTCCATGTTTGCACTGTTTATTCACAATGCCTGTACAAAGGGACATTTACTTAAGGCTTAAGCAGGAACAGTTTTTACACTCAAGTGACCATACTTTTTGTTCCCTTTTGCAGCTCTGTCGAAGTGGATTCGGGAACAGTTCCAGTGCTTTCCATGCTACAATGAAGCCATTGATTCCCTGAAGTCATTTATGGAGTCCAAAATGAACGCAGCCAGGAAGTTGTCCTGTCCAGCAGGGGAAACGTCAAGCATGTCCGTGGACCAAGCAGAGCCCTTTGAACTCTCTGATGATAGCAGTGAAGAAATGTTCATGTCAAGCATGTCTTGACATGGGCTTGGCAGTGTCAGCCTGTAGTCACATTGGACTAATGACCTGTCTTGTGGCTGCATTCTTGCAGCAGTGACTGTGATCTGCGTCGTTTGAAGTAACTTAATACATACAGATGTACATATGTGCATGGTTTACCCAGAATGGTGAATATTTGTGAACATTAAGATATTGGCTGTGACCAGAAGCTTTGCTTCTCGTTGGTTCAGCTTCTTACCATTTTTTTAAAATGATTTTAGAATTGCATCAAATCGCGGTATAAATTTCTAACATTAATTTGTGTAATTTTATCCTGTATGTTGATCCTGAACGCTTTGTTTCGATTATTGGACGCAGTATACAAATAAAAAGTATCCACTGTATTTTTCGTATAAAGGAATTCGTATCGCACTTTACGTGTGCGTTAGCGCGTCGCTTCTGCGCTTGCAGTGCGTACGCGCATTTCGCTACGGTTGGCCCGTAGCCTCCCTCGTCTGGCAACGTGAATGACGTCCAGCAGCCATTTTTTGAAAGGACCTCGGCGTGCATGTGCCGACAAATGTTTTGCTTCGAAAGGTCTCTTCGCTGCGGCAAACCGATGCTCGCCAGCGACAGAGCCTTTACCGGCACGCGCCGGTTAGTTATGCCACTCGGCGAAGCCTAGCGAACGATGAACGTAGCGTGCGAGCCTCGTATTCCTTCGACGACGAGAGGCCGGAGATAAAGTGGTTTCGCGCCGAGCCCGGTGGCCATGGAGTACGGGTGGTGGTTGTCGCTCGCTGTTTTTGTTGTGTCGGTGCTGCTTCTGTTTTACCTGTTCGTGTGTAACGTGTGTCGACTGAGGACGCGCAAGAACATTGGTTCTGTGGGGAGGGTGCTGCTTGTTATAGCGCATCCAGACGACGAGTGCATGTTCTTTGGTCCGACCGTGCTCGGGTTGCTGCAGCGGAAATGCGAGCTCCATCTCCTGTGCCTTTCCAACGGTGAGCCCCCGTTGCGCTGTGTTATGCTGTGCTTTGTAGTGGTGCCTCGACACGGTGTGTGCGTGTTGCGTGCAGTGACTTTTCTCGTAGCTGATTGTATTGGAGCCAATGTTTGCGGACGACGACCTCGGAAGATGCAGGAATGTCGGGAATGGGCGCGGTTTGTACGCACTGCTCGCCGCAGAGTACCCCGTCGCTCGTCCAGAAGGGCTGAAAAATACTTTGTAAACTGATAAACTTGCGAAGTAATTGGAAATCAGCTTAGTACTAAGCATGCCACGCGAATTGTTTTGTTACAAACGTCGACATTCGCGTGACCCGCTTTCTCAGCTGAGTGTATGCGTGTATTTACCAAAAAATTACATGAGTGGGCGTTTAAGCAGCACCAGTGGTATACAAGATGCCTGTAAAAGATAACCCACTTCAACCAACGTCTCCGAGTGGTGGTGTATAAGGCGAGCGTTCTTTAAACCTGTCGCATTGGAAGCATCGTTTTATGCATTAATTCTCATGGCCACATAGTACATAGTAGTATGTGGATTGAGCGAAACTGTCACTACTGCTCAAGCTTTGTTTGTAAACGAAATCACTCTAAACCTTGCTGTGACTGACAAGATAGCTTCAGTGCTTAATGAAAAGCATTCTTAGTAGCAGTTAACAGAAGTACCGATAAATGAACTTGTGCTGAGTAGCTAATGCTTGCGCATTCAAGGGCCATTGCAGCAGCATGCCAGAACCATATTTTCTGTTTTTGATAGCTGGTGAACTGAAGATTCTCTTAAAATATGCCACTCACATTGTAGCTTTGAGAGTGTGTACATAAAGTAACATATTAAAGAAAAAAAACAGCACTAAATAAATGAGGACAAAAAGAACAGGTACAAAGTATGTATGTTCTTTTTGTCTTCGTGTCTTTAGCGCTGTTTTTTCTTCAAGTATGTCAGACCAACAAGCCCACATCAAGCGCTGCTGCATGGCATAACGTAAATAATTGCTACAAAGTGTTTACAGCTTGTAATACAGCCACAACGCTTCTGGTGTTTATCGCAACAGCTGGGCAGGGTTGGCTTTCTAGCAAATAATTAGATTGCCTTTGGAAGCGTTGTAATTGTTGATATTGTTGAGACTGACATTTCCATTTACTGTTCACAAGTTCCAGCATGATGTGATGAAGGTGTGGTGATGTGATTCTATTTCAGCCCAGGTAAAACAATCATTCCTATTGGTTTATGTATACATGGCTTGCATTGGTGTCCTTGTGGCTACCATCTTGGTGTATTAGCATGTTGGCAAGCTGTGTAATCAACAAACGTGATAGCATGACAGATGCGCCCCGTCAAAAAGCAAAACAATGTTTGAGACTGTGGTGCACTGATGTCGTCACAGCGTCCATGTTTGGGTGCTGGCGCTGTGAGAAGCTGCAGTCACGATGTCATGGAACGACTATCTATGCATAAACTTGCAAAATAATTTACACGAGTTTGTACTGTCATGTGTTTTCTCAGTAGACAACGTTCAAAGAGTACGGATGCACATTTTCGAAGTCGTGGAAGCACTTCCTTGTGAAAGGAAGAGGGTTGTAGAAGCTTTCTAGTGAAAGAGTTCTCTTTTCCTGATATCTCGTGGAGTAGTCACTGTTGCATAGGAGTTAAAGTACTGACACACATCTTTATTTAAAGTTTTAGAAAGGACTGCTATGTGCTTCTTGCATATGAAAGGGTGACAGCAACTTAGGTAGGAAGTTGGGAAACACTTGAAATGTTTAAATTCTGTACTAAATTTGATCTATAAATCCCGTGGCAGGCATCATTGACATTATTGCATTGTAATGAAAGATGAAAACTCACTGCCATTGTGTAGCAGTAAGGTTAGTTAGACTACATTGCTCATAAAAAAATATTAAACAAGTGTTGCGTGCTTTTCTCGCTGCTCTTGCATGCAGCAATCGCATGAATGGAGTAAACCTGTATGTCATGATTTCATGATGTGTTCGCCACCTGGGTACCAAAACCTGTTTATACTTGAGTACTGAAATTTATTCGTGGCCCAGACAAAGAGAGCTCCCTTTGTTGAAATGTGGGCTCCAGAAGACTGTGGAGACATCTTGTTTGACTGCCATTGATCACTTCATAGAAACTAGTACAGTGGAATTTCGTTCATACGATTCTGCATAATACATTTTTTGGGATAATAGTTATCTTTTGCTGGCCAACGTTCCATAGGAGCAGTGTATTTTCATACGATTATTGCAATTGCATTTTTACCTGAAATTGGATCATACTACTGTAGAAGTGAGCTTTTACTGGTATTTCTAAAGGTATTAGCTTTGTATTCCAGTGTACTAGCTTAAATAACATTCGAACGACTCATGAGCGTGTTAAGCCCCAGCCACACTGGAGGAATAACGCACGCGGCACGCTGATGGCGGTTAAATGCTGCTGCGGCAGTGCGACCACACTGACTGGTGGTTTGCCGCTGCGCAGCTCAGTAAGGAAATGGCGGCTTCTTTTTTAAAGCGAAGCTTTCTTCGTCTCTTCCTTTGACTTTCCCACTGCTGCTGCTGTCTCGCACACTGCGTCGGGGGGTGGTTCAGAGCGTGTATATAGATGACAGCCACGAGTCGGAGAGGAAAGGCAATGGGAGAAACTCATTTTCACCCACCGCATCGAATGTGCACTATGCCCTCTGGAGCTCCCTGGCCATCGACAGTACATTGCTGCTATTTCTGAAAAATAAAAGCCATGCAAATATGTCAAGCGGGAAACTTAGGCAGGGCGGGCAGAAGCAGAGCCGCATTAATTAAAGCATACCGCAGAGTTCAAGAGACACTATGGAAGCAGTCAACTGTCAAATGAACACTTCTGTGCCCACCGTGGTAGATTTGTGGCTATGGCATTGCTAGATGTCGTGGATTTGATCCCAGCTGCGGCAGTGGCATTTCATCGGGGGTGAAACAGAAAACGCTCCTGCACTTAAATTTTGGGACACATTAAAGAACATCACGGTGTCAAAATTAATCTGGAGTCCGCCGCTATGGTATGCCTCAATCTGATTGTGGTTTTGGCGCGTGCAGCCCCGTAATCCAATTCAAGTTTAATACTTCTGCCACAATGTGATGTGCCGTGTGAGGCAATAACAGCACTCAACCCTCTCGGAAGTTATAAAATATGGCACACAACAACGCCTCAAGCAAACACCTCTCCCTGTGTGTTATGTGTGCTATGCAGACAACCGGCAGTGGTGCACACGAGGTAACGTTTAACATCAACTCACCACTCTCATGTTAGCCTAAACGTTGAAGAAATTAAGCTTTAGCCATCAACATCACCACAAATTATCGTCAGTCAAAGCATCCAGCATGGAAAGCTTCGCTTACATCGGTTCCCACAGTGCGTGGGATCTGCATAATTTTTTTTTTCCAGAACTTTTTTATGGACATTGAAAAGAACAAAGTTCAACGCAAACTGACAAGCTAGTTTAAAGTTGCTGAATAAAATTGGGTTGGCTGCTGTTTGTGTGATGTCGAGTGATGCTGCTCCGTATAACATGTTATGCGGAGCAGCATCATCCAATGCCATACAAACCTTTGCCATTGAGTTTGTCACCAAGTACACCTATCTTTATACTTTTTGGAACTTTCTTTGGATAATGATTTTCAGATACATTTTATTTTCCGGTTCCCTTGAAGATCATATCAACGAGATTCCACTGTATGTAGAAAATTATCTAGGGCAAACTGACTCTTGCTAGTATTTTTTTTTTTTTTAGGATTTAGAAGGTTTGGACTTCATTTAACATTTTAAAAGTACGGGGCAAGTCGAAAACGTCATGTCAGTACTCCTTTAATGCTTGGCAGCGCATTTAAAAAAATTTTTGCCACAAGTTTAAAAAAACAAATAAAAGAAATAAAAGGTGTAGAACAGTGAGGTCAGTGTACACTGGAATGTAGGTCATAGCAGTAATTCCCGCTGTGCTGCTGTGTAGGGCTTCTCTGCTGTGCAAAATCTACATATTTTCTAGAAATTGATGAAGAAAAATTCTTGTTGCTTCTGGTTTGACGTGCTGTGGTGCCATCTCTCCGCACCTTGAGAAAGTTTCCAAGGAGCACAACTCCCTGGTAACTCATCTGTGGGCCATGATGCACCAGACGAATGTGACAAGTGACCCATTGGTGCGTCTTCACGTGCAGGTGAAGACGCACCATTGAAAAAGAAAAAGAACTGCCACAGTGAAAAGAGCTGCCACGGTGAACATGTGTATTTGTTACTTTAGGCCCACTGCCATATGCAACTAGGTGCTTTAGTACACTGTGCTCATCTTGCTTTCAGATACGCATCTTGTCTGTAGAGAGAGCTTCACAATATGAGGAGCCAACCTTGATGTGGCTTTACTGTGCACTGTAGAACCTGCACACAGTCAACTTTAACACAGTGTTGGTAATGTTTGCAGGCAACTACTACCACCAAGGTAGTGAAAGGAAGGAAGAACTATGGAGCAGCTGCGTTTCCCTGGGGATCCCAAGTGAAAACTTGATCATAGTACAACACAGGTTTGTGTCATTGAATCATCTGAAGGTAGTGGGAATGGCTGTGAGGAAATGCACTAATGGAAAAAAAACTAAATAATTTCAGACTGGTAGGTTGCCTTCTCAAAGCTATCTTTGTCATATTTGGCGGAAGAGAAGACTTAATGGGCTCCTTAACCACATCTGGCGTTTCGAACACACTTTCAGTAAACATGAATCTTGTGCAAAATGCCCTGAAGACCAGCTTAGGCAAACATGGCAGCACTTAGTGGAGCGGGTAAGCCACAAATTAAAAAAAAACAGTCTCCAATCTGGGCTTTTCCGGTCCCCTCTTTGCACATTGCGACATCGGCAAGGTCATGAGTGTGATGTCAATAGGGGAAAGCTGTCGTTTGGTTGATTAATGAGGAGGAACAAGAACGTCAACACAAGTCAGCTGTTTGCTTTGACAAAGGAGGGAAGGGGGGGCTCTTTCCCACTGTGTGTCGCTGATCTTTTCATGAAGCTTCCATTCAGTCGATTAGTTAGAAACATGTATTATAACTTCTTTCAATATCAGCGTCACTTGGGAACTACATTTTGGAGTGTGGAGGCGCAGAGGGCAGACGAAATGCAGTTTTGTGCGTGCAACGTGTCCGCTGCTGTATTTATAATTATAATAAAGTTATATCATTTTATAGAATGCATTGCAAACCAAGGGAAGGGAGGTTAAACTAAAGGCATCTCATCACACCAAGGCAAAAACTCGGCCTCCCCTCAGAAATTCAAGGACACACACTTGCATTGTCGCACGTGCAAGGTTATGTACAGTGATATCGTTTGCAAGGACACTATAATTTGGACAATTTTTACATGTTGATGCATAATAACAAATAGCATGTACCTTAATACAATACATCTGAACAGTACAATGTAATACACAACACGTTTAACTGCAAAAACAGTAATGTGAAAAAATTCGTTGTGATGTTATAGTCCTTTACATCAGCATACCATTTAGTGAGCTTTGAGATTTTGTCATTAGTTCATTACCTTATGCAGTTTGCCTTGCTGCCATTACTTTTACATACCTTTTCTGTTTTCTCTTCCAGCAACATGCCTGATGATCCAGAGTGCATGTGGAATTCAAACCTTGTGGGCAGGATTGTGCAGAAATATGTGAAGTGCCTCGGCATAGACTCTGTAAGTCTAGTCGGCTGTATTGGCGCAGTAGTGAAGCCAGAACTTCATCTCTTATCATCGCAAGCATTTATAGACTACTTGCACTTTGCAGGTCATCACGTTCGACCAGTCTGGAGTGAGCGGCCACCTTAATCACATAGCAGTCCACAAGGGTGTCATGTATGTATTAATGCCAAAGTGCAGAAACACATTTTCCACATATTTAGTGGACGTGCAATAAACGTGTGCAACAGTAATGTCTTGTTATAGTATAGCATGCATAAAGTACTAGCTCTCTGGCTTGGTACTGAGGCAGCAAAGCATGTCTTAGTCTAAACCTCAGCCAAAAAAGGTGTTTCCTTTCACATTCATGCCCCTTTATCTCATAATCGAAAAGAAGTCCAACAAATTTAATATTTTATCTCAGTTAAAACGAAAGTTAGGTTGGAAGATATAATGTAAACTATTCTTTTCACTCATCTATATTCTTATCATCCACTGCTCACGATCAGCTGATCCTTGTGATAACATAGGCAGAGCCTTGCTCAAATCTGTGACAAAAGCGCAGAAAGGAATAGAATTGAAATACTGGAATCTTTACATTATCTTGGCCTTTATTTCGTCTCCTTTCCATGGCTTCAGCATCTGTTCGCATCTTATGATAGTAAATTCCCGAAGAGTAATATGCATTAGCTTGCTCTGAATGGCCAGCTTATTGTAGTCATAAGAAAGGTAGTGCACAACCAAAGCCAATGAACAAAGTGCAGAAAAGGAATAGAATTGGAATATACTATAATTGTTGCATTATCATGGCCTTGGAATTTGTTAGCACCTCATGATAGTTAAGTCCCAAACCAGTAAAATTCAGCTTGCACTGAATTGCATAATCTTGTATAGTTTTAGTGCAACTGTGCGATGATTGATGCACCATTCTTCTTATCTCTTAGGGGCATACTTAAAAAG
The DNA here is from genome assembly GCF_050947875.1 of Dermacentor variabilis. Classification (NCBI taxonomy): domain Eukaryota; kingdom Metazoa; phylum Arthropoda; class Arachnida; order Ixodida; family Ixodidae; genus Dermacentor; species Dermacentor variabilis. Next base: position 105,594,778 of record NC_134570.1, read on the forward strand.
GACCTCGCTCCCGCAGGTAGGTGTTGACAAATGCACCGTTTCAAATTTGGAAAGGTTTCTCGAGATATGCTTCCCTGATTACCTCTTTCTTTCATCCCCAAAACAAAGGCTGCAGACTTTTTGTACTCGAGTCGGTGAACAAGCTGAGAAAGTATGTTGGCTTACTGGACGTTCCGCTCAGTTACCTCCTTTCGGAGCACGCCTACGTGCTGCCCTGGAGCATGGTGTCCCTCGTCAAAGTAAGTCTGATCTCGGGATTACTATGCAACTTTGAAACTTGCTGTGAAAACCTGAATCCGCAGCTACAGTTGAGCCTGCTTGTGTTATCAGTGCCATTGTAATGTCACATTACTCCGTGGCAGAAATATACATGCCCTCCGCCCAAGAAACTTCAACGATGGCGTCAGCGGCTGGTGTGAGCACTGCAAATCCGCTCTTGTTTGCACCCTCTGCTTCTACTGCCCCAAGTGTAACTTGTGTCATGCCAGGTTCCAGTGTGAAATAGAAGCGGCACCTTGTCACTCTAACAACTGGTCGTAGAAGATTTCGGAATAGAAAAGTTGTGGTATCAGCTGTAACTAAAGCATAAAGTATTTGTCAGTCACAGATAAGAACCAGTGGTGTATATATCGGATCTTGGCTTTGTTTGGGAAAGCATAATGTAGTATGGCACATAATGTGGCTTTTAAAAAAAATACCAGCAGTGACAAAACACGCCAAGTTAAGAGTCGGAAAGGAAACTATTATTACCGTGTATAATTCATGTGTTCACATGTCACATTAAATGTCACATCTTGCAAAGGTTAAACTGACATAGTGACCACATTCAGGTATCATCAGTGGCTGAAAGGAGGGATCATGTGCACTGAAGGTGAGGCTTATCTCAAGGTTTGTCAGTGAACAGAATGCTTAATTTATAGCCTCATAGGCCATTCCTATGTCCTTCGTGTTTGTCATGTCTATCGTACTTGTAGTTTCTGCTACAGCATCGGCGTGATGGCAGAATATGTGGCAGAACGCCACAGTTTTACCATTTAGTGCTGTGGATATTTGTTATTCTCAAAACTCGTGCGCTGGCCATGTGGCTGAACTAGCAGGGAACCTTTGTGTGACATGTTGCTTTCCACTGTGCTGCCGGAAAAGACTGTACAAATTCCTCCCTTGGTTACATTTTCTCTTTCTATTAGGGTGCTGGCAGTATAAGAGAGCATGTGCAATCTCCTTCCATCCTAATATTGTCCTTTCCATTAAGATTCCGTTGCGAAAGAAAGATAGTGGAGATAGCACAACTAAGAGGTTCGTATGTGAGCACTTACGAGGAAGCTTTAGCTGGGACCCAACTCCGATGTGGCCTATTCGAATGCATGTAAAATGCAAAAATGCTTTTCTGAGATAACCCCTGGACCGATTTTAATGAAATTTGTTGAATTTGAGAGAGACAGTTAAATTCTACAGACTGTTGGAAGCGGAATTTCGATTTAAGGCCTAAATTTTGTTAAAAGAATTTTAAAGAATTTGCATGTTTGAAAAAAATAGATGCACAAAGTTTATAAATTAATAGCTCTACATCAAGAACAGATATCACAGTTCTGTAAATGGCATCCATTAGATCATTCAGAGCGGATAAATCAACATGTCAGTCTATATCATGTGAATTTGTACGTTGTGTACAGTGGTTCTGCAAAAGCTTTATTTCCATATTACTGAATATATTCGGATTCATGTGTTACATATGAATTTTGTCTGCTTTAGATGCAATATCAGATGCAATTCACAGAATTGTGATATCATTTTTCCTTCCCGAGTTAGAGTTGTAAACTTGATAGTCTCATTTTCTGAAAAATTTCGATTTTCGCCAATTTTTAGTAAAGAATTCATGATCTATATCAAAAATTTGAAACCAACAGTCACTAGATCTTAAGTTTTTCTTTTAAATGCAACAAACCCCATCAAATTTGGTGCAGTGGTTGCTGAGAAAGACGAATTCTCCTTTTACATGTATTTACGTAGAAGCTCCCAAGCTAATGCTTCCTCTTAAGCAGATAGAGAAATTTGCGACGCTTAACTGGATTGGAGCTTGACTTTTGCAGGAGATGGGAAAATTGGCCAGTATGTAGCAACATTGGCACAGCGGGACTGTGGCAGAATAAGTGGACTGGCTGGTCCCCTTATATCAAAGGCCTCGGCACTGTTTTGCGTCGGTGCTGCTGACCCACACTGAATCAGGCCCAGTGCAGCATTCGTAATACACCTCCTTGAAAACCCTTGAATTTGGAAAAAGAGAGTCAAGGGTCCTCGAAAAACCTTATATATAGTACATGTGAAAACTGGGGGTTGGGGGTGACTTTTGAACATTCGAAATGACAAACTCCGCCGAGGGGCTATGCCATGGACACTGTCCATTGGCAAATAATCCTAGATATCTTCTTTTGAGAGTGTCACTATACATTTGTAATAGTGACACGTCCACAGCCATCAACGAACAGGCTTCGTTATACAGTGCGGCCCAACTATCATGCACCAACATTTTAAAATATGCAAATGCCACATAGCTGGACAGAACCAAGGTGATGATCTTTGCCGTCGCTTGGAGATACTCGGATAATTTATTTTGCATTCTGCCTAATTGATCAATCAATTTCTGAAATATTATAATTAGATGAAAAGCATCAATGAGAAAATCGTAGGGCAGCATAAAGAACTGTCGCTACAGCTTTCTGTTGCTCAATATGCGCTACATAAGTGTTTTTCCGAGCATGAAAGAAGCCTGCGAATACATGCAAAATAGCCGCGCGACTGGCCGCTCGAGGCACTTTGTGCGTATTCGTGGGCTTCTTTCACGCTTGGAAAAACACTTTTATGTAGCACATATTGAGGAACAGAAAGCTGTATCAGGAGTTTTTCATGTTGCTCTACAATTCTCTCATTGACACTGGTTGGTACATGTTATAGTAAACGCTGTAACAGTAAATGGGACAGCACAAACCATAGCAACGGATGAAACTCTGTACCAAACATCTGTTGTGCATAAGGCAGTGTGTAAAGGCACTGGAAAGGAGAACAGAGAAAGAAGCAAGCAGGGCAAAATACAAAACATAAATTGGGTGCCGCTCCTAAATGCGAAAGAGGTGAAATTTCTTTGGAATGCAGCAGCACGGCCAGTGCACTCATCTGTTCCTTCCACTTGTCCTGTACCATATGTTATTAATCTATTTAGCTACCACTGTTCACACTAGGTCTCTTCAATTTGTCGTTCCGGACTGTCCTAGAAGCTGCATATGCCAGCATTCATTAGCTGAAGGTGGAGCCTTGAGCAGTCCTGGACGACAAATCGAAGAGGCCCACTGTCTGTCGTGTACTGAATTGTCTGCATCCACGATGTTTGGACCTAGTGCTACTGTGCCGTTGTGTACGCCTCGCCAGACTTCATCAAACCAAATGTGTGCCGTGGGTTTCGCAGGTTGCACTTCACAAGCACAAGAGTCAGATGCTGTGGTTTCGTCACCTGTACAGCTGCTTCTCTCGCTACATGGTCGTCAACACGCTGTCAGAAGTTACCGTCGACCAAAACAAAGACAATTGATAAGCGAGTCTTACGGGAAAGACAAACACTCTCCGTCCTATTACGCTCCTGTTTTTCCCGTAGTCAACCAAGTACCGAGGCTGCGTCCACTTTAGTCGCAGAATACTAGTACTCAAGAAATCCAAGCGGCCAGCAGTGTTGTGTGCTGGCTGATGCCATAGGTTAGTGTTATTGCTTTTTTACACAATTGATCTCTCTGGTTGAGCTGTATCATGTTCAACTATGTTTGAAGGAGATGATACAATAAAGTGCTCAATATTTTTCGTATGTTTCAAGAAACTTCCTGTGGTGTATGTCAGTCTAGTGTAACTTTGAAAAAAAGGTTTTAAGTTGGTGTTTGCATGCAGAAAATGGGGGGGCTAAGAAAGTTGTAGCGATGCCCGATCCCTCAATTCCTCGCAAAGGAAGCTTCATGATCAATTATTCGACTGCAAAGCTTGCTTTCTGGTGAAATTGGCTTGCCACACTGAAAGCCGGGACTGAAGTAATTTATTTAACTGGCGAAGCCTGACTGTGGTGTCTTAGCGTAGGGGGCCGCTAGCCCGATAGCAGCAAACTCGGACATGTGAACGCCGCCGTGGGCTACCGATGATCGACTATATTGCACAGTGCACTTATATACATGACATCACAGGCTACAGATCACGATGCCATCTCTAATGGCGTCGCACAAGCAATGCCAGTATAGAACACTGACGTAACAAGTGGCCGTCCTTCCTGGCAATTTGTCGCAACCAGATAAATGTCTAGTTCTACAACAAGCGTTGTAATCTTGGCACACAGATGTCTACTGCTACTTTATCCCCGTTAAAATTTGCTCCTAGCAGCGAAACACCCCATCCACTTGTTTTGCACAAGCTGTAGTTCTGCCAGGCATATTATGTGCTACACAAAATTCCCGAGTGAAAGAATCGAATTAAAAAAATTCCGGTGTCGTTATGTGCCAAAACCACAGTTTAATTAATAGCTCACACCATAGTGGGGAACTCCAGATTAATTTGGACTTGCTGGATTTTCTTAAAGTATGCACAGTGCCCGGCCGTTTTTGCATTCTGCTCCCATTGGAATGCATCCGCTGTGGCCGGGATCGAGCTTGTGATCATCAGTTGCTGATCATTAATCACATAGCTGCTGAGCTACTACCGGGCTAGGTGGAAAAGCGGAATACCATGAAAGCTGTGGGATTGGCGAGAAAGGCATATAACACATAAACATGGCCTAGGCTGTACCATCTGTTGAAAAAATTCACAGGTCAAATCAAGCCAGAACAAATAGATACCTAATCCAAGTGGCACTGCCGTTGCTATCTCTAAATCTATGTATGGGCATAGAGGTGTCTTGGGTTTTGTTTCCAGCAGGTGCATGTAGTCGTGCTGCAGATGGTGGTCACATGGGAGCAGAACATGGAACATTTTGGCACTCCATCGTCTTCTGTAATGCTATTTGTCGCTTGGCTCCATGTAGCAGACAGCTAGAGCCCCAAAACATTCTGTCTTAGGCTCCCATGTGACAAACCTTCTACATTCCGACCAGAGACTGGAACTTTAGGCAAAATGCCTATTTTTTTTCCTTACGTCCTTATTGGGCTATATAGGGTGGTCATTTTTATGTTTTATGCAATTTTTAAAATCGCTTGTTTACTAGTCCTTGAGCTGGATTGCTCAGAGAGGCTGACATTACTTGCACAAAAAATCGTAATGCATATTGAACTAATTAACAAAAATTCAATAATTAACTTCCTAATTACGGCTTGTATTGCAATTTACAAATTGTAGCTGGTGAAATGGGCAGGCTTATCCACTTGCGATGTACTTCTAAAGTGACACCAGTTTGAAGAAAAGCGCTATCAAACTAGCCGAAAAAATGCACTGTTGGCCCTCTCAGTTTTTCAACAAAACACTTTTATGCATTGAAGCACAAAATTAATTGGAATGCCCATGTATTTCGTCTCACATATTGGAAGATATCTCCAAACTAGTGTAATCCTGGAAATTGATTTCAAGTGGATGCGTGTTGCATACTCGCACGTTACAATTTTGTAAGTTGCAGTATGTGCTGTAAAGTAAAGAAGTAATTAGTTAATTTTTGCTAATTGAATATACGTTTCGATTTCGCACGCTAGTAATGTCTGCCTCTTCGAACAATCCAGTTCAGCGGCAAAATTTATGCTATCTGCCACAGGGAATTTTAAAATTTCGTAATGCTTAAACATGATCACCCTGTATATCATATAAGCACAAGCTATGGGTCTAGAAACATCTTGGGGCATATTTATTGTGCCTATGTTAGATTTTTACAGCCTAAAAATGCCTTTTTCCATTCTTTTATCCTAGCATTTTGTTTAAAATGTTGTCATCTGCTGGGGAACTTGGCTGAAGCCAGCCGATTACTACTATAAACACTTTGCTGGTGTAAAGGCTCTTACTAACAGCTTTGCTGTAGATGAGACCATCGCTGCAAAAAAGGGCTCAAACAGCGCTACGTGACAATGCACTCGAAGGTGACTTAGCGTACTTGTGCGTGCTTCATGTTTTTAGCTGACATCATCGAGAAACTGTAATGTTTGGGCGCAACTCTGACCAGGAATGTGGTGTTCATTTAGGACGTTCAGGAAAAGTTTTCCACCATCCCCAATGGACCTGTTGCTGATAGTTCAAATATTCAATCTGGCTTGCACGAAAATACCAATTATTCGGTAATGAAAGACCTGAACGTTTTCACCAATGAGCATTCTGGAATTCCAGAGGGCGTTGGATCATGGAAGGTTCCTAAGTTGCCGTTTTGCTGAACAGCATAAACGTGTTTTGCACCAACGTTAAATGAAACTATGCCACTGATGCGATGTCACTTGATTGGCACTTCAACTTGCTCTCTATTCACTTAGATATACTGTGCTATCGTGCCTATAACTTCTAGAAAAACTCCAAAGAAATTTGTGTAGAATGTTGGTGTGTAGGTCATAATTCAATTTTCCATCAGGGTTGGCTTAATGAAGGAGCTCTAAGCAGTAATGAAGTATACTACTCATTTAGCAGAAATCCCGTGATCAACAACTTGGATAAATAACTCCTAGAGTATGTGCTCTTAGCTTCAGTGGATGTCGAATATTCCTTTTCTGTAGCAGTCGACTTCCGTTAATTTGACCCTAATGGAACCGACGAAATGGACTAAATTATCTGGTTGGTCGAATTGCCATAAACAAGACGCAGAAAAAGAAACGTGAAAACACACTGCCGATTCATTTGGCAGTGCGTATTTGTCCAAATCTAACCTGCCTCCAAATGAAAAGTGTACATACTTTCCATTTGCCCAAAGTAGAATACTAGAGATAAAGCTCCTAAATAACCCTTTCATACACTGTGTACATAATTGTGTACAGCAAAATAGTGCATCAACAGCAAAAGCACTGATGAAAGTAATATTTAAAATGTGTGGCATACACCTTGAAACACTTATAATTGGAATTATGCTGCAATTTTGAACAATGCGCACAATGTTTTAGCAAAATGAGTGGGAAGGTAGACGGTTGGGTGTTTTTACTCAGTGTCAGTATGTTTTATGTAGCGGGTTCACTTCTTCTATTGTTTTTCGCAATGTCATGCACCAGGCATATTTTTTAAGTGGCTAGATAAGTGCTTTTCAAGCTTTTCAAAACACAAAATAGTTTATGTTCTCATATTTGATATCAAGTTCCTGTAGTCAGTTTTCGCATGGAATCCACATTCTGTAAACTTTATAAAACTCGCTAAACAATTGAAAATTCTTAATATTTTCTGTAGCTGTATACTTTCTATGATTTTGAAGATACAAAAAAATATGGTGAAAGCAAGTTCTCAATCAACAGGATAAAATGCGTCTGAAAGGGATAAAGTAGAAGTTTATTGCACACCCGGTTTTTTACAAGAAAAATGGGCAAGGGTCTAATACGTGTTGCACAGTGGCGGCCAGTTTCCTGAAGTCAGTTCTGTTGCAATGCAGCAGTGTTATGCTGCAAAGCATACACGTCGCGATTGCGGTTTTTGGCTCAATTTTCTTGGGGAAGAATAATTAAAGAAGGCACGCTTAGAATTGGGTAAACACCGTAATTAGACATTGCGAGGTACCGTTACTGTTAGAAAATCTTCCTAGGGCAGGCTGAAAATAAGCATTTTCGATGGGAAATTGATTTGTGTTCAATGCAATCACTGTCCCCTAAGCTCTGCCGAGACAGATGCAGCCAGCGAAAGGTCGCTATGTGGGTCACCATAGGGGTCAGGCTCGTGCATGCCGATCAAGTTCGAACTATCCAGCAAAGGGCAATATTAGGATCGAAATAATGTAAGTTTGGGCCCTTAGAAATGCATGGGCACCGGCCGGGACCTTCAGTCGGAATCGAATTAACAGAACTCTGCTGTACAAACCAATACTCAGTAAAAAAAAGCGCAGCAAGAAACCTGTTAAGATGGTGCTTGTTTGTTACTGCTTTCATTACTTTTCTCTTGGTGTCTAGGCACACTAAGTTTCAGATAAATTTTGTAACCTACGCAACTTGCCTACTCCGTTTGATTGAGAAAATAGTAAATTTCAGTAAACAGGGGTGTAGTGGGCTTTAGTGTTCCTTAATATAATCGTAATTAATCCTCAGTTGCACAGCAGAAGTCACCCATAGATGCCTAAAGAATAGCATTTGGTGCCTATATGTGGCCTTATGTGACAGCTTTAGTGCTTGTTATGGGCACCTAAAACGGCATTCTTTATAGCCTAAACATCCGCTTTCAAGTCGGGACCCATGCACCTTCGGAAATGAAACTGAGGTTGTTGAAAAGCTATTGGAATAACTCATTTGGGTGCTCTTAGGCTCGGCACTGTCTAGGGTGTTGAGGTCGAGGACCTCCAGTGCACATAAAAAATGAAGAGTCAGAAATATCACATTGGCAACTCCTTTAATGAATAAGGCTCAATCGTCATTCACTCTTTGAGCAGTTCTTCATTAAAGGCTTCAAATTTCTTCACAAGGTGTTCGGGTATGTCGACATCCTTAAGGTTTTCCATACCAGGCTCGGGTTCGTCACTAATGAGGATGTCTACGAGGTTCTCGCATGCGACCACCACAGGGCGGCAGCCTTCTGTCTTGTGCAGTTCTCTTAGCACGTAGTAGGCTCCCGAGTTCTTGATGTGCTCTCGACACTTTTTTGTGGCACAGAGCTGCAAATGAAGGGGAGAGGGGGGGGCAACAGCAATTAGCAATTTGTAAACAATGTAGCTATACAGTCAAACTACATTACAACAGTCACATCCAACACTACTTTATACAAACACTGTCATTCAAGACGTTCCAAGTCTGTGTCCTTGTACACTGGTTCTAGCACTTTATAGTGTCCGTTCAATTTCGTATCAGCTGAAATTGCAGACAAGTCTGGCTTATAACAGTCGTATGCAACATATAGGTACCCTTGTGAGATCCTATATTCATTATAAATGTACTAATGTGAAAAAAAAAATGTGATGGGGTCTATGTAAAGAAATGCCAGATGTGATGCCCCTGATGAGGCAGCAAAGGGTCTCCTTGATCACGGCTTGCATGCTGGTACGTAGCACGTGAACAATGCTGAACAGCAAAAGTGAGTTTTGCACCAATGTTAACGCGGGACTATGCAATCGGTGCGATCACATTGGATTAGCACTTTGGCTTAATCTGAGCATGCTTAAACTTTATTCGCAGCTTAGATGCCCTGTACTATCATGCCAATAACGTCAAGAGAAATTTGAGTACAATGTGGGTGTGTAGGTCATAACTGAATTTTTACATCAGGGGTGGTTTAACAAAGCCTCTCGAAGCAGTAACGAAGTAATACTATTCATTTAGCAGAAATCCTGTAGTTAACAGCTTTGAGAAATAACTCCTTGAAAATCAGTGGTGAAATAATGCACTGAATCTTTCAGTTCACACTGCACTATGGCAACTGGAGTGACGTTAACATCAATGCGTTTTGCCACATATCTTGAGGACTTGGTTTTCAAAACTGGTGCTAAACGCAGATTTCTTGCTAAATGCAGCATCTTCTAAGTGCTGCCGAGATAGACACTGCAGCTATCGAGGTCACGATCAAGGGTCACCAAAGGCATCGGGTGCATGGGCGCTGACCACTCAAGTTCGAATTATCTAGCGAAAGCCAATTTCAAGATTTAAATAACAAAATTTTTGAACTTTTGGCCCATAGAAACGTATGGACACTTACCAGGGCCTACACTCAGAATCAAATTGACAGAAAAAAAAATTAAGCAAAACACAATTATAAGCTGTGCCAGTGAGACCATGCAAAAATGTGATCGTTTAAGTTGACACAAAGTCTCGCACCTGTGTGATCGCCTCGATGAGCATCTGGCGAATCTCCGGGCTCCCATCTCGCTGCTTGTCGTTGCCCAGATACTGAAGATCAAGGGGCAGCTTTTCCATTTCGTCGTCGTCCAGCTCCTCGGGGCCCATAAGCGGATAGAGCAGCCGGGACAAGATGTCCACGTCGGGACTCAAGAGCCACTCGTTGCTTTCTGTCGACACGGGTGGAACAAAATGAGAAAAGTGCAGTCCTCAAAAAATCCACTAAGTGAAATGAATAGCCCGTTAATGGGGGGAAAAAAATCGTGGGATTTGGTGTACCAGAATGACACTTATGGCATGGCAGAAAGTGCAAAAGAGGGCTCTGATTCTAATTCTAGTTACGCAGGATTTTAAAATATCAGTAGGCCGCTTTTACGAAAATGCACAGGAATGAACTTTTGACATCGTGCTCGGCAGCGAAACACCAGTCACTAAGTCGTCGTGGCAAGCAGTAAGAAGTTGGAAAATATTTCATGGCCTTTCGTTATTTTTTTGCTTTTGAGTACGGTTGAACCCACTCAAAACAATATATTGTATGCAACAAGAAGAAGCTGCGGCACCGTGAACTTATGTGTGTGTTCTGTGGTAAAAAAACTGCTTACTACAATGTTCTCATGGTGTGTTATTAGTTATAACTATTAAACCTGGCTACTGGGTGGCTGTGCCAAAAAGGAAAGAAATGCAAAACCCTGGAAAAGAGAAAAAGAAAAGCAAAGCAAGCCACCGCACCTGTATGGATGTCGTGCACGCAGCATATTTTTGCTGAATCGCCAGCCTCGCGCACCTCTCTGCCGTCTCTCTTCCACCCCTCCGAAACACGAGTCAACTGTGCCAATTGCCCTAACACCGACACTCACTGACGGGGGGGCACAGTCGAATCTCGGAGGAGTGGAAAGTGAGATAGGAAAGAGGCATGTGAGGGGCAGTGTGCTTGGCAGCTCGCTTTTTTTTTTCTTTTCCAGGATTTTGCGTTCCTTTTTCTTTTGGCACAGACACCCAGTAGCCAGATTTAATTGTTAGAACCAGTAACGTGGAATTGAAACATTATGGTACATAGCAGGCGACTACAGAACACACATTAAAGTTCACGGCAACGTGGCAGTAATTAAAGCTGGTAATTTTGTGTGTTCGACTGCACTTGTTTTGGTCTAATAAAAAAATTTTTAAAAATACGTCTGTCCTGCTTTTTTTTTTCTTCGTGCAACTAGGTTACGAGAATTATCAGCTATACGTAGCAATTAAATTTTCTTGGCACTTGAACATCGTTATAAGTGGGTTTGAGGGTAAGTTGTCTTAGCCTTTGCTGCACGTTTACTGTAAACAAAACAGCACATTAATAAACTAAATATTAACTGCCACTGATAACCATAAATTGATTTTCTTTCTGCCAAGCCATCGCTTCGCTTGACTTTTACGCCCCCTACTTCTTTCGTGCTATTGGTTAGTTGTTTTTTGAGCCAGACGAACTAAGCCAGTCCTTGATATTTGTGAGAGTTACAGCTTTTATGCGAGCAACGTCTAAGCATATACCTGTATGTTCAAAAGGACAGACTGTTGGACTGTCAGCATGGCATCACATACACTTCAGTGACTTCAGTGTCCCGTCCGTCTGTGGTTTGCACTGAAGTGCACCTGTATGTTGCCTGTGTGAAACAATGTGAATTGCTCCAACGAGTTTGCTACATGTGATTACTTTCTGCATTTCCTCTGCTGGAAGGACGAGTACAGTACCGTTTCCAGCTGTGACAAAAGTTCACTGCCACCATTACTGCCATGAGACCAACAGCCTGTTCATCTCGTCACTGTACCAGATGAGCACGAATCAGAGTGCCACTCGGCCTTCCCGTAATCGATGAAAGTGCTGGCCACATCACGACTAGGCATTTTGTGTTGGCAAGCGTACATCCCAGCGCTCGCTTCAACATCTGCACACTGAAAGGTAGAGCTACAATGATACTACAACTTTCAGATGCGACACAGTAAAGTGCCATCGTGACAAGTACTTGCACTACTCATGTGTAACTCATGCTCAAAGGCTAACTGCAACAAAATTTCACTTAGGCTAAATTGGTTACAAATCAACAGTATATTGTCACGTGGTCGTGACGTCAAAGAACACAGCAGCAATACTGTGAAAGGCAAAACTAGCTTTTATTGGACGAACCTGTGCCCACAAAACAGGCTACACTTAAAGCACAACGAGAGCGGCGAACACAGTCGGCGATCATCGAAAATCTGATCAACGGGTCATGCGCGTCGGCTTTTATACATCAATCGTCGAATGTTCCAGACTAATCGCTGGGACCCGCGTGTCTTCCACAAAGTTCTACGTTATTCACGTCGCGTACGCATGCAATCAGTTTTCACAACGTTGGGTCACAGACAGCGGATGGAACCATCGATAACATTCCAGAAACTTCCAATACATGCAGGCGAGTCCTGCGCCGTGCGATAACATTTGTTAGGTGATGAAACGTGTCGCCTGATAAAGACAAGTACACGTGTCAATATACTGAAATCTTACCAAAGCGGCCTGGGATGATAAATGCTCAATTTTTCTTAAACGTCGTTCTGAGTATTCATACTGGTTCTCAATGTTTCGGGCTATGCATCACTCCTGGCAAACAGTAACGGCAGCATTTCTTTTATTGTTATTTTCCAGTTATGGCGCAGAAAGCATCCATTTTTGTGACACATCCACTCGTCTTTTCACGTGTCAAATTTTGCTCGGCAGTCTTGCTCTATATCTGCACTATCTGAAATTGGGCTTTTCATGCAAGTGAAAATTTTTCTGGTCAGCACTTTGGCCAAAGCCAGGCTCTCCCATTCTGTTTTTGGTTTTGTTTTACTATCACTGGCGGGGCACTCGCCAAGCCTCATTTGTTATGCAAATGAGAAAAATGCGCACCATCTTCACACGCAATTAGGCAAAGGACCGCGTAAAGACTATTGTAGTAGCGATGGTAACACACATGCGCACGCACACTGTAGGCCAAATGCCCTTCCACCAAATTGCACGATACACAAAAAGCACGGTTAATGGTGCGTGGCTGGGGATCATTAAGGGCCTCTGTATGTCCACATATTGAGCACCAAGCACAATACACCATCGCCCCGGCAAGACAAAGCAGACGGAGTTGTTTTCACGCTTGCTACGACCCATGAACGGACACTAGCTTCTAAAAGCAGGTGCGTAGCCTTTTGGGTCACGGTGAAATACGGCAAAAGGTCTGTCTTTGCATGCTTGGAATATGTATAAACTATTTTACCCTAGAGGGAGGCCTAGATAACGTTCTGTGGATGTCACTGTTTCCTTAAGCTTGGATTTTAGGCTTGGTGAAAGCTTTGCACCCCGTAAACTACTGTGCTGTAGTGTGAAAGGACACGCACAACTTTGCTCATAGTTGCTCCAATAGTTGTTTTCAAAATGAGTATGGTTGTCACTGTGCTGTTGTATCTCGCCCCGGCAGTATGAATTTTCAGGAAAGTTAACACGAGAATGATGTGCTAACAATGCAAAACAGATAGGGTCGATGAAAAGTAACTAACATCTAAGGGCCACTAAAGTAATTCAGTTAAACTAGATTGTTGGAGTTGCATACCTAGAGCGTCAAATAGGCTTATCTTGCTGTTAAAAGCTTCATAAGCCACAAAGGAAGAAATAAAGACATGGGAGGTGCTGCCACCATAAAATTCCTGTCTGATGTTGTAGCACCTGTCTGGAGCTAGCTAGTAGTTGCCTATGAAAATAAGAAATGGACTACATTGCTCACGGAGGAAGAAAATAAACTAGTAGGGAGCATTACGTCATGCAGCCAGTCTTGGCTAGCCAATTCTTTGTGAAGTCGTTCCCTTCGCTTTCTTTTCCCTTGAAAAGTTGGCCTAACAGGTGACCTCAGAGACTCCGTGCATTGGTAAAGAATGCTTGGTTCTCGGTAGTTTTTAACCAATGGGCACTTGTTTGACAGCTCTGCCTGCAGAGTGCAAGCACTCAAACCTACCGCATGCTCTCGCATGACGACCATGCGTGGGGCCGACTCGTTTCGCGGTAACAGTTTGTGCAACGCTCCCTCCTAGTTCTTTCCTACTCACATGACACTGCTGTTAAAAGCAAGGAGAAACTCGGCACAGGAGCTTTTAGAAACTTTTTTTTGTGCGTGTGTTAAAAATAGGGTAAAAAAGAAACCTTGCATACCGTGTAATATATCACATCACACTGAAGACATTAGTGCTCTTGTCTCGGCGAGAAATTTAGAATATAAAGTTTGGCATTCACAATTTCCACTAATTGTAGACCATTATCTGCAAATTAAATGCAAATGTACCAATCTCCAAGTTTGGCACTCGCAATTTCCACTAATTGTAGACCATTATCTGCAAATTAAATGCAAATGTACCAATCTCCAAATTTGGCACTCGCAATTTCCACTAATTGTAGACCATTATCTGCAAATTAAATGCAAATGTACCAATCTCCAAAGAACACTCTACTACTCTAAAGCAGTCAATTTTTCTGCCAAGCAGCCAGTGTGAATTAGCAGAATTACTGATGACTGTACCTGAGAGGTGGCACTGTGTTTCACTCAGAAGTCGTACCAGCCTTCAAAAACTGAAATGCATAAATTCTGACGGCAAAAAAAAAAAAAAAAAAAAAAAAAGGAACTGCGAGCATACCGGTTTCAAAACAGCAGTTGCGCAATACTGCAGCTGCACCATGCTTCCGAACCGTTGAAGTCTCCAGGGTGAGGAAAGGAAAAAACCGGTGTATCCTCCTGGCTGCCTGGTCCAACAGCCACCTGCACCAATAGCGCACCTTTAGTTTCCAGGCACTTCCCAGTGAAATGAGACCAGCAAGCTTCTGGGACATATTGCAAAGGCGTAAGCTTAGCGCACGTTAAAAGTGGAAAACATGGCCAAATGATTTTGCAATATCGCAACTCTAGCAGCCAAGAACCACTAATCCCTTGAGAAACACTGCATGTCTAGTTGCTGCTTTTACGCCAACCTCGCGATGCCCGAACACCATTCCATGTCAAGAAAAACCAGAACTTGTTCACCTTTGTTTCTGGCCATAGAGTGGGGTACATTTGTACAAGAAAGCAATGAAAGGCAACTACCTGACTAAAAAGTTAATCAGTATACCAAATAACTAAGCAGTAACTGGTTTGCTTAACTATCCACAACTGAAGTCTCGGTCCAGCATATAAAGAGAGAGAGAGAGAAGGAAAGAAGGAAAGGCAGGGAGGTTAACCAGACGCTACTATGAGCTTTGCACTAAGTTTCCTGGGCTTAACTCTGAATTTCACTTGCTTCTCATCATGCCACAGAATTTGAGGTACTCAGAGGGGCCCTGTTAGCACACCCGAGAAAGCTTCCTAGGTGGCACCGATAGCACTGTCACAATGCATAGATTTTGTGCACGTATGATGCCACTGCACCACTATTATGACTGAATAAGAATAGTATAACGCACCCTCTGTGTTCACGCAGTAGCAAGAGTATGGTGGAAAAAAAAAAACAAAATTATGTTTGCACTCATTTTATTTATGGCCTACACCAGAAGACAACATAACAAACATGCTTTGCGTAAAGTGTGTTCTACAGCAGGATGTTTTTTGCCCTAACAATGCACCATTTCGTCAGCGCAGACTCTAATTTAATGATGATTTGTTCTGGATCATGCAGGCAAGGAAGTACATGCAGGCATGGTATTAAACTGCATCCACCGCTAAATGGCGTCTCTGCGTGGATTTTGAGTGCGAACGAGCCGTTGCACAGAGTGGGTGGTACTGGTGGCGCATCGAATTACTGGAAATGTGAACAAACATTTGTTTGCAGTTGCTTGTGCCATACTCATACTGGCCACACAAGAACATACATTCGACAACGTTGCTACTCCACATATCTGCTAAGCTTGGCACCATCCTTCGCTGATTTTGCCAACCCACTGACATGAACTACTGCAGCCGATAACGCTAAGTGCCCATTTTGTACACAGAGAAGTTTTCACAACATGGCTGCCTGTTCATTGTCGGTCCTGTTGGTGCGGTTAAATAAACCGAGCGGTGTCAGCTCCGAGAAAAGTTAAAGTAACAAATGTTGCGTAACCGAGAGTGGGATAAATGGCCCATTGTCTAAACCACTAGCTCTTTCATGCTCAGATTTCACATTTTGGGGTGTATTTGATTTAAGTACCACGTTTAAGTGCACTACTTGCCTATTCCATACTGACTAACCCGCAAGCATCCGCTGTTTACAGCAATGTCGGACTGATATGTGTTTTGCCCATAATGATAACAGATGGCAAAGCTGTCCCTTTCATTGAGGCTGTTCTGCATCGCCGTATACCTACCACAGGTGGCTGTGATTTATCCTGTAGAGAATAGGCAAGTTGTGCAACACACTGAAATACCGTGTTTGCCCAAAGCTTGAGTACAAGGGGGCCCATGGTTTAGTGGGGAGTAACTCCCTTGTTAATATAATATAGCATTTGGTACAAGCGACAGTGGTCATCTTTAACAGTTCGAACAATTGCCAACTACATAAATGCCGACGTGGGACTGCCAGCACCTTTCTGTGCTTGATACAAATGTAAAGCAATGCAAAACACCACCGTGTATGCCAGCTCATTTCTACCATTTCCGAGGGCTGATTTCCTTTCTTAGTCTAACCTCGAACCCACTGCTCGTCTGTGCTGCTACACTTACATTAAGTGCTCTCCCTTCACATGGTCAGCCTCGTAATTTGGAAGGTGCCACCAATATTTGCATAGGACAACAGGTTGTCACCAACTGCTTTAGTGAATTTTTTAGATTGCCATGTTAATCATAATAATAAAAATACATAGCCACAAAAGCAGGTCACATACTCTGAAATGTTCACACAGGATGTATGTGTGTGTCAAAAGAATAACTAATGTGAGGGGGTAGTTGGCACCCCATAATATTGCATGTGCTAGAACCTCTTAGTTGAAATCTCTGCGCGCTCAACTGGTATACAAGCCGGGAAGACACAAAAGAGGTAATGCAAAGCAATGCATAGAAAACTAATATGAAATATGGGTGATGCATTATGAATTCAACAGTTATTTTTCTTTAGAGCTATTTTAAACACTACAACAGTGCGAGGTCATGAACAGCAAAGAGAAAGGAGACAGACAGTAAGATGCAAGAATTCGCTCTAGCAAGTTTCTTTTTTAAATGAGGGCAGGAATCAAAAGGATAAAA
Organism: Dermacentor variabilis; assembly: GCF_050947875.1. Taxonomy (NCBI): domain Eukaryota; kingdom Metazoa; phylum Arthropoda; class Arachnida; order Ixodida; family Ixodidae; genus Dermacentor; species Dermacentor variabilis. The sequence continues at coordinate 105,611,945 of NC_134570.1, forward strand.
GGGTCAATTTACTGTAACAAGCAAATGAAGTCAACGAAGAAGCCAAGTGAAGCACAGAGTGGATTTACAGTTTCTTTACTGAAGTGTAGAAAGAGTAGTAGTAGTAGTAGTAGTAGTAGTAGTAGTAGTAGTAGTAGTAGTAGTAGTAGTAGTAGTAGTAGTAGTAGTAGTAGAGTACTAGTAATAGTAAAAAGTGGAAGACGATTTGCCACCAATAGGAGCCAAATCCATGCCTGCACAATGCACGCAATGCTCTGCCAATTGCACTACAGTAGCAGCTGTCTCTGCCGTCCACTTATTGTGTGACAAACATACACGTGAGAGTGTTTTGCCAGCGGCATTCATAGCCATGGTGGTGGGTGTGAAACGTGCTGCCAACTGCAAGTGTAATGTGAGCTTCTGAGCAGAGATCCAGCCAATACACCCTCACACACTATTTCAAGGCTGCTTTGCATGTTGGCTTCATTTGGTTTTTTCCTTCCAAAAGCATTCGCTGCGGCGATTTTTGCCCACTACTGACCACTGCACATGCTCGGCCTGACTCCCTCACCTCCTGACCTCGTCCAGCTGAGAGAGGTTTGAGAACACGAAGCTGAGGTGGTCGTGGTTCTTGTTAATGCTAGAACAAAGCGCCGCCAGGAGGTCGTCACACTTGTTCGTCGAGTTCAGCAGCATCCAGACCTTTTCGGCACCCTGCCTGCCTCTGGTGAGGTTCGACAGCGTGGCTGCATGCTGCCAAGCCGTGGAGTCCTCGCTCTCGGACAGCAGCAATCGGTCTACCAAGTGTGCCAAAAGGTCGCCGTAATTGTGCTCTACAAGGTGTTCCGAAATGGCCGGGACAGACGTGAAGTTCGTCAAGCACTTGCACGCTCTGGAGGCGGTTTCTGTGTTTTCATCCTGCACGAGCAGGGCCACTGCTTTCACCAGGTCAGAGTTTTTGAGCAGGAGAGAACGCCCATCTTCCGAGTCTGGGAGGCCTGCAAACATAATTTAGTTGTTCTTGTAGGGGACAGTGAAAGGTAGTCAAATGTGATCCTATCACGTCACTTTCACTTTTCATCTTCACCCCCACCCCTTTCCCTATTCCTTTCTTCTTTTTTTTTTTTTAATGTGGGGCATGAGACCACTTTAACTAAAGTGTTCAGGCCAAGACAAAAAAAAAAAAAAAAAGAACTGTAAACATTGTGAGTGCTCGCCGGCCAGTTGCGTGCACACTAAGGACACCAACTGTGAGCACCCAACAGAGCCACATATGCTGCACATAAGAATGCAAAGTGAATGGCTTGTGGCCTGCGTGTTCCAAGACCACTGCTCAGCCACTCATCTATTGTGGCTTAATAAACACCTACCATCACTTCTAGCCAACATTCGCAAAACATGCAGAAAGTGCATTAGAAAGGCAGAAGTGGTCTATTTTTCATGGAAACTAAGTGTTGCTATCAGGCCAATTGCTGCAATGTGTTGCCAAGAAAACTATGGGATGGAGGTCTCAGTTCTGTCATGCTTTATTTGTACCACCACGCTATGGTTACGTGGATAGCATCTACCACCACTTTTCATTACATATTCATTTTCTTTTCATTTTCACATTTCATCACTGAGGCATTCTCTTAAGATACCATGATTACAATGCGAGATCTAAGTCGCCAAAATGCAGTATTGGAGTTGCTAAACTACGCACATTCATTTTTGGCACTGTCATCTGCCTATTCATATCACTTGCACTAGTTGAGGAACCCCAGGTGGCCCGAATTATCGCAGCCTCCCACTATGGCGTGCCTCATAATCAAATTGTAGTTTTGGCATGTAAAACTCCACAATTTTAACTTGTTTTTATCGCTTGCACTACAGCAAAATATAGTTAAATTTGGTGCACAATGACAAATGCCCCTCAAAGGGAAAAAATGTGAAAGTGTGTGCCAGTCAATAGATTTTCATTATTCCTACTCGTCCATTTTCTGTCCCCTTGCATTGCACAGGTTCTGCGGTGATGTGACCCTCTTTGCTGTAGGGGAAGAGGAGTGTTCATTCGATACAATCAATATTTGTTTCTGCAAGGTATCAAATCGGCATTCTCTGGCACATCTTCCTGGCTGCTGTGCCGCCTCTCCTCTCGATCAGTGCTTCCATGGGGGGTTGCTGTGGTGGGGCATGACCAATATACCCTTCCCGTCCACCCCTTTTCATATCTGAATTCCACTGGCCTCTCCATCATAAGCCAGCAGGCACCAGCCTTATCAATGAGGCCATCTATTAATTAATTTTTGGTGGCTGAAGCTGAGAATACCTTTCAAAACTTTTCTTGCTGCAAGTGTTTGTGCTGCAAGCTTTTTCCTTCCTTATACCAGCCAATCTCTGGTGTTCATGCTTGTGGTGTGAGTTGGTTTAAAAATGGCATATGGTGGAGAACAGGAAGCTCTGCTCAATTCCTGCGAGCTTAAGATGGCCAATTTTGCTGCACAAATCCTGTTCCATGTGTATACTTTTGTGTCACTGGTTGTAGAAAATTTTATGGGAAACCATGGTATCGGTACCATTTCAGCCAAAAGTAACGTTCTGGCCAGGAACAACACCAGGGTTTTATTTTCCAATTAGTCCAGCAATTACGTTAACACTGCAAAAGCATTTCGGCTGTCAGCAGACTCCAGGGAGAAGCATTCCGTAGGTGCCCACCTAGTGGACATGTCCATTTCGTCTGCTACTGAAGTGCTGATTGGCAGGGGGCACCTGCCTCCTTCTCACATGTACCCCAACTTCAGCAGCAGATGAAATGGACATGTTTACTAATGTGGACACTTGCAGAATAACACCCCAGCTGGCACAGCTCTCTTTCAGAGGTGAAGCAGGGGCAAGCACTGGCTTCACCTCTTCCAGTTAGAAGCATCGGGGCTGCCCACTGCCACTCCAGAAGTTGATCTTAAAACTCCTAGGATCACATTCTTGGTTCCCGTTTATACCACACACAGCAGCGCCTTTTTGTACCTTTGAGCTCTGTAACATAACTTTTGTATTGTTTTTGTAACTTCCTATTGCATGGTGTATCATGATACATCCAGATCAAAATTTCCAAACTACTGAATGTAAGGTTTCACGAAAGTGGAAAGTAAGAAAACTTGGCATATTTAGCCGCAATTTGGGTTGTGTCTAGCAATAAACCACATAGCGCTTACAACCCGGAATATATATATATAGCACTGAATGCAGTGAGAAAAATGTTGGGGCATTTACTTGCTCCTTATCAGCCTTCAGATTTCAGCCAGGCATGCAAATTCAGGGTTTTGTGGAGAGCCCAAAATAGTTTTCTGGGCACATACCTTAGATATGCCTGCAGTATTAGCGATTTACAGAGCGTGAAGTCGATGAAGCCAGAGGAACAATAAGATGAACAAGACATTAATTCTGCTTGCGCCAAGATCCTACGCGATCCGGTTTAGATCATATGGTTTAGATATTCAAGCAGTCACTTGTCAAGGACAACTAATTTCTCTGTCGCCAATGTTTAGTTGGTTTACAATCCTGCAGACATCTTTCTGTATTTATCTTCCCTCACACGTGCATTAAAACTTTGGTAATGTCACTGATTCCCGTTCTCGCAAGCAGCAAGCATTGATATTAATTAGCACAAATTTGATATTCTTATAGCGGCCGTAAAGCACCTACAACAATGAAACTATGTCACGTACTTATTTCACCGGAGACACACTTTATTTCCAGCAAACGTAGAGCTGCAAAATACGTCAGCAAGAATACCATTGGTAGGTTCTCTATGAACAGAGAATATACACAAACCTGCTATGTATGCAAGGGCTTGATTCTTCGCCTTGGTCGGCGCGCTTTTGGCCAAAAAATTAACCAATTCGTTTACTGGTGTCATGCTAATCGCAGATCGATCGCATTCGCGAAAATCGAGACGCAGGGCAATGAACACGAGCAAATGCGAACACGTGCTGGGTACAAGGCCGCCCTCACGCCGACAGCTCACGTCTCCATGTGGAAAGCAAAAGCACCTGACTGACTTCCGGTTGATCACTTCCGCCAAAGAAACCACAGGGCAAATAATTACTACACGACTACACCTGCACATCGATTCAACACACCTTTGGCTTGCTTACAGGTGTTAAAATGACAATAAATAACATAATTAAAACATTAGGTTGACATTATAGTTTATGAGGCAAATAAAAGTAAAATGAGTAGTTTCACAGAACTACAGCTTGGCGTTAGTTACAATCTTGATTCCACCCAGCAATGCGAGCGTCGTTCCTGTAGTCTCTCTCCCGTGACTCCTGTCAGTCGCAGCTGTTCTAAAAAGCTTGCCGGTTTGCTGCGGAAGCGTCCGATGCGTTTCTGGGACGGTAACAATACTTTGGCGCGACCTTCGTCGCGCATAACGGTAGTCGCACACTGTATCGCCGATTGCATCGCGTGATAAATGCGGAATTTGCGCTGGTCCTCACGGCCTTTTCATTCTTCCTCGCTGCAGTCTTCTCTCGACTACCACGTAAGCGGCGGGATGACGTTTGTCGCAATGACAACAAACGCATATTGGCATGTGATCTCGTGCGTTGTGTGACCCTGTCTTTCGACGTTGAAAACGGAGCGGTTTTGCCGCTGTTTGCAGATCTCGTGACACTTTGCGGCAGCTAGCGATCGCGAAGTCATGGCTGCATGACTGGTGCTGTGCCGCTGTCTGCAATTTATCATCCCCCTAACGGCGTTTCAGGATGTGCCTGCTGTTCGTCTACACTAATCCCGACCCGGACGATGACGAATTCAGCTTGGTGCTGGTTAACGTCAGGGACGAGTTCTTCCATCGCCCCACGAAGCCAGCGTCTTTCTGGGAGGACGATCCTAATATTGTCGGAGGTACATTAATTGTGAACCGTATGTTGCATTCCGCCAACATTGCTACATTCGGCGTTTTCACTGCCAGTTAGCCGCTTAAGTGCGACCTATTTAGTCTAATCTACGAGCTATATGCGGGATGCAAATGTAAAAGTTTACGCGATACAGGTTTCGTAAAAAAAGTCGAATATCAGCCCAGCTTTAGCTTGCAGCCATTATAACAGTACTTAACTATTTTAGTTTCGTACATCCGTACAAGTACCACATTTTAAATACAAGCTGCATGCTCAGGCTCCGAAAATATTCTGCTTTTCTTTCGGGTCTAGCATCCCGTAAACTTCTGACCCTGCCTGTATACATGTGCAATTATTTTGCCGTAGACCTTATCTAAAAGGCAACTGCTCGCGACTGCGTTGACGCAGGACAAGCTGAATCACCGGCTATCGTTAATTTAGTGCAAGCACTGTTGTCCAGTAGCTTTCCGAAGAGGCAGCCATTTCTGCCATCGCAATCGCGCTTATTGGCTAGAATTCATCCTTCACGTCATGGCTCTTATAGGAGATAAATGTAAGCTACTGTAACTTCCAAACGGAAAAACTCGTGCAGTTGGGGTAGAACTAAAATGGAAAAGATGAGCCTCAGCTCAAGGACCAAGTTTTAAACGAGGTGTTTTCATTGTCAGGGAAACTGCAGGGTGCATCAGCGTGTCAAAGACATGATGTGTATTTGTCAATCCCAGTGCGGAGCCTACGCTTCTAGAAGAGCTTGTGGAAAATGCATTTACCTTCCTCTATGGACACCATACTGGCCTCTTTCTCCAATGTTCTCTACCTCTTTCCAGGTCACCGTATATTGTAGTTTTCTTCACTCTACTATGCGGTCTAGGAAATGGTTCATTTCTCTTGGACTAATACAAACATTTTCGTTGCACTGCTTTTCTAAGAGCCATATGTAAAGCATGGAGTAGCGTTTTCCTAAACAGTCGTGGTCATCTTTCAGGCCAGGATCAGGAGAAGGGCCGTGAAGGAGGCACATGGATGGCTGTGTCCAAGAGTGGCCGCATCGCTGCGCTGCTCAACATCCTCCAGCCAGCCCATTGCATGGATCCAACAAAGCGCGGCCGAGGTGAGCCTCCGTCTGGGCCACATCCATTGACTGCCACCCGAGTGCTTACCAGTGAAATCAAGAAAAGCCCATTCATTGGGTGCTGAGGCTTACAGTTCTGGCTTTCACAAGGGGATATCAGTTGAGGTGCAGGCCAAAGCAGTGACTGCTAGGGCACTGCAAGTGGTGAACTGGCATGAGTGCCATAATGGAATGTGAGAACAGCAAGGTGATTCTTTTCACATTGTGCATTCTGTTTGTGCAATGTAGAGAGTGGAAAGTGGCTTAGGAAAGGGGCAACAGCATAGCAAGTGAGCTGCGTGGCTGCAAGTTAGCTGCCTGAAACACATAGTAGTCAAATGTTGGTGACCAGTATGCTGCTGTCTTTATAAACGGGCTAAGAAAGAACTGCCTACATATTACGTGGAGCTTTTATCAGAGATCATTAGGGAGCATTCTGGCACCGTGCCTGTTTTGCCGTGTTTACTGTCACAGACAAAGAAATGGGAACTTGTTAACAGGAATGGTTTATTTCGTATTTTGCCTTTCGCACTTTTTGAGATTTCGGCGTTATTTTGGTTTGTTTGCGTGGTTTGAGGCCTGCACTATCCTTGACGACAGGATATGTAGTGCTGGCAAATTGCACTTTTCAAGTTGTTTTTCCTAAGAGGTACTTTGCTCCGTTATTTCCTGTTAGTGCTTCGTTTACCTATGGTAGTAGTTGTAACTAAATCAATGACCATAAATGATGATTCAGCTTCTTTCCAGATTTTTGATGCAATAAATGTCAATTGCTCACTGTTCATATATTATGAAAGAGAGAGAATAAACATCTTTATGATGTGAACGTAGCTTTAGAGAGGCGTCCTCATTCCAGAATGCCTTGAGCTTGGGCCAGTATGTTACGAAACCTTGGTAAATGAACAACTAATTATTCAAGCACTGTGGGTTCTCGAGTAAATTGCTTCTTTCTGAAGTGTGCATGTGAAAACTGAAAATAGTGAACTTATAGCCCTCAGAGAGTAAGTGTAACTAGTCATTGCTATTATAACAAATTTTTATGAGAAATTAGCATCAAGTTGACGTAAGAAGTGAGGTTATATCCTTTGGAGGCTACTGCCAGAAACTCTCATACTATACTGGGTGTCCATAAAGTCTTTGTTCCCCCGATAAAAACACTGCAGGAAGCAAAGATGCATATCGAACTAGGAAAGATGCACTGCTTTAAACCATAAGGGTTAAAGTAGTTGCAATGTCACTGGAAGTGCCTAGAGCGCACGACAACTGTCTTTCAGTATTTGTTGACATATCAAGTTGTCTTTTTGAAGAAGCCTTATTGACATATATGTTGCCGACATTGTATTGTTTCATGCAGTCTGTTCAGCGTGAAATGCAAATTGCACTGTGAAATATGCCACAATTTTTCATTTGTCAATTATGGTTTCCTTTTTAATTTTGGGCACATCATATCACAGGTGGCATTGAATTCTTAGCTGCTGTATTGCAGTCTGACATGACAAATTGTTCTCCTCTGATGAGCTGGAAACTGTTCTTAACTTGCTCACAACCATCTTCGCCATATTGAAATGTGCATGTTGTTGAGGTGCTCAAGTCATAAACACAGCATATTACTTCTGCCGTTGTCTGCGTGGCAGTTGTTTGTGTGCCTATGGTGAAATCGTCACGCTTGTTGCTGACAAGCACTGGGTACTTTGCAGACAAATAATCTTGCACTGATAGTATTTGTTGAAAAGTGTAGTCCGCACTTTCTGGTGAGTCTAGTGCTATACATAATTTATTGAAACATATTTTGCGATGTCTTGCATGCTCTTCTAATTGGTTTCGCAGTGGCCCTCTTACCATTCTGTTTTACGACCTGAAAGCCTTAGAGACTGCATGTGAGGCAGGAATCTGACCTCTGTGCGCTGTTACTGGGGCTTGCTTGTATGGTTTTTTCACTTCCGTGTACTTTACTGATTCAGTGCTGAGCACTTTGGAGCCAACTCAAGTGTCAGCAAACATTGTTCACGCGCTGAAGGAGAATTCTCTTGGCAGCTCTGATAAGAAGGAGATAAGGATAGGGCTATACAATGAGCGTTGTTCAGTGCCGCTGCTATTTGCAATGCTGAAATCTCTCGTGAAAAGTGGAACTGGCCAAAAATATAAGGCTGGCAGGCACAATAATGCAAAGTCAAGAACTACAACTTCTAATTTGCCCCATGTGTAATCACAGCTTTACTGGCCTTCACAAAGAAAGACCATACTTTCCAAAAAGCTTTTCTATAATTCTAGAACTAAGTAGGCCTAATGATATGCACAGGCAATGCACCACATTATGTTTTACCTTCTTGGCAATTCTCACAAATGACAATGATGATTGTTTCTGGTATCTAACTGTTGTTGCAAACCATCTTTAAGACCCATTATTGTGAATCAGCTGCCTTGCTCTTGCAGAATTATTGTTCCACTAAGTAATGCCTTATGTGGTAGCATTTACTGGCAAGGCAGAAGAGTTTGGGATGGTCACTTCAACGCTGAGGTTAAATGTTGTGCCACCTGTGGCCAACTTGCAGGACTACTCTTCGCAGCAATGCCACTAGTTGCACAGGGTTGTGAGACGATATCATTTACAATGATGGTGGAGGTGGCAGGTTAGAGTGATTTCACCAGTCAGCCACAGGTGGCCACGACAGAACATTAAGTTCAGACGTGAGCCATACTAACCAGCCTAGAGTGACAGCATTTGGACTGCAGCACAGCAACACTCAGCGTTATGCATAGAACAGAGACGTGAAAGGGAGTTCTCCATCTTTGCACCCACTGTTCATTGCATTTTTGCTTTGCAGTTCAGTGCGACATAAGCAGTGGAACAGAAAAGGACAAGCATAACATTAAAAGGCAGAAAGATAACTGCATGGGTCAAACACAGTTGCATGTCTTTGAAGTTGAGACTAAGAAGAAATAGTAGAGTAGGTCAGATGATATAACGCATAGAGCAAATGGTTGTCTCGGTAACAGAATGGGTGCTGAGAAATTGGGGATGCTGTGCTGGGCAACAGAGGATTAGCTTGAGTGGCGACATTAGCAAGTTTGCAGGCATAGATTTTATTCAGCTGATGCAGGGCAGGGGTTATTGGAAATCTCAGTGAGTGGCCTTTGTCTTGCATTTGGACTGTCCTGCGATAAGCTGCTAAGTGTAATGTTGATGGTGGTCAGCCATTACTGGACTGGGCCAGTTTTAAAGAGTGCTTATGAGAGTAGACTTAACACATTGACATGCTTTTAGGAGAGGCACAACTTACTACACCCTGCTTGAAGTAAATTTGCTGTAGAGCTACTTGGTATGTGGCATCTGAAATAAAAGCTACGCAAACTGCATCATTTGATTATGCTATTTTTGTTTTAATATTCAAGTTCTTTAACCATTTTTCAGTTGTGCTTTGTCCCTTCCCAATGTGCAAAAATAATGGTTCTGGAGTATTGGAAGTGCCTGACACATACACACGCAGTTTTCTTTTCTTTGTTGCAGCTCCTTTTGGCATATTTTTAATCTATGGATAATTGCACTTTTCAGTGTCTTTGTGTGACAGCAACACTTTCATGAAAAAATTCATGTGCACTTTCTGTGGCATGAAGTGCAGAAAGGATGGGAAAAGTTATCTGGAGGCTTTATACATAAAGAATTCGCAAGTTTCCGAAGATGATATTTTTTTCTTCCTTATCTTTTCTTTCTTTGCTGATGAGGAATAGTATATTCCACCTTCATATGGCTAGAAAACATTGTCAAATGAGAGAACTGAAGAAGAAAATGACTAGGAACTGCGGTGATCCACCCACAAGGTGGTGCTGGCCATTTACTCCAGACTGTTACAAGAGTCTCAGAAATAAACAAAATTTTTGTAAATAAATTGCGTACTATGCATTTGTTCACACAGGTGTGCTTTCTATGCTGTCCAAAATGTGCAAAAAAGTTTGGAGGATGCTTAAGCTTCACCTTCGAGAGTGGAACGCAATAGCATTCAAAGATCCCTGACTGCTTCTCATGCTCCCTGGCAACTGCAGCTTATGTAACTGTAATGTTTACTGGAAAACACTGGTGGTGAATGCTATGCATGAAGGCGAGCATTCTGGTAGAAACGCGGCCTCTTGCATGGGCCATGATGCGATGGAGACTAACCCCATCTGGAGATGTTGCAAGGAACCGAGCGTGCCGCTTCGTGGCCTCCGAGATTTGCGTGCCCAAATCTCGGACGCCGTGGCCGGTCTATGAATGGTAAAAACGCTGGAAATAGGGTTTGTCTTTGAGTTTCCACATAGAATTATGTTTTCTCGTACATTCAAATTACAAACTGATGCTATCGTGTCTGTAGGTTGTGCGCAAGTTGTACTTTACGATTTTTCTGATGTATTTTACTTTGAGAAATTCAATTAGTTCAGTGAATACTTTGTGCTAGACAGAGGGTCCGAGTAGGTGGGTATGCATGGCTGAGTTGGCATAGTTCGGAATACTTTTGCGGAAAAGACAGTTGACGCTAGACGTGGGATGCCGACGGCAGATTTTCTGCGACACGAGGCCTTTAACGCTCTCGTGTTAATAGTTCCTGACCGGAAGGACTGCAATGTGCGTAAAGGCTCATGACCAGAGAGTGTTAAAGGAGTGCTCACTAAGTACCCCTTGTCTGATGGTGTGATATGACCCATCATAATTTTCTAACCATTTATCACGTTTTCTTTTTCTCTTGTCCACTTGATGCAGGCTGCAGTGTTTGACTGCATTTTTGTTGTTTCTTGATGTTTAGTTTTGTTCTTTGTTAATATTTCTGAAATTAAGTGTTTTATTCTTATGTCCTTTTCTCCCGCCAAACATGTCAAATAGAATTTCCATTCTCTTGTATTTTTGTACACTTGGATTACGCCTAGGCATCCCGAAAAGGCTTGCCAACCAGAGGGTACGCGTTCGCAAACATTGGTTGAGAAACTAAACTGTCATAGCTTTGGTATATAACTTCTTTGCAGGCTTCCTAGTGGTGGATTTCATTAAGTCTGCAGTGGATGGGAACACGTACCTGACCAAACTGATGAAGGAGAAGGACGAGTTCAACGGATTTCTGTTTGTCGCCATTGAGGCCAAGTAAGTTTCACAGTACTATTCACATTTGCATGGTGTAGATTCTGTGCAAAATGCGTGCCCCAGTGTACTCGACCACATTTTGATCTTGTGGCTGCAGGCCTCTTCAGAAGAAGATTTCCATGAGTTACTACAGCAACCTCCAAGAGGGCAAACCGGTGAAAACAGAGCCAGGTGAGGTCTGCATGAATTTGAGAGCTTGTGCCTGCTGCCCTACTAGTGCTGCTGTCTCTTGAAAGATAGCCGAGTTGCCGTTCAATAGTTTTGTTGCGTGTGATATACGTAGCAGCGTGAAAGGAACAAGATATACGACATAAGACCTACGAACACTAGCAGGCTCATGCATTGCAAGCGGCTGTTTGCCTTCACTTGAGTTTTCTGCCTCTAGAAAGGAAGTGGCTCAAAATCAGTTTTTGCTGCTTACTCTGTTCAGAAATTAAGCAGCACCACACTATTTTGTTTAGTATATACGGAAAAGCTCTGGAGCGCATATGCGTGAACAACTGAGGAGTTGGTAGAAACAGCCTATCAGTGAGACAGCTGTTGGTGGTTAACAAAAAAGGTCTTTATGACCTTACAATCGCTCTTATACCTCTGTCACATGACAGATGTAATGTCATTCACAGTAAGTGACATTGATACCAAATGTGATTGAAGTCTTGCATTCCCTGTCTACACGGGTATACAAAATGGCATTCACAGTTGATGGCAATGGTTATCAGCACCTTGCGCACGCAGGCACTCGTCAGTCTACATGTATACTTTCAGGTTGCGCTTGCGCAAATCGGTGAGGTGGCCTTCGCGTACTATCAGCAGCGCACGCATCTCATCGTCAGTCCAGTGCACTTTTCGCTTCTCATTCTCTGCTGACAAAGCTGTGGAGCTGGCTTCCATGGTTGGTGGATAGGCTTTAGCGTAGCTCCACTGTGAAAACAATACGAAGAAAGAAAAAAAAAAAAAACAGATGAGCGTTTGTGAACATGGCTGAGAAGAGGTGCTAGTGGCCAGTCGGAGACTGGGAATAAGAATATAGCTGCACAAACTACTTCAGAAATCGCGCTGGGCATCATAAAAATGCTAAACGTTCATAACAACAATTACCGTATGACAACCTTTACTCTGATTACGTTTCATTTTTACTTATCAATTTCGTAATTTTTGCCAAGCTCCTGTCATCGAGATTACACAAGTCGCGCTTACATGAGCTCGGGGAACTCATTCAATGGGCGAATGCCATTATCTGTGAATGTCATTCACTATGCCCATGTAGAAGCAACAAAAATGGCATTAAGACCTAATCGCATTTGCTGTGAATGACATTACATATGCTATGTGACAGGGGTATTTATTGAATCCTTTATGCTATGCAGGGTAAGTTGTATATAGCGTCAGAAGAAGGAGTGGGAAAGGAAGCAGTGTCGTCAGTTTAAAAGCCAGCTCCTTACCCTGCTTTATGCATTAATAGCTTACAATGCTGGCTTACAATTATAATGTTAAAATGATGAGCGCAGTAATACAGTCGAACCCGGTTATATCGAACTCGCAAGAAAACGCCTATCAGTTCGATATAGAGCATAATTCGATATAAGCCTGCTAAATAATTGGATGTCATTAAAGCACATACCATTTATAAGATCACTTCATTGTTGAAAATAGCTTACTTTCGCAAAAATTAGTCCTGTATTTTCTTCTGCTTGGGCAATTTTGCTGCCTGCAACGCAAGCACTTTCCCACATTGTCAAAAGGAGCCGGAGCAGCTGAGGCCACAACCTTCTGCATTCACGCAGAAGCACCGGACTAGTGCGAGTGCACCAATCACTTCGGAGAATGTGGGCAAAGGACCGTCGTTGCTTTCCTCATTGTGCCCACTTTCATTTGTGCTCGGTGCAATGTCGGCAATGTAGTCTTCATTTTCGGGCTCTTCCGTGGTCGCGACACCATCATCTGCACTCACAAACTCGTCCACCGTTGATTAGTCAACAGCTTCCGGAAATTCTGACAGCTCGCTCCAAACTTCGGCAACACCGGCAACGGCTTCATTGCATTCATCAGAATTTAGTCATCACTGAGCACGCGGAAACCGGCACATATGAAAAACCACTTGTACACAGCCGCGCGTACGCGTTCGGCGCCACGGGCACCGGATCGCAAGTTTGTCCACTTTAGCCCTAATTGTGCCGAGAGTGCTCCTCGGAATCTTGCACGCTACAGGGACATCCGACTTCCCATCGCGTTTGACCCGATTGATGATTTCGAGCTTCACGACGAAAGGTGAATTCAGCTGCTTCATTACAGTAACACTGCAGGAGAAGGCCCACAAGGCGCAAACACAATGAACCCAGAAAAGCAGCAACACAACTCGCAATTTTGCCATCTTGCATGACGAGAGCGCAAGAGCCTCTGATTGGCTGTCTGAGGAAGCAGTGCAGGCGGGCCAGGATCATTTCTTGCTGGGGGGTGTCGCAAGCAGCGCGAGGCAGCGCGATCACGGTAGGGAGAGCAGTTGGATGGAGCCGTGCCGCCGGGTTTCCCCGCTTCTGCGAGGGAAAGCCAACTTCTGGGGGCACAGTACCGCCGCTTGATGTTCGATATATCGGGGGTCGCTGCTATTTTTATTCAATGTAAGCATAATTTTTGCTATATATACTCATTGTAACTATACCGTGACCAGAAATTGTTCGATATGTAGAATAATTTGATGTAAACAAGTTGGATATAGTCGGGTTCGACTGTATATGAGATTGTATATCACTGTAAAAATGGACAACAAAACAAGATAGTTATGGTCACTCTAACCTGTACAACCAAGGACACCAAAGCCACTTACATTATAGGAGTTCTGACATTTGAAGTTGTTGAACAACTACTATGTGCTTCTCATACATAAAAGGGTGATGCTTAGCAAGTACTATAAAGGTTAGGATACACTTATGCAAGATAGAATGTTAATTTAGTATTGAACCTTGAACTAGGGAACAGCACGAAAGACGGGGACAGAGAAGAGGCACACAACAACCACACATTAGTGTGTGCCTCTTCTGAGTCCTCTTCTTTTACGCTATTCCTTAGAACAAGGCGTTCATCCAACTACCTGACGCGTTCACTTTATTCATATTAAGGCTGGTCTAGAAATGCCTGACTTAGTGTCATGGCACAGAGAAAGAGCTAAATTTGCTGACATAGTGTAGCATCAAAGTTAGGCATGTTGATATTCCTTATTAAAAAAAAACATGGAACAGAGTGCACCTTCTGGCAACACTCTTGCATGGCAACTGCAGGGGTTGCAGGGACAGAATGAACGAGTGCTTTGCATCAACCTCCTGGGTGCCAGAACTGAAGCTGGTTTACAAGAATAAGTATTAAAATAAATGATTTTGGGTGCTCTGACACTTTCTTTTTCTTTTTACCAGGGCTTGGGCCTTCACCTAATACAAAAACATGGCCAGTTGAAAATGCTGTGCCATTACTCCTTTAGAGGGACTTCGCTTTTTTTTTTCTGGTTCGCTGATGGGAATCTCCAATTTCTTGTTACATATTTTAGGAGCTTAAGGTAGTGCCCGCTTCTATTGTTCTCAAAACTAATTTGACACCTCATTGAAATGAGGACATTGACCTTAACACAAAAGCACCTCATATTTCACTATCTTGTAAGGCTTCACACCACAGCCGCTATCCCAAACTTCACATCTTCGTTTTCTCATGTTTTCTGTGTTCTTTGCACTGTAACAACGTATTCAGTTTTGCAAGTGCACTCCCTTCGCAGAATTCCCAGCAAACAGAGAGCACGTGTTTAAGTTTCTCTCTCTGAAAAGCTGCAGAGCATCTGTGCCCCATTGTTGCTCAGTGCAAGATGGTTCTCGAGCCTGTGATGACAATCAGGTTTCGTTCATTTTTTGTCAGAGTTAACAATTTCATCCAGCTTTCAAAACATGCAACGACGTTTTTAGCTCTGCAACGTTTATTTTCATTTTAAAAGGATGTTATCTATGTCACTAAGATGGAACATTCCATTTATTTTAAACACGCACTAATTATTTGGTGTTGGTGCGAATTCAATATGTCCTCCTTGAGTACAGCAGTCATAGCAGCGCCGATAATATTCCCACGCTTCATAACTATGTAATGGATTTTTGCAGAGACAAGTTCAGTATCTAATTAGTACTGTGAGCTAGTTTTCAGTAGGTCTTTAAATTAACTATGTAGAAAACCTAAAATGGCTTTTTCAAGTTCTTACTAGACTTTCTTTCTTTCTTCTCAGGCTTCTATGCGTTTGGCAACAGCGTACCCCCACAGTTTTGGGCCAAGGTCAGATATGGAAAACAGAAGTTTGAGGAGCTCATCAGGCAAAACAACCGGTTCTCTCAAAAGGATAAACTTCTGAAGAAGATATACGATTTCCTGGATGACCCAACGTCGTGAGGCTTGCCATATTTTGTTCCAGTGCAGTTATTCCAATTGTGAATGTTGTAGCTGTTATTCCTTGTACCATGTTTTGTCACATGATGCTTGCACCTTTTCTCACGGAAAATTGATGTGAAGTCGGGGGTGTGCAATAATTATGTGGCTAAAATTTTTTGGTAAGGTGTTCTAAGTGTTGAATATAAAAAAAGAAAAGAAAAATGAAGCGGCTTTGTGTCAGGTTTTGCACACCAGCCACTATAAACTCAAACGAAATACCGTATTTACTCGCATAATGATCGCACTTGCGTAATGATCGCACCCCTGAATTTCGTCATCAGAATTCGATTTTTTAAATTTTTCGTGTAATGATCACACCCCGAAGTTGCCGCAGTGATATGTCATGTGCCAAGTCTAGTTAATATTGATTGCGCTTACCATCTGTCAAATGCTATGTGAACGACTCTTCAAGACAAACCAAGCCGTCTGCACGCACCAAACATTCTTCAGTAGATGCCTCATTTCATTACTTTCATCACTTTCCACACTTCCATGACTAAAAAAAAGCTGCAACCAAACTTTCCTTTATTATGCGTAGGCTTTATAATGGTCGTGGTCAACAACAAAAAAGGCGCCTTTCGAGTCTTCTCATCTGCACTCGTGGGCACGCAACAAATCGCAAGCGGCAACAATAGTAGCCACGTTTACAGTGATCCGTTAAATGTGTACCCTATTCATACGCCGATGCTTGTAACACAGCTAAGATATTCACCCACCCTTAGCGGTATTAGGATAGTAGTGAAGACAGATGCCGCAGTTTCCGCAGCATGCCGGCCATGTGTTTCTATGTCACTGGCAGCTAAGCGCGCCCATCTGTTTCTGTCCCCTCAAAGTCGACATGGTTATGTTATTGCCGCAAACTTGCCGATATTAACAATGTTATTCATTACTGATATGGAAGAAACTGTTTCAATGCACGTAATGTACTCACGAGAAGAAAAAAAATTCGCGTTCGGCGCGTTCAGCTTGCTCCGCCGGCTGCCATTTTTGTTTTGGTGTCCCGCAGCAAACGCGAGACGAAAAAATTTCTTTTTCATTTCGTGGGAAATTTAACCTGTGTAATGAGCGCACCCCTGATTTTGCGTCAATTTTTCTGACAAAAAAGTGCGCTCATTATGTGAGTAAATACGGTATTACTTTGAAAAGCCACTTGCTTTTATAATAAAAGCATAGGTTCTACACAAGGAGGAATTGTGAAGGATCTTATTCACAGGTGCCAGGTAAACAGTCACTGAACGGATAAATAAAGTGGCTCGGTCCCAACTTATTCATAGTTGATGCCAATATTGATATAGGAAAACTCGGGCAACTGCAGCTGCAGTAATTTTCGGTGCGATGGTTACGAGAGGAAAGAGGAATTCAAATTTTTGATGGCCAATATGGGGGGTGCGAGTGTTATGTGAGTAAATAAGATATTAGCTCGGAGTGATGGTGATGAAGACGGGTAGCTACGTCGCGAGGCCTCAGCCTCGACCTCAGTTGAAAACCTGTCATCGTGCAGTAAGATTGCTGTGCATTCTGATATGGGGAATGAAGGAAGCATCATGTGCTTGGAGCAGTACCATCTAAAATTGCCTTTCATTTAGGACGCGAGAAGGCCATCTTGCAAGAAGGTCAGCCATACAGAAGTCCTCCAAGTTCTTGGGAAACTGAATAGTGGGGATAGGGGTGCACAATAAGGCAGATCATTGCTCATACTTGCTCACTGGTATTTTTCGCAGGCTATGTACCAGTTACTCAGACTCATGCATACTCACACTGGCCAACACTCACTTGCATTCATAGTCGCTTCCATTTGCATTTACTGGCACCCACTCAGGCTTGTACTCATGTTCACTCACACTCACGTACATACATACTTGCATTCACTCAAAATCAGCGTCACTGACCTTTGTTTGTACTCCCATTAACCAGCGGTCACTCCCGTTCATATTAATGTCGACTCAAACTAACCAACATGGACTTCCATTCATGCTCCCACCCTTCGTCACTCAATAGTGCTGTAACTCACGTCTGTGAAAGCGAGTATGTCGTTGTGCTGGTAACTCAGTATGCTGAGCTATTACATTGGGTTCCCAAACTGTTCGACTTGTCAGAGAGCTTGTTATTGTGAACGGGGTTCACCTTAAAGGAAGTGTGCAGTATTGCTGTATTAAACAACTTTGTATGCCCAAATTATAATGTGAAAGGGTACTTTTGACTGCCCACAAAACAAAGGGAACATAAAAGCTACAATAGACTTAAAATAGGGCTTTTTACCACAGAGTCGTGAACTACGCATTACAACAGCGCATGCGTGCCACAGCACCCGATGTGGGGCTCGGCTGGCACAGTTGAGCTTTAGTAGTGACGCTGCATGGACAAGTATTATTTTTTTTATCTATGTCAATTGATTCTTTAGCACGCCATATTTCTCATCTTATAAATGAAGATTTCAGATGTAACGTCGACGCATGCTCTTTAAATGTCTATTTAAGCAAAATTTTCAGTTGTTTTTTGTCCCTAATCAAATACAGTGTGCCCTCGTTAAACTAACCCTTGTTAATTGGGAAAATGGGATAATTCATAGTCTTCTGGTCCCAGCAGGTATATGCGTTATTCAATGACATCAAACTCTCTTTAATTCGGACGTATTTGGCTGCACTCCAGTTAATTCAGACAACCCTTAGAGCATCCGAAATTGGCAGCACCAAAAAGCAAATGTGGCACTAGATTCAAATTGAAACAAAGTGGCTGATTCCACATCACCATGGCCATCAATGGAAATCGTAGGGGAATCACAAGAATACGAGAATGCTTAGTGCCTATTTGGCCTGTCAAACCTTCTTTCTTCTATTTACCAACATGCATGACACCGCATTGACTGCGTGCTTTCAGAGTTGCAAAGTCTGCCATCCATGATCAGGGTGTTTACCAAGCGAGAAAACCAGGAATTCTCAGGGATCTTGAATAGTCTATAAATACTCAGGAAAAAACTTGGGGAATTCGTGCTTCTGTCAGGGAAAATTAGCTGTAATTTTAGGGATATAAACTCGCAAACTCTATAGGGATTGTAACGATTCGTCTTTGATGCCATGTTGTCGGCTGGAGGAGTTGCCAGTCTACAGTCACCGACCGACTTTCCGGACACCCGATAGCTCAGAAAGCTTCGTGGCACCACCATATCCCATAGAGTCAATGTGTAAGAACGTCTGAAATTTTGGACGCAAAAACCCTTCGCCGTCCGATTTTCCGGACATTTTGCAGTCCGCAGGTTCGAAACGGCATTAATGAAAGGCACCACCGCCGCCTCAAACCGGCGCTCTCGCACGCATATCAGCTGGCAGCCGTAGCCACCACCGCGGCAAATGCTAGGCCTAGCTGCTTCGACGTTCGCTATTAAGCTTCTTGCCATTTGGTGCCATGTTTTTCATTGAAAGAATTTGCTGCTGTCAGCAATGGCACTGACTCCGACTTGTGGTCCTCACAATGGGCTTCGAAGCTCGGAAAGCACGGTGCTTTGCATTATGCCGGCCCCAAAAGTCAGCTTTTCCTCAATACAGCAATATTGTGCAGTGATACATATGCAAAGATATTGTGGTGAAGCATAACTAGCGTGGGAAGGGGCAAATGTCGCGGGACACAGTTTGTATTCATTAATTATACATGCGTCCACCCGCCGTCTCTTGTCACAGTGCGAGCACCGATATGTGTAATAAGTGTACTGGCAGGCCTTTTCGGATGTGCCCGTGACGATTTGAACCCTTTGGGGCAATAAAAGACATGCATTCATTTTTTCGAACTGCCCAATCTTTTGGACGTTTTTGTGGCGCCTAGGAAGTCCGAAAAATTGGACGTTGACTATACAACTGACCTAGAGGATGCTTCAAATGGTCCGTGGGGAAAATGCATGGTGGAAGGAGGACGATAACAGAAAGGACCTATGCATTGACAGGGTGTCTACCAACCGGGAAAACCGGGAATTCTCAGGGATTTTCAGTAGTCTGGAAAAACTCAGGGAAAACTCAGGGAATTTGTGCCTCTATCAGGGAAAATTAGGTGTAATTTTATTGAAAGGGTCGAAAGTCGCGGTGAGGCTGGCTCGAGTAACAGACAGGAATCGTAATGAATCGTCTTTGACGTCCTGTAGTTGGCTGGAGTTGCTACCAGTGTACAGTCAATGACCGACTTTCCGGATTCCCGATAATTTGGACGGCTTCGCGGCACCACCACGTGCTGCATAGAGTCAATTTGTATCAGAACGTCTGAAATTTCGGACGCAAGAACTCTTCGCCGTCCGATTTTCCGGATGTTTCACCATGACCGCATTTCCGAAATGGCATTAACGCCACCACTGCTGCCATTTTGATTACCTCGCCGCCTCAAATCGGCGTTCTCGCACTCAGATCCGCTGGAAGCCGTAGCCACCACTGCGGCAACGCTAGGCATTGCTGCCTCCACGTTCGCTATGAAGTTTCTTGCCGTTGGGTGCCATGTTTTTTATTGAAAGAATTCACTGCTGTCAGCACTGGCACGGACTCTGCCTTTGCGGTCTTAGCGATTGGCTTAGAAGCTTGGAAAGCACGGTGCGTTGCCTAATGTCAGATCCCGAAAGTCCGCTTCGCCTCCTTACAGATATTTTACTTGGTGAAGCATATGCAAAAGTATTGCAGTGAATCATAACAAGCGTGGCAAGGGGCTATTGCCATGGGACACACTATGTATTCCTTAATTATACACGCGTGCACCCGGTATTTCCTGTCAGAGCACGAGCACCAATATGCCTAATACGTGTACCGACAGGCCTTCAGAGCGTTTTCGAATGTGCCTGTGGCGGTTTGAGCCCTTAAGGGCAGTAAATGACATGCATTTATTTTTTTCCAACTGGCTAATTTTTTTGACGTTTTCGCGGCCCCTAAGGAGTTCAAAAACGAGGACGTGGACTGTGCAACTGACCAAGAAGATGCTTCAAATGGTCCGTAGGGCGAACGAGTGGTGGAAGGAGTACAAGAACAGAAAGGACCAACGCACTGAGGCATGAACGGGGAAGGAAGCGTGCTGCCGCCATTTTGAAGGAGCTTGAGCTCAAAAAACAAAGTGTTGGCTGATGCCGAGATGCAAGTGTCCCTCATCCAAGCCAAAATAAACTCTTAAAATAAGTAAAACACAACACTGAGGCGTCGTGCGCGGGCTGAGAGCATATCGGAACAGTTAAGGTTGACTTCCGAGCTGTTGAGAGAGAATCTCAATTGTGACAAAGTTTGGGCCTCATACCACTGAGCTTGCTATCAATTGATGCAAATAGCCCATATTCGAAGATATTTGCTCTTGTATGCATCTCCTTTTTTATTCATATTTGAAAATGTCCGACTCGATTTGCAATTTTTTTCGAAGAGATTTTATTTGCTGTGCATTTTACTAACTTCTCCCTTCTATTCTCTTTTTGAATAACATAAACACTACTCCTTAGTATTCAAATTGGATTAAGTCGTTTTTTTTTTATTTTTTATTTCATATGCTTACTAGAGAGTGACAGCACCGGGCGATTTGGTTTCAGCTTGGCTTGACAAAAAACATAGTTCTGCATCACTCAGGGAATTTTGCAAAGGCACTCGGAAAACCTGAAAAACTCAGGGAATTTGGAAATGTTAACTTGGTAGACACCCTGATTGAGGAATGAACTTGAAAGAAAGCATGTTTCCACTTCAAAACAAAGTGTTGGGTGACGTCGAGATGCAGATGTCGCTCATCTAAACCAAAATAAACTCTTTAAGCAGTGAAATGCAACACTGAGGCATTGTGCGCAGGCTGAGAGTATGTCAGGACAGTTGAGATTGACACACCAGCTGTTGAGAGAGAATCTCACTTGTGACAAAGTTCAGGCCTCATACCAATGAACTTGCTGTCAGTTGATAGAAATAGCTCATATCCCCTTCAGTCACAGCGTCCACATTTGTGGACGCGACCTATTTTTGCCCTTTCTGTGCAGTGGTAGTAAGGAATAAAGCAGACATTAAGTTTAGGGTAAATTGATCATTCTGATAATCTAAATTACTTCCATTTTACTTCTGAATGGCATGTATCGTTACAGAATACAACTTTGGTGAAGGCACTATCATGTTCTACGTGATGTTTGTACTGGGGCCTGTCCGTAGCAACCTTGAAATAAATTTTTTCTTTCTTGAATTCGAGCGGGGGGATTTAATCATTTTGATGAAGAAACGTAACATGATTGACTTTACAATATTCAAATATTTAATTACTCTGTAATTATGATGACTCATCATAAAATTCTCTAACAGTCATTCTGTCACCTTGATTTGCTTTCAGTAGAGTCTCAAGCACAATCTATGCTTCGCATATGTACCGACAGTCGATCATAATTCGTGACTGAAAGGAATATTCGAAAATATTTGTGTCTGTATGCATCTTCTTTTTATTCATACTTGAGAATGTTTCGCTAGATTTGCAATAAGCTTTACCATTTTTTTCAAACATATTTTATTCGCAGTGCATTTTAGTAACCATTCTCTTCCGCCTTCTTTTTGAATAAAATAAATGCTGCTCATTACTATTCAAACTGAATTAACTGTTTTTTTATTTTTTAGCATGCTTAGTAGAAGGTGACACCATCGGGTGACATGCTGCCAGCCAGTCTTGACATAGAACGAAGTTCTGTGTCACTCAGGAAATTTTGCAAAGGCATTCAAGGAAAACCTGGAAAAGTCAGCGAATTTGAATATTTCAACTTGGTAGACACCCTGATGGTAGCACCGATAGCAATCACAGTTTCATCTGCAGCGGTTAAGGTGTTTTGTGTTGACCAGTGCTTGTTTGCTGCAAGCCTTCAAAACTGCATAGTCACCATCCATGATTGCTTTGATAATGACTGGGGATTCATCCACAGCAGCACTTGTGGCAAACATTCGTTTATTTTCATCATGACAGTGCGTATTGGCCGCATAGGCACCATCTGTGATCATGTCAATAGGGACAATGGTTGTGGCAAACCGTAGTTTCCTTTGACTTACTACATGTTGGCTGCAGGCCTGCAGAACTGTGTAGTCACCACCCATGATTGCGACGATATGACCATGGTTTCGTCTGTAGTGGTTGCAGCGAGCAATAGTTTCACTTTGAAATGCAATGCGTGCGTAAATGTCACAAATACGGGGAAGCTGTCGGGTATGAAAAGCGATTCCACCCCCCCAGCTAAATCGCGTTGGATAGACGATCTGTTGTTGACCAACTCACTGGCGAAAAAATAATCTGGATATGCGTGCGATGGTGAAAAGCGTGCGATGGTGAAAAGCGTGCGATGATGAAAAGCGTGCACGAGATGAAGGTGTGGGTCTTGCACCGCACTGCAAATGAAGTCAGGAAGTGAATGACAGGAAGTGCAGCTTCTGCACTTCTCTTGTGCTAAATGAAAGCCAGATTTGTTAAATTTAAATTAAATTATGAGGTTTTACGTGTGAAAACCACTTCCTGATCATGAGGCAGGCCATAGTGGGGGACTCTGGAAATTTGGGCCACCTGGGGTTCTTTAACGTGCACCCAAATCTAAGTATACGGGTGTTTTGGCATTTCGCCCCCATAGAAATGCGGCCGCCATGGCCGGGATTCGATCCCGTGACCTCGTGCTTAGCAGCCCAACACCATAGCCACTAAGCAACCACGGTGGGTCGCCAGATTTGTTTCATTCAGTAAATAAGTGTGTTCATGCAGTAAGAATTTGTTTATTATTCTCTTAATACCCTTGATAATTCAACATTCGCTTAATTCAGTCAGTTTTCTTTCGGTCCTGGGAAATCTATATTAATGAGGTTTTACTTATTAGATTGTGTCAGAATAGGAGTATCTACGCAGTCTGTGAGAGATGTGAAACTAAAATATTGTAGCAGAGTGCAAATGAATGAGGGGCAGAAGGCAGGCGATATTGGGGCTAGGTTTCAGCCATTGAGGTTGTGTTACTCCTTGAGAGTTCACATTACAGTTCATTGATGTGCAGTTTTCATTTGTAGCTACCCAGTGGATGACGCCATGAGAAAGCAGTCACAAGAGCCTGAGTCAAACTTGAGGCTGATGAACCAGATGAAGTACATCTTGCCCAACTACAATTATGGCACAAGGTACTACCTCTCCGTTAACAAAGTAGTCTGTCATCATCAC
The DNA here is from genome assembly GCF_050947875.1 of Dermacentor variabilis. NCBI lineage: Eukaryota > Metazoa > Arthropoda > Arachnida > Ixodida > Ixodidae > Dermacentor > Dermacentor variabilis. The sequence goes on from NC_134570.1 coordinate 105,635,631, forward strand.
TGCCAATGTCACAATTTTTCTTGCAACGATACTTTCTAGACAGCATAAAAAATTCACTAGAATTGGCTAAACATTCTTGTGAATCTGCTGAAAGTGAGCTAAAGAAATTTCATGCAAATTTCACTCCGTACAAAAAATTATGCATGCATTACATGTACATCGCACACATAATGCGAAGATGTGGGATTGTTCCCCACCTGCTGCAAGTTGTTTTTCGTCCACTTTCAATTGCATTAATTTATAATTTCTTTAATTCATTTAGTAAGTACAAGTAACCTTTCCACATATATATATATATATATATATATATATATATATATATATATATATATATATATATATATAATCTCATAAGTCTGCTGAAAGGGAGCTAAAGAAACCATGCAAATTTCACTCCGTGCAAGAAATTATACAGGCATTATGCATGCATCGCACATGTAATTTGAACAATCTGAACGATCACACATCTTCGCACTACGCACGCATCGCACGCATAATGCGAAGATGTTAGATTGTTCCTCGTCTGTGGCAAGTTGCTTTTTCGTCCAGGTTCAATTCCATTAATTTCTCATTTCTTTAATTCAGTTTGTAAGTACAAGTAATTTTCCATTTGTTGTCCTTGGTGGCTTCTTACCATTATATATATATATATATATATATATATATATATATATATATATATATATATATATATATATATATATATATATATATATATATATATATATGGAATGTAATTTGCATGAAGTTTCTTTAGCTCACTTTCAGCAGATTCGTGAGAATGTTTAGCCGATTCTAGTGAATTTTTTATGCTGTCTAGACAATATCCTTGCAAGAGAAATTGCGGCTATATATATATCTGGAGTAGGTATTCCTTAAGAAGTCTTGCAGATCAACAGCAATTGTGCTGTGAAATGCAGAGTGAGATTCCTATGATCACTCTACTTCATTGCCTGCTAAGTACGAAATGCACAGTAGTAAACATCGCATTAGAGCTGTGTAGCGACGATGTTTTGCCTACTTTGGTATAACTTAGTCTCCATGAGTAGAGCTGAATTGAAATCTTGCCATGTATTAGAGCCCCAAACAGTTCGTAGTGTCTAACGAATTGTGAATTTGTCATAGTTGATTGAATGCTGTGGTTCCTGTGTTTTCTGATACATGCTATAGGAATGCAATAGGACACCTTACACAGCTTGTGCGAATACTGTGTACTCAAGTTCGCATCGTCTGAACGATGCTGCACAGTGTCAGGGATACTTTTAGGCTGAATACTGAAACTCTGGCATAGAAGTTTTATGACCAGAAAGAAAAGCTATCAAGGAACTATGACATTAGCATAAAAAGGTGCACCAGTTTATTATGACAGTGTAAGAAGTATCGAGTGTGTAGTAGGCTTGGAGAACTTTGGTGACTATAGTTAACTTTGCTGTTAGATCGGCTGTAACTTTTTATAAAAGTGATTTAGTTTTCAAAAGTGTGTGTTAAGGATGATCTAAAATATAGTAGATGTAAAAATTTAATAAAGTTAAATGTATGTACTGTTGTTAGGTGCTCTTTTCACGGATATGCACAGAGTAACAGCAGTTTTTATGTAATAAAAATATCTTATGACCCGAGTAGTTCCCTTTGTCACCAAGAGATGCTGCTGTTGTGGCCCAACATTTGCTGTCACACCGTATAGATGTCCACTCATTTCTAAGGGTAGAGCCACATATCATTAACAGAGACACAACTGAAGCGCCAGCTGCCGGTGACAAATTTACCATACTTTTGCGCATATAACCTGCACCATGTGCCGCGCTGCCATGAAGCCACAGCTAAAGGCAAAGTTCTCCGGTATTCAGTTTCGTTATCTTCTAAGGAACCCCACCTTCTCCTCGCCCCTGCGTGTTGAAGCACTCTTCACCCCTCTGTCATGGTCTGCCATTCTCCTCCGCATTATGGGTCGCCATTTTGCATTTAGTTCTTAGCAAATAGCACACACAGCACTGGCAAACTTATACGTCACCCACTCCGCGGCGCTTCCTCAATCTGCGCGAAGCTTTTCGCAATACGGCGGTAAGCCAAATCACTGTTCAGATTTTTGGCTCGGTCGCGTTTGCTTCATCGCCGTTGCCGACGCGAGGGCTTCTCCGTCAACGCTGTTATCTGCTTCCGTGCGAGGGCTAGTTGCTGAGTGATCCGATTCACGTCACATATCATGTGACTGATTTGTCCACAGTAATGTCTGGCGCTTGAATCCAGCTTTGTCGGCATCGCTGAAGAATGGGGGGACAGAGCCGCTGGCTGAAGATACGACGTAAGTCGTGCATCCACGAATGGAGACTGTTTTTGCACAGATTTGAGCAGTGTTGTATGCAATTATACTTTCGCGGATTATACACGGCGATACTAGTTCATTTCTTCTTTCCGGGCTGTTGTAATTCGGGGTGCTGGTTATGCTTGATGGCTGGTTATACGCGCCAAAATAAGGTATTAACTTTTTCTGACATTTTTATTACTCTTAGCTTTTTCTGCTAATTATGGATCACCCTTTATGGGTACTTAATGATAACAATGTGTGAAAAGTGTGAACAAATGCGTAGTTGATGTATGTTCATTTCACTTCTTGTTTCTTTCAGGACACACACTGTTCTTTTTGTGAACGGTGCGGGCAAGGCCGAGTTTATTGAGAAGACTATGAAGGAGCCTATCGACATCCAGTCTAAAGTAGTGTGGGAGACAAGGACCTTCACCTTCGACATTGCATAATTTGTGGATATTTGTTAGGCACAAAATTAGGTCACCATTTTTTTCGCTTGGATGTGTTCCAGTGTACGTAGTGATACTTATCGTGTTTTACTTTTTTTAGGTGGAATTGCACACCTTTTTTTAGATATTGCTGAATACTCTGGGAGGATATAATATATGTGATGTGTTGTATGTGAAGCCAAGAGGCCTGTGTTTATAAAGATCTTTGCTGTTATGCTGGCAATTAAAGATTTTATAAATGCATGTTGTTGAACTGGACGTGATCAGGCCTTTATTTTTATTTTTTACACACGCTGTTTCTTTTTTAACTACAAAAAGTTTAAAATCGGGGCAATATAAATCTTGGTGACTTGGTTGTTACCATTTGAGTGTACAGATTGGCACTCTAGACAATAATTTGCACGGTTATGTGTGTAATTTATAAAATTCCGTTAACTTTTTATTTATTGCATGTAGCTGGTTAATGTAAATTAGTAATGTGGAGCCTATCCTTGATATTATCTAGCTGAGTGAAAAATTTTTCGTTACACAAGCTCCTGTTGGACCTGTGGGAACAAGTATGTCTCCCTGAGAGGTGGAGCCAAAGGCACTCGGTTTTCCTATATTACCACATGCCTCTCACCTAAGGACTGGTGATGAGCACTGTTGTGGGTCCTTGAGCTCTGACTGACGAGTCAAATGCGCTGGCTATTTCCAGCGTGATCACTTGTGCACTTGTTGAGCATGCATGCCACTGTTCGTCTACACAGCCAGCTGTTCAACCACTCGACCAGTGTGATTCACATTGCACGGTTCAATATTATTACTAATCAAAAGTATTTCATCATGGGTGGAAGCCGCCTCCAAGGAATTGGGTAGTCTCACAATGTGTCTGCAGGGATCAATTAGAATGCTTGTCAAAGTAAATGGCAGAACTTATTTCGTAACATAACGGTATACCGTGCTGTTACGATCATTGTGTATGTTTCTTAACTAGTTGTGGCTGCTAAACTGCAGCCTAAAATTGCAGTGAAAATTTTGCTGTAACAGCAAATTTGTGAAAGTTTTGGCGGTGCACAACTGATCTTTGAGGCTGATTGTAGGTTCGAACGCGCACACACATCGCGCCGGGTGCTCTGTGTGCCTCAATGCCAGCAGAAACTCTGAACATGCCGACAAATCACTTCAGTATGTCTCGCAGAACTGTTCTAATGCATAAAAGGCCAAGTGATACTAATTAGACAGCTGCGAGCGCAGCAGCAACCACCAGAAACTTCCATCATGCGTATAGGCTTCGTGCGCAGATATGGTTGTGTCAGTGCTTCCGAACGCGGCAGTGCCACAGTGACCTGGTCAAGTACATTCCCTATGTTCCTTCCTGGTGCATGGACGTGCGTTGCAGCCGTCGCCATCTGATAAGCTTTTCAGACCTGAGAGAAAGGCAGCCAAGGTAAACTCGTATAAACAGTTTACACCAAGTATTTTAAGGTGATGAAAGACTTTTTCAAGACAGAAAACTTAAAACTATAATTTCCGAGGAGAAAATGGCTGCGCCAATTTGGATACATCAGGCTTAAGGCGAGTGAAAATTGGAAAGCAGTTTCTGCTTACATGGAAAAAAAGAACGGGCTGCATGTAGTGCATCTAACGCAGGTTTTTCCGCTGTAACCTTGGTTTCGGCATTTTATCAGAGTCTTCAGGGCACTTGCTCAGGAAAATGTCCATGCATGTCAAACTGGACCTCATTGGGTGGTATTAAAGTCACCTTTGTGTGCTTGGGAGACTGCAACAGGCTTATCGGTGTCATCTTCTAGCTCTCTACTGCATTTTCGCCCTTGTGGTGTTTCTTTGACATGTGCGTCAATGGGTGTTTCTGCAATTTAGTTCTTAAACTCAAATTGGTTGAGTGTGTCATTTGCTACAATATCCGTGCACTTGCCGTCCTTCAAGTTCTCGATGTACAAGTTTGTGACACCTAGATAGAGAAAGTGGGCAAAGCCATTAGTGGTCCACTTCTTTGTACGGATTTCTGTCCTGTAATGGTACACATACCTGTCCGCAAGATGTTTACCTCTCCATCTTCATTTAATACGCTTTTATGCAGCGTGGCTGTCAAATATTTACTTCATTTTTCTCTTTTCACCGCCTGCTACATCTCCCTTCTGGGGTAATGTCAGAAGCTCTTGAAAGAGTGATGGCCGATGTTCGATACTTGCACTTTGTGACACACGTGTGTCACAAAGTGGAATGTGACGAATGTGTGTCCACTTTACCACACATTTCCCCATCGATGTAGACAAGGGAGCACGATTCACTTTGTTTCATATCCTATTCGTTGGGAATTTCTGATGCTGTTCCTCCAGTCAAATTTGCCAATATTGTGCCGGCAAGATGTACATCTTCCCGAGGAGAAATTTTGCTACCTCCACGCCTGCAAAAATGCAGTCGGTATAAACTGTGGGGTCTCTCACACCCGTACTCTTGGGACAAAGGAACGACAACACAGTAGTGCAAACAATCACAAGGGGCATTTATTGCACCTTTCATAGATCAGTGCCTGCTAGCCGAGTTGCTATCCACAAAACATGCCGATGGGCGCGCGACAAATCTAGAAGTCTGACTCGCCGCGACCGGAAGCGAGCGAATATGTTCGCCCCATGCTGGATCCCAACGCCTGGTCCTTCGCGTGTATGGTCACGCGAATCGTGGCGCGTTCGAAGGCGGCCACGCGAGGCGGTCTCGCAGAAGCATCGGTCGCCGCGCGCCGACCCGCCGGGGAAGAGGGTCGCTGCACGTGCGGCACGGCACGTCGTTCCGCTTGCTGTCTCGAACCCCCACAGAGAGCAAGCGCCTTCCTTTCGGCGCCCAAGTAACCTCGCCTGTCGGCGGCGTTAGCAGCGCAACACTCGCGCCACCTCTCGCACTGCGCTTCAACCACATCGACCGCCGCTGACGTCACGCAGGCCACGCGGCGAAGTGGGATTACAGGAGACGCGCTATGCGGGAAAAACATCAGGGGACGCGCGAGAGTCGCGCATCCCCACAAAACGTGGACGGGCTGCTCAGTCAGCACTATTTCCAGAAGGTGCTTCATAACTTCACTTTCAAGGCCAAGTTTATTTGTGTTGCCTTCATGAGCAGTTCCTTTATCTGTGTAGATGGTGGACTAGTGCTTAGTGCTTGAGTTCATCATCTTCACAGATGGACAAGACGAACGTTTTTGTGTCGAACAGAATTTGGTGCACTTGGTACATACTGTCGAGCAGGACATTGTCCGCCGAATGGGTACTGATGGCCAAGTACTGTGGCTTCATGTGCACTTGGTTTGCGTTGAAGCGAGAGGCAGCCGAAGGTCAATTTGCTCCTGTTGCTGCCGCACTTTCTCACTCCAGCGCTTTGACAGCGAGTATGCACAGTCATCGAGGGAGAAGTGTTCAAGTTTGCTTGTGCGTGTGTGGCGCCATGCTTGCGAACTTAGTAAGCGAATGTTTACAATACGGGTGATAAAACTACACGGTGTCTACCAAGTTGACATTCCCTAATAACCATGAGTTTTCCAGGTTTTCGCCGAGTGCCTTCGCAAAATTTCCTGAGGGATACAGAACTTTGTTATATGTCAGGACGGGCTGACACCATGTCGCCTGATGGTGTCACTCTCTAGTAAGCACAATAAAAAATAAAAAATGACCTAATCCAGTTTGAATAGTAAGGAGTAGGGCAAATTTCATTCAAAAAGAAACCGGAAGGGAGGGGTTAGCAAAATGGCACAGCAAAAAAAAAAAGGTAAAACCCATTGTCGAACATTCCCCAAATACGAACAAAAACGAGATGCATACAGAAGCAAATAATTTCGAAGGTGAGCAATTTCTATCAACGGATAGCAAGCTCATTGGCGCCCGAACTTTGTCACAGGTGCGATTCTCTCTCACAGCTGGTGCGTCAACCTCAACTGTCCTGACATACTCTCGCAGCTAGTGCACAATGCCTCGGTGCTGCGTTTTACTGCTTTAAAGAGCTTACTTTGGTTTGTATTAGGGGCATCTGCATCTCGACGTCACCCAACACTTCAAAGAAGCGGCAGCGTGCTTTCTTTTCCGTTCATTCCTTAGTGCGTAGGTCCCTCCTGTTATCGTCGTCCTTCCGACGCGCATTCGCCCCACGGGCCATTTGAAGCATCCTCTTGGTCAGTTGTACAGTCATCGTCCAATATTTCGGACTCCCAAGGGGACACGAAAACGATGTGACTGCGGTGAGTTCAGTACTCACCGCAGGCACATCCGAAAAGGCTCTGAAGGCCTGCCACTACACTTATTAGGCATAGTGGTGCTCGTACTGCGACTGGAGATGGGTGCACGCGTGTGTAATGAAGGAATACACACTGTTTCCCGTGACAATTGCCTCTTCGCACGCTTGTTATGCTTCACCACTTCACATTTCTGTATTGAGGCGAAGTTGACTTTCGGGAACCGGAATAATGCAACGCGTCGTGCTTTCCGAGCTTCGAAGCCATTCGCGTGAACCACAAAGGCGTAGTCGGTGCCATTGCTGACAGCGGCGAATTCGTTCAATGAAAAAATTACCGACGATTACGTTACTTCCTAATGCGAAATTTGAGCGCAGCAAATAAGCTGTTTCACCTTTTGGATAGATTGAGGCAAAGAAATCGAGCAACACATGTATGCGCTATCACAGAATTTTTTTTTTTATTTTTCACACGTATTCCTTTAACAAAGACTCCACTAACAGTTCTTGACAGTCATGAAGGAAGCTTTGTGGTCGGAGAAATAGATTGATATATGTTCGACTTGGTACACCAATGCTTGATTCTCAAAGACGAGATCTATACAAGTGCCTCGCGAGGTTGTCACAGCCGTGGGGGAAGCAGAGGCTAAGCGCCGCCGCCGAGAAGACCCTGCCGTTCGCGCCGCCGAAGCGGAGGCTCATTGCCGCCGTCGAGAGCAACCAGCAGTAAGCGAGGCTGAAGCAGAAGCTCATCGCCGCCGCCGAGAAGACCCTGCAGTTCGCGCCGCCGAAGCGGAGGCTCATCGCCGCCGTCGAGAGCAACCAGCAGTAAGCGGAAGCGGAGGGGGGGGGGCGTGTACACCCAGCGGCAAACGATGGGGGCAGAAGCGCGCGCAGCAAGCGGACAACACGATAAAGGGAGGAGGGAAGAGATAGCAGCGACTGACTGATGCCTTTGACTGATACTCTTTCTGCATGGCGGCGACGGTGTTCTATGCAGTCACGTTATCTTGACTCTCTAGCGGCGTCAGCGGCATCCAGCGGTATCAGTCGGTCGCTGCTAGCGCTGGGGGGATGAAAGGGGGGCGGAGCTGGTTACGAGGCCGACGACGACGCCGACGACGACGCGAAACCCAGGAACGGACGCCAAAGAGCTGCGCTCTAAAACACTGCACACAGCGGCAAAAAGCTAAATAGCGAAGGTCAAAGCAGCTAGGCTTAGCGTTGCCGCGGTGGTGGCTACGGCTGCCAGCGGATGTGCTAGCGAGCAGCGTTTTTAGATCTTTGCTAGCGAGAGCGCCGTTCGAGGCGGCGAGGTAATCAAAATGGCGCAGGTGGTGGCTGTGATTAACGCGATTACGGACGCGGTCACGGCAAGAAGTTCGGAAAATAAGATGGCCAAGGGTTCTTGCACCCGAAATTTCAGACGTTCTTATACATAGGCTGGGGGTAAAACGATTGTGCTCTTACAGAGCATCTGGCTGTTCTGCTGGGTACCAATCGAATGTTAAGATTCGATCCCAAAATCGCACTTATTGCTTTTTTTTGTTCATAAGTCTGAAATAATGCCGCACTGCTTTGCTATCCGCGAGGAAGTTAGATTCGTGTGTGCTGTAAGAGTTGGGGTCGGGCATGTAGGTGTAGCTGGCTCATGCCGTCGTCCGATCGACTCATCTACGCCACGGACGTTTGTGGAAGGTAGGAACCTGTTCTCCTTGAGAACGAGGAGCACGGGATTTATTTACAATATCTACATGAAAGGTAGAGAACGGTAAATTTCATCATTCTAGCATGACTGAAAACAAAGCACACCGAAAAGCCGAAAACGGCTGCTTAAAACCCCCTCTATAATCCCTAGATCCCTAGGTTATGGAAACTGCCGTCCAACCTTCGTCCAATCGGAGCGTTCAAAGTCGTTGAACCCTTCGAGGGTTCGAGCCTTCGAGGGTTCACTCACTCACTCACTCCCGCGCTTTTGTTTCACTGAACCCATGCACTGAACACACCGCCTCGTAGACAGGGGTTGTCACGCTTACGGGACATTCATTTGAGGGATCGCCAGCCCTTTGTTTGCAGGCGCAAGTAAAAGTGAGAGCGACAGAGAAAATCTGGGGGCCTTTGCTCCTTGAATATTCGACTCTGCCTAGGCACTACTGAGGAGGTTTCTTAGCGCGAGTTGTAGGCGGGCTTGTCCCTAGGCGTGCCGACATTGCGGAGTTGGGGCACAAACGGCTGGCACGTCTGGGTTCCTGAGTTGACTCCGCAATTAGCCGCCGCGCCTGTCAAATGACCGTGGCGAATTACCTCAGTCCGTGGGGGAACCCTGTATCACCCTTTTCCAGGAGTTTTCTTGCTTCATTTGGTCCGTGAAGGTGACAGCGCACCAGCTAACAATACTCGGTACACCATACGTGTCTCGCCTTACTGGCGCCGTAGGCTGTCCGAAGGGGGCGCATTGTTTGCTTCGCGAAGCGATTCGTCGCAGCGAGGCCGGAGCTAGAGGCCGGAAGGTCACATATACCCCCGCTGGGTGATCGTAACAGTGCCCAATGGCCTCACGTGGGGCTTCGCGCTTGCTTTACATTTTGTCGCATGCACACTGAGATAAGGCCCGTAAAACATTTTGGCTCTCCACATTGACCTTATAAGCATCACGCAACAAACAGGTCACGAAATTTCCGTGTTGTGGCTTTGCCGTAGCGCTGCCATAGGGCGCGGGATCAAATCCCTGCCACGGCGGCCACATTTCGATGGGGGTGAAATGCAGAAATGCTCGTGTACATTGCATTGAGTCCGGATTGCACTTAATCCGGATTGCACCATAATTTGGCACGTAAAACCCCAGAGTTCTTTTTTCGGCGAAGCTATTAGCCTCTAGTTGGTCGGGATTTTTCGTGGCATGCTCACCCAGAACATGGCAGCTGGAAAGGGGGTTTGTGTTCGAGCTTCCGCGTAACATAACTGTTTTCTCGTATATTCGAATTGCAATACGATGCTTTCATGTCTGCAATTCGTGTGTAAGTCGTACTTTACGAATTTTCTAGCGCATTTTACTTTGTGAAATTAAACTACTTCAATAAGGCACTTGCGCCAGCCGGATGGCCTACTAGGATGAACATGTATGCTGTGCTGCCGGTACGGCGTCTTTACAATCCACTCTTTTTTTATGTTCCTGAGCTGCCCTTTGCCGCACGCCGCTGGAAACGTTTTGGAAGGGTACCGGGGCTTTCGCAGGTTGATTTGTGTACCTGCGTCCATGTTGAGTGTGCGTCGGTTGTGCGTTTTGTGGATCGCGATTAATTATTAGTGGCTTCTCCGGGCCAACATCTGGTTCCTGGAAATCATGTAGCACTCATTGACGACTGGGTGATCAGGCCTGAGTGCGCTGTTGTGCTAACAGCGTGGCCGAGAAAGGTACGCCGAGTTCCGTCTGCCGACGCGGTTGCCTTGGAGTTTGTTATCGCTGATGTCTCCTCTTGCACCTCGCTTTTTTGTGTTCCTATTGCACGATCATTACATATTTCGCAAACTCAAGAAGCCTACGAACGCAGCCTTCCGCGTTGTATTTGCAAAATCGGTGCAAAATTTGTTTACATCGACGTATACAGCAACAGATCGTTGCTGGCTTCGGATATCGTGGACACGGCGCCTCACTGATATGGAATGAGGTCAAAACGTAGCAAAACATACATATCTGCGTATATGAGCCGCGTTGTTCCACCCTGAGACGAGTCAATATGAACGGCCAAGACGCTTAAACGGCAACTGCTATCCAGACATATATATTACGGGATGTTATTACTGATTATCGCTTTTCTTTACCTTCATCATACTTGCAGTTTGCGGGTGCCATAAAGTATTATTGGAGACAGCTGTGCTCCGCATAAGCGCTCACTTATAGGCCGTGTAGTTCTCTCGCGAAAACGCGGATGCCGTCGTTGACACCCTTGGTAATTGAGCGAGTTTGGTGCTGCCGTAGCGAATGCACTGTCTCTTAATTCTTTCCCCTTTGACGCAGGAGTAAGCAGTTCTCTGGAATTAAGAAATGTGTCAGCATAACAACACGTACAGACCGACACATCTAGCAAATGCGACCGGCAGCCTTCGGGAACAGCCGTGACGTATACGTATACGGATGTTGCCATAGCGCTGTGTCGCCGCTGATTGGGGACGCTCCGTGCGAAGTGAGCAGTAATTGATATCTAATCGCTACATTGTCACAACTGAACAAAAAAGCAGTTTCTTTCGTCGTAACAGTTTATCTTTAAGTTCAGGTTCATCGGTATAGCGCACGCACGAATTCGACAGGGCTAGGCCTAACCCAACCTTCGCTAAACAGGATCAACATTGGCTAAAACTTCATGGGCACGGCTTGAGAGGACGGGAGCTTGGGGATTTCAGTTTAGAAGGCACGTTTCGACTCAAGGCACTGCGGCTATCGCGTTGTAGGTTCGATAGCCGATCGCATGTGGTTCGGTCGAGGGATCATGGTCGGCACGCTGATTTTGTAGGTGCCATCGACAAGAAAGCCCGTCGCGCTACGACAATTCGCGCCCGTCGGTTGCGTCGTTGTCGGCTTATTAGGATAAAACTGTCTCAGCGACACACTGTGCTGAATAGTTAACGTCAGCATCTTGTCGGTGTCGTATCGACCCAGTGTTACCGCGACTTAAACGAGTATCCGAAGCCAGGCACGCGCTGCCACCACCAGCAAGAAAGGGGCGACGCTGCAAGAAGGCTTCGTCAGCAACGTGATGTTTTTGAAGTGTCGCCAAAGTGAAGCGCAGGGGCCTATCAATAAATTTGCTAGCCATCAATGCAAGACAGAAATTACGTAGTACACGGTGCAGTCCGGACGAAGCCCTGACCACTTGTTTTAAAGTGGAGATGCACTCAGCACGTTGTCACCATGCACCGCACCGACGTATAGCTATATACTAGTATAGCTATATACCAGTGGACACGGCATGAGTATTTGCTGCAGTGCGCGTCTGCGCGCATCTTTTTCGAGGGACTTTCCCCCGATATCAGGCCGCGCGTCGCTTCGAAAACGTTTCGAGACTAATCCGCTATAGGGCAGGGCGTATGCGCCGTCGCGCCGTGAAAAAGGCGGATTGCTAAGTACAGCGGGGCATGGCATTTCCGTAGGCTCCCGAAGTTTGTGTGCCGGCACGAGTTAGAGTGGGTGCGAGAGAGAAAACCTGGGGGCTTTTGCTCCTTGAATATCGTACTTTGCCTGGGTACTACGGGGAAGACGTTTCTTTGCTGTGTTGTATGCGTTTGTTCCTACATGCATGGCGTCATTGTAAAGTGGGGTCCAGTTTGTCTACCGGCGCGGTGAACCAGATAGAGCAGTGGGCACTCATGGCCCATTTTGTGATTGTTGTGTCTAAAGGCACGCCGGACGTACGCGAATTCCAGAAGCTAAAGGTACGTCGGACAGACTTTCTCGCGCCTGTGGGGCGTGTTCTGAGCCAGTCATGCCGGTTTATACCTTTCTCGCGCTTTAGGGCGCTTTACTTTCAAAATAACATCGCTGATTTTCCCGGAGGAAGAGTAGGGGCCGTAGTGCTAGTCTACTTTCCTGGAGCAGAATCTTCGCTCGAGCCTGGTTTTTCGTATGCTGCTGTCCGTGACTTTTCAGGAGCATTTTTCAATGCTCCCCTTTGAGCGAAATAAACCTATTCGTGCACAAAGATGTGGGAAAATCGGTAAGCGGAAGCCGCGGAGCTAGCGAAACGGAAGCAAAGCGGGCACGTCCGACGTATCTTTAACCTGGCGTGAGCGACGATACTGCTCCAAGTGAGCAGGCCTGGCGTCTAAAGTACGCTCCCTACTGCTCTCCCGGGAAAATCAGTGATGTTATTTTGAAGGTAGAGCGCCGGAGGCGCGTGAGGGTCTGTACGGCGTACCTCCAGACACAGCGAACACCAAATGGGGCGTCAGTGCCCACTGCTTCACCTGGTTCACCGCGCCGGCAGGCAGCGCCGGAGCGTTAATGAACTCGCTCATGGGCCTGGCCCGCATGCGTCCTCAGTCCGCTATGCCGGCACGCCTAGGGACAAAAGCTTGCGAAACGACCGAACAAGCTTATTCTCCGTAGTACCTAAGCAGAGTCAGATATTCAAAGCGCAAAAGCGCCAAATTTTCTCTCTCGCACCCGCTCTTACTCGCGCCTGCGCACAAACATTGGGCATCTCCGGAAATACCACACCTCAGGTGCCTCAGGGTACTTACAAGTAGAGTGTACTAGTAAAATAGTCACCATTACACAGTACTAGCAGAACGAGTCTCATTTCAGGAATCGGCAGCCGTTTGTGCGCATGCGCGAGTACAAAAGGGTGTGAGAGAGAAAATGTGGGGGCTTTTGCTCCTTGAATGTCTGGTTTGCATAGGTACTACGGAGGAGAAGTTTCTTTGTTAGTCTTAAGGCCAGAATACATGGAGCGAACTTTCACGACGAAGTTCGGGCGGCAGAAAATCTGCCACGCCTCGACGCCGTATGTTCGTCGGGCTGCGCTACATGGAGCGAAGACACGGCGGCCGCCGCCGGTGAGTCGCTGCGTTGTTATCGGTGTGGCTAGGCAGTTTAATTCGCGCTAAGCCACTACTTCAAATATAGACGAGGCAAATGCGCTGTAGTGAAACACATGAAACAAAAAAAAAGAACTTTAACGACAACTATTATCGCTTTTGAATTGCGGAACACTCTAAAAACGCGTAAAATTTTGTTTAGAAATGATTTCTAATGTTTTTTATGTGTTTGAGACATTCATGTGCCGAGGTAGTTTAAAGAAAGCGGCGATGCTATGCGTTGTGGCAACACTGGGCGGGTAAACAACTTTCACCTTTCTAACCCCGCGGCTCTGTTCTGTGGCTCAACGCGCGCGCGGCCGAAGCAAGCAGACCCGAAAGTAGCGCACGTGAGCTTGTCTAACCATGGCTGTTATTAAATTATTAACCGCTTTGGATGCCATGAATACGAAAAGCGGGAGACCGGCGTGAACGATAGAGCGGGATCGGAATACACGGACAAGCGGGGAATGCCTAGCCGGAAGTCGGGGCGGATAGTGAGACCTGATTAGGCTCGCTTTGGGGCGCCGCTCGTTTGCCGCTTCCGGTATCGTCGCCGCCCGACGAACTTTTCTGCGCCAGCTGGATCGGCGGCGAACGACGTTTTCTTCGCCGCCGCGCGTCGCGCGTACGCCGCCGGGCGTCGAACGCCGACTATTCGTCGCATATTCGCTCCATGTATTCTGGCCTTTAAATGCGTTTGTCCCTAGGCGTGCCGGCACTGCGGTGTTGGTTCGTGTGCGTGTGGTGATGCGCTATCCACTAGTTTTCCTCGTGCGTCTGCTTGGACGTTGCTGGTGCAGTGCAATGGCGTGGACAGTTGTCGACAAGGCTGCACGCGCTGGCCATGCCCATGCGCAGTTTGTTTACGCTCAGACGCTGGCTGCCGGCATGGTGAACCAGGTGAAGCAGTGAGCACTGACGCCACATTTGGTGATAGGAACACGCATCACTTGCATTGCGGCGTATCCGATGCACGTGAAGCAACTTACATTGCTTAGGAAACGCTTTGCAAGGGTTGTGCGCATGCCTTTGTCAACGCTGCCGAAAGCCGCGTCATTTAGTTTTCAACGACGCTGAAGCATTCATGAAGGAAGTGGCTACGGCCACAGCGCAAAGGAAGAAGACGGCGGGGTGTTGGAGCCATGTGTTAGACGCCACAACAATAACGACGACACGGTAGGTTTTTGTAGCAGTTCAAAGGGAATATTTCCGAAAACGCAAGTACTACGAGGTAAGACTTACGCCGCAAACGTTACGCGGTGCGCGCACTTGTCCGAAATAACTCGGTGAAACACAGAGTGACTGTGGTCATGCGACGCGGAATGAGAAGCACGAATATATTTGTCGATGTGCGTCCATATGCCTTCAAACCATGTTTCAAACCATAAACGCTTCCTGCTGCCACTCGCAGGGTTTGCATTCGCCTGAGGAGGAATGACTGTACGCTACCATTAAACGGAAACAAAACAAATACATTAGAATAAATGTAGACCAATTGGGGGGGAAGCGGTGCAGCGGTGGCGTAGAGGTAGAACACCCGCCTCGCGTGAAAGACGTCCGTGGTTCGAATCCCGGTGCCGCGGAATTTCCCACCGGATTTTTAAAAAAAAATCCGTGTGTTGATAAAATTGCCTAAACAGGCCTGGACTGTGGCTTGATCCCGGTGACCAGAACCGGTAACGCACTCCCTCACCAAAGCAGGATTGGCCACCATGGTGCAGTACTTGGCCACAACCTCCTATATGAACACAACAATCGAACCCCGGCCCTCAGTCCCCAGCAGCTGCGAAGAAACTGACCACGGCGGCGGTCAGATCTGCGACGCAGCAGAGGGTGCTAAGAATCCCTGGCTCCGGACAGGTCGCCATTGGAATATGAATGAACCTGGCAACGTTTAACGCTACAACGTTATCTAGTGAGGCGAGTCTAGCAGTGCTATTGGAGGAATTAGAGGGCAGTAAATGGGATATAATAGGGCTCACTGAAGTTAGGAGGCCAGAAGAAGCATATACAGTGCTAAAAAGCGGGCACGTCCTGTGCTACCGGGGCTTAGCGGAGAGGCGAGAACTAGGAGTCGGATTCCTAATTAGTAAGAATATAGCTGGTAACATACAGGAATTCTATAGCATTAACGAGAGGGTGGGAGGTCTTGTCGTGAAACTTAATCCAGTCATGATGACCAGGAAGTCGAAAGCTTCTATGAAGACGTGGAATCGGTGATGGGTAGAGTGAAAACGAAATACACTATACTGATGGGCGACTTCAATGCCAAGGTAGGCAAGAAGCAGGCTGGAGACAAGGCAGGGGGGAATATGGCATAGGCACTAGGAATAGCAGGGGAGGGTTATTAGTAGAGTTTGCGGAACAGAATAATATGCGGCTAATGAATACCTTCTTCCGCAAGCGGGATAGCCGAAAGTGGACGTGGAGAAGCCCGAATGGTGAGACTAGAAATGAAATGGACTTCATACTCTGCGCTAACCCTGGCATCATACAAGATGTGGACGTGCTCAGCAAGGTGCGCTGCAGTGACCATAGAATGGTAAGAACTCGAATAAGCCTAGACTTGAGGAGGGAACGGAAGCAGCTGGTACATAAGAAGTCGATCAATGAGTTAGCGGTAAGAGGGAAACTAGATGAATTCCAGATCAAGCTACAGAACAGGTATTCGGCTTTAACTCAGGAAGACGACCTTAGTGTTGAAGCAATGAACGACAATCTTGTGGGCATCATTAAGGAGTGTGCAATAGAAGTCGGTGGTAACTTCGTTAGATAGGATACCAGTAAGCTATCGCAGGAGACAAAAGATCTGATCAAGAAACGCCAATGTATGAAAGCCTCTAACCCTACAGCTAGAATAGAACTGGCAGAACTTTCGAAGTTAATCAACAAGCGTAAGACAGCTGACATAATATGGATAGAATTCAAAATGCTCTCAGGAAGGGAGGAAGCCTAAAAAGAGTGAAGAAGAAACTAGGAATTGGCAAGAATCAGATATATGCGTTAAGAAACAAAGCCGGCAATATATTTACTAATATGGATGAGACAGTTCAAGTGGCTGAGGAGTTCTATTGAGATTTGTACAGTACCAGTGGTACCCACGACGATAATGGAAGAGAGAATAGTCTAGGTAACGCCGGTAGAAGTAAAGAAAGCCTTGGGAACTATGCAAAGGGGGAAGGCAGCTGGGGAGGATCAGGTAACAACAGATTTGTTGAAGGATGGTGGACAGATTGTTCTAGAGAAACTGGCCACCCTGTATACGCAATGCCTCATGACCTCGAGCGTACCGGAATCTTGGAAGAACGCTAACATAATCCTAATCCATAAGAAAGGGGACGCCAAAGACTTGAAAAATTATAGACCGATCAGCTTACTGTCCGTTGCCTACAAACTATTTACTAAGGTAATCGCAAATAGAATCAGGCACACCTTAGACTTCTGTCAAGCAAAGAACCAGGCAGGATTCCGTAAAGGCTACTCAACAATAGATCATATTCACACTATCAATCAGGTGATAGAGAAATGTGCGGAATATAACCAACCCTTATATATAGCTTTAATTTATTACGAGAAAGCGTTTGATTCTGTCGAAACGTCAGCAGTCATAGAGGCATCACGGAATCAGGGTGTAGACGAGCCGTATATAAAAATACTGAAAGGTATCTATAGCGGCTCCACAGCCACCGTAGTCCTCCATAAAGAAAGCAACAAAATCCCAATAAAGAAAGGCGTCAGGCAGGAAGATACGATCTCTCCAATGCTATTCACAGCGTGTTTACAGGAGGTATTTAGAGACCTGGATTGCGAAGAATGGGGGATAAAAGTTAATGGAGAATACCTTAGTAACTTGCGATTCGCTGATGATATTGCCTTGCTTAGTAATGCAGGGGACCAATTGCAATGCATGCTCACTGACCTGGAGAGGCAAAGCAGAAGAGTAGGTCTAAAAATTAATATGCAGAAAACTAAAGTAATGTTTAACAATCTCGAAAGAGAACAGCAATTTACAATAGGTAGTGAGGCACTGGAAGTGGTAAGGGAATACATCTACTTAGGGCAGGTAGTTTTGGCGGATCCGGATTATGAGACTGAAATAATCAGAAGAATAAGAATAGGATTGGGTGCGTTTGGCACGCATTCTCAGATCATGAACAACAGGTTGTCCTTATCACTCAAGAGAAAAGTGTATAGCAGCTGTGTCTTACCAGTACTCACGTACGGGGCAGAAACCTGGAGGCTTACGAAAAGGGTTCTCCTTAAATTGAGGACGACGCAACGAGCTATGGAAAGAAGAATGATGGATGTAACGTTAAGGGATAAGAAAAGAGCAGATTGGGTGAGGGAACAAACGTGAGTTAATGATATCTTAGTTGAAATCAAGAAAAAGAAATGGGCATGGGCAGGACACGTAATGATGAGGGTAGATGACCGATGGTCATTAAGAGTTACGGAATGGATTCCAAGGAAGGGAAGCGTAGCAGAGGGCGGCAGAAAGTTAGGTGAGCGGATGAGATTAAGAAGTCTGCAGGGACATCATGGCCACAATTAGTACATGACCGGAGTAGTTGGAGAAGTATGGGAGAGGCCTTTGCCCTGCAGTGGGCGTAACCAGGCTGATGATGATGATTATGAACGGGGGGACTCTACCTAAACGCAGAGGTTGCTGCGATTTTTGAAAATTATGGAAAAAAAACGAAAACCAATTTCTCATGACTTCAATGCATTGCATCTGTGTAATGCGGTGAAGCATACAGCGTATTGCAGTGAGGCGAAGTGAACATTTGTGCGCGTACTAAGGGTAAGCAACATCTCCGGTGTTACCCGAAGCCTCTGCGCTGAAGCATACAGCTGTAGTGAAGCCACGGGAGAATTTGCGCATACTTGAGATAATAATACGTTGCTTACACCTAGTACACATGCAAATTCTCACTTCGCTTCACTGCAATACGCTGTGTACTTCACCGCGGAGACCTCGGGTGGGCACCTGAGGTGATATTACACTTGGTAAGCGCGCAAATTCTTACTTCGCTTCACTGCAATAGACTGTATGCTTCACCGCATAACACATTTCCATCGCGTTGAAACCATGACAAATTACCGTTTTTCTTTTATTGCGACAGCAATTACATGGACACTCCAGGCACATTTCTGCCGTTGTCGTCGGCGTCACCTTGAGGTTCCGCATGAGTGAAAGCGTGTGAGGTAAGCCGGCGAACGCGGCTCAATCTCGCGTGCGCGATCGAGGAATGCGGCCTGTGGATTCGTGCGCTCTCCTGCCGCGCGCGAAGAAGGGGTGTCAGGAGAGGGGCGTTCTTTTACGGTGGCTGCAAGAGTCCCTCGATATTGGAGATAACCCTGGCGTCTTCTGCGGCGCTGGCCAAACGAATCACGGACGCCGTAGTAGACGTCTTTGGCGGACGCCGTAGGGACGCGTTGCCGGCTCTCGTGTGTCTTGAAAGCGATCTGCGACGCGGCCAAAGTGCACGCCCGCGCGGGCCTCATCTTCAAAGCAATCTGCAATGTTTGCAGAGTGCGCGTAGTGCGCGGTAGCTTCGTATGGACTGTGCTTTCGACGTTTCGCTCGCGTTGAAGCGAGAGATGTATGTAGGTCAATTCGCTTGCTGCTGCGATTCCTCACTCAAGAATTTAGACAGCAAGTTTCCGCGCTCATCGAGCGAGATGTGTTGATGTTTATCTGTGTGAGCGTGACTCCGTGCTGGTTGATTTAGTGAAAACACATTGGCGTGCCGGTTGACTTAAATCCATGGTAGAATGTGTAAGCGCGACTGAACAAGGACGTTGAAAGAAGCAGACACACAAAGACAGCGCTGTCTCTGTGTGTTTGTTTCTACGTCCTCGTTGAGTCACGCTTACACATTCCATCATTGTTAATTTAGTTATTAAGCGAATGTTTACAAGTTTATACCGCCGAAAAAATTACTATCCTTACTTCGTACAGATATCCACTAATTTGTTATCGCAATCGGTGCTTCGCCTTTGTCCAGAACTTTTAAGAATCACAGCAAACTCTGTAAACTAGTAGAGTTTCGCTCTTGCTCTACGTTTGTTCTAATAAGAGTCGAGACAATTACCTGATGTACACGTGCTTTTCCTTTAATCACAGCGTACCGTCTTGATCATCACGCCTCGCGAGTGGCAGTAGGAAGTGCTTACGGTTTGAAGTGCTTAAGGACGCACATCTGCAAATATATGCGTGCTTCTCATTCCGCATCGCATGTGCTCAGTCAGTCTATGTGTCTCAGAATTATTTCGGATAAGTGCGCGCACCGCGTAACGTTTGCGGCGTACGCAGTCGTACTTGCGCTCTCGGAAATATGCACTTTGAACTGCAACAAAAACTTACCGTTTTGTCGTTATTGTTGTGACCTCAGCACTTGGCTCCACCATCCCGCCGTCTTCTTCCTTTTCGGTGTGGCCATGCCCACTTTCCGCGTGAATGCTTCAGCGTCGTATCCCCGGGCTTCACCACAGCCTCTACGCTGACGACGTGACGTTATGGGCAGCGGCGGATGATCTACAAACTCTTCAAGAGATCATGCAACGCGGCATCGACGTCGTACAAGCTTATGCGGAGTCGAGGGGCCTGACGTGCTCACCGGAAAAGTCCGAATACCTCCTGATCAAGCCCGGCAGAAGTAGCTGTCCCAGGGGATTACTACGGAGAAGGCGCTTCTTTGAACTTAGGGTCGGAGAACTTACCATCCCGGAGCGCCCCAGTATCAAAATATTGGGGCTAGACTAGAGAGCTGCGGGCTCATGTTAAAGAAACTCGAGAGGGCGACCAACTACACACTACAGCTCATTCGTCGGGTGGCTAATCGGCACCACGGCATGGGCGAGGGCGATCTGCTTCGACTTGTGCAGGCATACATAACCAGCAGAACTATGTACTCGACACCATATGTCAAACTCGCAGCCACGGACTTAGCCAAATTAAACACAATGATCAGACGAAGCACAAAGGCAGCCCTGGGCCTTCCGGACCACGCGGCCACTGCAAGGCTAGATTCCTTAGGCATGCACAACACGATCGAGGAGCTTAGACACTCATCACACAGCCCAAGTCTGTCGTCACTCGCTAACCCCGGCTGGCCGCACAGTCCTCCGGAAGCTCAGTCTCGAGGCTATCCCCGAGGTTACAGAGTACATGACGATTCCGCGAAAGGTCAGGGGGCATATTTATGCCCCACCTCTACGCCGCAACATGGACCCCGAGTTCAATCAGGGCCGTCGGCAGGCCCGTAATGAAGCCATTTGGCGACGCTACGGCGCGCAAGATGGAGTGGTCTATACAGACGACGCCAGCCGCGTGTTTCTATTTACGCCCAAGCCCAGCGCTCGACCGCTGCGCCACCATGCGCCGCTCGCGTGTACCACGTTTCTACGTACTTTTTCCCCAAAGCTCCACGGCGAGCGCCCTAGTTCCTTGTATGCACTTGGTGGGACTAGGGAGATATTATGCCTGGGCGCACAATCTGCTAACCCAGCTGTTGCTA
The DNA here is from genome assembly GCF_050947875.1 of Dermacentor variabilis. NCBI lineage: Eukaryota > Metazoa > Arthropoda > Arachnida > Ixodida > Ixodidae > Dermacentor > Dermacentor variabilis. The sequence goes on from NC_134570.1 coordinate 105,656,702, forward strand.
AGAGAAAATAGGTTTTTCAAAACAAGCCGCCTAAGCTGCTTCGAAATAACAGTTGCGTGCGGAAGCTGACGTAACACTGGACGAAATTTTTCAGTTTGGATAAGGGGCAAAGGGATGTGATAAGAAGTTGGTCGTGGTGTGCGAGGCGCTTCGATCTACAAAAACTGGGATGCTCGTGGGGCATGGACGGTTTCTCGCACCACCAGCCCCATCATCGCTGCGCTCAAGCTTCCTTTCCTTATTGACATCACTATCTCTCTTCCAGCAGAACCAATAGCAATGCGCTGGCGCCATAGACGCATATTAAACGTCCAGGTACAAAAAAATATCGCAGAAACTCCTCTGGGGGTTAGGCTATGCGTGAGCATTGTGCCACTAGCTCATCTCCGCGCAGCCCGGTGTCATCACCAATGTTATGTAACTTAATTAGGCCATTACTAACGACAGCGCAGTGGCGACACGAACTGGTGCCAACGGCGGCGCAAGGAGCATTGATGACGCAAGCAAAGTACTGCAGGTGGAGGCCCGAGGTGCGCTGATGACCGTTCCGATCATTTTGTAAGCCGTTATCGCTCTTCAGTGCCTTATTCATCCGCGTGAAACCATTGGAGACTTTTAGTGTGTCCGATATTCCGCTAAACGGGGGTGGTTTGGGCGGATATTGCCGGATAGGCGGGAGCAACGTGAACGATGCAGCCGCCAGGTGGCGTAGAGCTCAACCAGACAAACACAGCGCTAAAGCTGCAGTAAGCTACTATATTCTGCTTCGCTGCTGGTGCAAATTTTTGGCAGTGGCATAACTGTCCACACGATTACACCGCTGTCCAAAATTTACACCCGCAGCTAAGCAGAATGTTGCAATTGGCTCCGTGTTTGTGTGGTTGAGCTTTGCGCCAACAGCTGGCGCCACCAATCTGGCCGCTCACGTTTACGCCCCCGTTCATCCGGCAAACCGCTTGCGCTTGCCGGAATACTGGATGCCCTAAAATTGTCTATTATTGAGCCATGAACGTACTCAGGCGGCGGCTTCTTATGGCAATGCCCCGTGGGACGCAGCTTGAAAGCGATCTGCGATGCCCACAAAACAGTGCCAACAGCTTATAGCTTCGCGCGCTGTGTTCTTGCCGCTTACATAGTCTTGAAGAGACGCGGACCCGCTTAATTTCAAAGCGATCTGCGAAAGTCGCAGAATGAGGCGTTAACTGAGAGCAACCCCAGCCCTGTGTTTTCGCGGCTTGGTTGCCGTTAAAGTGGAAGGCAGCGCAAAGGCAAATTCGTTCGCTACTGCGGGCGCTATCTCGAAAGCGGTCGTCTTATTACGGGACGGACGAAGGGACGGTTTTCTCTTTGGGTGAGCATACAATTGCTTAAGCATTCAGAATTAAAATTTACCTACACCGCCTAAACTCTGCCAATGCGGGCTGGCCCGTACACACCGCGCGCCCTGTCACAGCCAGGGACGCAAAACCAAGTACATCTAGGGAGCGTGCCATGGCGCTTCGGCGAAAAAGTACCTAGAAATGTAGTACGTGCGGGCGGCGCATGGCGGCGCAGCGATCGAGCGCTGGGTAAAGCCCCTGAATCTCCCAAAGTAGCGCCATTCGCTTCCCTCCTCCTCCGCTCGGCGCGGCCTCGACGGTGGCGCCGCCGGTGGTGGGCCTGCCGTAGCAGACGACGGCTAACACGCTACGGGAGGAAATCCGCAGAAAAGTTCGTTCGAGCCCTGCGGAGCAGTTTTTTTCAATCGAGATCTTTCTTCGTCAGTCGGTAACTGGCCTTTAGAATTTCGTGTTGGAATTTCGGAAGAAATAGAGAAAAGGACCATTATTCAAGGCGTATTTAAGGCGTAAAGTGCGCGACGTTGAGAGTTCGTGTTGCTGAAACACGACGCAAGCTCGCGGTGTACTCAAACACGCGCGTAATTACCAAAGTTTCAGGTGTTGACAGCGTGAAAGTATGTGTACGTGGTTTCGTAGGTTCATTTACGTACCTGCAGGATACTTTTGCTCGGCCGGTGCGTGAGAGATTGCTGACCGCACACAGCCGGAATGGCTGTGTGCGGTTGTGTGAACAAGTACTGCTCCAGGAGGGCACATGTAATGGCTAACGGAGGCCTCTGAATGGCACGTGACATTACAATAATGCAGGTGTCGCAGGGAGTGTTCACATGCAAAATTGGCTGTCCGCGATCTTATACCCCCTTGGCATGCACAGGCTACGGTGAGCCGCATCCAGCCCTGCTTCTAGCTTTGGTGTTCCCGTTGCCGCTTTGGTGTCCTGGAGGCGCCGTCAATAATACGAAAGAATGACAAGGTGTTGGCTGTCCGCGATCTTATAACCCCTTGGCATGCACAGGCTACGGCGAGCCCCATCCAGCCCTGCTTCTAGCTTTGGCGTTCCCGTTGCCGCTTTGGTGCCCTGGAGGCGCCGTCAATAATACGAAAGAATGACAAGGTGTTACAACTAGTAAATAAAATTTATTGAAGAAATACAATCGCGCCGAGGCGCCAACTTCTAAAGCAGCGCTAGCGCGCCCGCACGAGTATTATGAAACGCCATCGAGGAATTTACCGGCGCACGTACGACTCTACGATCAAAGTGCACGTTAAACATCCCCAGGCGAGCTAGATAAAGTTATCCGGAGCCATCCACTACGACCTACATCCTAGCTTTAGTCGCTTCGGAACGTTAAAAACGTTAATCACCACAAACCAAATCAATACATGCGGGCGTACATTCGAAGCTAAAAGACTACATCGTAAGTCATACTGAGCCTTGCAAAAGCGTCGAGAATGTGCTAACTTCTGGTGGAGCTCAAAACACACCCTGAATAAAGTCGCTTTTATGTCACAGGCCAGCTGCAGATGCGTGCATTTCACCGCAAGATGAAACAACATGAAACAAAGAGAGAACATTCGAAAAAAAAAAAGTCAGACAACGCGCTAAAAACCACGCAGAGCATGAACACACACTTTTTGGAAACGGAAGGCGTGATCTAGGCTCGCAATAGAGTCGCCGTGGCCCTTACTTCACTAAGCCGTGCGTTCTTTGCCACTTCGTCGAAGTCAGCCCACCTGATCCTGCGAATCCACACTTCTTTTTGCGTTGCGCCCACCGGACGGCAAAGCAAAAAGCTTTTTGCCCTCGCTGTGTCTGTTGCGGCAACCGAAGGCGCAGCAGCATGGCATCGCAATTAAGTTCTCGGCCCTATACATTATATTACGCTAACGCACTCCGTCAGTCCGCCTGCCGTACTTTCGTCGCGCAGGCCCAACAATGGAGGTCGGCGCGCGCTGGAAAGTAAAAAATATACGAAAGCGCGGCGCCTGCTCCCCGCTGGAAAGAAAAAATATACATAAAAGCGCGGCGCCTGCTTCCACGTGACACAGATTGGCCAATGGGGGAGCGGAGGAGGCCGGGGCGACAGGAAGCGTGGAGGAGAACGCGCCAGGGTGAGCGGGGTGGCGGAAAGATCTAAGAATGGCGCTACTTTTGAAAAATTGAGGGGCTTTAGCGCTGGGCTTGGGAGCAAATATAAACACGCCAGCCCCAGACACACTAGCGGCGACTTCATGACCGCGGTGGTAGCGGATCACAACGGAGGATTGATAGAACACACAACAATCACGGCTGGCCGAGTGGTGGAAGCGGAGGAAACCACGATTGCCATGGCCATGCAAGCGGAAGCGAATACCGTCATCAGCGACAGCAAGCAGGTCATCGGCAATTTCGTCCGCGGTCGAATTTCCAAACAGGCGTACCATGTCCTCACACGATGACCCCTAAGCAGCTTGAAAACCCTCGTGTGGACCCCCGCTCACGCGACTGTGCCCGGCAACGCGTCGGTTCACAGTTTGGCTCGAGATCTCGCGCGCCGAGCCTCGTCCGCGGATGCGGACGGCGTGAATGAGAAGGAGAGACACGAGGAACCCTGCGAGACTTATCATGAAATAGCCCATAGGTATCGCTTGAGGCGTCGCGCGCTCCCACCACCGGCCAAGCGATTCGATAAAACGCAAGCGGTCGCGTTTCGGCGACTTCAGACAAACACATACCCACACCCAAAGTACATTAACAAAATCACAGGGGGCAAGGAAAGCGACCAATGTAGGCTCTGTTCAGAAACAGGAACACCCGCACACATAAATGTGGGAATGCACCTCGCTCCCGTTTTCTCATACCCCCGTCAGCAGCGAGACTGACTGGACAGCCTGGCTCAGTTCCGGGGACGTCGACCGACAGCTTGAACTGGCGGACTGGGCGGAGAAGGCCAAGCAGGCCCAGGGCCTTACTTGAGCCCAATCCCTCAGCCACGTCCCCCTTTACCCTTCCCCCTTTCAATAAAGTTTATCACCACCACCTCAAAAAGAAATGATGCGGCTTTCGGCAGCGAGGGCATAGCATTGTCAAAGGTATGCGCACAACCTGTTGCGCAGCGTTTCCTGAATCAATGTAAGTTGTTTCACGTGCCTCGGATACGCCCCGATGCAAGTGATGCGTGTTCGTATCACCAAATGTGGCGTCAGTGCTCACTGCTCCACCTGGGGCGCGATCGGAGATATTTTGTTCGATACGCGTTCTGTTCAGTTGCTGCAACGTCACAGAGTTGCAGTATGCAAAATTTGTGACAGCGGGGCGGAGAGAGCAGCCAATCAGAAAGCGGTGACCTCCCCGGAAGTTTACTTGCGTCGTTTGTCGTCTGCTTGCAAACAGTGTACTACAAGACCAAATGTTTCTCGTCTTCCAAGTGAATTAAATCTTTATCTAAAGAAATGTATTTTTTTCTTCTCAAGCCCAAACACGTTTTCAAATAGTAGTACGTGTGACTACTGCAATTTATAACTATTAGGTTCTTTGCGTCGTCCCTAGGTGGTGTCGCGCACAGCGAGAAGGAAAGAAAAAAAAAAACGACGGGAAGAGTGGCGCACTTTTCAAGAGGCAGCGACAACATCCCAGTGGCTCGCTGGCACCGATGATCTTGTCGATTTCTCTGTACAACCAACGAATTATTTGTTTCGAGAAACAAAAACGACGCCGGAATTCACTTTCTGCCATCTCTTCAAACGCGTTTCGCACCGCCACCCGCTCTCCTCCTTCCTCTAGAAAAGCCAGCGCAACAACCTAAGTTTCCAACGGAAGCGCCATTTTCTAGAATTAAACTATGAATTGGATTCAAACCTGCCATTCCGCAGCCGAAAAGGCCGCCTGTTGGATCCAATCCAATCCACCAGACGCGCCATGCGAAGCCGTATGATCGCTCCAAACTTCTCAACTCCCGTCGCGTTCGGACGAAATGCTCGGTGGGCGGATGATTGACAGGAGCGTGTCGTCATTTTGACGTCACCAAAAACGGGGCGGCGCCCCGCGGCTGGCGACGTCGGCGCGGAGTAGGCCAATCGCGCGCGCCGGTAACCGAACGAACGCGCCGAACAACCATCTCCGATCGCACCCCTGACCATGCCGGCATCCAGCGTCGGAGCGTAAACAAACTGCGCATGGGTATGGCCAGCGCGCGCAATATTGTCAACAGTTGCCCAAGCCATTGCACTGCGCCAGCAATATCCAAGCAGAAGCACGTCAACACATGTACACGCGCACTGATAACCAATACACGGGCACGGCGTAATGCTCTGGCTCAAAAGCATTAAGGTTATCCGATTCGTCGTAAACCTCACTGGTTCAGTGATGCCTTCGCGACTATCACACGATTTCCTGTGTTGCCGCTGCAACAACAAAATAAAAAAGAAGAAGAAAAAAAAACGCAATAGACCCCCTGGCAACATCCAAGGAGCACGATGATAACATTTGGACGATCTACACACACATACAGGCGAACTCAAACAGCAATCTCGGCACGCTTAGGGACAAACGCATACAAAACGAGCAAAGAAACAAAATACAACCACCTTGAAAGAAACTTCTCACCAGTAGTACCTAGGCAAATTCAGACAATCAAGGAGCAAAATCCCCCAGATTTTCTCCCTCGCACTTGCTCGTACTCGCGCCTGCGCACAAGCGGCTGTCGATTCCTGAAATGAGACGCTAGTTACTCTACTTAATAAAAAAAAAAGTAATATCGCTTCTGGTATTGCCATCTAACAGCCACGGACACACAGACATACCTCAAGCTATGCCTCAAACGGTAGCTGGGAAAGGGCTCTGTCTTTCCGCATCCGTGTAACAGATTTATGTATTCTCGTATGTTCGAACTACAATTCGATGGTATCATGTCTGCAGGATGTGCGTAAGTCGCACTTTACGCATTTTCTGACCCAATTTACTTTTAAGCGTTAATTTAGTTCGATAACGCATTTGAGCTTGGCGGACGGCCTAGAAGAATGAGCATGTATGCTGCACTTCCGCACACGAGCGTGCGCGCTTGACGTACGTCGCTTGTGGCGGTAGTGCTCGTGCAAACGTCGTCTAACGTCAGTTGAAGGTGGGTGGTACTTGTCTGACGCGGTGGGTGGACAGTGGGGCTAGTTTCGGCAGTGGCAATAAAGCATCGCCATGACACTTTTAGCCAAAGGAAAATTCAATAACTTTTGCATGTGTGGCTCCATCTTTCCAACCTACATAGCAATAAAGTGATACAATATGTGTAGAAATAAAATGTGCTTTTGGCTATTTTCTTCTTCGGAGTCATATTTATTTAGTCGATTCAGTTGTTGCACCAACGGGCGGGGCTCTCGTTCTTATCGCTTCGGCTGCCAGTCTGTTCGTGCCGGTTCCTATGCGCGTGCACGCTTTTTCTTTTTTCGTGCGCTCTGCAGTTAAAAGTTTGCTTTCTGTGCCCGCGAACGTCGCAGCAATTTTGGAAAAACTGAGGAAAGGATACAAGGCGCCCTGCGCGGCTGTGTGGTGTGGCGATTCGGGGAGGAACAGCATGGGCGAAAATTTTTCCGTTTCCCAGCGAACGAGAGGTAGGCACACTTTTTCTGCAATCATTATGAAGAAACAAGCGCTATCCTTATCAAAACAGCTATAGGACGAAAGGAAAGATCTTCCACGGTTGCTTTCAAGTGAATATTTTTTTCGGTTTGGCGCGGTGCATCTTTCTGCGGTGTTGTAAGAAACTGAAACTACTTGTCGACAGCTGCTCATGAGCCGATTGACGCTAGCCGACGCACAGACGGAAATTTCGCTTCGGTATATGCTAGCGGTTAGTCTTCATTTTTTCCGCGAGTAGACAAATTTGTATTTGCCGAAGGTACTTGAATGCTTGTTGCACAAACTGGTTATCTTGCAGAGCATTCCGGTGACCAGATCTTTGTTGTAGCATTACCACCTAACACCTCAGAAGTAGAAAAAAAAAAAAAGGAATCAGTTTACGAAGCAGTCACCGTTTGCGTTTAGAATTACAAGATGTTCGACTTACCTGCACAACGACGACCGAGGTTCGCTTCATTTTGCAGCCTTTGCCTAGAAAGACAGAATTTTTTTCGTCGCTTCTCCGTAACCACAACTTTGGTTTCGCTTTTGGGTGTGTTTTCATGATGAACACGCGGTACTTTGCCCATTTTTGAGATGTGACATATGGCGAAATTACACTAATGGGGAGTCCTAGGACTCTGTCCTTCTAGGTAAAGGTTGCGAAAATAAAGCGAACCTCGGTCGTCGTCGTGCAGGTAAGTCGAACTTCTTGTACTCACATGGGAGCAGATGTACAGTGCCTACGGATTGAAACGCTACATTCCGAGTGCGTGGTCGCTGGTACATGCAGCGCCGCTCGTGGAAGCAAGGTGTTGCATTGTGGTATTGGGGGCGAGCTCCAACACGGGAAAAGCTGGCGCCACCGTCGGTGTGACGTGGCATGAGGGAACACGTGGACACAGCGGCCGCGTCGGCTGCTTCAGAAGCGGCGAAGCGAGCTGAAAACGAAAGTTTAGAGTCTCACCTGCGCCACGGTTCTGATTAAGTGGTAAGGCTTTGCCGCCTTGGGTGTCTGCTTGACAACATTTGAAAGTACTATAATAGGTAGTGGCTTGCCTTTGGAGGCGTCCAGCATGGTAAGTTACTGCTCGGTGCCGCAGTGCCGGACGTACGCAACGGAGCCTGGTTTCAGCCTTATTCACACGTAGCCGCAGAACAAGAAGCTGCGTGAAGCTTGGCTCGCGAAACTTATAACGGGCAAACAGCCATCGGCTACAACTCGGGTATGCAGCAAGCACAGACGCGAGGAAGATTTCTGCTACTGCGCCGGGACTGCGCGATGTTCGATGAGTCGCAGAAAACGCGCACTGAGACGCTCGCCCGCGCCCGCTGCCCGGCTAATGTCATGACAGCTTGGTCTATGAACTTGTTGATGATAGATACTGGCAAGTTCACTGGAACGGAAAGGGAGCGGTAAGACGCACATTAAAAAGGCATGATATGGTCATGTTTGTGTCATGAATTAATGCACTCAATTACGAGAAATAAGCACAGTGAAATCGCACGCTGAGAAGACCGATAAACATACAGTGTGACGCAACTTGAAAAATAATATTGAAATGTCCAAGAATTTTGAAGACAAAAAAGATTGAATCGTCGCGACGGCACATCACAGTCGCCGTAGGCGTCGAAGTCTCTATATATAACGAAATTATTTTTGAACAGTTCTGATAACGTCCACGCAACAATGGTTGCCAGTGTACTGTCAAATACTCATATGCTGCGGCCTAAAGCTCACGGCACGGTGCGAAAACGCGCTCACAGCGAAAGCAAAACATTGTGCGCGGACATGCATGCTGTTGCGTTTCGCCTGCGACACGTGGTTTTGCCGGCGCGACGGCGGCGGGGCGGCGGACATCTTGGCCCGATCGTCGTCACCGCAACACTCATCGCCAGGTGTTTCCAGGCGCGTCTGCGGCGATGCGACCGCCTAGGGATTTCGTTCCAGTCATTGTGCCCGAAACAGGCGATGCCAAAGCAGGGATCTCATTCCAGTTATTGGGCCCGAAACAGGCGATGCCAAAGCAGGGATCTCGTTCCAGTCATTGTGCCCGAAACAGGCGATGCCAAAGCAGGGACCATCTTCTCGTTACAGTCATTGTGTCCGACCGGCAGCGCCACGACAGTGTGCTGCGCAGCGCCACGACCAGGTGCTACGAGATCGTGCGCAGCGCCACGACATGGTGCTACGGCATCGCTACGACAGTGTGCGTCACCATTAGCCCATTGTACATTCACGTGCTCGTCTTTTGAGGGGTTCCTTCTTGCCCTCAACTGCGAGAGTATAAAAACAGCTGCCCCCGGACGCCAGAGGAGGGCTCCGATTTCTTCCGTTGAGTGAAGTGCTCTCCCGTCTCTCTACTTCGGTCAAACCTGACCGCCAACTCTTTGCGATGTTAAAATAAACAAGTTGTTTCGTTGTTACCTGTCGACTCATGCTTTGCCGGGACCTTCGGATGCTTGCAGTTGTACCCCAGGCCGCCAGGCCAACGCTACCCTTGGGGCTTGCGACCCAGGTACAACCACGGGCGTCAGCGCCGAGTTCCCAACAGATCGTACCCGCAGTCGGATCCAAATATCTGGTGGCAGCGGTGGGATCCAAACATCTGGTTGCCAGCGGTGAGATCGCCTACGACTTCAAACAACTGTCTGCCAGCGGCGAGATCACGACAACGGAGGCCAGCAGCAAAGAGATGCAGTTGACAGTATGCTGAGCAGCTCAACGACGATCCGGGAGCAGTGCAACGAGCCCTGTGTGACGACTGGTTGCCTGCAGCGGAACGACTGCGCGGAATTCCTGCCTGCGAGGTTTGGTGAGTGCGGGACTTTCTTCTTCTGAGCGTTGCCAGGCTTTTTGTTAGTGTCAGAAACAGAGCTGGTAATTGTGGTTGTCGTTGCTGCCGGGTTAGTTTGCGGCAAGACAATAGTAAGCAGTAGAGAAAGCAGCATTCAGAGCAGCCATGGATTTGAAGTCGTTGCGCAAACCGAAATTGTTGGAGCTTGCAAGAGAGTTGGGTCTGGATGTCTCAGACAAACTCAGAAAACCAGAACTGATAAAGGCTATTCTTGAGTTAGAGGCTGAGGATGACGAGCTGTCGGAATGCCTTGAGACTATTGAAGAGAGGGAGACTGCAAAAAGAGAAGAGCGCGAACGTAAAGAACAGAAAGAGCGAGAGCAACAAGAGAAAAAAGAAGAGCGTGACCGTCAACACGCTTTGGAAATGAAGCGTCTCGAGATAGAGATGGAACGCGCTCGTAATGGAAGTCAGGCACACGGTGCAGGAGAACGCGTATTGTTCAAAATGACGGACCTGATGCGGCCGTTTAAGCTTGGAGAGGACATTGGTTTGTTCCTGGTTAACTTTGAGCGAACGTGCGAGAAGCAGGGGTTCTCTCGGGAAACGTGGCCACAGCGCTTGCTCACTTTGTTACCCGGCGAGGCGGCCGACGTAGTCGCTCGCTTGGATAGAGAGGAGGCAGAGGATTTCGACACAGTGAAATCGAGTCTGCTAAAAAAGTACCGGCTGTCTGCGGAGGCGTTCCGTCGGAAGTTTCGGGAAAATGAGAAAGGCAGAAGTGAGTCATATACAGAGTTTGCGTATAGGCTTATGTCGAACATGCAGGAGTGGCTCAAAGAAGAGAAAGCGTTTGGTGACCACGATAAAGTTCTGCAGTGTTTCGGGCTAGAACAGTTTTATAGTCGGTTACCGGAGAACGTGCGATACTGGGTCTTGGATAGGCCAGACGTGAGTACGGTGGCTAGAGCCGCTGAGCTAGCCGAGGAGTTTGTGACGCGTCGAGCTCGCGGAGCTAAGGACGGTCAAAAGGGTGAATTTGGCTCCAAGTCTGAGAGGCCAAGGTTCACGCCCATGAGATTTAAGGGGGACACGCGTAGTGAGGATGCGAGTGAAAGCAATCCGACCAAACGTAAAGAGACGGCAGCCGAAGCCGAACGCAGAAAGCGGTTCGAGATGAGGCGAGCGGGCGTTTGTTATACGTGCCAGAAGCCGGGTCACTTTTCGGCGCAGTGTCCGGAAACAACACCAAAAGTTGTGTTTTTTTCAATAGGCAGCACGGACGAGAACATGAAGCTTCTTGAGCCTTACATGCGAGACCTCCTCGTAAACGGGAAAGAGTGCCGAGTGCTTCGCGATTCCGCAGCTACGATGGATGTAGTTCACCCGTCTTACGTAGAACCCCATATGTTCACGGGCGAGTGCGCGTGGATCAAGCAAGCCGTGGAAGCTCATAGCGTGTGTCTGCCGGTAGCAAAAGTGCTTATTGAAGGACCTTTCGGAGCGCTTGAGACGGAGGCGGCAGTGTCATCTATGCTGCCACCCCAGTACCCGTACCTATTTTCAAACAGGTCCGATCACCTCCTGCGCGAGAAGGGGCTTTTGTTTGGTGAAGCTAGTGTTCAGGCCTTAACCAGATCGAAGGTTCGGGAGCTCGCTGCAAAGGCGGTAGTTGCGGGGCCGACGTTATCAAACAACGAAAAAGGGTCAGAGGCGCAGCAAGCTGATATTCAGAGCACGCCCGAACAGAATAAAATTGAGTCTGTAGCGTTGAAGGCGCCAGATACTGGAGAGGAAAATCCCGACGCGGGAAAGTTAGAAGAGCTATCTACTGATTTGCTCATCGCGCCTACGTCAGACGGACTTGATAGGTTGCTAAAAGTCAGCCGGACGGCTTTGATAGCCGAGCAAAAAAAGGATGGCAGCCTGGAAAACGTGCGCTGCAATGTCAAAGAAGGTATCGCCAGGAAAACTGCGCGTTTTGTGGAAAGATGTGGAGTCCTGTACCGGAAGTATCTAGACCGCCGAGGAGTGGAGTTCGATCAGCTGGTCGTGCCTCAATGCTATCGTCAGGATCTGTTGCGCTTGTCACATGGGGGTTCGTGGTCCGGACACCTAGGAGTTAAGAAAACTAAGGACCGTCTCTTGCAAGAGTACTATTGGCCAGGGTGTTTTCGGGACGCAGACCATTTCGTGAGGACATGTGACACTTGTCAGCGGGTGGGCAAACCAGGGGACAAATCGAGGGCGCCGTTGAAATTGGTACCTATCATTACGGAGCCTTTTAGACGGCTCGTTATTGATACAGTGGGACCTCTGCCGGTAACAGCCACGGGGCACAGACACATTTTGACTGTGATCTGCCCAGCGACAAAGTTCCCTGAAGCAGTGCCGCTTAAAGAACTCAGCTCAGTTGAGATAGTTAATGCACTACTGTCCATATTTGCGCGAGTTGGTTTTCCTGCAGAAATTCAATCAGATCAGGGCACAGTGTTTACTAGCGCTTTGACGACAACTTTTCTCGAAAGGTGTGGGGTAAAGCTGCTACACAGCTCAGTGTACCACCCACAGTCGAATTCCGTTGAGAAGCTCCACTCCGTCATGAAGCGCGTGTTGAGAGCCTTGTGTTTTGAACATCAAACTGACTGGGAGCTGTGTCTGCCTGGGGTGATGTTTGCTTTAAGGACCGCGCCGCATGCGGCTACGGGGTTTTCGCCAGCGGAACTGGTGTACGGTCGCTCGCTTCGATCTCCGCTTCGCATGCTTCGAGAATCATGGGAAGGTAGGGGCGACGACCCAGTCGTGGTGGAGTACGTGCTTAAGCTCCTCGAACGCTTAAGAAGGGCACAGGAGTTGTCAGGTGAAGCAATGACAAAGGCCCAGCAGAGGGCCAAGGTTTATTATGATCGGACAGCCAGGGCCCGTCGTTTTGAGGTTGGCGATGAGGTCATGATATTGCGCACATCGCTAAACAACAAACTAGACGTGCAGTGGGAGGGCCCAGCGCGAATTGTTCAGAAACTGTCGGACGTTAACTACGTGGTAAGTCTGCCAGGAAAGCGGAAAGCACAGCAAGTTTACCACTGTAATCTGCTCAAACCTTATAGACAAAGGGAAGCAGTGGTGTGCATGATGGTAAACGTTCCTGAAGAGCTTCCGGTCGAGCTTCCGGGACTAGGCTCAGTGACGAACAGGGAAGACACCGGTCAAGTCATTAGTGACCTTATCAGTAAAGCACCGCTGTCGCCTGAGCAGAAAACCGAACTACACCAGCTATTACAAGAGTTTCAAGGTCTGTTCTCTGAGAGGCCTGGTAGGACTTCTGTACTTACTCATGATATAGAACTTACCTCCACAGAGCCAGTACGATCCAAGGCGTATCGGGTGTCACCCCGCCAGAGCGATATTATGGAGGCTGAGGTAAAGAAAATGCTACAGCTCGGTGTTATTGAGGCAGGTGAGAGTGATTATACCTCCCCTTTGATTTTAGTTGAGGTACCGGGCAAGGAACCTCGTCCTTGCGTCGACTACCGCAGGCTTAATTCCATCACTAAGGATCAAATTTATCCGATCCCTAACATCGAGGAGCGCCTTGAGAAAGTTAGTAGCGCTCAGTTTATTTCCACCCTAGATCTTGTCAGGGGTTATTGGCAGGTTCCACTTACAGAAGAGGCTAGTAGGTATGCGGCGTTCATTTCACCAATGGGAACATTCCGTCCTAAAGTGTTGAGTTTTGGTTTGAAGAACGCGCCATACTGTTTTTCAAGTCTCATGGATAAAGTGTTGCGGGGACAGCAAGAATTCGCTTTACCGTATCTAGACGACGTAGCGATATTCTCCGCATCCTGGTCTGAGCATATGACACACTTGCGGGCAGTGCTAACCCGCCTGCGCGAAGCAGGCTTGACAGTAAAGGCTCCTAAGTGCCAGTTAGCACAGGCCGAGGTTGTCTACCTCGGTCACGTGATTGGTCAGGGTCGTCGCCGCCCCTCTGAAATAAAAGTGGCCGCTGTGCGAGACTTTCCGCAACCGCGCACAAAGACCGATATTCGGTCGTTCTTAGGTGTCGCCGGCTACTATCAGAGGTACATCCCTAGGTACTCTGATATCGCGGCTCCCCTGACGGATGCTCTAAGAAAGACAGAGCCTCAAACAGTCGTCTGGGACGAGACAAAGGAAAGAGCTTTTAGCGCCCTAAAGAGTGCCCTAACAAGCCAGCCTGTGCTACGATCGCCAGACTATACAAAAGGGTTCATTGTTCAGTGCGATGCTAGTGAGCGAGGCATGGGCGTTGTACTGTGCCAACGGGAAAATGGAGAAGTAGAACACCCCGTCCTGTATGCTAGTCGTAAGCTGACCAGTCGTGAGCAGGCGTATAGCGCCACCGAGAAAGAGTGTGCATGTCTCGTGTGGGCCGTTCAGAAATTGTCATGCTATCTAGCCGGCTCGAGGTTTGTCATTGAGACAGATCACTGCCCTCTCCAATGGCTGCAGACCATCTCTCCCAAAAATGGCCGCCTCCTGCGCTGGAGCCTCGCTTTACAACAATATTCCTTTGAGGTGCGTTACAAAAAGGGGAGTCTCAACGGTAACGCCGATGGCTTAAGTCGAAGCCCTAACGTAGGAATCAGCCTCAAAATTGTTTGTTACTGATGTTTTTCTTCCTGAGGCAGGATTTTTTTAACATATTGCTTTTGTTTAGTGTTTCAAAGTGATGATATGCTTTCTAGTGCAATTTTTCAATTTGTGGACGCGTTCTGAGTGATGCTAGACTACTGTAAGGAACTAGGCAGTGGTATAAAAAGGGGAAAGAGCCTGGCAGGGCTTAGTGAGGGTTGTGCCGTGCTTGCTGACTGAGCGGTTGAGTTTTCAGCGTAGTTCTAACGCTTGCCGGGAACGAGAACAAAAATGTGAACTCTCCCGAAGTCACTTTGCAGTGTCCCGTGCGAACCTGAACGAGAGAACGAGGCCTTCTCTGTGCGCTGCGCTCAAGAAACGTCAAGGGACGCCCGACTTCGGTTATGAGCATCATCGAGCGACATCCCTCCGGACAGCGGATGCAGTCCCCTGTCCATCGGGATCTCCTTTCCCCGGCGGGGCGGTCTGTTGCGTTTCGCCTGCGACACGTGGTTTTGCCGGCGCGACGGCGGCGGGGCGGCGGACATCTTGGCCCGATCGTCGTCACCGCAACACTCATCGCCAGGTGTTTCCAGGCGCGTCTGCGGCGATGCGACCGCCTAGGGATTTCGTTCCAGTCATTGTGCCCGAAACAGGCGATGCCAAAGCAGGGATCTCATTCCAGTTATTGGGCCCGAAACAGGCGATGCCAAAGCAGGGATCTCGTTCCAGTCATTGTGCCCGAAACAGGCGATGCCAAAGCAGGGACCATCTTCTCGTTACAGTCATTGTGTCCGACCGGCAGCGCCACGACAGTGTGCTGCGCAGCGCCACGACCAGGTGCTACGAGATCGTGCGCAGCGCCACGACATGGTGCTACGGCATCGCTACGACAGTGTGCGTCACCATTAGCCCATTGTACATTCACGTGCTCGTCTTTTGAGGGGTTCCTTCTTGCCCTCAACTGCGAGAGTATAAAAACAGCTGCCCCCGGACGCCAGAGGAGGGCTCCGATTTCTTCCGTTGAGTGAAGTGCTCTCCCGTCTCTCTACTTCGGTCAAACCTGACCGCCAACTCTTTGCGATGTTAAAATAAACAAGTTGTTTCGTTGTTACCTGTCGACTCATGCTTTGCCGGGACCTTCGGATGCTTGCAGTTGTACCCCAGGCCGCCAGGCCAACGCTACCCTTGGGGCTTGCGACCCAGGTACAACCACGGGCGTCAGCGCCGAGTTCCCAACAGATCGTACCCGCAGTCGGATCCAAATATCTGGTGGCAGCGGTGGGATCCAAACAATGCAGACGCGCAGTCGGTCGCCGCGAACCCGTGTGATCGCTACATTGAGGCTTCATTCTGTTATACCCCATTCGGTTATACAGGCAGCCCACTATAAAAACATATTTCACATAGTTTACTCTCAGCGGTTGCCTACCTTTCACGCAAGAAGCCGGTTCGGGAGACTGCATCGCGGCGACCGCGCTCAGTGGCATTCACTGTACGTATTCGCTAAAGAGGTAGCGTCTGTAAACCATTCTGTGCTTTCAGCTTGCCAAAGATTATTATAGTGACAGTCAAAAACTTCCTTCGTTTTGAGAGTACCTACATAAACGTCCAGGAAGGCTGCCGCGTGGTGATTTTATTGAGCGCCGTAAGCGAAACCTATGAGGAGCGCGCCGCGTGATCCCTCATAGTACGCAAGGGAGGCGCTTCTGAGAGACGGCGACTAAAACCCCTTAAACTTCGTAAAGTAGTGACACTCACCTCCTCGGCCTTCACTCTTCCTCGTTTCTCCTCTCTTTCACGCTCCCTCCTCGACCGTGGCGCCGCCTACATTGCTCGAGCGTAGCAACGGCGCCAACATACGCTCCTCGCCACTCCGTAGATGCTTCTCGAGCAAAAATGGCGCTGACGCACGGTGCGAGGGCCCACGTGATGCTATTAGGCCAATAGCGACGCGGCGTCGGCCTCGGCCAGAGCGCGCGAGGAGGAGGCGGCATTCTTCAAAGCGTGGCAGTACTTTACGAAGACTCCGTAACTCCTCGCCGCCAATACCGCGAGGGTGAGAGCGTATTAAGGGTGGGCGTACTGCTTCCGGTTGCCAATGGGCGGAAAAAAGCGGTGGTGGCGCGTGGATGGTTGCATAGAGTTAGTAGATGGAGGGGCTTTAGGCAGGACTGTGGTTCCCCGCAACGCCAGCGCGGCGCTGCAAGCATGGAACCTTTTAGGCACTTTATTAGGCGCGCTTAGGCACGCTGAACCGTGCTTGTGTGCCGCCGATTTCGCAGTATCATCTGCTCGCGCGCCCTTGTTGCGCGTGCCCTTCCGGTGCGGAACATATGATGTGCAAGAAAGGCGCCGTTACGTTCATCTGAATAAAACGAACGTCTGCACGAAGGAATAGCAAGCTTTATTCCAGAATGTAAACCTCTAGAAACAAAAGAATGAAAAGTCAGTCGTGGACAGGTTCGCATAAAGTACGAAGTATTGGTATTTTGTCGGCTCTCCTGTCGCAGCCACGACGGCAGCCATTCCAGGTGCCAAACTGTCGTACCGGGTGGCGGCAGAGGTAGAGCACGTCGCTAATCTTTGCGATTCTGCGTGCATGAACACTGTTGCAGCGGCCGACGCGAAAGGGGCTTTCTTTATCTCCGCCCTGCAGACGTTTTCGATAATGTCCATGTCCGCACCTTGCGGAGGCCAGTCCAGCGCCATCACGTGCCTCTCCTCCAGGAGGCGAGTAACGGATGCAGCAGTGTGGATGGGAACGCGGTCGCGCTGGTAGAAAAAGAAGCCGTCGCGAAATGGACGGTTGAGCGCGTACGGCACTATAGGACGGTGCCTAGCAGGTCTTTGCAAGCTGCAGCAGGGAGCCGGCCGACCAGGCGTACGATTGGGCCCAAGACTTCTTTGGAGACGGAACCCCACACGCTCACTCCACATCGGCCGCTGCTGGCAATACGCTGGAGATTGGAGGCATCGAACCTGGGTAAAGCAGGCAGAGCACGAGACAATAGAATTTTAGAGTATGCAGCGGCCCTTGATGGCAATAGATTACCGCGACGACGGTGGGATGCGGGCCTGCGTGTTTTCCAGCAGGTATTAGGTCGGACACATAGGTCGGTGTGATAGATTGCGCGAGCGTATAGCAACAATGCAAACAAGACCACAGCCAGTGGTTTCCTTTCTCTACAACACAATGTGTGGCTGCCAATCGGCAGTCAGTAACAGCGAGCGTCATCGTATGTCGCAGTCACAATCAGCTCACGCGTTAATCATCGAATCATTTCGCGATAGGAATTTGAGCGAACCCGCTTCACCTTTGTCTCGCAAAGAATTGAAGTTCTCGTCCTGCCGGGCTACATTAAAGGAGTGGTTTATTACCAGTGTTTACTGGGTAGAAAACCTGATCGCAGGCGTCACGAAATAAGAAGTTGGAAGGTGCCGTCCACCCTGTCATCTTTGCCTGTTCGTCATTCCTTTCTTATTTTTTTTTCCTTTGCACTCAATCGGAGTTGCACTAATGTCAAGGCGAGCGCAATAGAGATGCTCGTGAAAACGTGCGTGCGCCGCTTCTACGTATAACACGCGCTGGCGCAGCTCGACATCCTCGTAGCGAATCGCTGTTGCGTACTCTTGCTGAACGCACTAACAAAACATTTTTTCTTACGGAAAGGAGGAACCATGCAACGCATTCGCCTGCCCGTCTATCATATTCAACTTGAATATGAAGATACCGAAATGTGGACGACCTGTCTGGTGTTTCCCGTCCTCCGGACGCGCTGCTGTCGGTCTCATCGCGTTGTAAAAGTCGATTCGTCCGTAGAAATGACGCTGCGCCACTCATCCACCGTCAAAGTCTGATCCTCTCGTGCGAACGGCAGCCTTGTGCTTTTGTTCTGGGAATACAACAACGGCTGGCACGCCGTCACGTGGCTTCGAATAAGGCCCCTATATAGTGGAGACACTCACCTATGCACATGCGTGCTGGCCGCGAGCCTCAGGTCATCGCGGGTTGCTTGTGCAGTCAGCTTCGGGTCCCGTCTCGCGCCTGGAACGATGCGCTCGTCGTCGGAGTCCGTTGTCGCTCTCGGTCGATGTCCTCGCGGGGCATGTTAACCAAGCGACCTTCCGTTTGGTATGCGCCTGCACAATTCTGTTGATCGGAGAACGGAAGTGCCCAGTCATTTCGTCAATTTGCTGCTCCGGCAAACCTGCTACACAGACAAAGTCGCTATCTGCAAACGTTCCGACATGCTAATTCCTGGTATTTCTGGTTGCGACGCGACGGAACGGCGGCATGGCGTGATGTTCACGTGATGTAACTACCTCCGGCTCGAATTCCCTGATAATGTGGCCAGTAAAATGGGCGTAGAAATGGTCATTTGACCAACTACGTCCCTTGTAGTTGGTCAAGTGAACCTGTCTACGCCAGTTTTATTGGCACATTATCACGGAATTAGTAGCCGACATTACAATAATTGCTAGTGCGTGCTCGCATAGGTAACACGCGCTATATGGCTCATTGCTTTCTTTTATAGCACTACTAGTAGTACATTAAAGTACGTTTTTGATGCCCTGCGGGACAACATGGCAATAGTTAAGATTAGATTGAGAGAAGGCGTTATAAATTGTTAGCTTTAGTCGCGTAAATGGAAAGCATATATCCACATCTAGAAAGGAAAGCAACTGACTGACACATTCTTTTTTCGTTTTGTAGCACTACTGGTAGTCTATTAAAGATGAGGTAGAGAGGAGGCGTTATAAATTTTTAGCTTTGGTTGCTTATAGAAAAATCACATCCGCACCTAGAAAAAAGAGCAACTGACTAACAACAACTTTTTTCCTCAGTATGCGCTTTCACATCACTACATATCATGAAAGAATCGAAAATAACACCGAATGATTTTCAGCTTCGTAGTGCGCATATTCTATTGTTACAATTTTCAATGTGAATCCTTCGGGTAGCTCCACAATTTACAGGTTGATATAGTATCTTTTTTTTCTGTTTAGTGTTTATATATACAGACTATTTGGCCAATATCACTCAGTCAGTGACTCATGAATGAGAAAAATTTGCAAGAATGACTAAGAAATCGAAGCCGTTAAATGAGATAACCTTGATCATTAGTTAGATACGCACACGAAGGCAACAAAGGACGCCTCGTCGCTTCGAGATGTTGAGGTAGACTAACGTTCAATATGACCTGCGACAGTGTGCCCTAGGTACCCAGACTCCGTAGCGGTGCGGACATACAAAAATTTGACAACTGTATACACCTTTCCGATTACCGGTAATTATTTAACGAATTTTTCATATGGGGAGGGGGGGGGGGGTCAGTGCCGCCGAACAGTCTTGCAGCCCCTTCGACCACGGGGACTGTGTTGCAGCTCATATTTTACGCTGCTGTACGTGTGAAGAGAAAAAGTAGCACGCCCACAAGTCTATAGGTTTACGCCCGAGACATAGTGCGATTGAAGCAAGTCCCATCTTTAGCCATGGGGTTGCCGAACAGCCTAATGCCTTGACGATATCCTCTGCGTGCATACTTGGCAGGTTGAATGCGAGGGCAGCTTCGGGCGACGAATCTCGTCGGCAACTGTGGTAGCTGCTGTAGATGTGGAAAAACTGCGCGTGAGACATCCCGGCTATGGTTCAGAGACTCCAGGCGCTGTTAACGTTGTACCATTCTGTAGAGTCCGTTGCTCTGAGAACAGTCAATAGACCGAGTGCCCTGATGCGAACTATGTTGATATCATATATGTATCTTGAATTTTGGTCATATAGGTATCCGCGAAGCAAGCTCTAAGATCAGCGATATTGGTACGTGCCTTGACTTCCAAGGGATGGCGTATAGACCGCCATCCACCGGAGGCAATCCGCCAACAGCTGACCCAAATGGGCCGCGTGTTAACCAGCTGTGAACTTGTTGGGCCGCTATCGATGAATCTGTACCATAGGTGGCTGGCATCACATTTAAGCGGTCTTCCACTATCATTACTTTCTATTATATTCCCTTCGCCAGCGTGCTCGTCGAGCGGGCGCTAGCTACCGTAACGTTATATGTGTGCAGCCTTTAAGCGGATTTTCCGCGAAGGCTTCCGTCACCTAACACAGGGCCGAAGGATCCGCTCTACGCACGATGAGTCAACACCGTAAGGTTAGCGAAGAACCTGTCCATTGTAGAGACGTCCTCAGCATCATTGGAGGAGTGGTCATCCACTCTTCGCTCGCGATGTTCTTTACTAAAGAAAATGCGAGCTTCGCTTGAGCTTCTTCTTCAGCAGTAGCCAGAATTTCGACCTGAAACCTGTCCCAGAGGTCACTGAGGTCGAGTATGCTTTTCGCACAGGCTTCGAACACACGAGGAGAGTGGGCGCTGCTTGAGACCTCGAATTTTGTGATCCCGTTCATGACGGTCTGCCCGAGAAGGCTTTTGCACCAGCATCGCGTTTTGCGGGGAACATATAATACAGGAGCCGTACTTCGGGAACACCTCGGACACTGATGCTCACAGCTTCATTTATTAGGGAGAAGCCATACTCTAATAAAGTCAGTGTATATGTCCCAAACTCCCTGACTGAAAACTGCGTTGTTACCTGGCAAATGGTACTGAGCCATCTTTTGTATACGTCTTCTTAAAGTGGTCGCACAGCGTCTGATTTGCTCGACCTCATGTTCGTACCCCTCTCGAGAGCGTCCGTTGCGATGACCGTATAAGTGGGAAAAGGCTCCTTTTAATTGAATTCACACACTGGGAGGAAGTTTAACTGCAAGAGTCTGTGTCCTGTGCAATAGACGCGGATGATCGACAGGAATGTGTACTTTGAGGACACGACCGTGCTGAATATCACGGCTCTTCGTGAGACAATTTTCTCGAGCAGCTTCTAGGTTAACCGTACCAGACTAGTGGCCAAGGAAGTAGCGCAAGAGAGGTGACGCGGTATGCTCCGAATGCACGTCTTGTAGTAAGGCCGTCACGAAGTCCCGAAGGCGGCGATGACTGCGACGGTGAGTGGCACCGCAATGGCGCACGGAACGACAAGCTTGCGGCGAGAAATGTACTTTGCGCGGCCTACGCTTTGTGAGCCAGGAACGCGGAGTGAATTCGTGAATCGCTGGCGAATGTTGATGGTGATGATTCCTTATTTAATGGCACAAACTCGCTGTGAGGCATTGGCCTCGAACCGGGTGACAATATGATAAAAAAGAAGTAAGGGAAAGAAAGCAATCGATAATGTGAAAAACCGATAATAAATGAAATAAAATAGTACGTAATAAAATAGTCAGCCATGCACAAGCTGTTAGAGTAACAAGAACTTACTAAGAATGCCTAAAGCAAATGGCGACGTAAAATAAAAGTAAGTTTCCAAAGAGATTATCATTAATATTATTGTCAGTGTGTCTGTTTGCTATGTGAATTTCATAATTTTTACATTTTATTGAACAAGAAATAAACCAGTCACGGAAAATTGAGCTATTAATAAGCTAATCTTCTTGTGACGCAGACGTCATCATATATATGACTCGGCAAACGTTCCTCTGGCTGTATCCTAATACCGATGCACCAAGTGAGAGTAGAACAGTACTGGATAAAGGCAGTTATAGACTACGAAGTAGAACTTCTAAAAATCGTTTTTGTTGTGTTGAAAACAGCCAGAACGATAGCAAAACGTCATCTACGGCGAGGGTGGTGATATGGGCTTGTTAGTCGGTCATCGTTGAAAGGTATCTGTATAGCGCAACAAAACAAGGACACAAGAAGAAACGAAGACGAAGACAAGCGCTTGTCTTCGTCTTCGTTTTTTCTTGTGTGCTTGTTTTCTTGCGCATCACAGATACCTTTCAGTGATCTACGGATTCTGGTTCGTTGGAGACGTAGCATAAAGAGGATGCCGCCAGAACACATCTGTGCGAGTAAAAATTAAGTGATGGAATACGCCAACGCAACCTTCTAAATGTTGCTTCAAATTGCCGGTTAGGACACCATTGTCAGTTCCAAGAATAATTGAAATGCATGAAGTCCGCAGATTTTTTCCAGTGAGAGGCTTTTTCTGTCTTCGGTCAAAAAAAACTGCCTAAATTTAGACGCAGTGATATGCGCAGTTGCCGGCAGCACAGGTATCACTGGGCCACTTAAAGAGGCTCGTGCTAGGGAATCAGCTATTACACTAAGATGAATGTCTCAGTGGCCTAGCACCCATATTAAATGAACTAAACCTAAATGAGGCGGAACTAATGCATGAAATGTCTTCAAAGCTACCGAATTGGTAGACGCGTTGAGTGCGCTGCATACAGAAAGAAAACACAGTTACGTGTACTATAACTACTCTTGTAGCATAATGTAGAATAAAGCAAGAACTATTGCCAGGAGTTCGGCCTGCAAACCTGATGTATAATCTGGCAGGCGAAGTAAAAAAATAAACAAGTCGAAGGATGGTGAGCAGATTCCCATGCCTGACTTCTCTTCAAACAGGGGAGCATCAGTCGCTACTACTTTTATTGGGAAATGGGCCAAATAGTTTTGCAAAAGAGCACTCAAATATGTTGGGGTCAGCAATTTTGCGTTACTGGAAAAAATACCTGCGAATTAAATTTTGAGTGACGACGTGGACCTATCGAACGGTATGATCTCCCGAATACAAACCTTTAAATTAAGGTGCTAATTCTTTATGCACGAATACAAGCTATGGAGTATGTGGCCACGACCATGCGTTCTCAAAACTGAATCTGGTTCACAAATAAATGCATATTGTGTACTTCGCACACGAGATTAATAAGTTCTTAAGTAGATTTCAACCGTAAGCATGCGGAATCTTGTGTGAAGAGAAGGTATACGCAAGCTTCCTGGCATAACATATTGCTAGCAAGAAATTTAGTAAGAGCTAAACATAGTCGAAAAACTTCCCTCTTTTAAAGAACAAGGGATTTTATTTTGCACTTCAACAAAAACAGCCAAGTTCCAGATTAGGTCGTACATAAATACAGTAAATCATGATTAGTGGGTCACTTCGCATACCGAGCGCCTGTTTACGGCTCGTGTCTCTTTAGTTGCAGTATTTTCTATGTGAGAACACCAATTAAGTTTCCCGTCATATGTGATACCCAGGCACTTGAGCTACCATATCTGGGAAATGCTTCTCTCATTATGTACTCATGATAACTGTGTCGCTATAGTCCCAATTTAAACTGCAGTGACGATGAATACGAACAATCTATCAAGTGTTTTCCGGCAGCTGTTGTGGAAAGTAGTCAAATTACCAGCTTGTTAACTGTCACGTTAACGGCAGACCTTACACTACCGAAGACGCACTGACCGCCGTAACCGAGGCCTTCGCTCTTCAGTCACGTAGTGGCCACCAGAGGCACGACAGGACCACAAAGCGAAGGTCACCGTAGACAAAAAGCGAAGGCAGATTACAGGCGCCACATTGTTGGCATACATCGAACACGGTGACAGTGACGCAGTTTGGGAATGGTTCTAAATGCATTTATATCTCCGTGGATATAAGACGCGGTAAACGGCGCGTTTCCACGTTGTCTCGGAGTTCATTATGCATACTTTGGCCTTGTCGTGCTCAAGATAGACTCCCGAAGTCTATCGTCCCGCACTTTCGCGTTGAAATCCCATACGCTCCAAATGAGGCGTGCCGGAATCACCATGCATACGAAGTCTTGCTGTTCAAAGTGCCCCTATATAGTAAGGGTACACTCGCGCTGTCACATTTTCGTCTGTGTGCACATCGCCTCGCTTCTCAAGACTCGGCCGTACAAGTCCTGCAGTCGCTTGAGCAGCGCTTCGTACCGGTGCGTGCCGTTCAAACCAGCGCACAGAGCGCTCGGGTCCGTACCGAGCTGAGCCCCGACTGCGTTTTCATACTTGGCGTAGCGCTCGACGAAGTGTTTCAGTACAGCCTGCTGCAGGACACGCGGGTACGACGAGTTGCCCAGGAGACAAGCCTCGAGCGCGTCGCAAACCGCGACCCTGAGGGTCTGGTAGCGCAGGTTGGCGTTGTAGCCGGTCATCTTTTCGAGCCAGCTCCCGAATGCGTGCCCGAGTCCCGGCTCGTTAGCCAAGGGATCCACGCTGAGCAGCGACTGGATCGAAACCAGCACGGTCTCGAGGGTCATGTCCGCGCACCACGATGGTCCGGGAAAGGTGCCCAGGATGCTGAGCGAGACCAGCCCGCTGCTGTACAGGTTCGGGTTGAAGCGCACCCTTCCGGCATCCGTTGTCATGAGACGTACCAGCGGTGGCCTGGCGGGGTAGTCCGGGAGGCACTTGAGCACGAAGTGGAAGAAGCCCCCTTCGTAAGGCGTGTCGTCGGGTCCCACGATGACGGCGTGCACGTTGGTGATGTCGTTCTCTTCGGGCTCGACGAACACGCCGGGCGGCGGGTCGTCGAAGATGTGCGCGAGGTCGCGACTGAGCCTCAGGAGGCACTGCGTCGAAGGCTGCTCGGTCTGGCTCGAAGCGAGCTCGAAGCCGAAGGCGGCTGCGAGTCGCGCCGTTTCGTCGCTGGTGGAAGTACGGGCAACGGCGGCTGCGACGGCACGACGCTGCATTCCGCTGCCATATGTGCCGAGCGCACTGACTAGCTCTGACCAGCTCTGACCGCCAGGCGCTGACCCCTGAAAGGTCCCGCGCACACGTGCTCGCTTGCTCCGAGCATGACCTTTACCTACTACGGGAGGATGTCCCAAGAATCTGGCGGTTAGTTGGGGAGGGCAGGTAAAAGGGTCTAAAAGAAAAAAAAAGCAGGACAGAGAAAGACAGAGTGATAGAGAGAGAAATTGCAGGAATAACGATAAAACAAATAAGAAAAAGTGTAATCTTGGCTAGGAAAACGTCTTTTTGTTGATGTTGATTGCCTTTGGACACGTGCCTTCGCATCGTCCTCGTCGTTGTAGCGCTGTTCCTGCCTGAAAACGAATAACGAGCTGACTAAAGAGAGAATATCCAGGACAGCACGCGAGCGTGAGTAACCCCTCCACTCTGCAGTGGGTGCTCCCTTGAGTCCAGGAGTCCAGCGGCCTTCTAGCTGCCGTTCTCGCTCAGTCGACCAGTTCGAGCTGGTCCGTCGTGTCCAGCTGGTCGAGTCCAAGCTAGACAACGCTGCCTCCCATCGTCGTGCGGTGCCATGTCGATGCTTTCCTTCTATATTAATAGATGGAAACGGAAAAAGCAATTTTGCTCGGCATTCATCGCACCGAATTTGATCACGTAGTTTGTTGCATTTAGAAGAAGTTACGATATATAGGGACATTAAGCTGCAGGTTTTTTAGGTTGTCTCTTTTTCATATTTTTGTACTATAATAATTCGAAAGCATTAAATGGCCCATGAAGCGGAAACTCCGCGTTGGCGGCGTGACCGCACGATGTACGAAAAGGCTACGAACTCTCGACCTTTGGTGAACGTCGAACCCACGACCTTTAGTGTTAATTAGGGTGAAGTCAATTAAGGCACTGTTAATTACGACAAATTTAGTGAAAACACTCGAACCCACGACCCTTGGTATTAATTAATGCGAAGTTAATTAAGACAAAGTGTAAGAATGCAGAGTTAAGGCACTCGAACTCACGTGACTTTGCGTAGTGGCATAAGGTCTAAGCATCGTGCGGTGGTCGCAATGCATACGCGTCCATTCACGTAGGGATAACTAAGTGTTCCTTGAATTTTTTATTCTTATTGATTTATTATTTGAATATACTGCTAGTCCCACTTGGGACTGTTATAGGAGTGTGCTTACATACAAGAAAATACAAATTACAATCAATAATAATATGAGCTAACAATCAGCTGTAAAAAAGACAAGAAATCAAAGCATTGATCAGCAGACACATCGAGGCGGAACATGATAGACCGAAGAGAGTCGCCAACTTTGCTAGCGCTCATACAAATCGCACAGCATTCATTCATACATTCATACAAAGAATACACATCGAGCAATGAAGCAAGGATGCAAACCAATAACAGACTAAAGATGGTGATCAAGTCTGACTATAGTTTACATGACTGATGCAGCCGTGAGTTCAATGAACTTTTTCAAGGTCTCCTGCGAAGTTGCGAATTTATCTAGGGCACTCCATTCCCGTATGGCTCGGGGGAAGAAAGAGAAGATATATATGTTGGTAACACAAGAGTATTCAGTTATCTTAAATTCATGCTTGTGACGCGTTTTCCTAGAACGGTTAGAACTAATGTAAGTAGCAGGATCCTTGTCCATGTTTTTGTTGAACATTATAAAATTGAAAGAAAAAAAGACGACTCTCGTTTCACGAAGTGAACCCATATTTCGCGTGAGCGTACTCATTTCTGGAGTCACTGCTTATCTAATTATTCTCTTACGGTTTATCTCATTGTTTGTATAATTATTTCTCTTGTAATTTAACGCACTTCGAGACAGCACAATTACGTATATTATTGAATGACCATTTTATTTCGCATCTCATGGATTGGGATCCGCTGCTGCTGTTGTTTCTGCTTCATCTTCTTCCTCTCGTTCCGATCGCGATTCTTCTCCGTCTGTAGACAGCTCTTCTTGTGTGATCACAAGAAGGACCCACACTATTTCCGTAAGAAGTTCATACTAGTTCACGGCGATGAAGCACCTACTGTTCTTTCCAAGCGCCGATACAGAACTTATTACGTGCCCCTCTGAGCGAAGTTATGTCGGGCGCTGAAGCTATTCGCTCCGCGCAGCTCTACCTACACTAAAGAATAATTTACGCCGTTAAAAGTGAAAAAGGGTGTAAATGTGTTTATAACTCACACCCTTAGAGTGTGATTAATATAACTGACACCCTGAGGTGTCAGTTGTAGACACATTTACACCCTTTTTCAATTTCAAGGGTGTAAATTAGTTTACAGTGTATGCGAGTTGGCGCCGCGCCAGCTGTGCCAACTCGCATGCGCCATCCGCCGTGACAGCTGCGCCACTAACCTCATCCTTGGCGCTGTGCCAACTTTAATTGCCGAGCTTCATACACTCATATCGCATCACAGATCTTCAAAGTGGGGGCATATACACTCACGCGTAGAAACAAAAACCCAAGTAACAAATTTTCAACTCTGACAACCGGTAATATGTACCATCATAAATCTGAAAACTGTCCCCAATAAGACAACTTCATCGGAAAAGGAGGATGCACTATACACTGCTTCCAAATATTCCACTATTTTGTGCGTATAGAACCTTTGCAAAACCCTCGTAGGCATTGTAAATCTAATGTAAGCTGTAAGCTCTTCAAAGGGAAAATTGTCATCAGCCCTAGTGTAGCCCGAACCTATGTGCTAAGGAAACCCACGCCGTAAATAGTTCAATAAAACACGTTGCTGGGCTAAGTGGTGCATGATGAATTACCAGAATTCTGACGCAACAGGAGGCGAGGAAGGACAGAAGCTACATAGGCGTACGCCTGTTGCTTCTATCATCCCTCGTTTTTTTGCTGCTCCACAATTCTGGTAATTAAAGCCATGTGGGTTTCCCAGAAAAGAAAGCTTCACAGTGGAAGTCGGGTGGACGACAAATTTTCCCTTTCATGAACCTTTCTCCATCTTGCGCGCTTGCGCAGAACGGATATGCCAAGCTGCAAACTCATCATATCAATCCACTTTAGATGCTGATAAAAGATGCATAATTGTAAATACATACGCAACACACTCAGGACGAAGCGCGAGACTTCGACCTGTGTGTGTTGAGATATTTACAATTATGCATCTTACCCGATTCTCCCAGTCCTCTAGCTCTAACAGATGCAGTTGACAGAACCGCGTTCTGTTTTCGGGGCAAACTTATAGATTTGTGACCTTCGTGCTTCAATTATTTTACTTTGCCAATCTTCGGCAATTTTTGTGGAAACGGTACGAGGTCCTAAATCAACATTATGCTTCCTACTGTCCCTAGAATATAACTTTCTCTCTCCAATGCGCAACATATCTTGTGCACATCCTTCCAGCGGCTGTCTCACGAGAGCATGTATTTATGCGTTTTACCCGTAGGAGGGAAATAGGAGTTGGCCCCGAGCTAAAGCTTCTTCAAGAAGCATGTAAAGCACAAGGTTATGTCGGTAGGCAGAATAATTTTAAAATGAGCATCTGGTATGAACAGTGGCCGCACACATTGCATTCCATAGCAAAGGTCATCACGAGGACGATGAACGACTATGCAGGTGCTCGTGAACGCGTTTCTGACAGTGGCTCTTCGGTAAAGTGCATAGCGCCGCTATGTATGGTACAATGTGTTAAAATAAGAGAAGACGCAAGAAGACGCAACCGCTTTTGCAATGAACTGTGGGACATGACCTATTGTTTGCAATATATCCACAATGTTGCTTCAAAAAGTACAGGAGTGTTTCTGAAGGTGGGAATCAACGTCGCCCTCACGAATGAGTGTTTACGAAGTCTTCAAAATTTTGCTTGCCATGGACTGCAGAACGTGTGCCTCCTGCGCTATAGGGACGGGACGCAGGACATGTGCACGGGCTGTAAATTAAGTTTTCGTGCCGACCCTCTCGTGCAGGTCCTGCAGACGCGTCAGGAGCGTCTCGTACTGGAACGCGGCGATGCCACCGTCGAACGCGTCGTTCATGAAGGAACCCGTCAGAGGCAGCCGCTCCCTGAGCACCTTCTCGTAGTAGCCGTAAAGCTGCGAGAAGTGTTTCAGCACCTCGTCCCTCAGAGGGTTCGGGCAAAGGGAACTGCCCCTCAGGCAGTCCTCGACCGCGTTGCACACCGCGACCCTGATGGTCTCGTGCTGCAAGACGGCGTTGTAGCAGATGCCGCTGTTCAGCCACGTTCCCACGGCTGGTATGACACCGAAAGCCGACCCATCGGCGACGGGATTCTCGTTAGACAGCAACGACTTGATGGCAGCCACCACGTTTCCGATGCTGTGGTACCGCGTCCAAGTAGGTCCGGTCGTGTCCGTGCCCAGCAGTGCCAGGCACACCTTGCCGTTTTCGTAGAAGCTCGGACTGAAGCGCACTCGATCAGAGTCCGTGGTCATGAGGCGCACCAGCGGTGGCCTGGCGGGGTAGTCCGGGAGGCACTTGAGCAGGAAGTGGAAGAAGCCCCCTTCGTAGGGCGTGCCGACGGGCCCTATGACGAGGACGTGGATCTTGGTTACGTCGTCGTCCTCTGGCTCGACGAACACGCCGCGGGGCCGGTGGTCGTTCAGATCCGCGATGTGGCGCACGACCGTCGACAGGCACTTGCCGGTCGGCTGGGCGTTGCCGTACGGAATGGGGTCCCAGGCGTCTGGCGGTATCTGCGCGGGCGTCTGCTGTGGTATTTCTCTCGCCGTGTCCATAATTTGTCTCAAGATGCCGCTGATTGATCGGAACATGGCTTACACAGATCCGGGATGCGCCATCAAAGCTGATGATTACGATGATGCTTCTCTAACACATGGCGTGGGCCCACAATGGGGGACGTGCCAAGAATTGTGCGACTGTGGGATTAGTCAATCTTTTTATAATATTTCAGATAACGTCTAAATTCGATTAAGAAAAGTATTGTGTGATAAGCGGTGAGACCACTTGAGTAGATGGTTCAACTTAAAGAAAAGAATACGAATAATCATTATAAAATTTATAACGCGAGAAATTTACAGTAACCGTAATAAGAATAGTAAGGAAAGTATGAATCACAGTGTTATTCATCTCGTTGCTTGAATGGAATCACTCGCAGCGTTAAACACATCCCTCTGACTAAAGCCCGGTGCCGAAGCGCTGAAAGGAAGTAATATTCCAGCACTAAAATTCAAACCAAGTTCACCAAGAGGCCCTTCAGAAGTCTTTTTCTTTGTGTTATAAATGAGAGACAGTTTTATTAAAAAATAATGACCAGTTTACCTTCATTTTCTTCCTCATTGTTGTTGATACTGCGGCACTCTTCACCTCTGGAATGTGTTGGAGCCGCGCAGCCATCGTGCGCTGATCAAAGAGCGGACGGTCAGAGCACATTGCGACGCCGCCGATACATTTACGCACAAAAGGTAATCTGTCTTTGTTGAATGTGCAGGCAATAAGCGATGGCGTAATGTCTAAAACAAATAGAAAAGCTTTGCACCAAATAGGATATGGTGACATGGCCTACTCTCTGAAATTTTCGTTATCAAATTTAATGAACGCGTTCTTATTGGCGAAGGGAACACACGAGGGTTGAAGAAAACTCAGAATTGCATCTGGTGAAAAAAACCAGCAGAAGCAATGTTTCTTTCACCGAACCCACTCAAATTGGACAGTACATAATGAAATTGCCGAATACCTGCGCGGCAGGAGTTGACGATATTTAAGCGGTGACAGTCAAGGTTAAATTTTAGGCCCGCTGCTGCTTCTCCTGCATATAAACGACATAGTCATTATTCCGCGCACCATTTTAATAGTGCTGAAGGTTAGATTATACTAATATATTCTTCATTTGTCCTATATATTACACTTTAAAAGTTCTTGTAGCGGTGATCCCGTGGGTGACCGTGTTTGACCACGTGGTGACGCGTCCATTGCTTGCCTTAGCTGCCTCCGATGCCTCCGTGTTTACAATGAATGTGCATGACGCCGGTGGACATCTGTTTCAGCGGATACCGTAGACTGTGACTGGGTGAATGACACGAATCACTGAGGCAACGTGCGGCTCGCAGGCGAAAGCGCCGTCTCTTTCCTCTAGAGCCAACTGTTCTGCGAAAAGGGTATATGGCGAGAAACTCACACGTACGCATGACTGATTCAACGGTCATAGGTTCCTCGCTGAGGGTTTCCTCTAACTATAGGCTAGCCAAAGAAGGGTTTCCGACTTACCAGCTTGGCTACGGGTGGCCGCTGTGTCGGCCACGGCAGAAATGTGATATGCTAACCACTTGCAGGGCAGCGGCGGCACAGACTTCCGCACTCGCCGCTTTCTGGGGAGAGAGAGAGAGAACAAACATATTTATTAAGGGATTCTTTAAGCCTTCTCTTCAGGGTGGTCTCCCCTTTCCAGGAAACCACAGGCTTTAGCCGCATCCACGGCACTCGCTACCAGCTGGCGCTGGCTTGCGAGGGTGGGGCTGGCTAGGGCTCCCTCCGTATGTTCAGGTGGGTGGTATGGATGGGGTGCGCTGGGGGCGATTCTGTACAGCTCTCTACCATGTGACAAAGGGTACCCTGCGCTCCACAAAAGTGGCAAAGCGGAGATGACTTGTAGTGGGTGAAGCGGTAGTTTCCAGATTGGTGGGGGAAGCTGTTGGTTTGTAGTGCTCCGAGAGTGCGGCCTTGACCTTTGGTTAGCTTTTTATGCGGGGCTGGGAATATTTTACTTACGTTGCATCCCATAGTGTATGGTGATTTCCTAATAGTCGACTAGATGTTGAGGCCGCCAGCGCTGCTTCGTTCTACCAGGTTCTCGGTTAGTGAAACCTCGAGCCCTGAGATGCGCCATGTCGTTGCCTGGGATGCCATGATGCGTTGGCGGCCACACAATCTTTACTCTCTACCTCGCGACGTGCACCCAGTGCACCACGCAGAGCGAAGCGAGGCCCAGGCCCTGGCCATACACAAGCGATACGGGACTTTGCCCTCTACAGCCTACACGGACGCGGGTTCTTACCCCAGACGAGCAGCCACAACAGCCACCGTAGTCGTGAACAAAGAACATCGGAGCAGCATTTCGCTCACACGAAACAATCCCCTCCAAGCCGAGGAAGCGGCCATATCCCTCGCGCTCTCCCACACAGAGGTTCAAGTCACAGTGACCGACTCCCAACAGGCGTGCCGCAACTTTTCTAGCGGCAGAATTCATGCAACTACGCTCTAGATCATCAATCAAAAGCCGCCAACGAGATCAGTCATGATAATCTGAACGCCAGCTCATCACGGCATTCCTGGCAACGAGGTCGCCAACCATGTGGCTCGAGATTTGACCCACCGAGCCGTCGGCTAGGAATCTGAACCCGAACGCATGCACCCTCTAGTCTCGTACCAATACATCACACAACACTACAAGCTAACCCGCAGAACATACGCACCCCCACACAAGTCACTACCTAGAGAGCAGGAGCGATTCCTCCAAGCTCTACAGGTTAACACATTCCCCCACCCAACCAGAAATCACCTCATAGCCCCTACACAATTCTCTCCGCAATGCCGCTTCTGCGCAGATCCCGGGTCCCTCAGGCAAATAGTAAGGGGTTGCAGAGCGGCACCATTAAATCCTCCGAACCCTTACCCATACCAACGAGCTTTGGGAGAGAACCTTGGCCAGCTCCGACCTCGAGGATCAGCAACGGTTGATTGCGAGGGCCCAGGACGCGGCGCGAGCTCAAGGCATTCTGGAATGAGGACGCCTCTCCAAAGCTGCATTCACCCAATAAAAATTTTTATTCTTTCTCTCGCGTCTCTTGGGAGGGGTGCCTCTCGAGTATATGCCAGGAGGTTCGGTGAATTCTGGCGTAAGAGAGATTGCGGCACGCTTCTTAAACGTCTGTTATGATGGTGTCTGCGGTTGTCTGTGCGATCGCCAAGGCGATGGGCACTTCTCGGCGGCTGTGAAGTTGTTACTGGGGGATGGAAACGCTTGTGACGCCCGTTTCGACCAAATGGGTGAATCGTATCCTGGCCGCTTGTAGCATTTTTAATCATCGATTCATTTTAATCACAACGTACGTCGACTTCATTTTTACCGTCAACACTCATTTCACTCTTCATTAGAAGGTCAATGGCCAATATCACTTTTGGGCGTCCGTGCCATTAAATCAGCAACAAGGATAACCGAAGACGAAAATGCGAATGAGATTATCCTTATCACTCTTAAAAAGTTTACACCTATTAGGGTGTTTATTTGCCGCATCGTAATAATCATCTGTCTTGCCCGCATTTCCTTTCTTGAAAACGCTGTGTTCGTTACTTTCCTGTCGAGAATGCTCTGTCATGCTGATAACGCGCATGCCGTTCATGACTTGGAATTACTGGGCTCGCAGCGTTAAAGAAGGAAGTGTGGGCAAGACAGGTGACGATTATTGTTGTGTGGCAGATATACACCTCAAAGCGTGCAACTGTTTTTAGAGTGTATAAATTTATAGGGGCACAAATCCACTGGGGGGGTCGCCTACGGACCGGGTGATATTAAGGCTGAAGGTTACGGGCTTTGGTTGGTTTCATTGCTAAATTTAAACCATACATAAGTTTTTTTGCTAAACTAATTCGTTTTTAAAGCAAAAGCTGTTTTGCATACTTTCCCGAGTTTGGCGTGATTACCCGACTGCTACTCGCCGCGGTTGTTTAGTGGCTATGTTGTTAAAGCACGAGGTCGCAGGATCGAATCCCGGCCACGGCAGTCGCATTTCGATGGGGGCAAAATGAGAAGACACCCGTGTAGTTAGATTTAGGTGCACGTTAAAGAACCCCAGGTGGTCCAAATTTCCGGAGTCCTCCACTACAGCGTCCCTCATAATAAAATCGTGGTTTTGGCACGTAAAAACTCATAATTTAACTTTTTTTGTTACCTGGCTGCTGGATGCTGTTAGGTCGGTCGCTATCTCGATGGATATAATCGTTCATGTAAATACAGAAGTTCTATATAGAGAGGGGGATAAACATTTATTATAAGACCAGCGCTTTATGATGGCCGGGCCTAAGCTTCCCATGAGGGGACGTCAAGGGCTTGCCTAGCCGCCGCCTCACGGGCGTGCTGGGTCGCCCAGGTTTGGTCGTCGAGGGCGGAGCTCCGCAGAGCCTCACGTAACCTCAACGAGAGGGTTGTGGTGTTAATGTGTGTGTACTGTGCTGGGCACTCCCACAGCATATGCGGAAGCGTAGCCGGTTGAGTGCCACAGCACCGGTAGTTGGGGGTAGTGCAAACGTCGGGAAATAAAAGATGGAGGCGGGCGGGTGAAGGGTACGTGTTTGTTTGTAGCGGACGCAGAATGGTAGCCTGCGCCCGGCTGAACTTGGGGTGAAGTGGGGGGAAGTTTCGGCGACTGAGGTAAAAGGTCTTAACGAGATCGTTATAAGTAGTCAGATTGTCCCTGGTGTCCAACCCGTCTCCAGTGACTCCGGCGCGGTTGGCTAGGCCTCGCGTAATAAAGTGGGTGACCTCGTTGCGGTAGGGGAGGTGTGGGTGGACAGAGCCCGCATGGGCCGGGATCCATGTCAGGGAGATCATGCTGTCTTTAGAGTGTGGTGCTGTGGTGCTTGGCAGAGGATGCGAAGAGCTTGAGGAGAAATGCGGCCTTTGCTGAAGTTAGTGACGGCTGAGCGAGAGTCACACACGATGGTGTGACAGGTGGCATCTAGATTAGCCAGGGCGATGGCCGCTTCTTCAGCCGTCTCGGCAGTAATGGTAGTGACGCTGGAGGGGGGATTAGGACTCCATCGCGTGTGGCGGCGGCCACAAATCGTCTGCCATGGGAATATTGGGCTGGATCAACAAATGTGACGCCAGGTACGTGAGCAAGGGCTTTTATGATAGCTCCAGCTGAGCTTGGCGCCGGGCCCTGTTATATTCAGGGTGCATGTTTCTAGGGATAGGATCTGTGTAGATCCAGCTACGAATGTCAGTCGGGATCGATTGTTTGGGGCCCTGTTGCTGATGGTAAGTGAAGCCAAGCGTTGATAGAATAAAGCGTCCCGTTTCAGTAAGGGTGAGCCGTTCAAGCTGAGAGCGTTGCTGGGCTTCAATGAGTTCGGCAACGGTGTTGTGAACTCCCAGCTGGTTGGAAAGTTCAGTGCTGGTGTAATGCGGAAGGCCAAGTGCTTGCTTGTAGACCCCTCGAATGAGGGTTTCGAGCTTGTTTTGCTCAGCCCTGTACCAGTTGAGGTACGCAGCAACGTAGGTAATGCGACATATGACAAAGGACTGCACGAGGCGGAGAAGACTTTCTTATTTGATTCCCCCTCGTCGGTTAGAGATACGTTTAAGAAGGCGTAGGGTGTTTTGAGATTGGGCACAGATCTTGTTGAGAGCCAAGGCGTTGGAGCCGTTGGTAGAGATGGTGAGAATGAGGACCCGGATACTATAGACGTGTGGGATAGGACTGCCATCTTGAAGAAGTCGGATGATGGCGTCACAGGGTCGGTGATCAGATTGCTGTTTGGGAGGGCGTCCCCGCGCTGAATGGGTTTGTAGAGAAGCAGCTCCGATTTAGCTGGCGAACAGCGCAGTCCGGTTCCTCGGAGATAGGCTTCAACTGTGTCAATCGCCGTTTGGAGGTCTGACTCCACTTGACCATCACTGCCTCGCTAAGCCCAGATGGTGATGTCGTCGGCGTAGATGGTATGGTTGATATTGTCGACTCGTTGTAGTTGCTGGGCAAGGCCAATCATGACTAAGTTACAGAGCTTGGGAGAGATAACTGAACCTTGCCGGATGCCTTTGGTGCCAAGGGGAAGCTGGTCTGATTGTAAGTTCCCGGGCGAGAGTATGGCCGTGCGACTGCAGAGGAAGTCACGGATGTAATTTGTGGGGTCTCTCACACCCGTACTCTTGGGACAAAGGAACGACAACACAGTAGTGCAAACAATCACAAGGGCATTTACTGCACCTTTCATAGATCAGTGCCTGCTAGCCGAGTTGCTATCCACAAAGCATGCCGGTGGGCGCGCGACAAATCTAGAAGTCTGACTCACCGCGACCGGAAGCGAGCGAATATGTTCGCCCCATGCTGGATCCCAACGCCTGGTCCTTCGCGTGTATGGTCACGCGAATCGTGGCGCGTTCGAAGGCGGCCACGCGAGGCGGTCTCGCAGAAGCATGGGTCGGCGCGCGGGACGTCCTCGCTGTTAGCCGACCCGCCGGGAAAGAGGGTCGCTGCACGTGCGGCACGACCGTCCCGCTTGCTGTCTCGAACCCAACAGCCCGAGCGCCTTGTCTCCCGACGCCCGAGTAACCCCGCAGCGGCGCGACGCTCGCGCCATCTCTCGCACCACGCTTGTACCACTCCAACCGCCGCGGGCGAAGCCGCCCTGCAGGAGACGAGCCATGCGGGAAAACTAGATCTCAGGGGAGGCGTGAGAGTCACGCATCCCCACAAATTATAGGCTTGCTCTCCCAGGTGGAGGTGGGAGACCTGGTCAAGGATAGCTGCATGGGAAATGCTGTCAAAGGCTTGAGTGAGATCGAGTCCGAGGATGGTTTTCGTGTTACGGGAACGGTTGTTTAGTACTTGATGTTTGAGATGCAACATAGCGTCTTGTGTAGAAAGGTAAGAGCGAAATCCAATGATGTTGTGGGGGATAGTTGTCTTCGAGGTGAGTGCTGATGCGTGCAAAGGAAGGCGTGTTCCATCACCTTGCCTACGTATGAAGTGAGGGAGATGGGCCTTAGGTTATTGAGGCTAGATGGTTTGCCAGTCTTTGGGATTAGGATAACGTTGGCAGTCTTCCAGGCAGCTGTGAGGGCGCCATTACGCCAGCATTCGTAGTTGTAGTCAGTCAGATGGGATATGGCCTCGCCATCGAGATTGCGAAGGGTTTTGTTAGTGACCCCGTCTGGGCCTGGAGCAGACCGACCGTTAAGCTTGCGAAGAGCCGCATGTATTTCAGATACGCTGAAATCGGCGTCTAATGTAGGTTTGGGATTACCCATGTAAAAACTGTGTGGACTGACTTGTCCCCTGGATATATATCTGTTACAGAGGTAGTCAAGCACCTGTTGTGGATCTTGCTTTAGGATCTCCGTATAAAGGAGTTTCTGCAGCCGATCCTGTTGGGTGGTGCGGGTGGTGGTATCGTCAATCAGATGTTTCAGGAGTTTCCACGTCGATGGGCGATGAAGTTGTCCATCCACCGTGTTACACAGCTCAGTCCATTGTTGCGGGGTGAAGGTTTGACAATTGCCCTCAATGGCTGTATTGAGTTTAGACATCTTACTTCTGAGGCGACGGTTTAGGCGCTGCCCTTTCCATTGAGCTAGGATGGAGACCTTAGCCTCCAGAAGATGGGCGAGGCGGCTATCCATGCGTTCAACTGGGGCATCTGTAGTTACCACCCGAGTGGCCGTTTGAACGTCAGTGCGTAGCGCTTGCATCCAGGTGTTAATGTCGGCAATGCCTTCTGCTGAGGTAGCACCAATGCGTATCTTACGAAAGGCATCCCAGTCGGTAATGGTGAATTCTTTAGTGGGGGCAGGGGCGGCAGCGAGTTGGGGTAAAGCGATAGTAAGGATATAATGGTCGCTGCCCAGGTCTTGCTGGATATTGGTCCGGTGTGTATTGTTGATACGTTTGATGAAGGTGAGGTCGGGGGTAGAGTCCCGCGTAGTGGAGGTACCGAGGCGGGTGGGAAGGAAGGGTTCCGTGATAAGGGTGAGGCCTAAGTCGTGGTAATCTTGCCAGAGGTTACGAGCTGCAACTTCCGTGCGAACGTAGCCCCAGCCTGTATGCGCGAGGTTGAAATCGCCGCCGATGAGGAGCGGGGGGGGGGGGGGCGTTCCAGCTACATGAAGAGCCTTTCTAAAGAGGGTGAGGGTGCGACATTTTGCTTTGTCCTTGGGGCTATTGTAAATGTTCAGAAGGAATATGAATTCTTTCCGTTTACGATTGGGAATTAATTCGAGGAATAGATATTCGATGTGAGGACTATGCAGATCATGTTTAATAACAGGGATACGACGCCGTACTCGGGTGGAGACCCGGAGAAGAGGGTGGGTGGCATGGAAGGTTTGATAACCGGGGAGCGTGGTGAGGGCGTTATTGGTTTCTTGAAGTAGGATAGCATCCGGGCGGCGGGTATGTTGGCGTCGGTATTGAGTACCGATTGTTTCTGGTGAAAACATCGGCAGTTCCATTGCCAAATGAGGGTGTCTTGATTAGTGTGAGCCATGATGGGAGGTGGTGGATGTCGCCATCGGCGTCCCGGGAGGGTCGCAGACGGGGGCGGCATGGCTAGGAGGCGTGAGAATATGAATTTCCAGGTTGGTCACTCGTTGGACAATACCAATGAAGGCGTGCTGGATGGAGTCCAGTGCATGTTGGAAAGTGCTAATAATTGTTTGAAGTGAGATGAGCATGTCTTTAACTTCAGAGCAGACATTGCCCGTGGCTTCATCTTGCAGGGCTCTCTTCTTAAGCGCGGGAGTCGTGGGGGCCTCCTGACTAGGAGCAGGGGCGCTCTGAGTGGTAGGTGCAGGGGCTGGTGTTTGGGATTGTTTGAGGTCTCTAACCTCCTGCGTGAGTTTAGTTGGGAGATCGCGTAGGATGGCGTTCTCGCGCTCAAGATGAGCTATTTCTGGGTTATCTGGTGAAAGAGGAGGGGAGGTGGCTTGTGTGTTGGTGATGTTACGCCCCTCTCGCGAGGTGCCCTTGCGGGCCTCTGCGAAGCTCACATTGTTGTTGTTGGTAGATGTAATGTGTGATGCCGATGCGGACCGGGATCTTGTGTTGTTGCCTGGATCTAGATGGAGTTGTGGAGCGGGAACGCGGATCCCCCTTGACGGTGTGTGGGAGCGTGTCCTGGTTCTGGTGTTGAGGGCGGAGGGGCCGGCTTGTTGTTAGGTGGCTTGACTGGTTGCTCGTCGTTCCCCGATACGATACGATAGAGAGAGAGAGAGAGAGAGAGATAATTTATTAGAAAGGCAGCGAGGTCGGCCTGAGCTAGCATGCTGTGGCATGCTAATCTGCACAGGGGGGAAAGGAAAGGGGATAAAATCAAGGCTATTCCGCCCTGCGAAGGTGGATTACCAGCGGAGCTGTAAATGTAGTGGTAAGAAAACTTGTGCTAAACACTTCATTGCACCACACATTGTCACTTAGTAACGATGGTCACAGTAGCTTTGTGATCGCTATGATATACACTGATCAGCGTACTCGCAACTGCAGACATTTTCTTTGTTAATGTCAAATCGATGAATGTACACCACTGGGTGGTCGGTTGGGCCGGGTGGGTGTGGCATCGCAAGTGATATGTCTCCCGTACGAAACGCGTAAACCACTCCCTCTTCGGTCGCGACACATCCACATAGAAACCACCGACGAAGACCAGAGTGGTAGTGTCATCGCAGCAAACCCACGCAAAGTGAGTAGCCATGAACCTTTCGACATCGCAGTGGGACGCACTAGGCGATATATACACGGTAGATACCCCGATTCCGCCCTCCGTCGGTACGGTACACACGTCACCACGCGCCTTAATATCTTCATCCTGCACCCGTCGTGGCCGCTTAGAGGCTATGGTGTTGGGCTCCTAAGCTCGAGGCCGCAGGATCGAATGCCGGCCACGGCGGCCGCAATTTGATAGGGGCGAAATGCAAAAACGCCCGTGTACTGAGATTAAGTTCGCGTTAAAGAAACCCAGGTGGTGCGAATTTCCGAAGTCCCGGCGTGCTTCGTAATCAGATCATGGTTTTGGCACGCAAAACCCCACAATTTAATTTTACGCTTAATCCTGCGAGCCCAGGACAAACACGGTCGCACGCGTGTCCTGTCCTTTGCGTATCCGCGCGCGAGTCCACATGCCTGCCACACACGATTCCGGTGCAACCGTCAACTTGGTACAACGCATCCAAGTTTCCGAGTGGCACGATACGGCTATCTCACTGAGAACGGCATCTTGCGTGCGAGATCGACACCGTGACGGCCAAGGGAACGACTGTTCAACGCCACGAGTGCGAGCGAATGTGGCTTCCGAAGCATAGAGAGAGAGACAGACGCCTTGGTCACTGTCGGCAAGTGACTTTTTTCGCACAATACGTGACTTGCTTGTCACTCATGACAGGGCTATGAGCCGTTGCATTGTTTTGCTTGCTTATGAGGGTATGAGCGCTTACTCGGGTACGAGCCATTGATGATGATAGTTTTTGTGTGCGGACACGAAAATTCTATGGTACCCTGGCCATACACAGCTCCGACTTAAAAAGAGTGATGAAAGATGATGGTGAGGACAGAAAGAAGGAAAAAAAGAAGGAAAGAAAGAGCCACTGTTTTGAGTGACAAAGGAATAACTTCCTACATAAAACATGAACATAAAATGTCGGCTCACAGGCATCGCTAAAGCACACCGACTCGTTAATGGAATGGTGATTATTTATCCTTATTTTCTATGATTTAGGAGTTCGTTATGTGCCACCGCCCATTCTTGGCCAATCTTGCAGAATGGGCATGTTCCACTGTGGTACAAGAAGGGCAGGATCTCTAAATGTTTCTTCATCCGTGTTGTACTTTTCTGCACATACACCTGTATGCGCCATTCTGCCCTCGGCAAGCTTCGTATATCGCATTCGTCCTTATGACTGCGCTGTACATACGCCTCACACTGTCCCTCCAGCTAATTTGCAGTCTACAATACGGCTTAGCGCCTGACCGGTACAGCGCACATATGAACCTGAACATCGTATGACAACAAAGTTGTGACCTTTATGGTTGATAAACATAAAGATTCCTTGAAGTTACGCGTTACAAAGAATGAAAGTAACAAATAAATCGGCAGCAGGTTACACTCCAGTGACACGTGAAGGCGAAAGTCTGCTGCACACGTGGTAATGCATCAAGTAATCCGATCGGAAGACTTAGACATCCTGCAAGACACAACAAGCTGCAATGTGAAGTCAACGTATTGCGCTGTAGGTTGATTTCCTCAACGACACATGCGAGCGTCTAAATCACTATCAAAAGGTTCTTTCGTTATGTCTTTCCGTCCCTTTTCTTTCTTTCATTATTTCTTTCGTTCTTTCCTACTTTGTCTTTGTACTTTCATTCGTTCTTTCTTTTGTTCTTTCTTGCGTTTCTTCTTTTATATTCAGCCATTATATCCTTGCTCGCTTACAAGGATATAGGCTATTCCTGATGTTCACATTTTTTTCTTTCTTTCCTTCATCCTTTTTTTTTCTGTCTTCATTCATATTAGCCATTGTATCTTTGCTTGCTTACGGGGGTATGAGCCATTCCAGATTATGTTATCTTTCTTTAGGATATAAGCTATTGCCGCTGATGATATTTTCGTACCACCCGTAAACTTCTTTTGCATCACTGGAGCACACGCCGCTTTACTTATGATTCGTTCCAGCGAGCCACTTAAGGCTTTCGCCTTAAAACTGTACACATCGTCGTTAGTTGGGAAGCATCTAATTACCGCTTTGCGAAAGCTTCGCTTCAGCATCGCGTTTAAGCGATATGTACGTTGAATCCAGATATCTTTTAAGATCTATTTAGTTTCAGTAATTTTACTTTCTGCGTTATATTTTTAAACTATAGCCTACTCAACTCGCTTTTCAAGTTTCACGTTTAAGTTTACTGTCTCATTACAGGTACACATATACAGAAAATGCCTTCATTTCAATATGCTTACGTGATCCATGGCCAATCTGCCAGAGTGGGTACGTGCCAGTGCCACATCAGGGTCTACCGTGCGCGTGCAAGGGCTCCAAATCGAGCCGTGCAGGTCGTCGCCCTCGGCAGAAGCGGCAGGGGAATGCAGCGGCCACCGCTCGCAGCCGCCGCCAGGGCTACTACGGCTCAGCTTACTGCGCGACACTGGACCAGCTGCTATGGACCCAACTTATCAGCAGCCTTGGACCCAGTGTCGCGCCGGGACGAGCAGCCGTCGCCGCAGTGCCTGCAGAGGGTTCAGCGCGATCTCGCGGAATTGGCCCACCATCCACCACCGGGTGTGTTCATCGAGCCCGAGGAGGGGGACATCACCACCATCCACGCCATCATAATCGGGCCCGAGGGTACGCCTTACGAAGGGGGCTTCTTCCACTTCTTGCTCAAGTGTCCTAGGGACTATCCCGTCGTACCTCCGCTGGCACGAATTATAACAACGGACTCCGCACGAGAAGGCTTCAACCCGAATCTCTGCTCGAATGGTAAGGTGTGCCTAAGTATCTTGGGCACTTCTCCGGGACCACAATGGAGTTCTTCGCATTCTCTCAAAAGCGTGCTGGTTTCGATCCAGTCACTGCTTAACGAGAATCCCTTGGCTAGCGAACCTGGAATTGGGCACTTGGTCGGGCATTGGCTTGGAAAGCTGAGTGGCTACAACGAGAACCTGCGCTATCAGACCCTAAGGGTCGCGGTGTGCGACGCGGTCGAAGCCTGCCTCCTGGGCACAGCTCTGTATCCGCCGGCCCTGAGGGAGACAGTGCTGGCGCGCTTCGCCGAGAACTATGCAAAGTACGAAAAAGCAGTCAGCGACCCCCACGGTTCGTCGTTCCTGTGGACTGTGCTCGGTACTTTGACTGGCGAGTCCCAACAGTACGAGGCACTGCTCCCGCGAATGCAAGACTTCTACGGTCACTACAAACACGGTTTTCCGC
Organism: Dermacentor variabilis; assembly: GCF_050947875.1. Classification (NCBI taxonomy): domain Eukaryota; kingdom Metazoa; phylum Arthropoda; class Arachnida; order Ixodida; family Ixodidae; genus Dermacentor; species Dermacentor variabilis. The sequence goes on from NC_134570.1 coordinate 105,699,271, forward strand.
TCACAGCTGCGGTGAAGGCTTCGATGACTGAACGATCTGCGCAACGCTTTGCTCGCTACTTTGGACGCCTCCTACCAGCATTTTTGGACCCGTTGTCGCGCCGTCACGAGCAGCCGTCGCCGCAGTGCCTGCAGAGGGTTCAACGCGACCTCGCAGAACTTGCCCGCCATACACCGCCGGGTGTGTTCGTCGACCCTGAGGAAAAGGACATCACCACCATCCACGCCATCATAGTCGGGCCCGAGGGTACGCCTTACGAAGGTGGCTTCTTCCACTTCTTGCTCAAGTGTCCTAGGGACTATCCCGTCGTACCTCCGCTGGCACGAATTATAACAACGGACTCCGGACGAGTAGGCTTCAACCCGAATCTCTGCTCGAATGGTAAGGTGTGCCTAAGCATCTTGGGCACTTTACCGGGACCACAATGGAGTTCTGCGCATTCTCTCAAAAGCGTGCTGGTTTCGATCCAGTCGCTGCTTAACGAGAATCCCTTGGCTAGCGAACCTGGAATTGGGCACTTGGTCGGACATTGGCTCGGAAGGCTGAGTGACTACAACGACAACCTGCGCTACCAGACCCTCAGGGTCGCAGTGTGCGACGCGGTCGAAGCCTGCCTCCTGGGCACAGCTCCGTATCCGCCGGCCCTGAGGGAGACAGTGCTGGCGCGCTTCGCCGAGAACTATGCGAAGTACGAAAAAGCAGTCAGCGACCCCCACGGTTCGTCGTTCCTGTGGACTGTGCTCAGTACTTTCATTGGGAAGTCTCAACAGTACAAGGCACTGCTCCTGCGAATGCAAGACTTTTACGGTCACTACAAACACGGTTTTCCGCTCGCAGCTGCGGTCAAGGCTTCGATGGCTGAACGATCTGCGCATCCCTGTGCTCCCTGCTTTGGACCCCCCTTACCAGCAATTGTGGACCCGGTGTCTCGCCGTCACGAGCAGCCGTCGCCGCAGTGCCTGCAGAGGGTTCAACGCGACCTCGCAGAACTTGCCCGCCATCTACCACCGGGTATGTTCGTCGAGCCCGAGGAAAAGGACATCACCACCATCCACGCCATCATAATCGGGCCCGAGGGTACGCCGTACGAAGGGGGCTTCTTCCACTTTGTGCTCAAGTGCCCTCGTGGCTATCCCGTCGAACCTCCGCTGGCGCGCATTATGACAACAAACTCCGGCCTAGTAGGCTTCAACTCCAATTTCTGCAAGAATGGTAAGGTGTGCTTCAACATCTTGGGCACCACTCCGGGACCACAGTGGAGTTCGGCGAATTCTCTCGAAAGCGTGCTGGTTTCGACCCAGTCGCTGCTTAACGAGAACCCCTTGGCTAGCGAACCTTCAATTGGGCACTTGATCGGACATTGGCTCGGAAGCCTGAGCGGCTACAACGAGAACCTGCGCTACCAGACCCTCAGGGTCGCGGTGTGCGACGCGGCCGAAGCATGCCTCCTGGGCACAGCTCCGTATCCGCCGGCCCTGAGGAAGACAGTGCTGGCGCGCTTCGCCGAGAACTATGCAAAGTACGAAAAAGCAGTCAGCGACCCCCACGGTTCGTCGTTCCTGTGCACTGTGCTCGGTACTTTGACTGGCGAGTCCCAACAGTACAAGGCACTGCTCCCGCGAATGCAAGACTTGTACGGTCGGGTGCCGAAGAAGAACGCTAGTTCCACCCAGAAAGAAACATGAGAGCACGAGGACAGCGTGGCGAACCCGATTGTATATTGTGCATAGTTGCGATGCCTTCGTCCCATCGAAATAAAAAAAAAATTTAAGCAGAAACTATCCTTCGATAATCATGATTAAAATCATATATATGAAGTATATATCATGCGAAGCATTTCTGAAAGGTATAGAGGACGCAAACGTATCGGCAGACTGTATTTCTGAAGTTATATTCTTGAGCGCTTTGTTTGACGCTTGTTCAGCCGCATGTATGCCAGCCCTTATAGATAGTCGCGGTGTATGCGAGCTGAAATAAGAGACGTGCTCGTCAGCGGCTAGAACGACCCCGATGGCGAACACGTGGTCGGCGACACTGCCACGTCGCGTAGTGGTGTTTCGGTTCGTGGTATTTAGCGTGAAGCAAAACACTTCCTCGATGTAACGTGGTAACCACTGGTTGACCGGGTTTGAATGTAAATATACACACAACCTACTCAAGGCGAATAACGAAAATTCACTCCTTGTGGGTTGCTACGTTTACAACTTTGCATCCAAACCCTACACACGCAGTTCTGTAGCTCTAACAAATGCAATCTTCAGAACTGTATTATTCGTTCTTGGCGCAGAGTTAGACATCGTAAACATCGCGCTTCCATGTTTATGAAGCTTACCATTTTTGGCGATTCTTGTGGAAAAGTGGGAGGTGCCAAATCAAGTTCCTGCTTGCAACAGTTGCTCTAATTAACTTTCTCTCTGAAATATAACGTACTTTATTTAAATTGGTCCGTCGGTTGTCTCAGTGCGAAAGTCTGCGTTTGACACGTATTGCAAGTATTTACGCGTATTTACACTGTGTTTGACACGTATTGAAGAGGCAAACTGTTGTTGGGCCTGATCTAAAGCTTCTGCAGGATGCATGCAAAGCTTAAGGATGTCGACTGACAAAATAATGCTAAAATGAGCGTGTGGTTCATAACAGTGGCCGCACACAGTGTAGTCCACAGAAAATGTTATGAACACGACGGCGCACAACTACGCAGGAGCTCATTTACCTTAAACGCGTTTTTTGACATTCGCTGTCTGGTAACACTGCTTGTTTTCAATATCTCCACGATTTGCTTCAGAACGAAATGTAGCATTTCTTAAGGTGGGAACGTCGCGGTGGCGCAATAATTTTATTGCGATAGTAACTATATGGACAGTCATAGCGCATTTCTGCCGTCGCCGTTCCCCGCTGTCGCCGTCGCCGTGAGGTTCTGTATGAGTGAAAGCGTGTGAGGGTGAGTCGGCGAACGCGGTTCAATCTCGCGTGCGCGAGGGAGGAACGGGGCCTGGATAGGCCCGGATGCGTGCTCTCTCCTGTGGTGCGGGAGTCCATGGGGGATCAGGAGAGGGAGGAGGGGCGTTCTTCTCCGGCGGCTGCCAGGGTGTCTCGGTGTCCTCCTCGCGCACCGCTCTGTACAAGTGGAGGCATTGCGGCGTTGTAGCAGTGGAGAATCGCGGACGTTGTAGTAGACGCCTTTGGCGGACGCCGTAGGGACGCGGTGCTGGCGCTCGTGTGTCTTGAAAGCAATCTGCGACGTGGCCAAAGTGCATGCCCGCGCGGGCCTAATCTTCAAGACGATCTGCGATGTTTGCAGAGTGCGCGTCGTGCCGGTAGCTTCGTATGCCCGATGCTTTCGACGTTTCTTTCGCGTTGAAGCAACAGATGCATGGAGGTCAATTGGCTCGCGGCTGCTGCAGCGCTTCCCAACTCCCACCGTTTCCACAGACAGTTTCCGCTGTCATTGAGCGAGATGTGCTCATGTTTACCTGTGCGCTCGTGAAACCGTGCTGGTTAATTTAGTTTAAACACGTTGACGGGCTAGTTGTTTGAATCCATGATAGAATGGGTAAGCGCGACTGAAAAAAGACGTAGAAAGAAGCAGACACGCCAGGACAGTGCTGCCTCTGTGTGTCTGTTTCTTTCTACGTCCACATTGAGTCACGCTTACACCTTCTATCATTGATAATTTAGTTAGTAAGCGAATGTTTACAAGTTTATACGGCCGATAAAACTACTATACTTACTTCGTACAACTATCTACTAATTGGCTGTAACTGCGAATGTTTTACGTAGTCAAATTTTGCTTGTTAAATACTGCGGAAAAGCTGATGTGCCATTCTGGTAGTGATAACTTAAAATATTTTTTGCAAATAGACACTCGTGCGAGGGTCGCCATTTCATATTGAAGCGACATTTTAAGGGCCCTGTTATGCAAGAAATTTGGCGTCATCGGCGTTGTTCGTGGGCGAAAACTCGCGATGGATGTAAGGAATTAATACAATTCCTAAACAGGTCAAAGAACGTTCGCATTGACGCCAGATGTCTAAGGGGGGTTCCTGTAACAAAAGGAAAGTAATTGAGCTGAAAAAAAAATTGGAGTTTAGGTGGAAATTGTACCCAGGACCCAGGGGCGTAGACAAGGGTGGGGGGAGGCTTATGGTGCGTCAGCCCCCCCCCCCCCTTGAAATTTTTGCGTGCTGTCATGCACCGCCAACGAAAACAACCCCGGAGCCGGAAATCATCCTGGGTGTTGTCTGGAAGCTATTTTTCATGCTCGAAAAGACGCTTCGGCGCGAACATTGCGAACTCAGGCTGAGTTTCGTGGCAATGGCCATGCACCTGGAGTCACATAACGCAAGGAGCCCCATCCGAGCTTCAGGCATCGTCGCGGCATCTCGCAGGGGCCACGGGATCTACGGAGCGCATGGATTTCAATTTCGAAATTTTATGGGCATAAAGTTGTCATAAACTTATTGGCATTTCCAAAGTCGTGCTTTAGATTTTCAATTCCGGAACTTTGTGGGGTTAACGTTCTCATAAACATTTGATGCTAAAGGTCCATTGACTTTTCTAAAGTCATGCATCGGACCATACAGTGAGACACGCCAAATCGACACACTATCAGACAAGTTGGCAAAGCGTGCACGTAGCGAGGTCCGATGAGACGAAGTGTTGTGGTGGTTCATTTGTGCCGTCGTGTCACAGAAATGAATATCATCTTTTTCACCTGCGCCAAAGATAGATAGAATAAAATTTATTTTCAACGGATAAGGTGATCTACGTCCGTCCCCCCCCTACATGCAGGTCAGGGGGCGGGTTCCGCCGCCTCAGATGCAGGCTGGAAGGTCTTGGGTCCCAGCAGCCTCTTCAGCCAGTTGGGCGAGCCGGAGCTGGCGCTCAGAGTCCGAGCTGCGCAGCAGGGTCTCCCATCTATCACCTATATTTTGCATCCCCCCCCCGGGAGAATACGGACATTCCCATATTATGTGGTCGACGGTCCCTCTCGCCCCATAAAGGTTACACCTATCGCTCCTGGCCTCGGAAAACATGTGGTTCGCCACAGCCGGGTGCGGATACATATAATGTTGCAGTCGTCTCCACGCGACTGCTTTTCTGTTGTTTAATTACGGGTCTGGAGGGGATACCAATCTACGATCCGATCGATAATGTTGCGTCATCTCCCCATATTTTAGCATGCTGCGCTCTCCACTCCCTCGGTCATCGAGGGCTCCCGTAGCGGCTCGGCGGTAGAGGTCTCGAGCCAGCTCGTGGGCCGCCTCGTTGCCGGGGACGGCTTCGTGTGCGGGAGTCCAATTTATTTTAATTTTTCTATTTAACGTTCTATGGCCTAGGATTCTGACCGCTTAGGGCGAAATCCTTCCCTTGCTAAAATTTTGTATGGCAGTTTTGCTGTCACTGATCACAAATTTCGCGTTCGTTCCAGTGCAAGCTTACGCGATCGCAATTTCCTCGGCAACTTCTATGCTGCGCCCGCGCAGAGTGGCAGATGTCACGGGATTACCCCGGCCGCTGACGGCCGTTGCCACCGTAAAACCGCCGCCACCTCTCGCCGAGTCTACATGTTCCGAAATTTCGCCGAATCTATTTTGTAATGCTCGGCTCGTTTTTGCCTCCTGTCTTTGTTATGTTCAGGGTGCGTGTTTTTTGGCAGGGGTGGGGGGGATAATCAGATTTTTTCTGACTTCCCTATCTACCTCCACCTTTTGGGTGGGGCCTCTATTCGGATTTATTCCAACTTTGGTCAGTATGGTTCTTCCTGTCCTCGTGGCACTAAGTCTCAATTTGAGATGTTCGCACCGCTTCCGCCAGTTCTGCCCATGTGTTGTGCGTCCTTAGAGCCATCAGTCTCTCTGTGGATGCCCATATGGGCAGTCCCAGTGCTCTTTTTAGGCATTTTTTCATTAGAGAATCAATCTTTGCTCTTTCCACCGCTTTCAAATCGAGATATGGCTTTGCGTAGCTCACTCGGCTGAAGATGTACGCCTATATTAGTTTGATCAAATTTTTCTCCTTTAACCCTCGGCCTTTGCTGGCCACCCGCCTAATTAGGCTCAGGGTCTGCATCTCGTGATTCTGCAGCCTCTTGATGGTTTCGACATTATGGCCGTGTGACTGGAGAATCAGGCCCAAGATTCTTATTTGCTCGACTGTTGGCACCTCCTTCCTTACCCGCCACTTAATTATGATCTCCGATGGTGCCTTGCAGCTTAAGTGCTTCGGATTGTATATAAACAATTATGATTTCTGCGGCGAGCTCGCTAGGCCTCTCTCGGCCGCGTAATCGACTATGATGTCTGTGGCGGCCTGGAGCAGGCTTTCGATGGCCGAATCACTTCCCCTGTTGACCCAGAGGGTGATATCCTTCGCACATATACTAAATTTTGCCATTTGCTCGGGGAGTTCCCTCATAGCCACGTTGTAGAATAGGGGAGACAGCACTGATCCCTGGGGCGTACCCTTACTCCCTAGCTCAGTTATGGGGCATTCCAGCGTTTAGAACTTCATGCAGGCAGTTCTTCCCGTCAGGAAGTCCCTGATGCACCAATATGTCCTGGTACCTACCTTAATCTCGTTCAGCCCTTCCAGGACCGCCGCATGCTTGACGTGTTGTCGAAAGCCTTCGTGAGGTCCAGCCCCAGAATTGCTTTTGCATTTTTAGACCCTATTATATCATGTTTGATTTGGAGCATGACATCCCGCGTACGCAAGTGATGTCGCAACCCGACCATCTCATGCGGCCACAGATCGCCCTGCTCAATGAAGCCCATCAGTCTGGTCTAGACGACGTGCTCCACCAATTTCCCCATGCATGAAGTTAAGGAAATTATTGGCCGTAAGTTTTCCAATTGCGGAGGCTTACCGGGTTTCGGTATTAAAATAATGCTTGCCGTCTTCCACTGTTGTGGGAACTCGCCTTTATCCCAACATTCGTGCATGTACTCCGTTAGATACATAATGGAGTCATCGTCTAAGTTCCTGAGCATTTTGTTCGTTACCCCGTCAGGGCCCGGAGCCGACTTCGTTTTAACTCTTACAATCTCTGCCCTCACTTCCGCTTCTATGATTGGGGCGTCCAGAGCATCCACGACAGGACATTAGAGCCAGCAACGGTAACTACACTTCTTATTTATTTTTTCTACTTTGACTTTTATTCGCGAGGACACATTCAGCTTCTTCAATTTTCTTGATCTTGCTACCCACGGGCTGCCAGACACAGCCAGAGCGCAGGCGTTTTTATCGTGTTGCCCCGACCACCGCGCGGCGCACTTCGGCACGCGTTCGTTTTTCTCTGGCCAAGTTGATTTTGGCCTGGCAGAGTTTTGGACGTTTTCTAGCTAACAAATAAGAAAAAGAAACAATGGTCGCTCACCGCCATGACTTTGGGGACAAGACGGATTGCAACGCGTTCGCTTGAGGGCATCACCTTCACTTCGATGTTATTGCAACGTCTCCGGAAAGTCTTTTGTCTCGGCGGTGTAGGATACGCAGCAGTATGCGTATGGGTCTCTGTGGAGCAAGCGTCTCACGTTTTTTTTTTTTCGATATTCCTTCGGCAGCCGTATTAGGTGCCCAAAGTAGGCATTCGATTGTGGCCAACATGCTTTGCGTTTCTTTTTTTTTCATTTCGGTGCCCCCGCCTCACAAAAGAAGAAATGACATTGTTGGGGGGGGGGAATGAACATTTATTGTAGAATCAGCACTTTATGATGGCCGGGCCTAAGCCTCACATTGTCGGGGCGCAGCAAATTGTGGCATGGTGAAAGTTCAATTTTTTTTACTTATTCTTTTGCGGAAAGTAACGACACGGGACTCTTCATGTGCTGGATACTCTTACATTATTGTTGCGATAGCAATTATACGGACAGTCCAGGCGCGTTCCTGCCGTCGCTGTCTTGTTGCGTATAAACTCCAAGGGCAATAACATCGTGTATGCGCGAGTGAAAGCGTAGGGGGGTAAGGAGATGGGTGAGCCGACGATGATGGGTCAGCCTTGTGTCCGCAAAGGAGAAAATTTGGAAGACGTTTAAGTTGCGCCTTTAAGAGTGGAATGGGGATAGCATTCGAAGATCTCCGGCTGCTTCGCATGCTTTCCGGAAACTGGAGCGTATGTGACCGTAATGTTTACCGGAAAACGCTGGCCGCGAACGCTATGCACGAAGGCAGGCTTTGTGGTAGAAACGCGGCCTCTTGCGTAGGCCGCGATGCGGTGGAGGAGAGCGCCAGCTGGAGGTATTGCAAGGAACCAGGTGCGCCGCTCCATGGCCCTCGAGACACCCACGTTCCGGCGTGCGCAAATGGCGGACGCCGCGCCCGGTCTGTGATTTTTACAAACGCTGGAAAAGGGGTTTCCTTGAGTTTTCAAGCAACCGAATTACTTATTTTACAAGTACTGCCAGCCTTGTTAGCAGGCCTTAGGCAGGAGTAGGCGAGTACACGAGAAAACAATTATGTTTTCTCGTGTAGTCAAATTACACTCTGAGAGCTATCACGTTTGTAGGTTGTGTGTATATCGTAGTTTACGATTTTTCCAGGTATTTGAGTTTGAGAAATTCAATTATTTCAGTAAATTTCTTGCATCACGTGGATGGCCTTGGTATGAGTGGTTCGAAAATCTTTTTTGTGGAAATGACGCCGGACGCCGACGCCAAATTTTCTGCGACACGAGCTCCCTAAAGGGCCCCTCACCACTCTTACAAAAATGACTTTAGACTGTCTATAGAAAGTCTATAGACTTTTCATAGACGACCTTTCCTTTCTATAGATTTGGACTTTTGTTGATACTTTTGTCTATAGACTGTCTATAGACAAAAGTCGATAAAGTTTCTATTTCTTTTTGTCTATTCGCAGTATATAGACGATCTATAGAAAAAAGTCGATAAGGTGTTTGTTTCCTTTTTGTCTGCTTCCCCTCTATAGAATACCTATAGACGAAAGTCGATACAGTTTCTATCCATTTTGTCCATACTTTGTCTATAGACTTTCTATAGATGAAAGTCGATAAGGTTTCTATTTCTTTTTGTCTACTCGCAGTCTATAGACGGTCTATAGAAAAAAGTCGATAAGGTGTTTGTTTCTTTTTTGCCGACTTCCCCTCTACGGACTACCTACAGACGAAAGTGCATACCGTCTCTATTTTTGTCCATACTTTGTCTATAGACTTTCTATAGACGAAAGTCGATAAGGTTTCTATTTCTTTTTGTCTACTCGCTGTCTATAGACGGTCTATAGAAAAAAGTCGATAAGGTGTTTGTTTCTTTTTGTCTATTTCCCCTCTATGGGCTACTTTTAGACGAAAGTCGATACAGTGTCTATTTATTTCTGTCCATATAATTTGTATATAGACTTTCTATAGACGAAAGTCGATAAGGTTTCTATTTCTTTTTGTCTACTCGCAGTCTATAGACGGTCTATAGAAAAATTTGATAAGGTGTTTGTTTCTTCTTTGTCTACTTCCCCTCTATATGGACTACCTGTAAACGAAAGCCGATACAGTTTCTATTGATTTTTGTCCATACTTTGTCTATAGACACTCTATATTATGGACAATAGTCGACAAGGTTTCTATTTCTTTTTCTCTACTCCCGGTGTATTGAATGTCTATAGAAGAAAGTCGATAATATGTAATTCCGAGTTCCCATACCCCCCGCCCTCTGCGAACGCGATGATATATGGCACTGGTTCATGCACGACGGCACCGCAACCCCGGCGCGGCGGGCAAACCGTGCAGACTGCTAGCCTGCGTTCGGTGCAGCTGCACCGAACGAGGATCGCGGCGGAGCAGGCACCGTCCGAGTCACCAAGGTCTTCCAGGCACCCGAAGGCCCTAGACCTGGCTGCTTCCCGGACGTACACTTCGCGAAGACCAGGTGGTGAAGATCAGATGGTGATGTGGTAAAGGTGGTAAATAAGTGGCGAAAGCCGGCAGACCAGGTGGTGAATTCACCACCTGGTCTGCCTCTGAGTTGTCGTGGTCTTGCATGTCTATAGATTAACAATACAGAAACATCGTTTATCTGGGCTCAACCCGTGTACGCTGTAACCAAGCGCAGGTACCGGTGGATAATACGTAGCTGCGTTTGATATAAGCCACTGAAGTTGTGTACTGCTGAGATTGCTGTAGAGCCTATTTGTAGACTTTAGTATACACATAGCGCATACCTCCGCATTTGTTAACCACATGATATGGTCTACGTAGTCGCTCTCGGCAATCCCAAGGCAGTCTTCACAGTTGTCGCATCACTTTTGCGGCAGTAGAATAAAGAAAGCAAAACGCCGATCCAATTGTTATAATAGATGTTATGAACGCCAGCTTCAGCTACAAGTGGATTCCAAACAGGCATAAAGCTAACAGCAAAGACACTTGTAATGTTTGTAGCTGACAACGCGGACTTTGGGAATGTGCGATGAACCGATGTCGCGCATGTGGTGTTCGCGTTGTGTGTCGTCCGATTCTCGGATACTTTTCACATTGTCTTCATATCTCGGCTGCGTCACTAACATCGGGCGGTTTTTTGTTGACTGACATCCTGCACTATAAACTCATCACCCGCCGTGGTTGCTCAGTGGCTATGGTGTTGGACTGCTGAGCACGAGGTCGCGGGATCGAATCCCGGCCACGGCGGTCGCATTTCGATGGGGGCGAAATGCGAAAACACCCGTGTGCTTAGATTTAGGTGCACGTTAAAGAACCCCAGGTGGTCAAAATTTACGGAGTCCTCCACTACGGCGTGCCTCATAATCAGAAAGTGGTTTTGGCACGTAAAACCCCAAATATTATATAAACTCATCAGAGTTGCTCATTCACTTAAAATATGTGCCAAATTCTCTGAGCCCACCCAGTATTTCGCCGGCGGTATGCCTGCGCAGCCACGCATGTGAGTAGTTCAGTGCTGTACTGATTGCTTTGACCTATCATCAGAACAGAAAATTAGCACTAACATACGTGCGGGCATCACATTTGGCGGTACGCTGGAAGATATGCTACAAATACGCTGTATTACGCATCGACGCTGGCAATAATGCGTCTGAAACATCTGAAGGGCCCTGTAACGGCTTTTACAAACAGCGCATTCATGCTAGCGTTCCAGTCCCATACGATAGCCCACAGCGTTTGTCATACAACCTGCCAGCGCATTTCCTTCGTCCATGAAAAAAGATGAATAATGGAAAAGAAAAGCCACCCGTTCCGGCGCGCATGGCGCGCAGAGAGAAAGAAAGAGACAAAAAATAAGGAGGAAAAGGCGCTCACACTCCTCCGAGCGCGCACGCCCGAGCGCGTGGAGCTCCTGCGCAAGCTCAGAGCTCTTGCGCATGCGCGGCGGTGCGCCGTCTTTCCGATCCTCAACGAGCGCGCCAGGCACGTAAACGGTTGTACCGGTGTGCGGTGTCTGCCTGAACGTTAGTGTCTGTGTATGCGTGTCTTCTTTGTGGCATCACACGTCAACTACAGTGAAAGGTAAGTTTAGCAAAAATGTTTTGCGTCAATAGCTCATGATTATGTGAGCGCATTTCGTAGCGCGAACCGGCTGCATGTAGCGCAGGCGACTCGGGTATAGTGTCGGTTTGTCGTTGACATGGCTAGATAACGCGCTCTTGTTCTCGCTTCTACTATACGGAATGTTTTACGGTAAGCGATCGCTCGATCTTGTTGATTTTGCCATTATAGTTTAGGTGCGTAAAAAAGGAAGTACACCATGTTTTAACTTGATACCGAGCTACCACAAAGCGGATTGCGTGTGTTGGGCAGCCAGTGTGCCAGACCTCATTTCGTGGCGCTTGATCCGGCCGCGATGAATGCTGCGCCCCATGTGTAGTGAAATTCTCGTGACACGCTTTACGTATATATCTCGAAATTGTGTTAGCATCAAGAATTTTCAAACAGACACGTATAGTTGAATAACTGCTAGCGTACTCGGATGAAAGGCCGTGTTTGCGGGGCATGCATCAGCAGTGTTTGCGCTGTTGTCTTCGCATAGTTTAATGTAGCAGTATTTTTAAGATTCCTGGCAACCAGTCTAAATGATTTTGGGAAGTTACCGCAAGCAAAACACGAGACTTGAAGAAATATCTAGCAGAAATCTCTAGATTCACCCGATCTATTTATATGCAACCACAAACGCTTTTGGAGCATGAAACCTACGATAAGCTCAGTCACTCGCAGTTTCGCAACTTAGCCGAAAAAAATTAGAGAACAATAAATAATTGCTCCGGGAAGTACATTTACAGGTTTAAAACTGAAGGCATTGCGTTTGAAGGTAGTTGGAATATAATTTTTTGTCTGTTTTATAAACAGTTTAGCAGCAGAAGTTATCTTTCGGGCTATTTGCTTAGACGCCACGCAGTTTAGGTGCTGTTAATCACCAGGCAGCTGCTGGCGCAGATTCGCATTGTGCCAGTCGTGCTTCGTATGAAGCCCTTGTCGTGCATAATAAGTGTTCCGGTTTTCATTACTGTTGCATGTAGTGCCGTCGTCTTGGACAGACTGTATACAATATGCGCTGTACGAAAGAAAAAAGAGCCAGATTATCAATTTGGTGGTCTTTTCTTAGTAGATAACGCACAGATTATTCAAATAATTCAGTGGACATTGCATTTGTTCTAGCCTTATCAACACACCTAAGAGATCGTAACATGTTTTAGTTGATAAGTAACCTGATCAGTACGCCCCCATTCATGTGCATTCTACTGAAAGTGTGGCAAATGTATTCATCTCGAAGTATGAAAAAAGAGACATTGCAGACTGTTCTAAGCGGAAATAAATTGCAAATCTTAACGTGATTGTTCAAAACTGCAGTCAGTATGCTGAGCATGTTCGTTAGGCACGGGCATATTGCATTAACACCTGAAAAATGTGCACAGTCCAGCCGGGTATCTTTGTTTCAACAATTATTATTATAGGAATCGTTTGGGATTCTCGCATTTCTTTTATTTTTATAAGTACACTGTGTGTCACATGAACCTGTCTTGAAACGAAACGTACCGTTGCTGGCACCGGCGACCATTACGGTTATCATACTGTAATATAACGAAACATCATAATGGTACTGATTAATATTGCCATGTAGTCTTTATATAGTCAGAGGTAAACAAAGTTAACTAGAGGCATAAGTGATGAGAGCAAATTATATAGAAAACTACTATTGAACCGTAAAAATAACTCATTGAATAGTTTTCCCTCACATTGTTGCATTTGCTTTACGTGTGTCTCTGTGTCTTCCGTGCTGTACTCGTGTGGCCATCAATTACGAACTTGCCGAAGCCCTTGTCAGCTTTATTAAACAAGGGATTCAAGTCAGTTGAATCTAATACTGCTTGTCAAGTGACTGACGTGTTATTCGTTTTATCTAAATATTATGGACTGGCAGTACTTGGCAAGCATTAAACCACAATATTCTTTTATTGCACTGAAGCTGCAGGCGTCATAGATTGCCAGAAAATTTTCATGAAAACAGCCAGGGAAGGCTTGGAAAAAGATAGGGCAATTTTAAAATGGCCACATAGGTATGCTGTCTTGTTATATGTCATACAAAGTTTCCAGAGAATCTCTGTGTTAAATATATTTTTAAAACGTTTCACCTCATAAAAATTGAGGGAAAGTGGTTCCATTTATTGAAAAAAAAAAGAAAGTCAAGGTTACTGACAAGGCATTTCGTACTCAATATGTTTTTTTTTTGCGTTAACTAAACGTCCTGAACCTCGGTAGTCTAGAAAAAATTTTCATCTTTCAAAGCACCTTAAATAATTTATTGCGATAGAATTCATTCGAACTATACTATCAGTTCTGTTTCCTAGGAGGTGCATATCTGTCGTGCCATGACACAAAGTGCTCGCGTGGTATTTCGGGTGCTCATGTGGTATACCTAATTTGGAAACCTGTTAGCATGCCCAAGAGGCCTCATCGCCTGTAAGAAATTAAGTGACCATATCAATACAATCAACCCATCTGCCTCCTGTTGAAGTTATGGCCAACGACCCATTTATTTAAAAGTACGAGGAAGACATTCATATGTGTATTAAGCAAAATAAATTACAATCTTAGGCATGGCACTGTGAATATTCCAGTCACGTCTTCTGAGCATATGCCTCTGCACGGGCATACTTAACTACCAGCCAAAAAAATATGTGCAGGCAGCCCAACTGGGTAACGTTTCAGCAATAAATATAGAGACCATTTGGGATAAGTACATCAATTCATCATATGTGAACTTGTCATAAAAGGGAACATACTGTTGCTGGCACGAGCAGCAGTTGTGACTGTTTAATTGTTCACCATACTATGCTATAAAACATTGTATAAAGGTACTGATTTGTATTGACAAGCAGCCATTAGTCATAGTTAAACCGCATTAAGTATTGGCTTAGATGGTTTGAGCAAATATATTAAGCTGCCTAATGAACATACAAAGAATACACACTTGTTATTTTTGCCTCATATTGCTGCATCTACTTATTTGCAGCATACAGCGGCAGCACCTTTGGGACTAATGACACAAAGGTCAAGGCCAGCCTGGCGACCATGCTTGCCAAGGAGTAGTGTAAATATTTAGTCTGTTTCCATAATAGCATAAGACACGAATTTAATGAACTCATCTATTATATCGAGCAATAAGAACGGTTGATGCATTGCCGGTGCAGTTGTTTTATTTTTTGCACTGCATGATTCAGCACTATATAAATTCTTTCTGTTTATGCAACATATTGAAAGTACAGCTGGTTCAGGAGCATTATTAATCTACTAACGGTAATGCATAAGTGCAGGTGATAAGCAACAGGTGCACATGCATAAATACATTCAAAACTTTTTGCTACCGCATGTGAACAAAAATGTAAACTAACTTGTAGGTAGCCGCTATAGAGTTATGGCGTTATACACTCTTTGTAGACTTGTCTATAAAATGTCTGTGTCTATGGAGTGTCTGTAGATTAATGAAAATTCATGTTTGTTGACAAATGTATGCAGAATGTCATAGAAAAAAGTATCGGATTATAAAGTTCTCTTTTTGTAGACTGAAGTCTATAGAATGTCTATAGAATATCTATATACATTTGTCTATAGACATTCCATAGACTTCAGTCTACAAAAGTAGAACTGTATATATAGTTCTACTTTCGTAGACTTA
Organism: Dermacentor variabilis; assembly: GCF_050947875.1. Lineage (NCBI taxonomy): Eukaryota > Metazoa > Arthropoda > Arachnida > Ixodida > Ixodidae > Dermacentor > Dermacentor variabilis. The sequence continues at coordinate 105,714,399 of NC_134570.1, forward strand.
AGTGTATAAAATGTCTACAGACAAATGTCATCTATAGACATTCTATAGACTTCAGTCTACAAAAGTAGAACTGTAAGCCTATACACTTGTCCATAGACATTCTGCAGGCAACTGTCTACAAACAGGAATTTTAATTAATCCATAGACACTCTATAGACAGTCTGTAGGCTCAGACTTTTGTAGACTAGTCTATAAAAACTGTATGGCCATAAGTCCATAGACAGTCTATAGACTCAGACTTCTTATAGACTAGTCTATAAAAAGTATGGTCATAAGTCTATAGACTGTCTATAGGCAGTGTATAGACAGTCTATAGACTCAGAGTTTATAGACTAGTCTATAAAAAGTGTGTATGGCCATACGTCTATAGACGGTGTATAGACAGTCTATAGACTCAGGCTTTTTATAGACTAGTCTATAAAAAGTGTATGGCCATAAGTCTGTAGTGTCTATAGACTAGTCTAAAGAAATGTCTATAGACAGTCTATAGACTTCATAGACAAATGTCTATAGACTGTCTATGGACTTTCTATAAAAATTTTTGTAAGGGCAGGTCTGGCCATTTCGAGCTGACAATTAAGCGCAGAGCATGCATTGCGCGATAACGATCGTGTCTGCAAAGTATTACATCGCTACACGCCGCGGAAAGATCTGAAATTTCAAACCGAACGCCGTATTTCATTCTCCTCATGGCCGCCGCGCTCCAAACCGGAGGATGATCTACTCGTTTACATACGCCTACGTACTGGTGTCCGCTGTGTGACGTACGTCGCTCGTGGTGACACGTGACTTCGAGAATTATTCAAGACAACATCTATTATCTGTGCAATCTGTTTCTTGAATTGACGAATTGAAGTTTAGAGAAATAATAAAACACACAAACGGAATGCCTGCGTGTCTTTTGTTTTGCTTCGCACCGAAACAAGGAAGATGTACTTCCGCTTCGCCTGATTGTTCCCAAGGTCGTGCGGTCACGTGCGCAGGTACCGAAACTATGCCATTTTCTACCATGTTCCAGCGCCGTGATCATGCTCTGCGATCTGCTTGTTCTGCCTCAGTACTCGTGTAGCACTGAATTACACCGCTAGTCATGTTTCGTTGTGCACAGCGCGCAAAATCGTGCGCTGCGCGAACGAGACAACAGCTTGCGCGCAGCGCCGTCAGTGGAAGTGCGTAGCGCACTTCCATTGACCTGTGATGTATGCGTAATGCGATCCTTGAGGTCCGGTAAGAAAGAATGCAGGGAAGGAATTGCGCTTGCGGAGGTTGGACGGGGCGAGTGGAGAGAGCGTCTTGCTCGGCAGTGGAGCCGGCCTACAGAAATCATGAGTTCGCGGCACTAAAGTATTTCCATCTCTGCTATTAATGAGCCGACTTGAAAAATTTTTTGCGGCAGTATGCTCCCTAGAGGACACGTAACAACTTCCAGCGTATAACCAAAATGTGCTATGGGGCCTGGCGAGGGGCCCTTTAACGATGCATCGCGCGCGATGCATCGGTGAGAATGGAGAGGGCGGGCATAATGATTTTGTGATCTCTGAATCCGTGATTGCGCAATATGTTTATTTGTCTTGTTTGACGCATTATATACACTGGCTTTTGCTTAAATGCATAGGTTTATTTGAGACTTATGCGTATATTTAACTATCTTGTTGTGAGGTTTTGTGTATACATATGCACTGAACTTTGTTTCCAGTGAGACTTTTTGCCCTTTTATGAGTTGTATCTTCACATTTGTTTATACCATTGTATCTTCGCGTTTCTAATGGATATTTTGCAGAACTCCTTCTTTCTTTATGTGATCTCTGTTGTGACTGTAATTTTGGTGCAATTACTCGCAATACACGACTCGTCACAGCTGCTCCTGCACAATACATTCTAACAAAGGGCAGCATTATTGAGATTTTTCCATGGCCGCTGCATATGTACAAAAATACGAGGGGAAGTCGAAAAGTAAAGGGACTTTTGCAAATTCTCGCACTAGGGTTGGGTAACACTGCTAGTATCCAGCGCTCTGCTACACTTTTATGGAACGTGTCACTCTTATTCCCGCGTTAGTCGTTAGGAGTGCAGCAGACCGTTAAACATGGAGGCTCCATTGTCATTGTCATGGAGGAAATAATAATAATAACTTATTTATTTCCATCAGTGATGGAGGAGACTGCGGGTGAAAGTCGCTTTAGAGGCAAGCGACTTGAGTAGAGCCCGCAGCCTCCTTTACAAGGCAAACAGCGATTGAAGAGGAGATATATATATATATACATAGCAATTGACTACATGCGAAATATGCATAAAAAATAAACGCAAAAACACAAATTACCTGAAAAACGCTCTTCAATTATTTAAGAAAGATTGAGTGACAAAATGTTCACGTAAAGCTCGCACATCAGTTATATAAATATCAAGACTTGATTTCAGAAACAAATTTAAAAGTGTTGGTAGTGTGTATGATATCTTTTGTGTAGAATAATTGGTACGCGGAGTGACTACCTTCCACTGTTCCGTACACCTTGTGATGTAAGAATGTGTGTTCCTGGGGAGATTAGAGAACTCATGAAGGCGAGGGATGAAAGACGGCGATTGCGAAGAGCGCGATGAGGAGAGCGCCGGAGGAGGGTGCAGCGGAACCATGAGGCGGAGAGCGGAGGAGGAGGGTATGGCGAAAGCGTGAGAAGATTAGCGTAGTGCCGCGCAAGATGGGCTCTGCGGCAACGATGGCTACGAGATGGAGCCAGAGTAGCGCGCGTAGTCTGTTCACCGATGACGCTACCGACAGCATAGATGGAAACAAAGCGTTGCATGAGCGGAGGTCTGCCTGCGGCGGCTCTTTAGCATATGCTGCGACTGGAACGACGAAAGTCGGTGCAGTCGCACGTGTCGCAATGCGACTTTTGGAGGGCCCATTTCACATGATTGCGATTTCAACAATGAGACTGGTGCGACGCCCAGGGTTGCTTACTGCCAGGTTTCGTGGCACAGGCTGCATAATTATTTTATTGTAATGAATAAAGCGTTTGCATTATAATATTGTTGACTTTTCTTTATTAGGAGCAAATAATATGCGTATTTTGTAACTTAAAAACGTGTTGAATTTAAGATTTTTTTTTTGGTGTGCGCAACGAAGGTTTCTGAAGTTCAGCGCGATGAGAGCGGCGCACGTAAACAGCTGTTCGCGGCTGGTTCAGCTAGAGTGTACTCTAGTTCAGCGCTGTGTGCTGTCTCATCTGCATTCTATGACCGTTTCCTTCTGCCTGCGCTGCAACAATCTACAAGATTACCTATAAATAAATTCACATAGCTACCATCACCGCATATGCAGTATTTGGAACTCGGCTGCCATGAAGTCGTCGTGCCAGCCCAACAAGATCCTCGTGCCACTTGTGCTCAGCGTCAGCTTCCGGATAAATGATGTGTGTGATTGCGCATTTGCGGTGCTTGCTCCTAGCCATATTCTTGCACCAAACGCAATAACAAGCACTAACCCGAAAGCCCGCGTCTGCGTCTGAACGAAACGGCAAGTGATCTGTGTGATTACTGAACGTAGAATGGAAATTGTTTTGTGAAATTCAACCTTAGCGCTAGCCTGGGTCGTCCATCGCGGTGCGTGTGCTGTGAATATGTATATGAGAGTCCTCTCTGAATATTTGTAAAAGCGCAAAAGCCGACGCATAAAATTTGCTGAGCAGTTACCGTCACTTTTGTAGAAACATGTACGTTGTATCATAGCATTCTAAAAGACACGCTTCTCGTCCACTTTGTTGTCCTGCGTGTCTTGCTGGTAGTATACTCTGAAATTCTAACAAGAAGGTCATATCAATACGTGTTGTCCATATGGCAGGAATGTAGGCCCACGGCCGGCGCATTTTCCGTAGGGTTTTTCACCTTTCTGCTCAGCCTCGCACGCTGCTCACGGTTAGGCTGTTTTGTGGAAATAAATATTATTATTATATTATTAATGTCATTAGACATTATAGTTCCTTCACTGTAATTTATAGCAATCGCCCAGATTTCTTAAGCTCGTGATGCATTTATCTTGTATTAGATCAACATTATTACAGCATGCTTATGGGAGTCATTTCAAACTATATTGCTCAGCCAGAGAAAGTACATGTGAAAGCCTCAATGTTTATTCCTATCTGGTATTTCTAAACAGATTAGATTTACAGAATTTTATGCCCGCTTGCATTGCCTGCGATTCAATGCTCAAAGCTGGAAAAACTGATTCCTTCTCTTGCTGTCGAAAGGCGGCTTCAATATCGATGGTAAGCTATAATTAATCATTTCGATAGTGTTGAGCAATGATTATATTTCTAAGCTTATCAATGCTATTTTGTTCCTTGAACACAATTAAGTTTTCTTTCTCTCTCTCATTAACAGCCATGGAATGAAACTGTTCACTTTCACAAGTATCAGAATGGAAACATTCTGGAGTTTCTCCGGAGCATTTGCCCGCATCCTATAGTGTGCGCGTTTGTATCAAGTTCTGGTGTGGCAATCGCTGTGATGTACGCATATTTCAAAATATGTTGCAACAAACTAATTTATTCAACTTTGTTTTCAAATCTACAATATTTGGCAATGCAGTCACGAACACATTAATAAGCACAAAAAAAAACTGCGGATTCAGTGCACGTGTTGGAATCTATGCGAAGTGAAGTTTTTGTCAAGTGGTCAATTACATGCTGTTAAAGTAACTGCGATATAGACAAATGGTCTTATTTTCAACAATCCAACATGTCACGTTTTGCAAGGTTTGTTTATGCACCGCATATGTCATATAACCTTAATGTCATGTAATGTTTATGCACTACACTGTTCACAAACTATACCAAAATGCAAACGGCAGTTAATGTAGATGCACACTGCGAGAGGCCAACACAGTGATGTTTCTTGAAACTTCGCACCATCCTACGCGCTTACCTACGCGTTTACCTGCGCGTTTACCTACGCGTTTACCTAGGCGCGCGCGTAGATGTGAAATCGGGGCCTTGGGCGGAGGTATCGTTCTTCTTCTGTGCAGCCTCATGAATTCATTAACTATAGTGCAACAGAAATACGATCGACAAGAACGAAGTGAACACACAGGACGCTTCGTTCTTGTCCATTGTCTATCTGTTGCGCTTTAGTTAATAATGAATACACACCAACTCGTCCAGTTTCCAATTTTTATGTCGGGCTCATAAGCCCGCTTGTGTACTGGAATATCCGCATGGCTATGTATCGTGTAATCTAATTTTTGGCCATGTGCTTGCAAGTCGCGGGTCAATCTTCTGATTTTCCCGACAATCTTGTGTGATGTGCAGGCCCACACAGTTTTTGGTGAATCCATGCAGGTGTGCAGGGTGTTGTAGTATGCAAATTTGCACTGCAAGTGCTGCTTTGATTGCTTTCGGTTCAGCTTTTCTAGGTGTAGAATGACCTGGAATGGTACGCGCTTGTATGGGGTTTAATTGTATGTAGTGTCATACTACTGTTACACTGCTATTGGCACATCACTGTGCCTGATGTTTGCTTGCATCGTCATGATTAGCAACGTCCTCTGTGTGTTTGGCAGTGGCATATAGTCTCCTGGCCTAATTGTTTACCCCCATATTGCACGGTACGGGCCTGTTGTTTCAAGTTCAGGTGCTCCTGAGGTTGTGTTTCTCAAGGGAAGAGTAGTCGTCTTTGCATCTCATATGCTAGCTGGCATAGTATCTTGGCATCAGGTTCTGAGCTCTTGGGGCAAAGAATTTGTGCTGTAGGCTGCAACTCTACTCTGTCTAGGTGGTTATTCGTTTGCTCTTTCTCATAGAGATCTTCAAGCATGGTAAAGTTGGAAAGAGCTGTTATTACTCAATGCCTGTATCCGATGAGTTGTCTTTTCTGTGCGCTACTGGTAATTCATACTGTACAATACCTTGGACACAAGCACAGCATCGGCGATTTTCCATAGTATCCGCTCGTCCACTCCCCCTCCCCCCCCCCCTTGATTTCGAGATTATTCTTATCACCAGGTGTAAAATTTGCGTCCAGGCATGGCATAATCGTTTCACCCGTGTGTTGGCTCTGCCGTCATGGGTTTACACAAGCTGAGGATTTGTGGATGTTGACTTGCGGATATAGTTATCCAGCTACGTGAAGTACAATGTGCAATCTTGGGCAGTTCTTGACTCTAGTTTATTTTTTCGACGTCGATGTAAGCTGACTTATCAGAAAGCGAGAGGCCTGACTGGCCAAGAAAGTATGCAGTGTTGTCGAGAGCTTGTTGAATCTTTCTTGATTTCTGTATAATATAGCTTTCCCACAGGCTGTAGTTCATCATAGACCGTAGTATTTGTTGTAGCATGTCTGTGTTGTTGGTGCGGCTGGGCCAAATTAACCTCCCATTCTCACCTGGAATTTTCTGTCTTTCAAAATGTTACTGTTGAACTTAAGTGCGCTGCCAGAAATTTTCTTGCTCATCGTTCCTCTTATTAGAGTAGCATGAGGTACTGCTGTTAAAAGGCCCTTCACTCTCTTTATCCTTTCATAAGCGGTATTATACAACGTCTTGTGATACAGTTCCTGCTGCTGGTGGCCCACTCATATCTGCCAGAAGGTAAAACTCTTGAAAAAAGTTTTCTTTGTGCTCTGTGCATGGTGTAGTATGAGCATTCATGTTTTGATATTTATACATCTGTAGAACCAGCTTCCTGACAGAGTACTTGCTATGTCTGGTAATGCTTATTTGTGCAGTTCTGTTGAAAAACACATATTGGTGCAATGAATGTTTACACACTCGAAGTATCAGAAAAGATGGTTGTTTTACTATTGTTCGCTTTGCTTTCGATTGGTGTTAGATTTTGCATAAGCATGCCCCCCTACGCAATACTATTTGGAAGTTTAGGAATTCAATTGATGATGATGAATTAAATCTAAGTGCAAGAGTTTTTTTTACCTATGACTCCAATCGAGATGAGACTGACATGGCAGGCAATTCAACCCCTCGCCTTCTGTTAGCAGCAGAATTCTATAGCCACAGTGGCAGGTGAATAAACTGAACAACAATTTTGTTTTGTACAGATTTTTTTCTTGCCTGAATGTAGGTAAAACTTGGAACAAGTTTGCCATTGCAAAAAAGCTGTTTGTGGTCTTTTATTGAATAAACCGCATATTGTGTATAGTTGAAATGCAAAACTTTCTTTTAAAATCCCAGGGTGATATGTTCTTGCAAGTAGCACGGTATTTCATTACTTATATAGGTATTAATCACAGTGAATATCGTTATATTGGTTTACACACTAATATATAAGTGATCACAAACTTATTAGAAACTCTCATTAGAAACATGTAACGCATCGATGTTTCTGCACACTTGATCACCTGTGACCGTACAAGAACCGTTCGTACTTAAAAAATTCAAAGATTCACAGGAAGGGATGCAACTGGCTGACTTGACTGCACAGTTTTGAATTACTTTTCTTTAACGTGTCGTCTTCTACTCTTTCATCTCCACAATAACAGGCTGTTTGCCTGCTTTTCGCATTGTCGCACGAGTTTTACATGGCGGTGCGGGACAATACGTTGTCACTGTGGAATCGCGATGGAATGAGAACAGCATGATTACGATGGAATGACACGATTTCGGCAGGGTGAGGACGATGGTATGACCACGATGGAATGACAATGGCGGAATAACGCATCCACAGCATGATGATGATGGCTGACGACGAAATGAGAACGCAGTGACGACTATAAAATGAAAACGGCGGAACGATCGATGACGATGGCCTAACAAAGAAAGAATGATTACAACGGAACGAAGGCGATGAAATGACGGTGCAAATACGATGACGGCATAGCGCCGATGGAGTGTGCGTTGGCGCTCACGTCTGCGCTTGCGTACATCACCTGTGGCGCCAGGCCGCCTCGGTTTACACTAGACAGGGTGTTATTGTTTAGCTGCACCAAATTTTTTAAAAATTGTTTGTGGTAGATATTACACTTCTAGCCCTTGATCTAAATTCTCGATGAAATCAAAAGCTTAATTGAATGATTACCATAATTACGCTTATTAACCTTCGAAATAATTATTTTGCGGCATATATCTTAATCTAGAAATTCTGAGTTCGCAAAGTGTATCCACTTGGAACGAATTCTCTGTACTGTACTTCTGAATTAATTATTCTATTGCCCGGCAGGGGCGTCTGCGCCAGCAGGCGCTTGGTGTGTTGCGACATCACGTACCAGAGCACACGAGGGTTGTACCCTCCCGCGTCTAACCGTGGGCGACTTAGCCGTGTCCAGGGAAAGTGGATCTTGGGGGCTCAGCTGATGCTGAGTGTCTGGACTTGTAAGACCCCTTAAAAGTCCCCCTTGGCCTCGGCTCCACGTATACGGCACCTCCGGACTGGCTCATCCGGGGGAAGTCGGTAGCAATTGCCTTTCCCTATCCTCCTCTCCAATCTTCGTCTTTCTCTCTCGCTTTTAATCTTTCCTGTCTTCTCCTCTCTTCTGCATTACCTCCGATTTTCAGGGCAGCTAGGGCTAACCCTGTGTGAGTAGCCAACCTAGGTTATGGCTGGTGGCCTCAAAGGTCTCGCCCGACGTGTCGAGGCCTTCACATCAAACACGCTGGACAAGCGCTCTTGCGAGCGCTTGTCCAGCGCCTCGCAAGAGGCGACGGACACAACTACCAGCCAGACGGCGCCGCCAGCGCCCAAGGAGTGGCGATAATCTCGAAATCGCTCCAAAAAAAAAAAAAAACCTCACGTCATGCCGCCTGGAAAGGGCCCGTTAGCTAATCTTCGTCTTTTAAACACACAGCTCAAAACAGTTATCATAATGGAGACACAAATACTACAATGTAATGTTAGAGGACTTCATAACCTTGACGACATTAGAGAACTCCTGCACGCGCATAATCCAAAGTTGCTGTGGGTTCAAGACACATAGCTGAAACCTGCAAACACTGATTTTTTTTCGTAATTACACCGTCTTCCAAAAAGACCGTGACGAGGCTAACGCCTCCGGCGGTGTAACAATAGCTGCCGACAAGTCTGTAGCTTGTCAACACGTCGCCCTTGAGACGCCCCTCGAGGCAGCGTCAGTTCGGGCAATCCTTTTTAATAAACTGGGGCCCTAAAACGTAAAACTATTTAAATATGTTTTTATTCCAATCTCCTGACGTCAAATTTGCGCAGCCACCGATGCAAGCATCGGGCGGAGACCTGCAGAGTTGTCTGAACAGACCATTCAAATGCTCCCCTCGTTTATAGGAGGTCACTTTTGTTTGACTTCAAAACGAAGAACATTGGCTACAGTGAGCGGCTTGTCTTATTCAAATGGCTGAAAAGAGGCAAGGAGCACGCTCAAGTGGAGAGGGATTCGATGGGGCCGAGCCAGCGCACTGAAAATCGATAACCGGATGAAGAGGGTGGTGCCGGCGCCTGCGATTGGTCCGCTTACCCTTACTTAGTTTGCTGTGGCTGGTCGAAAATCGCGGCGGTATGCAACGAAAGCTTAAGAATGACGCTAAAACCGGATCCTCAACAAAGAGGAATTGGCAGAGTGAGGTGGTAAACGTGCCCAAAGTGCTCGAAATCGTTACACGGACACGCAATAAGTTTTATTATACACAAATAAACTCATGCTCTCCGGCAGGTGCTAGTAGCCACTGCCTGAGCGATCGGCGGCAGCCATCTTTTATTCCTTTCGGAACGGCGAAGCCTGCGGCTATTCAGAAGAAAATTCAGTTTTGTTCGGCATATTAATGCATCTTTAACGCGTACACGTCACCTTGATGCGGTGAGTTTTTGCGGCTTTGTGACGTCGCGTGACAGGAAGGTGAAGTGGGTGCAGCCCGAAAACTTTTGACCAATAGCCGAGGGCTAATGACGAAAAAGCGTCGAATCAGAAATAACTATTTTCCTTAGTGTGTACGCGTCATATCAGACGGGGAGCTATCGCGGTTTCCGTGACGTCGCCTGACAGGCAGGCGAAGTTGGGGTGGTTCAAAAAAGTTTTTGACCAATCGCGGAGGGCTGATTGCAGAATTGGTATAGAAAAGTTTGGAATAACTTTACCTTAGAGCGACCCTGGTCAGTGTGTGTTCTATATACATGGGCGCTGTAACGTAAAACTATTCCAAACTTTTCTATTCCACTTCTGCAATCAGCCCACTGCGATTGGCCAAAAACTTTTGTGGACCACCCCCACTTCACCTATCCAGCCCGAGTTCGCAATGTTCACGCTGAAATATTTTTTTCGAGCGTGAAAAAAGATATTTTGGCGCCGGGGGTTGCTTTGGTCGGCGGTGCATGGACAGCACGAAAAAGTTTCGGGGGGAGGGGGGGCGGGGGGCTGAAGCCCCATAAAGCCCCCCTGGCTACGCTCCTGCTGTCTGTCTGTCTGTCTGTCTGTCTGTCTGTCTGTCTGTCTGTCTGTCTGTCTGTCTGTCTGTCTGTCTGTCTGTCTGTCTGTCTGTCTGTCTGTCTGTCTGTCTGTCTGTCTGTCTGTCTGTCTGTCTGTCTGTCTGTCTGTCTGTCTGTCTGTCTGTCTGTCTGTCTGTCTGTCTGTCTGTCTGTCTGTCTGTCTGTCTGTCTGTCTGTCTGTCTGTCTGTCTGTCTGTCTGTCTGTCTGTCTGTCTGTCTGTCTGTCTGTCTGTCTGTCTGTCTGTCTGTCTGTCTGTCTGTCTGTCTGTCTGTCTGTCTGTCTGTCTGTCTGTCTGTCTGTCTGTCTGTCTGTCTGTCTGTCTGTCTGTCTGTCTGTCTGTCTGTCTGTCTGTCTGTCTGTCTGTCTGTCTGTCTGTCTGTCTGTCTGTCTGTCTGTCTGTCTGTCTGTCTGTCTGTCTGTCTGTCTGTCTGTCTGTCTGTCTGTCTGTCTGTCTGTCTGTCTGTCTGTCTGTCTGTCTGTCTGTCTGTCTGTCTGTCTGTCTGTCTGTCTGTCTGTCTGTCTGTCTGTCTGTCTGTCTGTCTGTCTGTCTGTCTGTCTGTCTGTCTGTCTGTCTGTCTGTCTGTCTGTCTGTCTGTCTGTCTGTCTGTCTGTCTGTCTGTCTGTCTGTCTGTCTGTCTGTCTGTCTGTCTGTCTGTCTGTCTGTCTGTCTGTCTGTCTGTCTGTCTGTCTGTCTGTCTGTCTGTCTGTCTGTCTGTCTGTCTGTCTGTCTGTCTGTCTGTCTGTCTGTCTGTCTGTCTGTCTGTCTGTCTGTCTGTCTGTCTGTCTGTCTGTCTGTCTGTCTGTCTGTCTGTCTGTCTGTCTGTCTGTCTGTCTGTCTGTCTGTCTGTCTGTCTGTCTGTCTGTCTGTCTGTCTGTCTGTCTGTCTGTCTGTCTGTCTGTCTGTCTGTCTGTCTGTCTGTCTGTCTGTCTGTCTGTCTGTCTGTCTGTCTGTCTGTCTGTCTGTCTGTCTGTCTGTCTGTCTGTCTGTCTGTCTGTCTGTCTGTCTGTCTGTCTGTCTGTCTGTCTGTCTGTCTGTCTGTCTGTCTGTCTGTCTGTCTGTCTGTCTGTCTGTCTGTCTGTCTGTCTGTCTGTCTGTCTGTCTGTCTGTCTGTCTGTCTGTCTGTCTGTCTGTCTGTCTGTCTGTCTGTCTGTCTGTCTGTCTGTCTGTCTGTCTGTCTGTCTGTCTGTCTGTCTGTCTGTCTGTCTGTCTGTCTGTCTGTCTGTCTGTCTGTCTGTCTGTCTGTCTGTCTGTCTGTCTGTCTGTCTGTCTGTCTGTCTGTCTGTCTGTCTGTCTGTCTGTCTGTCTGTCTGTCTGTCTGTCTGTCTGTCTGTCTGTCTGTCTGTCTGTCTGTCTGTCTGTCTGTCTGTCTGTCTGTCTGTCTGTCTGTCTGTCTGTCTGTCTGTCTGTCTGTCTGTCTGTCTGTCTGTCTGTCTGTCTGTCTGTCTGTCTGTCTGTCTGTCTGTCTGTCTGTCTGTCTGTCTGTCTGTCTGTCTGTCTGTCTGTCTGTCTGTCTGTCTGTCTGTCTGTCTGTCTGTCTGTCTGTCTGTCTGTCTGTGTCAAACCGTTTTTTTCGACCCACGCATTCTGGGGTTATTGTGTAGCCCATGGTCTTATTGGTAGAATATCCGGCTGCTGTTCTGAGAGAATTGGGTTCGAAACTAACCGTCGGGCCACATTGGATTCCTGTCTGTGTGACATTGGGTATGTGCCGCTCTTCAATGAACTCCTTTTACTCCAACTTGGGTCACTGGGTATGTGCCACAGTTCAATTTTTAAAAAATTCTTAGGTTTCCTCTGGTGCTGGGTGGAATCGTACTTCGTCTGTTTATATTAAGGCAAATTGTGTCTGAATATATATATATATATATATATATATATATATATATATATATATATATATATGTGTGTGTGTGTGTGTGTGTGTGTGTGTGTGTGTGTGTGTGTGTGTGTGTGTGTGTGTGTGTGTGTGTAAACACTGTTGTTAATGTAATTTGTCGTTTTTCTTTGTACATAGCCATCATCATCTGCCCTGTTCTTTATATACATCTATATATATACTCCCACGCTCACAACGCGCGGACTTCACGGATGCCGCTGCGTTTTCAGTCGGAAGCGCAAAAGAGGAAGCCTGGCTGCATGTATGCCTCATACATGACACGTTTCGGCGAGGCTATGCGCTGTGTCGCTACATTTGTTCAATGTAGGTAAGTGAACAGCGTCAACATTCATCTTGATATATAGGTACCGCCGGAATGCTTTGTTTTCCCTTAACTGATACCAGTTTTTTTTGTTATGATTTTGTACATATAATCATTTGTTGTGTTAGTTAATATTTTTATTTTAATCTTTATTATTTATTTAAGAAAGGTTAATTCGGATTGTTCTTTTTCTTCTGTTTTCTGATAGTCTTCCCGCCCTCAACTTGTGTATCATACCTTCATTGCAATATGCATCGTTTCAAACATTTGTGCCCTCAACCCTCGGATAATTCGCCAAAGTGGGTATCTGCCAGTGCCACCATCGAGGGTCGGTATTCTACGCGCGTGCGAGGGTTCCAAATCGGACCTGCGCAGGTTCTCGGAAGACACAGCAGCGGAATGCACCACACGCCGGTTGCAGCCGCCGCTAAGGCTTCCGTGGATGAACCTGCCGCGCTCGCGGAACATGGACCACTACCAGCAGCCCCAGGCCCCGTATGGCCCGAGACCGAGCAGCCGTCGCCGCAGTGCCTGCATAGGGTTCAACGCGATCTCGCGGAATTCGCCCAGCATCCACCGCCGGGTGTGTTCATCGAGCCCGAGAAGGAGGACATCACCACCATCCACGCCGTCGTAGTCGGGCCTAGCGGCACGCTGTACGAAGGGGGCTTCTTCCACTTCGTGCTCAAGTTGCCTCCCGACTATCCTGTGCGACCTCCGCTAGTGCGCTTCATGACAACGGACGGCGGAAGAGTGGGCTTCAGTCCGAATCTCCACGCCGACGGTAAGGTGTGCCTCACCTTTCCCAGGCCACCGTGGACTGCGGCGCTGTCTCTCGAGTGCGTGCTGGTTTCTGTCCAGTCGCTGATTAACGAGAATGCCTTGGCGAATGAACCAGGACTTGGACACATTGTACAACTGAGTGGAAGGCCGAGCGGCTTCAACGACAACCTGCGCTACCAGACCCTCAGGGTCGCGGTGTGCGACGCTGTCGAGGCCTGCCTCCTGGGCACCGCGCCGTATCCACCGGTCCTGAGGGAGACAGTGCTGGCGCGCTTCGCCGAGAACTATGCCAAGTACGAGGAAGCGGTCAGGGCCCACGTCGGTTCGTCGTTCCTGGGCTTAGTCTTCTGTGCGTCGAATGCCGAGTGCCAAAAGTACCGAGAGCTTCTAGAGCGACTTCGAGACTTGCACCGCCGGGTCTCGAAGAAGAACGCGCGTTCTGCTGACAGGCAACCGTGACAGCAAGAGAACGCTCTCTGCTTTGAGGCATTGAAACAGCCAAGTTTCGCTGATGATGTATGATGCGGTAGTCTCGGGTCTCCTTGTGTGCACCTGGACTGGACCCATTTAGCAAACTGCGCGTAATATCGTGAACATATTTTAGACGCGATACCTTATTCCTCCCAATATAATAAAATGCACAAGATTCTAATAATTCGAAGCAGTGACACAATAACTAGCGAATTATTGCGCGCAGCAACTCTTGCACCGTTGCGAACATTATCGGTTGTAGTGAATAGTTTAGAGATGCACGCGAGCGATTTCAATCAATCAATCAATCAATTTTATTGACCAGAAACAAAAGGACCTGGAGGGACACCTGGGCAAAAAGCTGTCGCAGCAGCTTGACGGAGGCCCAGGGTCCCTTACATGGCAGTAGCACTCACATGATATATACACTGAAGTCTTTATACATAACAAACATTACACATCGTACGTATGCATAAAAATGACATTTTACACTTGAATGCACTATAAAGAAAGAAATTAGTCACGCAAACCATATTTATTTAGCGTAGCTGTGTGCTTATATTTGTTTAGTACAGTCGGTATATTATGTGTTAAGGACTGTAGGCTGTAATTGTTTCGAAACCATGGTAACCTTCCACACCTCAGGGTTTCGTGTGAGTGCAGAGTTCTAGCTGAGCAAGGGATGTAAAATAATTCTTAACGTATTCGGATCAGAAGTAAATCGTCTCTAGTAATCTGTGTTCGTATAATTTATCTACGCGGTTTAGTCTGTATTTTTTATTTGTATTTAGTTGCTAGAATTCTGGGTTGTCTTTTTCTCAATGTAGAAAATAAATGTAGCCGTCATCTTACGGTGATGGTTACTGCATTTCGGGTAATAGCACCAAAAAAGAAAGAATTGGAGGACGCTTAAGCTTCGCCTTTAAGAGTGGAACGTGATAGCAATCAAAGATTCCTGACTGCTTCCCACGCCTCCCGGCAACTGCAGCGCATGTAACCGTAATGTTTACCGGGAAACTCTCGCGGCGAACGCTATGCACGAATTGCAGAGTTGCGCTTAACTTTTCCGGCGCCGCTCACACCGCTATTCGCCGAGCGCTATCGCGTGGCGGAAAATGACGTCAAATTCAACTGCGCCGCTGCGAAGTCAAGTTTACGGGCGCAGCGTCAACCCGTTTCTGTCCGTGCCATCGAAATGTCAATCAGCGTACCGTCGAGCGCGTGTTGCACCGATCGGCTGCGGGTCCAGGTACGTTATTCGACTTTGCTATGACTTTGCTAAAGTGTTACGAATCACATCACTTTGACGCTTGTATTGCAGTATGACGGGGTGCATCGCACCAAACTGCACAAACCACACGGAAGGTGGCAAAGTCTGTTACGCGGTGCCGTGCAGACGGACGAGACCGGCCGGCTCCGAAAGGGACCAGGATATATGCGAGTTGCGTTCGCCTTGTTTGCAGAGGTGAGTTCGGCTTGTTTACACAAAAGCCGCATTTACCTCGAGTAAAATACTCCTAATAATAATAATAATAATATTTGGGGTTTTACGTGCCAAAACCACTTTCTGATTATGAGGCACGCCGTAGTGGAGGACTCCGGAAATTTTGACCACCTGGGGTTCTTTAACGTACACCTAAATCTAAGCACACGGGTGTTTTCGCATTTCGCCCCCATCGAAATGCGGCCGCCGTGGCCGGGATTCGACCCCGCGACCTCGTGCTCAGCAGCCCAACACCATAGCCACTGACCAACCACGGCGGGTTAAAATACTCCTGTAAATACAGAAATGCGTACGCCTGGCGCTGTTCACTTGTACAATTTCTTGTGTATATGTGCAACGCGACACAGACGCGGGACAATGAACGACACGTCTATGTCCCGCTGCACATATACGCCAAGAATGTTAACTTAGCAACTCACCCAATTCGCGGTGTTGCTTGTACGATTGTTCTGGCTATGCGGCTCTAGAACAGTGTGTTCAAAACAGCAAATACTAGCAGATACAATTTGCCCGCTGCACCCTGGTTTTTCTCTACTGTTTTTTTTTAAGTGTTCTTGTCGGCGTTCTGATTTTTTCTGTAAGGTCGATTGATGTACTGGTGTTCAGTGTATTGTAGTAATCGAAAACATCGTGCGATCTCGCTGATGATACAGCTGTGATAGCTTCAGCATTTACCGCCCGCAATATGTTGCTTGTTCGATCAGCCTTAGTTGACGTGAGGAATGTAAAATTATATGTACGTTCGTGCGTGTGTGTGTATGTGCGTGTATATATGTACTACAAACTAAAATTTCGGGGATTGGCATCCCTCCGGCTACGCCAATCGTTAGAGCATAGCCTGCATTAAAAAGTGACATCTTGCTCAGCGCTTGCAAACAATTGCCGCATGTAGCTCGCAACTAGCATGCAAAAAAGCAAATGGAACACCGCGCGGCATTTGCCTCCTGCGCACGCGAGGAGCGGCTTCACTGCAGAGCTGGAACATAACGGCGGACCTGTGCGCAACTCTGCTCCCTACGGGAGCATATACAGTGATGCTACGATGGATGGATGGATGGATGGATGGATGGATGGATGGATGTTATGAGCGTCCCCTTTGGAATGGGGCAGTGGGTTACGCCACCAACCTCTTGTTATCATACTGCCTAATGTCCTACCTAGGTTAAACAAGAAAAAAAGAGAAAAAGACAACAACTATAAACTCCCACAACTAAACTTTCTGATCCCCTATTGCGAGCTGTGCTTTTGTGCGTCTCCGTTTCTTGTCATCTCCCTGCTTTTATTCCACCAATCCTCCAATCGCCTCTTACTAATCACTATTGCGGACATGTTTACTTTTCCATTGCCCTCGCTGAACCCAAGGGCTTCAAGGAGGCCAGTGGTGCCTAAATTGACCGCTGGTCAGACGTCTTCATATTCTAATAAAACATGCTCCATAGTTTCCCTAGCTTTAGCGCAGCAAGCACATGCTTCTTCTTCCTTCTTAGATCTCGCTTTATAGGTGCGTGTACTAAGGCATCCCGATCTCGCTTCGAAAAGTAATGAGCTTCCCTTTGAGTTATCATAAAATGTTTCTTTCCTGATTTCGTTTTTTCCTCTTAAGTGGTTACTCATGGCAGGCTTCTTTTCCACTGCCGCGACCTATGAGATTATTTCAGCCTCTCTGACTTTCCGCTTGACCGTCTTTGTTGCTGTGTTGCCCACCCTACAGGCCGCATACTTGCTGGTAAGCTTCCTAGTTCTTTTCCTCCACTGTGAATTAATGTTTTTCCTGTACGGATACCTGAACACTCTCCCAGCCAATTTACATTCTTCCATATTCCTCAGTCGTTCTTCATACTCAATTTTACTGCGAGCTTCCCTCACTTCAAAACTAGTCCAGCCAATATCACCCTGCACAGCTTCATTTGTAGGCTTACTGTGAGCGCCCAATGCGGGGTGTCCCACTGACCTTTGGTTCCCATCGAGCCCTGATTGTACCCCTGATTTAAAGCAAACAAGCGCATTTCCAAAAGTAAGTCCTGGAACCATTAACCCTTTCCACGTATCTCGAAGCAACTCGTACCTATTGTATCCCAATAGCGCTGTGTGCTTCCATTATGGCTGCATTTCTCTTCTGCGGCGGTGGCGAGCGCCATTGGAAGTGTTCCAAGGAAGTGGGCGCGCCGCTCCGTAGACTGAGATATTTACGCGCCGGCGTGTGCAAATGGCGGACGCGTCCCCGGTATATGCATCGTAGAAACGCTGGAAAAAAAGCTTGTTTGAGTTTTCGCGTAACAGAATTATATTTTCTCGTATATTCAAATTACTATCCAAGAGCTACCATGTCTGTATGTTGTGTGTAAGCCGTAGTTTACGATTTTTGTACGTATTTTAGCTTCAGAAATTCAATTAGTACATGAATTCCTTGCGTCACGTGAACGGCCTGGGTATGTGTATTTCGAAAATCCTTTTGCAGTAACGACGTCGGATGCAGGACACCGACTCCTTAGCGCTATCGCGTTATTATTGATAAGAACATTGTACGATAAAGAGAAACAGCCCACAAAACCTAAAACCAAGTCTTATGTACACACATGAACACATTGACATAAAAGGTGGGGACAAGTTTCATCACACTGTGTTTCTACATATTCGCGCATACAGATTCCCAAACACATAGACCACTTTGCGATCTCAGATGGGCAGGTGCACAGGTGAGGAAAATACGTATGTAAAATGATGCACGCACAGAGATATGGCGTTCAAAAGCGAGCTTTACCACAGGAATCAAGAAAGGGTATATATGGCGCATATTATACAACGCACAGACACAAGTGGTTTATGGAAGTGGCGCTCTCCAGTATAAGGAAGTGGAGAAACCGCTAAGGCATATTTCTTCATCGTCTTCCATATTCTGCCTCTCACTTCTTGCCAATGGCTTCGTGTATATTCTTTCATGAACGCGCTGGTTTACCGCGGCAAGTGGACGTCGCAGCCGAATGAAGTTATGAATCTGCCGTGATTTTTTGAATTCTCGACGAAAGCAAAAGACGTAATCGTTTCGTTACCACGGTCGTTGAACGTGGGCCACAGGTGACCGACGAGGATCACGTGAGATTTCAAGGCTCCTGGCGCTCTTATACGTGCGTTATCACGCAGTCTAAAGAGTAGACTTTCGCTTTCTGAGTAGCTTATTTGTTGTCGTGATCCTTAAACAGCAAGCAGGCAGGCACACCCAGTAGCACCGAATAGTCGAGACGCTGATCTTACGGCTCTAATGCGCCCTCGATTGGCTATTTGGATGCTACATAGTGTGGGATTCTCACACCCGTGCTCTTGGGACAAAGGAACGACAACACAGTAGTGCAAACAATCACAAGGGCATTTATTCAAAGATTCAAAGATTCAAAGAGTTTATTCAGACAACGTGGTACAGTTGCCTAGGGCGCAGACCAAAAGGCAAGTGGTTGCCTGACAAGGAGTCTGTGCCCTTGCTCCCATTCAAGAGCACAAGACATTCAGCGCATAAAATAAACACTAAACAAGATCGAAATACAGAGTGGTTGGTAACATTGAGACGAGAGTTATTTCATATTGAATATGTATGTACAATTGGGAAAATTGCTGTAAGAGACAACAGAAAAAAAAACAAAAAGGAGTGGTTAAGCCTGCAGTGACAATAGATACATAGTGATGCTATATTTTAAAGCTTTGAATGATGTACTTTCTTGGATAATGTTTACAGCAGGATGGTGATCGTTTAAAAAACTGGAAATTCTGTAGCTAAGTTTCTGGGTGCCGTAGGTTGTACGTATTTTTTCCTTATTGTAACATATGTGCCGGGTGTTGTAGGTGTGTGCTTTCGTTAGATATTGTTGAAAAAAAGCCGTAGGATCGGAATGCATTTGTAGGTAACTAGCTAACGCTATCTTTTTGTTTATAACATTCCACAGTGTAAGCAGTTGATGTTTTCTAAACAGTGGGGCAGTGTGGCTAAGGTATGGTGCATTATCTATTAGGCGCAAAAATTTCTTTTGTAATAAATATATGTTTTCTATGCTTGTTTTAGGTGCTGTGCCCCAGACAAGAAGACAATAGTGGAAACGCGAATGTACCAGTGTGTAGTATAGTTGTTTCTTTAGCCAGATAGGCAAAATGCTCTTTATTTTATGCATGATACCAATGGACCTAGATATACCAGTGCGAACTTTTTCAATGTGAGGTGACCAGTCAAGATGCTCGTGAAAGATGACACCGAGAAATTTATGTGTTGGTACACGTTCGATAAATTCATCGCGAAATTGGATAACTATTTCTTGTTTTATACACTTGTTACGAGCGCGGAATATAATGTACTTAGTTTTTTTAGTGTTTAACTCTAATTCATTACCCTAGAGCCACGTGGACAAATTGCACCTTTCATAGATCAATGCCTGCTAGCCGAGTTGCTATCCACAAAACATGCCGATGGTCGCGCGACAAATCTAGAAGTCCGACTCACCGCGACCGGATAACGAGCGAATATGTTCGCCCCATGCTGGATCCCAACGCCTGGTCGTTCGCGCGTACGGTCACGCGAACGGTGGCGCGTTCGAAGGAGGCCACGCGAGACGGCCTCGCAGAAGCATGGATCGGTGCACGCGCGGGACCTCCGCGGCGTTCGCCAACCCGCAGCCAAAGAGGAAGAGCCTTCTCCTTTTCGCGCCCAAGTAACCCCGCCGGTAGGCGGCGTTAGCAGCGTAACACTCGCGCCATCTCTCGTACTGCGCTTCAACCACACCGACCACCGCGGGCCCCAAGCCACGCGGCGAAGTTGCATTGCAGGAGACGGGAGCTATGCGGCAAAACAAGATATCAGGGGACTCCTGAGAGTCACGCATCCCCACACCCCCAACCTTAAATCACTACATATTCAGGCGAAATATGTCACACGGCCTAACATCAACTCGTGCTTCGCGAACAAGGTAGTACATGAAACAGTGGCCGCGGCGAGGTCCACACGCTGTCCATAACCTGCGAGCCGACGTTGCCCTTGGGTACACCGCTAGTCCACTGGTCACAGCAGCAGCTCTGCAGACTCGACGGCACGATTCCAGGCCAGGACTCCGGAAACGGCGACGCAGTGGTCGGCACGAGCAAGCGTCGCTCGCGCCCTGCTGGCGAGAGCCGCAGTAGCTGTCGGTGACCGCCGGCTCTTTTCTACGCCGCCGAGGCTTGCGAGCTGGATACAGGCGGCCGCCGAAGTCACTGCGCCGAACTGGCCACAGCATGACCATTGTCCGGGGTGGCTCGATCGTAGTCCGGGGCAGCAGCGCAGATGACGTGCAGGTGACAACAAACCAGAAGTTACTACACTCACGCTGCGTGCGCTCAACGCACTCGGCAAACACTAAAGTAGTGCAAGGGAGAGGAATTCTGCATGCGCATCGCCAACGTGGTACGATGTTCAACTCGGCTAGCAAAAGATCGTGCTACTACTCCAATGCTAAGTTCACGTGAACGAAGCTCGCTTCCTTGATTCGAACGAGTAATTTCAATTCGTGCGAGGCCAACTATAATGAGGGGAGCGAAGTGCAACACCTCAACGCCACGGTCCACCAGGTTGTATTCCTCCACGTGCGATAGGCAGCTTCGTAAAGCCTTAGGCCTAAAGCGTCGCTACCCTGACAACAACCGGCATCCAAAAACAACACCCAAAATGAGCGCAAAACAGGCAGCCGCGAGGAGGCGTCAGCTCTGTTAGGTGGTCCTACCCCGCTCGGTGCACACAGCATCCGAGTTGACGGCGCCCACCGTCCCAGACGGTGTCGGAGCGCCAGGTGCCTGCCCGCAATACGAGTCAGCCCCTAGCGGCACCCATGGCACGCGGCTACCCGGCTACCAGAGCCGCGACTTCATCAGAGTCAAAGAGATAGAAGAAGCTATTTACATAAGAAATTCGAATCACCCACGAGGCTTCCGTACTCGCTCGCTTCAGGCTTGCCTATGTTCCGCGGGCGCTAAGCCTCGCTCTCCCAGGATGTAGAGCACGTGGCACTCGTACCGACAAATGTCATTAAAAAAACACTTGCGAAAAGGCTTAGCATGTTGACAAGTTCAAGCACACTACAGCCACCGTCGCCTCGCTCAAGAAAGCACGCTGCCAACGCTAGCGATCAAAATCCACGCTAGCCCTACTCTTCGGTTCAAACGTCTCGAACGAAGCAAAACTGTTAAAACTATCGTCCGATGCCCCAAGAGCCCCACGTTGGGCGCCAGATGTGAGATTCTCACACCCGTGCTCTCGGGACAAAGGAATGATAACACAGCAGTGCAAACAAACACAAGGGCAATTATTGCACCTTTCATAGATAAATGCCGGCTAGCCGAGTTGCTATCCACAAAACATGCCGATGGGCGCGCGACAAATCTAGAAGTCCGACTCACCGCGACCGGATAACGAGCGAATATGTTTGCCCCATGCTGGATCCCAACGCCTGGTCATTCGCGCGTACGGTCACGCGAACGGTGGCGCGTTCGAAGGAGGCCACGCGAGACGGTCTCGCAGAAGCATGGGTAGGTGCACGCGCGGGACGTCCGCGGCGTTCGCCGACGCGCAGCCAAAGAGGAAGAGCCTTCTCCTTTTCGCGCCCAAGTAACCCCGCCGGTAGGCGGCGTTAGCAGCGCAACACTCGCGCCATCTCTCGTACTGCGCTTCAACCACACCGACCGCCGCGGGCCCCAGGATACGCGGCGAAGCCGCATTGCAGGAGACAGAAGCTATGCGGGAAAACAAGATATCACGGGACGCGTGAGAGTCACGCTTCCCCACAATAGGAGCAGTGAGCCAGAGCACAATTTCAGATCATGAGGCTTGAATTTGGACGATGGCGATCTAAAAAAAAGGAGCCGGGACCATCGTCAGCTGTTTGGCAACAAATTTAGTTTTCTGCTTGTTGACGACTGATTTCTTCTGCCACGTGAGATGTTGTAGAGATGTTGGCAACCTCATACATCAAGTATATTCAGTGTATCTACTGTGTCTGATGGAACTTTGTAGCTGCCAGCCCAGCAGACTGCGACTTTTGCCATTCTAATACCTGTGGCGCGTACCAGAAAGATCGCATTTCCACCATGCCGAATTTCTAGTATGTTTTTGTTAGCTTATACCTAGTACATCGAAACTTTCCTACATTGCAGATAATTAAAGGCCAAATGCAGCAAAAAATTGGGACCGTGCAAGAAGTCTCAGATAGCATACATATAGAGCAAGCTCCATGCAAAACTTTTCCTTTGAAACACGGATGCGTTAGTAAAATCTCAATGTATAGATGTTTTCATGCGATTAGCGCTTTTGGGAACATTTAATGCGACAGCATTCTTCACGGACTTCACCAACAGGCTTCGGGCAATGTCTATTGGGTAGCGTCGCTACCAGACCTTCGTCTTTGCGTGCTTTCTAGCTTACGCGTGCTACTTATATCTGAATTTGGTATAATAAGAGCTTAAACTACCAGTCTAGTTTCATTTATGTGTTTCTTAGTATCGATGTATATAAAGCGCAGCGCCTGTCGATTCCTTAATCATGTTCTTGAAGTTGAATGGATAACGCTGCATGGACGATTGAAATGTACCTTAAGGTGGGACATGACAGCGAAAAACCACGAAGCATTTCAGCGATTCTTTGGGGCTCGAAACTTATTTACTGCAACAGCGGTATTAATTCGCCGCCAATGAAGACAGCCGTATCTTACTTGGTAATTCAAGCCATTGAGACGCGAGCGCGTGGTGTACGTGGTATCAAAGCTTTCAACCTAATGTTGCAGTAATTATTAACAAATGTAGAGAGAGAGAGATAGAGACATTATTGGGATAAAATCGTATCCGGTCGCACCTAACCGGGAGGCCTCGGTTGGGGGGGAACCCTCAGCCCAGGCCCCCATGAGCCGTAACCGCCCGGGGCGCTCTTTTGAGCAGGAGTCGACCTCGGTCCCCTGAGTCGACGCGCGTGACAGCAAAGCTTCCCACTGTTCTTCATTCGAGTGTGGGTTACGCGGTACCAAGTTTGTTGACTGGCCTGCTCAGGTGGTGGGGTAAAGCGTGGCCGGTGCGTTGCAATCGGGACAAGCGCCTGTTCAAATACATGTAAAACGCAAAAACGTTTTTCTGAGATAACCCCTCGACCGATTTTAATGAATTTGTTGCATTTGAGAGAGAAAGTTAACTTCTAGTGACTTTGGAGGCGGAATTTCGATTTGGGGCCTGAGTTTTGTTACAAATATTTTCAAACATTGGGAAGTTTGAAAAAAAAATAGAAGCACGAAGTTTAAAAATTCATAGCTCTGCATCAAGAACAGATATCGCGGTTCTGTGAACGGCATCCATTATACCACTGAAAGCGGACAAATTCATTATGTCATTCGACATATTACGTGAATTTGTTGCGTTGTTTACAAGGGTTCTGCAAAAGTTGTATTTCCATGTTACTAAATATATTGAGATTCATGTGTAACATATCAATTTTGTCCGCTTTGGATGTGCTATTAGATGCACTTCACAGAACTGCATTATCATTTTTCTTTGATGAGTTGCAGAGTTGTAAACTTGATAGTTCTGTCTTTTGAAAATTTTAGATTTTCGCCAAATTTTCATAAGAAATTCACGACCTAAATAAAGAATTCGATACCAACAGTCACTAGACATTAAGTTTTTCTTTTAAATGCAACAAACCCCATCAAATTTCGTGCAGTGGTTGCCGAGACAAACGAATTCTCCTTTTACATGTATTTAGATAGGAGCTACCGAGCTAAAGCTCCCTCTTAAGCCGTCGTCGTCCTACCGTCGTCTTCACTCCACCGTCGTCAACTCATGGTCGTCGTGCAGTCGTCATCAGATCGTCGTGATACCATGGTTATCACGACATCGTCGTCCCACCATCGTCAGCATACCATCATCGCCATACCATTGTCGCCACTCTTTGCAACATATTCGCGTCGTCTGCACCTTTCGGAAATTGTTTGCATAACATAGATAATCAATCACCAAGGATGGTTTCTGCCTTCATTTTTATGTGCAGTACGCTGCTGCTCGCGGCGGTCCGCCGCGTGCTTCAACAAAGATTGCGAGGTGGTGGTGCGACGTGCGTCGGCCATCTCGGAGACCCGCACCGAGTAACTATGTATCCCAGCTTTGTCAAAAGATGGCGGGAGGGGTCTCGTAGGTAGGGTGCTGCGATGTTCTTGCCCCCCGCTCCGTAGCGACGGGCGAGCAGAACCTCAAGGCACCCTGGGTACATGGCGTCCTTTATGTACGTGCTGTTTTGAGCTTGCGAAAGCCAGTAAAGAAAATGGTTTAATGGTGCTACATTTCGGGATGAAAATTACGTAAAAGACACTCAAGCAGTGTTTGTAGGAATTACCAGCAACTTGCGACAGAAGTGTAAGCCACTGGTGCACTCACAACCACTATTCGATTGTGTCAAAGTGCAGTACCATTTCCGCGCACTTGGAAGCTCGTGCCAAAGGATCAGAAAGCGTGCTAAAATACACTTGCACGGTGTTGGGGCAATAGCGCTGCAGATTTGTTGATGGAGTTATAATTATGTTCGGTGCTTATAGGAGCGCTTAGCGACTAAGGGAGGACGGGGAGGTCGTGAAGTATTGTACCGGGTATCTGTACTGGCCAGCAATGCAGAAATAATGTTTGTGATCCTTTTGTTATGAGTAAACATGACAACACGTGCGACGGTAGATTGTAATGAGTGACGTATGCGTGAAACTAGACAGGTGCGTGTCCACGGTAGTAGAATTGTGCGTGCCTCGCGCCTACGTAAGAGTGAGCGAACTAATGAGTAAATGAAAGGAGGAGATAAAAATAAGAAAGAAGGACGTAAGACTGTACAGACCGAAAGGGCGGAGGCAAACGTTAACCACGTGCCCGACGGGACAGCTTGAATTATCGCGGTCACGCTACCAACTTCTACGTCTCATAGGTTTGGCGTGACTCAGCGCAATAAGGCCAAGCGGGGCCTTTCCAAGAGTCTGTGTAATCAAAGCTTGGTGATCACTCGGTGCGCCGATCTTGCCACTAGTGCACGGTTTGTTTGAATTTGCTCGCAGTAGTCTTAATATCTGACGTAGTAGTTCTGCGGAAACCCGCAATGTGGAGAGAAGTAATGAATAAAGGGAAAATCAGACATCCACCCGTTCGTAGCAATTGCTGCAAAGGAAACCCATACGGATTCCTCGAAATAAAAGCCTCATAGTTGAAGAAAAATTCGTCCTGGTCTGGGACTCGAACCCGGGACCACCGCCTTTCCGGGGCAGCCGCTCTACCATCTGAGCTAACAAGGCGGCTAGCAGATGGCAGGGCGAAGTCGAATTTGTCGACAGCACGAAGCAAAGGCAAGAGTTTGACGTAGTAGTTCTGCGGAAACCCGCAAGGTGGAGAGAAGTAATGAATAAAGGGAAAATCAGACATCCACCCGTTCGTAGCAATTGCTACAAAGGAAACTGTCCTTTGTCCTTTGTAGCAATTGCTACGAACGGGTGGATGTCCGATTTTCCCTTTATTCATGGTCTTAATATCGTTTACAACGCGGCCAGGTCCGGAATGCAGTGCAATCAAAGCCGTTGATAGGTCAATCATTGCATATGCTATGACATTACAGTCACTATAGCTTGTCTGCGTCGTTCTCCGGTTTTACCGTTGGCGTCTCGCCGAGTTCTCGTAAAGCGAGATCTACAGATGAGGCGCGGAGGCGGCAAGGCGCGAAGAACATCCGCGACGTTCGCGTGGAATGGTTTGGAGAAGAAGCTGTTGCCTTATGGCGCTAGTTTAAATAGGTCACAGGTGGTGTTAGTTTAGTTCAATGCAATTCCAAAGGACATGCACCGACGTCTCAATTGGTGTGCACTTGACCATCATTTCAAAAGGCGTATAGACGCGTAAACGGGAACTACGATTCGCACTTCTGTGTACGTACAAAAAAAAAATGAAAGTTGAGAGAGTTGGTACGCATTTATGACTGGAATGTTGAAAGGAGCGAAAGAAAATGTCGACAGTGGAGCAGAGAAGCGGACAAGACAAACTCTGCGCTTACAGCTGCAGTTTGTTGAAGCAACACGTAATAAATACACGAAAAAGGCCCTATCATAGAGCGCCACTATTAATTACGTGTTGCTTCAATAAACTTCATTCATTAATTAGTACAGCGCTCGTCTGGTCCGTTTTTCTGCCCCTGTGTCGGCGTTTTTCATTTTTTTTTTTTTTCACTGCTTTCAGCATCCCGACCATACGTGAACGAACAACCCTATAGCCATTTGACTAAAAATAACGGGATCCCAAAGGACCGTGTTATTTTTTTTTCCTGGCCACAACCAGATGAAGTAACAAAAACACAGAAGCCAGAGAAGTGGTAGTTAAGTATTATGTTCATTTGAAATGTACAAATGTAAAGGGAAAGGAAAGTGGACGACAAGATAACTTGGCGCCTGTGGGAGCCAAATCGACACACATCTAGACCACAGTAGGCGTGTGGTATATTTTACCAAATACGCTAGATCATGCCAGCTATCCTTGAACGCATTCTACTTTCCTAGGTATTCGTGTACCTTTCTTACATCAGTGAACAAATACTCAAGAAAGTGAGTCGTAGGATGGCCTCCACGGTGTAGCACATTTGCTAAAGTACAACACGCATGATGCGGTTGATGTGGATCAATCTGGCTCCTACAGGCGCCAACTTATCTTTTCATCCATTTTCGTTTCCCTTGTAACGATGAAGAAGCGCCGGTCCGCCAGACGCTTCGCTAACTTCTCAAATCTAGCGTTTCGATCAAATCACCGTTTCAAACTTAATATCAAAATATGTTTCTTCCTGCTCGTAAGCTTACCATCTTAGGCCACGCCATACGTAAAGAAGGCGTGCT
Source organism: Dermacentor variabilis (assembly GCF_050947875.1). Taxonomy (NCBI): domain Eukaryota; kingdom Metazoa; phylum Arthropoda; class Arachnida; order Ixodida; family Ixodidae; genus Dermacentor; species Dermacentor variabilis. The sequence continues at coordinate 105,741,642 of NC_134570.1, forward strand.
TCAAGATCCTGCAGAGTTCCGTGCAGTTGCGGTGTTCCCCAAGCCCACAAACCCGAAGGCGCTACGCAGCTTCGATATCCTTGGCCTGTGCTCCTATTTTCGGGACTTTGTGAAAAAATTGGCCATGATCACTGCTTCTTTGACTCGGGAGACGACTACATATCCGCCTGGTCGAAAGCCCGGCTGCGATGACACTGTTCACGCCGTCTGCTCACTTCTCTTCCTATTCTGCGACATTTTGACCCCGATGCCTCAACTGAAGTCCGTACATGTATGCCAGTGGAGTCGGCCTTGGTGCGGTTCTCGCCTAAGAAAGACGTGATCTTGATGAATACGTCGTTGTTTCTGCTAGCCCCACGAATTCGGAGCTAATTACTATTCTTTTACAGAAAAGGAGTGTTTAGCCATATATAATGTGCGTCCTTACGATATGTCAACCTTATTTGTACGACCACCCATTATTGTAGTAACTGAACATCACGCGTAGTGCCGGCAATCCTGACTAAAAAGCCCTCTGACCGCCTGTAGCATGCATGCTGAGCACTGATGCACTGATGCATACGTAAGCACACTGATGCATACGCTCTCTACCGCTCGCCAACTTCATCTGACGTAGAGAGCCTTAGCTTGCCTGCTCAACTTTGTGCTGTGAGCACTTGCCGTCGATGACGTACGCTGTGAGAAGAGCAAAAATTTTGTGGATTCCTTCGCTTTCGGATTTCCTCCACGATCTTGCTTCTGTGCCAGAGTCTATAGGAGCGTATACGGCAGTAGCCGCGCTCCCTGTTATCCGTCGACCAACTCATGTGCCTATATATGTACATGAGTTGGTATACCTGCGGGATTCCGTTCGTCACGTTCACCTAAACACTGCATGGCACTCAAGCCACCACAGGTTTCTCTATGTTTTCATTACTATTTACTGCCACGAACATTCCTGCGCCATCAATACCATTCTGCCCTACCAGCCTGAATATTCATAATTTGCTCCTGTGTCTCGAGCTGCACCGCATGCTGAAGAATGAAGACAGCTCGCCCACTACCTTTCGACGGCAGATCAGTCCCGCCAGAAGCATCGTCGCCACGGCCCTGGCTCCCCAAGCGCCCCTTCTGATTCTATGGTTTGTCTGTGGGTTCCGCCGGTATACCTCCCGGCCTTCCCTTGAAGTTGCTCTTCAGATACCGTGGCCATTACCGTGGGATTGCGCAAACTTCCTCCGTGAATTAAGTCGTATAGTATAGCCTGCATTGCCGGTCTACTGATCAGCGCCGCCGCGGTCGTGAAACTGTCCGCGTAGATCGGCTGAAGCACTTCTACAGTCCCTCTGTGTTGCCACACGTTTAGAGTACCAGGATGGCGTCTTTCTTTTATGCGAAGCATATTACTAGAGCTCAACCCAGCTCCTCAGGCGCGGCGGTGTCGCCTTCAAAGCTGACCACGTGACACCGTGACGTCACGACAGAGGAGAAACGGGGCTCCAACTCGCGCCGTCGCTCGCGGCGTCGCGGCGGTATATAAGCAGCTGCGCTTGTTAATAGGTAGCTTTGGCTCAACTCTTGCAAGATGGGCTGGGTGGGAATCGAACCAGGGTCTCCGGAGTGTGAGACGGAGACGCTACCACTGAGCCACGAGTACGATGCTTCAAAGCGGTACAAAAGCGCCTCTAGTGAATGCGGTGTTGCCTTAGAAACGAGCTGTTTCTAAGGCTCAGGCGTGCGTCGCTTGCTCAGGCGCACATTTCGTTGCCGCGCCGAACGCTGCGTTGCTCGACGCTCACCGCGTCCAATGCGGGGCGCGTAGTCGCTGCGCCGTAGCCCATTGTCTTACACCCCTTGGCGGGTCGACGGGAACGCTGTCGCGTTCCACTCTTGAAGGCGAAGCAGAGTAACGCATGAGTTGTTTCTTCGTCTAGCCGAACCAAATATAGCCAAGCAACAGCAGCTCACCAGGCTAAACAGTGGTTCAACAACTAAAATAAAGGCTAGTATGCTTCGCATCCTGGGCTTAACCTTAGCTAAGCCACAGCCATTTTTTTTCCCCCGAAAGACAAATCTAACAAAAAAGGGAACAGGCAGGTGCATCGAAAGCGTATACTTATACGGGGCACGCTTTGGCTGCTTGCAGGGTTAAACCTCCGCAACTAGTTCGACGTTTCTCGTCTTTTGTACCCTGTGAATAAACACCTTCGCATCCTTTATTTCATTATGTCTACATTTCAATGAAACATAACATTTAATTTTCCCTTTGCTTTATCTGACTTCATTGTCTGTTGCTTGGTACAACCGTACTCATAAATCTAACCAGCACTGCGAGACCAGCAGCGTCTCGATATTGAATGGGAGTTGGAAACCACGGAGAAGCTTCGCGTCCACCTGTTATCTTTTATCCTTTGTTGCGTTTCGCCTGCGACACGTGGTTTTGCCGGCGCGACTGCGGCGGGGCGGCAGACATTTTGGCCCGATCGTCGTCGCCGCAACGCTCATCGCCAGGTGTTTCCAGGCGCGACTGCGGCGATGCGACCGCAAAGGATCACCCTCTCCTTCCCGTCATTGTGCCCGAACCAGGCGATGCGAAAGCAGGGATCATCCTCTCATTACAGTCATTGTGCCCGACCGGCAGCGCTACGACAGGGTGCTACGATATGGTGCTCGACATGGTGCTACGGCAGCGCTACGACAGTGTGCGTCACCATTAGCCCATTGTACATTCACGTGCTCGTCTTTTGAGGGGTTCCTTCTTGCCCTCAACTGCGAGAGTATAAAAACAGCTGCCCCCGGACGCCAAAAGGAGGGCTCCGATTTCTTCTGTTGAGTAAAGTGCTCTCCCGTCTCTCTACTTCGGTCAACCTGACCGCCAACTCTCTGAGATGTTAAAATAAACAAGTTGTTTTGTTGTTACCAGTCGACTCATGCTTTGCCGGGACCTTCGGATGCTTCCAGTTGTACCCCAGGCCGCCAGGCCAACGCTACCCTTGGGGCTTGCGACCCAGGTACAACCACGGGCGTCAGCGCCGAGTTCCCAACAGATCGTACCAGCGGTGCGATCCAAACATCTGGTTGGCAGCGGTGAGATCGCCTCCGACTTCAAACAACTGTCTACCAGCGGTGAGATCGCGACAACGGAGGCCAGCAGCGAAGAGATGCAGTTGACTGTATGCTGAGCAGCTCAACAACGATCCGGGAGCAGTGCAACGAGCCCTGTGTGACGACTGGTTGCCTGCAGCGGAACGACTGCGCGGAATTCCTGCCTGCGAGGTTTGGTGAGTGCGGGACTTTCTTCTTCTGAGCTTTGCCAGGCTTTTGTTAGTGTCAGAAACAGAGCTGGTAATTGTGGTTGTCGTTGCTGCCGGGTTAGTTTGCGGCAAGACAATAGTAAGCAGTAGAGAAAGCAGCATTCAGAGCAGCCATGGATTTGAAGTCGTTGCGCAAACCGAAATTGTTGGAGCTTGCAAGAGAGTTGGGTCTGGATGTCTCGGACAAACTCAGAAAACCAGAACTGCTAAAGGCTATTCTTGAGTTAGAGGCTGAGGATGACGAGCTGTCGGAATGCCTTGAGACCATTGAGGAAAGGGAGACTGCAAAAAGAGAAGAGCGTGAACGTAAAGAACAAAAAGAAAAAGAAGAGCGTGAACGTAAAGAACAGAAAGAGCGAGAGCAACAAGAGCGTGACCGTCAACACGCTTTGGAAATGAAGCGTCTTGAGGTAGAGATGGAACGCGCTCGTAATGGAAGTGAGGCACACGGTGCAGGAGAACGCGTATTGTTCAAAATGACTGACCTGATGCGGCCGTTTAAGCTTGGAGAGGACATTGGTTTGTTCCTGGTTAACTTTGAGCGAACGTGCGAGAAGCAGGGGTTCTCTCGGGAAACGTGGCCACAGCGCTTGCTCACTTTGTTACCCGGCGAGGCGGCCGACGTAGTCGCTCGCTTGGATAGAGAGGAGGCAGAGGATTTCGACACAGTGAAATCGAGTCTTCTAAAAAGATACCGGCTGTCTGCGGAGGCGTTCCGTCGGAAGTTTCGGGAAAATGAGAAAGGCAAAAGTGAGTCATATACAGAGTTTGCGTATAGGCTTATGTCGAACATGCAGGAGTGGCTCAAAGAAGAGAAAGCGTTTGGTGACCACGATAAAGTTCTGCAGTGCTTCGGGCTAGAACAGTTTTATAGTCGGTTACCGGAGAACGTGCGATACTGGGTCTTGGATAGGCCAGACGTTTGTACGGTGGCTAAAGCCGCTGAGCTAGCCGAGGAGTTTGTGACGCGTCGGGCTCGCGGAGCTAAGGAAGGTCAAAAGGGTGAATTTGGCTCGAAGTTTGAGAGGCCGAAGTTCACACCCATGAGAGCAAAGGGGAACACGCGTAGTGCGGATGCGAGTGGAAGCAGTGCGACCGAACCTAAGGAGACGGCGGCAGCCGAAGCCGAACGCAGAAAGCGGTTCGAGATGAGGCAAGCGCGCGTTTGTTATACGTGCCAGAAGCCGGGTCACTTTTCGGCGCAGTGTCCGGAAACAACACCAAAAGTTGTGTTTTTTTCAATAGGCAGCACTGACGAGAACATGAAGCTTCTCGAGCCTTACATGCGAGACCTCCTCGTGAACGGGAAAGAGTGCCGAGTGCTTCGCGATTCCGCAGCTACGATGGATGTAGTTCACCCGTCTTATGTAGAACCCCATATGTTCACGAGCGAGTGCGCATGGATCAAGCAAGCCGTGGAAGCTCATAGCGTGTGTCTGCCGGTAGCAAAAGTGCTTATTGAAGGACCTTTCGGAGCGCTTGAGACGGAGGCGGCAGTGTCATCTATGCTGCCCCCCCAGTACCCGTACCTATTTTCAAACAGGTCCGATCACCTCCTGCGCGAGAAGGGGCTTTTGTTTGGTGAAGCTAGTGTTCAGGCCTTAACCAGATCGAAGGTTCGGGAGCTCGCTGCAAAGGCGGTAGTTGCGGGGCCGACGTTATCAAACAACGAAAAAGGGTCAGAGGCGCAGCAAGCTGATATTCAGAGCACGCCCGAACTGAATAAACTTGAGTCTGTAACGTTAAAGGCGCCAGATACTGGAGAGGAAACGCCCGACACGGGAAAGTTAGAAGAGCTATCTACTGATTTGCTCATCGCGCCTACGTCAGACGGACTTGATAGGTTGCTAAAAGTCAGCCGGTCGGCTTTGATAGCCGAGCAAAAGAAGGATGGTAGCCTAGAAAACATACGCTGCAATGTCAAAGAAGGTATCGCCAGGAAAACTGCGCGTTTTGTGGAAAGAGGTGGAGTCCTGTACCGGAAGTATCTAGACCGCCGAGGAGTGGAGTTCGATCAGCTGGTCGTGCCTCAATGCTATCGTCAGGATCTGTTGCGCTTGTCACACGGGGGTTCGTGGTCCGGACACCTAGGAGTTAAGAAAACTAAGGACCGTCTCTTGCAAGAGTACTATTGGCCAGGGTGTTTTCGGGACGCAGACCATTTCGTGAGGACATGTGACACTTGTCAGCGGGTGGGCAAACCAGGGGACAAATCGAGGGCGCCGTTGAAATTGGTACCTATCATTACGGAGCCTTTTAGACGGCTCGTTATTGATACAGTGGGACCTCTGCCGGTAACAGCCACGGGGTACAGACACATTTTGACTGTGATCTGCCCAGCGACAAAGTTCCCTGAAGCAGTGCCGCTTAAAGAACTCAGCTCAGTTGAGATAGTCAATGCACTACTGTCCATATTTGCGCGAGTTGGTTTTCCTGCGGAAATCCAATCAGATCAGGGCACAGTGTTTACTAGCGCTTTGACGACAACTTTTCTCGAAAGGTGTGGGGTAAAGCTGTTACACAGCTCAGTGTACCACCCACAGTCGAATTCCGTTGAGAAGCTCCACTCCGTCATGAAGCGCGTGTTGAGAGCGTTGTGTTTTGAACATCGAACTGACTGGGAGCTGTGTCTGCCTGGGGTGATGTTTGCTTTAAGGACCGCGCCGCATGCAGCTACGGGGTTTTCGCCAGCTGAACTGGTGTACGGTCGCTCGCTTCGGTCTCCGCTTCGCATGCTTCGAGAATCATGGGAAGGCAGGGGCGACGACCCAGTCGTGGTGGAGTACGTACTTAAGCTCCTCGAACGCTTAAGAAGGGCACAGGAGTTGTCAGGTGAAGCAATGACAAAGGCCCAGCAGAGGGCCAAGGTTTATTATGATCGGACAGCCAGGGCCCGTCGTTTTGAGGTGGGCGATGAGGTCATGATATTGCGCACATCGCTAAACAACAAACTAGACGTGCAGTGGGAGGGCCCAGCACGAATTGTTCAGAAACTGTCGGACGTTAACTACGTGGTAAGTCTGCCAGGAAAGCGGAAAGCACAGCAAGTTTACCACTGTAATCTGCTCAAACCTTATAGACAAAGGGAAACAGTGGTGTGCATGATGGTAAACGTTCCTGAAGAGCTTCCGGTCGAGCTTCCGGGACTAGGCTCAGTGACGAACAGGGAAGACACCGGTCAAGTCATTAGTGACCTTATCAGTAAAGCACCGCTGTCGCCTGAGCAGAAAACCGAACTACACCAGCTATTGCAAGAGTTTCAAGGTCTGTTCTCTGAGAGGCCTGGTAGGACTTCTGTACTTACTCATGATATAGAACTTACCTCCCCAGAGCCAGTACGATCCAAGGCGTATCGGGTGTCACCCCGCCAGAGCGATATTATGGAGGCTGAGGTAAAGAAAATGCTACAGCTCGGTGTTATTGAGGCAGGTGAGAGTGATTATACCTCCCCTTTGATTTTAGTTGAGGTACCGGGCAAGGAACCTCGTCCTTGCGTCGACTACCGCAGGCTTAATTCCATCACTAAGGATCAAATTTATCCGATCCCTAACATCGAGGAGCGCCTTGAGAAAGTTAGTAGCGCTCAGTTTATTTCCACCCTAGATCTTGTCAGGGGTTATTGGCAGGTTCCACTTACAGAAGAGGCTAGTAGGTATGCGGCGTTCATTTCACCAATGGGAACATTCCGTCCTAAAGTGTTGAGTTTTGGTTTGAAGAACGCGCCATACTGTTTTTCAAGCCTCATGGATAAAGTGTTGCGGGGACAGCAAGAATTCGCTTTACCGTATCTAGACGACGTAGCGATATTCTCCGCATCCTGGTCTGAGCATATGGCACACTTGCGGGCAGTGCTAACCCGCCTGCGCGAAGCGGGCTTGACAGTAAAGGCTCCTAAGTGCCAGTTAGCACAGGCCGAGGTTGTCTACCTCGGTCACGTGATTGGTCAGGGTCGTCGCCGCCCCTCTGAAATAAAAGTGGCCGCTGTGCGAGACTTTCCGCAACCGCGCACAAAGACCGATATTCGGTCGTTCTTAGGTGTCGCCGGCTACTATCAGAGGTACATTCCCAGGTACTCTGATATCGCGGCTCCCCTGACGGATGCTCTAAGAAAAACAGAGCCTCAAACAGTCGTCTGGGACGAGACAAAGGAAAGAGCTTTTAGCGCCCTAAAGAGTGCCCTAACAAACCAGCCTGTGCTACGATCGCCAGGCTATACAAAAGGGTTCATTGTTCAGTGCGATGCTAGTGAGCGAGGCATGGGCGTTGTACTGTGCCAACGGGAAAAGGGAGAAGTAGAACACCCCGTCCTGTATGCTAGTCGTAAGCTGACCAGTCGTGAGCAGGCGTATAGCGCCACCGAGAAAGAGTGTGCATGTCTCGTGTGGGCCGTTCAGAAATTGTCATGCTATCTAGCCGGCTCGAGGTTTATCATTGAGACGGATCACTGCCCTCTCCAATGGCTGCAGACCATCTCTCCCAAAAATGGCCGCCTCCTGCGCTGGAGCCTCGCTTTACAACAATATTCCTTTGAGGTGCGTTACAAAAAGGGGAGTCTCAACGGTAACGCCGATGGCTTAAGTCGAAGCCCCTAACGTAGGAATCAGCCTCAAAAATTGTTTGTTACTGATGTTTTTCTTCCTGAGGCAGGATTTTTTTAACATATTGCTTTTGTTTAGTGTTTCAAAGTGATGATATGCTTTCTAGTGCAATTTTCCAATTTGTGGACGCGTTCTGAGTGATGCTAGACTACTGTAAGGAACTAGGCAGTGGTATAAAAGTGGAAAGAGCCTGGCAGGGCTTAGTGAGGGTTGTGCCGTGCTTGCTGACTGAGCGGTTGAGTTTCAGCGTAGTTCTAACGCTTGCCGGGAACGAGAACAAAAATGTGAACTCTCCCGAAGTCACTTTGCAGTGTCCCGTGCGAACCTGAACGAGAGAACGAGGCCTTCTCTGTGCGCTGCGCTCAAGAAACGTCGAGGGACGCCCGACTTCGGTTATGAGCATCATCGAGCGACATCCCTCCGGACAGCGGATGCAGTCCCCTGTCCATCGGGATCTCCTTCCCCCGGCGGGGCGGTCTGTTGCGTTTCGCCTGCGACACGTGGTTTTGCCGGCGCGACTGCGGCGGGGCGGCAGACATTTTGGCCCGATCGTCGTCGCCGCAACGCTCATCGCCAGGTGTTTCCAGGCGCGACTGCGGCGATGCGACCGCAAAGGATCACCCTCTCCTTCCCGTCATTGTGCCCGAACCAGGCGATGCGAAAGCAGGGATCATCCTCTCATTACAGTCATTGTGCCCGACCGGCAGCGCTACGACAGGGTGCTACGATATGGTGCTCGACATGGTGCTACGGCAGCGCTACGACAGTGTGCGTCACCATTAGCCCATTGTACATTCACGTGCTCGTCTTTTGAGGGGTTCCTTCTTGCCCTCAACTGCGAGAGTATAAAAACAGCTGCCCCCGGACGCCAAAAGGAGGGCTCCGATTTCTTCTGTTGAGTAAAGTGCTCTCCCGTCTCTCTACTTCGGTCAACCTGACCGCCAACTCTCTGAGATGTTAAAATAAACAAGTTGTTTTGTTGTTACCAGTCGACTCATGCTTTGCCGGGACCTTCGGATGCTTCCAGTTGTACCCCAGGCCGCCAGGCCAACGCTACCCTTGGGGCTTGCGACCCAGGTACAACCACGGGCGTCAGCGCCGAGTTCCCAACAGATCGTACCAGCGGTGCGATCCAAACACCTTCCTTTTGCCTGGGGGAGGGGGGAAGGGGCTCCCTTTTCTCCTTCGCGATGGTGCTTGCTATTTTTCGGAGACCCCATCGTGTTTGAAAGTCGACTGAGTACGGTTTTCTCGGTCCGCACGAAGGCTACGGATAACGTTACAGCCGATCCTCCAAGGACAAACTTGCTGGCCATAGTAGCGCAAGAACGTGGTGATAAATGTGCGAGCACTCCATGTACGTCTTTATCGATAAAACAATGCCAAAGTCTCAAGAGGCGCTAGAAATAAAGAAACGCTCTGGTTTGCGAAACAGTGCTGTCAACCAGGTCGTTGTCTCTTGCATAAATATACGCGACCGCCTGTTATGGCCTCTCAACACGACGAAGAAAGAAGAAAAAAAAGGAAGACGAATTCCGTAGCGCCAGCGCCCCACCCGTCAATTACTCTGCGTCCGGAAGAAAGAAGGGAGAAAGATGGAGTCGCCGGGACACAGTGAAAAGGGAGTGGGAGGTCTCCGCGTACGCGTCTATACATAATAGACAGCGTGCGTGCGTGTACGCGAATGAACGTATATTTACTATACATATAAGCTCTACACTGATAGAGCAAGCAGCATGCGGGAGTTCTTCATCGATGCCTGCCAACAGCCATTTTCCCCTTCTCCACACTGCCTCCGACGCCACAGCTCCGTTCCTCCCGACCCCCTCCCCCATTTTTTGACCCTCCCTCTATTTCCTTCTGCTCGCCGTGTAGCTTCGAGTGTGCAGCGAGCGCGTTCAGCGTGGTTTCGTGATCCACGTTCGATCGCCGCACGGACCCGAAAAAGAAAATAAAAAAAAGTTGGGGCGAGGCCCAAACAAGAAGCGAGGCTGGGCCCCTATTATAAAACCATTAATCAGCGGCTCCCTCCCCCTCCTCGCGTATTCGCAGTCTATCTTTATCTATTCACTGCGCTTCTTTTTTGTTGTTATTATTATTCTCTCCCTTGTCGTCTTCATACTCGCAGCTTGCGATTAGAGCAGGCAAGGCACCGTGATTTGGACTATGTGTATTATATACTCTGGATACGCGAATGTGCACACGAAACGGACAGATCGTGCGTGGATGCGTGCTCGTACGGCTAAGTATTTCTCAGTCTTTTATTTTTTTTTTTTTTACGTTTATTCATCCTTGTGCCCGCGCTGTGCCCGGCTTATGCAGCGCTAGTCGCTTTCTAAAAAAAAAAAAAAAGAAAACGCTTCGCGGACGGCGGGTACGTACAGCGTTCGGGAATAACGTGCGAGCCGTGCACAGTGAGCAAAAGGATATGTATAATATGATGCTGCCACGTGTTCCCACGCCTTCTTGTAAACTTGCACCAAGTGGTTGTTCTTCATTGTACAGCTAGTCCCATTATTATTATGTGGAGGTCGCTGTGTTTGATGAGCTTCCTCCTCTTTGCACTATCAGTCGACCGCTCGCTCTTCAGTGCTTTTCCAGCGTTGAGATGTTCCGGCCGTGATACTGCGTATTGGCCAACTCCTTTTAGGCCAACCACGTTTCTTGCCCCCTTGTCACACGAGTTTGACTGTGGGGCTATCGTAGCGTTCTTCCCAATATCAATGCGCCTAGGTTTAGGGTTATACAGAGCCCCAGGTGGGCGCCTCTCACTTAAATCCCATGGGCTGCACTGCGCTGTTAAGCATCAGCCTTGCCGGTATAGAACGGCACCCGTCTTTTTATCCCTCCTCCCATCTACATGTCCTACATGTCCTCTGATGCAGCTTTTTCAGGCGGCCAAACTTCCATAAATAAAAAAAACGCATTCATCTCAGCGTCCTCATTTCGGCCACTTGATTCTTATAAATGTTAGACTAGCACATAAACAGAGAACAGAAGAGTTAGAGAATGACAGAGCAGGACATCCCATTGAAAACAGTTTATATATATATTGTGCGGTTGGGTACCCTGCGAGGGAGACAGTGAGTGTAAAGAAGTAAATCTAACGAAATAACAAAAATGCGTAGGTGAATGGACCGATAGTTTACGTGCACAGTATAGCATACGAGCGTCTTCTCAAGATTTGAAGAAATTTACCGAAATGCACGTAGCTTTCTGGGTTGTTGATGGGTGAAGGTAAGTGAACCACGGAATCTTTGACTCTGCACTGAGTCGACCATCCTGCAGGCGGATGAGCGCGCTTCAAAGAGACTGACGTTGGACGCAGACGCGGATGCAGTAGCAGTGGAGGTGCTTTGTGGCCCCGGGATGTGCATGAGTCGGCCAGTCCTGAGGAAGGAGCACAAATTTGCGAAGGCTACATCCTGTGGGGGACGTTACAGGGGGCTGATGGTAGTCGCAGCTGCAGTGGCGAATCCAACATTAACAAGCGATGGTTGGAATTCGTCTACGGAGTCTTCCGTACAATGCCAACTAAGGAGCCGCGCGCGTCCGTGCGGTGCGCACAGACTGCGTGTCATCACTGGCGATTGGCTTAGCTTCATCGCCCAGCTTGCCGTGTTAATTCGTCAGCAAGACGGCTGCAAATAATTACGAACGCTTCCCCTACCGGAAAATGGGGGCAAGCGACGCTCGTCCTGCGTGAACCGGACCTTCGTCACGGTTAAGTAACCCACAGGTAACGGTGCCGGATTGCTTCGGCTTCCTGCTCCCTCAGCTCGGTATGTTCTCGCTGTTGTTGGATTACCTGGGCAAACCGCTGGATCGGCACGCTGACGGCGCGCCCTTTCATGGGCGAGATCTCGCCGCCGCTCGTCGAGCGCTGCCAGCTCCTGAGTTGTTCCTTCGCCCATCTTTCATTTCACCTTGCATCGATCACCAAATGAAGTTGGGGGTACAACCATGCAACTCCAATTCTCACTTTCAATCATTTATATACCACACACTGCCGACGACTGGAACCACTTTCCCACTACCGTCGCTGCCATCTGTGGCACAACTAATTTCAAGAAGACACAAGTGGATCACAGAGCGTAGTCCCACGCTGAAACACGGTAGAGAATGACATAGTTACGGTGTCTGCGCGCGCGACTGCACGACGTGGGAACAAGCTGACGAAACGGAAGTAAATCTCTCTTGCTGCGGTGCGAAGTAAAACAAAAACATGCCGACATTCGGTTTGTGTGTTTCATTATTTCTGTAAGCTTTAATTCGTCTCTAGCAACGTATTACACAAATAACAGATGTTGTCTTGAATAATTTTCCAAGTCACATGCCACCACAAGCGACGTCAGAGCGCGAACACGTGTACGTAGGCGCACTATATCACCTGTACGTCATCCTCCAGCTTGGAACGCGGCGGCCGCGAGGAGAAGGACAAACGGCGTTCGGTTTGAAATTTCAGATCTTTCCGCGGCGCATAGCGATGCAATACTTTGCGGACAGGATCGTTATCGCGCATTGTATGCTACACGCTTGTCAGCTCAGAATGGGCAGGCCTAGTGAGAGGCCCCTTAAAAAAATGCGGTCTCTGGCCCCCAACGCCTTGTACAGGACCGCATGAGATACGCCAGTTACTGCCAAAACAAGTTACAAAAATATTTATTCCGATTTCTTCCTAATGTTTGCTCACACTATCACTCAAGCTGTAACTTCTAGAACGCTTGAGTTTAATTTGTGATTTCCAATAACAACGATCAAAAGGCCGACACAGGGCACCATACACTTGATTTTCATCTCCTGGTGCTGAGACAAAGTTGCCTGTGCTCTTTTCAACGCCAGCGGTCCGTGAGTTCCGCGGCGTGGGTTTTGCGCCACCTCGACAGATGGCACCACGCGGCGAGGTCACGCATCGCTGCGTGACCTCGCCAGCAGCGTCCGGCGCGCCGCGGATGGTTGTTTGGCCGAGACGAGGCTTGCAATGAGGTTCAGTTCAAAGCATGTTCATTTCGGCTCAGTAAGCCTTCAGACCTGCGTCGCGTCGTGGCCGCATACGCTTCTGCATCGTTCGTCATTTCAACCAAATCAAAGCACAAATGCTTAAGCCGAGCATTACAGCGCAATGAAAGGAGAGGTAAGAAGCGGTTTGCGGAAACCGATCGCTCATCGAGTTAAACGCCAGGGCAGATAGGCTGCTCGACTGCGCCGACTACTCCAGAATTATGCGGCCTTTCACGCAGGTGACAGCATTGTCGCGGACTGCGGCCACCTACCTAAGCACGCACATTTGCAGCCGACCACTTGACGCGACAGGAAAAAAAAAAGTAGCGACAGACGCAGAGCGCGCCGCTGCACTGTCGGAAGAAGAAAACCACTTGAAGACGGCGGCGCCACAGGCAACAAAAGACGCCATGAGAACAAGTGCACAGTATGGCGTGGTGTGGTGTAGTGTGCCATCGCGAACATGCACTACAACCATTTTAAGATTGTGGCTAGTGTAATCTCCAACAAATCTGCTTTGCCGGCAACCATTTCATGCTTACATCTACTCTCGATTACGGGAGAGCCAGAAATTTTTTTTTTCGGCACGTATTCCTTATGCGCGCATTCTTCTGCTTCGTCAACGCACCGATGTGTCGGTGAAGGTGCGTTCTTTCTCTCTCTATCTCTCTCTTTTCGGAACAACCAAGCTGGACGTATATAGGTGCCTAAGAGAGTGGACAATACTATTTGGTAATTTATATTAACAGTATAGGTGCTATGACAGCAGACGGGACAGATATAGAAGAGACGACGACGAGCCCTCGATCGCCTCTTCTATATATCCGTCCCGTGGGCTATACTGTCCCCAAGAACGGTGCCTTTAGCCTGTAGCGGTGGAACAAAACGCGTCTTGATGCAACACGTTATGAAGTATATGGCGTGTCGGAAAGGATATTGCAATGAAGGAAGGTGGAGGCGGCGTTGTAGCGAAAGCCGAATTCACGATACTTTTCGTTTTCAAGTGCTGTTTGCCATTGGCCGGGCGCATTCGCTAAAACTTCAAGATTTGCTGGCGCCTGCTATATTACGAACAATTTCGCCGCAATTGCCTTTTGTTGGCAGGCCCAGTTGAGCTTGTTAAGAACGGCCAGCTGCAGTGCAAGTATTGCCGGCCAGCTGCAGTGCAAGTATTGCCGGCCAATTTCGACAGTGGCGGCAACTTTCCTTGGCGTTACGCTCTAGTCTCGTCGTCGTTGTGACTGAATGAGTTCGGCGGGCCGACTATTGTTACCCACCACCACCAACGCGGACCTGATCTGCTATGAGTGGGGGACTTGCCGCGGGAACGTCGTCGGACACCCCTTCCCACGCGCCGACCAAGACGCAAGACAATAGCTACCCGGCCGCACTGCGCGGGTCGGCTGTGTGTGTGTGTGTGTGTGTGTGTGTGTGTGTGTGTGTGTGTGTGTGTGTGTGTGTGTGTGTGTGTGTGTGTGTGTGTGTGTGTGTGTGTGTGTGTGCGTGTGTGTGCGCGCGCGCGCGTGTGTGTGTGTGCGTGTGTGTGTGTGTGTGCGCGTGTGCGTGCGCGCGCGCGCGCGCGCGTGTGTGTGTGTGTGTGTGTGTGTGTGTGTGTGTGTGTGTGTGTGTGTGTGTGTGTGTGTGTGTGTGTGTGTGTGTGTGTGTGTGTGTGTGTGTGTGTGTGTGTGTGTGTGTGTGTGTGTGTGTGTGTGTGTGTGTGTGTGTGTGTGTGTGTGTGTGTGTGTGTGTGTGTGTAAGCCGTCCCGGGGAGAGGCGGCGTGTTTACAATGACTGCACGAACGTTTCCGTCCCCTTAGAATCAAGGGGGGACCGAGTGTTGTTAAGCCGGTGTTGTGCGGATGCTCGACACACGTCATGTTAGACTGCGACACTTTCTCAAGCAGTCGTGTTAGAGTGACGTACTTTCTCTCGAAGTCATGCTAGACTGATGAACTGCATGGGCCAGCTACCTTCGAGTTCCTGCCGGACTCCAATCTTGACAACGGGTTACGAGCGATGGGATTGAGCCCCCAATCCTGACAAGCTACAACCAACCACGCAAAACGAAGAGCCTGTTGAGCTGCTTCCCATGCACGTGTGCCCATAACTGTTAGCCCTTTCCTCTGCAGCGCACGTTTCGGGAACCGGCTGGGGATTACTTTGGTTTTACGGAAATGTCAACCTATACGGTGATGAACCGTTGTACTACCGCCACCACACTCTTTCGCGCATCCCGCCGCCAGCGACGTTCCATCGTTCATGCGCGCTGCATGACGGCAGCGAAAGTCCTGCAGGGGAGAGAAGACGGGGGAGCTGATGTTACGCCACATGTCGTTGTCTCATCAGCTGTCAGCAACGAACAAGAGGGGCGGACAGCCAGAGCGCAGGGCTGATCGTTCAGCTTTCCGCGCACTTTGTTGTACGATAAGGGATTCACGGCGGAAGAGCCCATGGGCTCACGCACACCAAGCGCATCTCGCCGCGCGCGATCCGCTGATTGACGTCCCCAGAGGACCTGACACGTCGGGGGCACCCGAAAGCTTCGCACACGGTGGTCGAAACCACCACCACCGGCGCCGACCGCTGTTTCTCCGTCGTCTCCGGATCAAGGGTCCGCGGAAAGAAACGTGAACGGGGGGGGGGGGGGGGGGGGGGCGCACCACGTGAAAGAGACGAACAGCGAGAGAGGCCGGAAACAACGACGCTCAACAAAAACAACGAGAACACCACAACAGTGGGCGAAGAACCGTCGGAGGCGAAGACAAGGAGCCGAGTATATATAGACAAGGCGGCCGTTTGAAGAAGAAAGGTTGAGGAAGAACGTTTGGTTTGAGAGAGTATGTGTGTGTTGTGGGGGGGGGGGGGCGACGAAAGCCGCAAGCAGCAGCAGCAGCATCAACAGCGGGAGCTGCAGGCCGTCTCGCGTGCGTGCCCGCGCGATTCACGAGGAAGGCAAAAGTAGAAGAACAATACCAACAACGCGCTTGGCGGCCGTACATGCGCGCGCGACGATAATCGATTAGGCGAGCCACATATATATAACTGCTCCGGCCCAGCAGCGTGGGTCCTGCGAGCGCGGCTCCGGTGGTGGCGGTGGTGGGAGGGCTAGCTGCTCCGCAGACAAGGAGGGACCATTGAGCAGAACGGACGCCCCGGCGGCTCCGGCTGCAGGGGTGGAGCCACGCGAGCTCCGGCGCCGAGTAGAGATACCGGGAACTGGTTTGACCGGATAACTAATGACGGGCTCTCGCGGTGGGGGCAACCGGAGCCCCGTGTAATGCCGCCAGGAGCGGACAGGGGTCACGCCGACGAGGCCAGCGCCGTGATCCATTCTTGGCGCCGTGGACAGGTCCATTCATCCTGCTGGCTGCTGCTAGGCCCTGCTGCTGCTGCAGCAGCAGCAAGGACGGAAACGACGGCGCTGGTCTGCAGCCCTCTCCTGCACGGCTCCTTGTACTTTTCCTCCGGCGGAGTTGCTGTATTTTAGCCCGTGTCTGGCCAAACCCCCGGGGCGTCGACGTGGTCGTTGCTGCCATCGCGCGTATACGCGGCGGTGGTGGTGCCGAGCGGCGAAACGAGGCGCCGATTAGCATCGACGAGTGGCGGTGATGGCGCCCTTTCTGGTTCGTGCCGTCGCCCGTAGTCGGGCCCCGTTCATTCACCAAAAGCGTGGTACCGCGTTTGCTCGCGCGTAGTCGCCCCGCGGCTTCGGCGTGAGAACGCGCGGGCGGCGTGGCGTCGCGGCTTCCCTGAACCCGTTCCTTCCTCTGAGGTGGCCTTGGCGCAAGCTGATCACCACGTTAAGATCTCCAGTAAGTGACTGCATCGGAAGTCACTAGGATGACTAACAATGACAATAGGCACCGCTAAGACACCGCTTTCTTTTGTTGTTGCTTCGTCCCACGAAGAGGGGGCTTCAAC
The DNA here is from genome assembly GCF_050947875.1 of Dermacentor variabilis. Classification (NCBI taxonomy): domain Eukaryota; kingdom Metazoa; phylum Arthropoda; class Arachnida; order Ixodida; family Ixodidae; genus Dermacentor; species Dermacentor variabilis. The sequence goes on from NC_134570.1 coordinate 105,758,455, forward strand.
TAGGCGTCAAAATTACGTTGTTGCCATGAACCAAAGGTGTCGCAGCGAGACACACTGTCGCTAGCGACACGTAGTGAAGTCAGTTATTGCTGTTTTAGCAATTACCCTGTTTGTAATCTGTGGTCCTCCTACAACCTTACGGTCTTGGACCTTATCATATTATCCGTACACTGTTTTCTGCCAAGGACCTAATAAGGTGACCGATCTGAAACGTATTGCCTTATTCCTTCAACGACATTCTGCTCGGTTTATTACGTTTAGATAGTGGGGATTTCGGCACCGTTTTAGTGTATTAAGACTAAAGATTAATGTAACGTATAGATTTCCTGTCCCATCCTTGTTGAGCAGAACGTTACGTTATCATATGTTCCCGATGATCGCTCCACTACTATAGACACGGAAATGACAACGGACAGAAGAACATTTTCCTCTCGTCCTGCTCATGTCTGCTGGCGGGGTGTGTGTTTATTTGAACAGTTGATGTATAAAGAAAAACGACAGACTAGCCCACCAATACGCCATAGGGCCGCTATACTTTTCAATGCATCCGTCTGGGTAATAAACATACGGTGACGTTGTCATATGGGTATGTGCACGTATGACGAAGATAACTCTAAACTCTCTTATGAAACGCGAAGACGAATTTCTCCACCAGTCAGATTGCGCCAGCGGCAAAATCTGTCCCACCACTAGGTGAACATAGCAAACACTGACACCGTCGCAACTGTATACCAATTCATTCATCACAACTGTACGAGATCTGGCCACTGACACTGCGGCTTCTGGCAACATCTCGGCAAAACGACGTCGCATTCTATTTTTCATTCGCATTGGCGTTTTTACGTCTACAGCTCTCACAAACGCTACTTCATAGCTCTAAATGATGGCGAATATGAATACGTTGTTGGTTAAATCGCAAGCCCGCTAACTAAGACTAAACCAAACAAAAAATAGAGAGGAGTACACAGGACGAATGCTGCACCTGTCTCCTTTACTCAGACTTCAGGATGTGGCTCACCCTCTTACAATGGCCCAACTTGAAGTCGGAATATATAGGAGACAGGTCCCAGTGTTCGTCTTGTGTATACTCCTTGTATCAATTATGTCTGGGCTTCTTTCAGTAATTTTCGTATTAACTGACCACGTACCAACTCGCCCAACAGTTGACCGTATTGAATTCGTAACATGGACCAGCCTCTAACTGAATATGAAATCCACGGGCTCAAAATAGTTTTCATTTTTTTCCAGGAACATATCTTCGGCAGTGAAATACGAGAAGACTCTCAGATTTCCTCGAGACGCTCGTGTACTTAGACTTCGCCAGGATCTATCTGCGATGCCCGCTCGAAGGTGCATCCTACAGCTGCGTCTCTTGCGATGGCTAGCTATAGACAACCCCCGCAGAGGCGCTGTTGATCGCTCACGTATACCTGTAGTCACGCAAGCACTCGTTAGGACGTCGACCCGCTGGTCCTGCATAAGTGCGCCAGCACGTTACCGGTCGGTATACTGTATACACACGGGTAACGTTCGAATCGCCGTCAACAAACTACAGCGCCATACTGCTCGTGACCCCTCGTCGGTCTGCTATATCGTGCAGCCCTTGTCGGCCGGTCTTCTATCCTTTTCGTTGTTGGTCCTTCTGGCGGCGCCAGAGATCCGTAACTCTACGCCTGCGCGCTTTCATTACGAGCGCTTAGACGTCATCGAGAGGCGAAGCGGGAACAACGTCGGATGTATCCACGGAGAGGCGGTGCGCGCGAAGCTAGAACCAGCGGGCCACGCGTGCACGTGAATGAAAACAACAGGAGACGACCTGCAAACCGTTGATGCATGCTTACGCGGAGGGGTCTGCAGTTGGGGTGCGTACCCGAGGCTGTTGTTGTGGGGCCCCTTCCATTGAGAATCTTCGCGCACCTCTCCCGCCTCGGTTATGATATGCGCACGGCTATTAGTCGCGATACGGGGAGCCCCGTCACTGCAGGCGCGATGGAGGCTTCCAAGCAGAGCTGACGAGAGGCGAGGGGCAGGGGGTTCGGCATCGTAAATTTTCGGCCTCCGCGCACTTCTCCTGTGAGCAGGGAAGCGGGCGATGAAATACGCGATAGACACGAGGATGTCCGGGCGCAGCGCCTGGTCGGATGGATGCGCGCGAGTGTACGGATTGCCTGTCTGCTCCTTATACGCATCACACGCAGAAACGATAACACATATCGCAAGTGAGGTGGCGTCGCCGTCGCGAGAGCATCGTATAGGCGCCACGCTTGTATACTTAATGCGCTTGTGGCGCGCACCTGTATACACGGGAGCAACAGGTCCTTCCACGGTCCGGCCCCTGCAATTTGCCCGGGCTGCTTTATTAGTGTCATTACGAGAGCGCACGAGTGCGCATTATATGCTGGAACCGGCGCCCTTCCCTTCCTGATCCCTTATCCTCAAGCGCTACGCCTTTCTTTCTTTCTTTCTTCCTTTTTTTTTTTGCTTATTGGTCGATTTCTTTTTTTCACCTTCATTATTCACTTCCCTTAAGCTTTAGGCCTTCTTTCCGTTTTACGCTTCCATTTTCGGGCCTCACGGTTTTGCAAAAAAAAAAAAAAAAGAAGAAGAAGAGCGTTCCGGGAATGTCGCACGAGAGGCGACAAATTTCAGCCGTGCGACCGTGGCTCAAATTGATTGCCAATAGTAAAGATTACGACATTCGCTATCGCATTTTAACGCTACTAAATTTCGATCCAGCAATTCCACGCGAGTTGTGTACTATCGCGGACGAAAGAAACCAGAATGATAAAAGAACAAAAACCTGCTGATCGTGTACTTGTGGCAGAGGCGGCACATGTGTGGGTGATCCAAACTTCGAACATATCAGAATGTAGGTGTGGGCCAATTGGTGATTCATGATTTTGGGAAGTTACCACAGGTAAAACAGTGGACTTAGACAACATGAAGCGGTTCGACTGCTTCGTGTTGTCCCTTTCTTCAAGCCTCGTGTTTTGCTTGCGGTAACTTCCCAAAATCATGAACCAACTTCGAAGCGCGATATATTGTTGTTAGGAGGGGAACATGGTTTTCATCTTCCTGTGCAATCCAACAATGAAACATCGCTCTCCTTCTTTTAAAGCATGTTCGTCCGTTCGTATTTAACGTTTCAGTGTTCATCATAGAGTGTGCGCATGTGTGTGTGTGTGCGTGAGTGCGTGCGTGCGTGCGTGTGTGTGTGTGTGTGCGTGTGTGTGTGTGTGTGTGCGTGTGTGTGTGTGTGTGTGTGTGTGTGTGTGTGTGTGTGTGTGTGTGTGTGTGTGTGTGTGTGTGTGTGTGTGTGTGTGTGTGTGTGTGTACCCGAGTGCGTAATGCAGATGTGTAACTATAGTAAAAATATCTAAAAATGTACACACATATTTAATCCTCTGGTCGTCATATTGAAATGAAATTATACATTATTTTAAGTTAGGCCAAGATGCAGAGCAATGCCCAGTTTCATGTCATTTTTTAAGTGGATCTTTCTTCGTCCGCGAACAACAACAACAAAAGAAACTTAGCATACATAAGTGTCTTCGGAAGCGCTTTCATATCCTCAAAATGCAACACTGTATAAGACTACCAGGTTGCTAAGGCCAAAAGGAGACTCCGTGCTTGACACTTCCACAGAAATTCTATTCAACAGAGTGTACAGACAAAGCTTTGAAAGCTATCATCTAAATTGCACAACGCTCTCTAGATAAGAAACCCGCCTTCAGTGTTGTGATTTTAGCGAGGTTGCCGCTAAATTAAGAGACTTCCTTGCTTGTTTTTTTTTCAATTTTCGAGAGTATTTTAGCGACGTGACAGAACAATTGGCGACACTTTATCAACTTCGAAGTTAAGGGAATGTTGCTTCGAAAATTACCTTCTACAACGCACTTTATTATTCGAAAGCTACGTGTGAGCGGTCAGATTTGTCGTATGGCGTGCAGGCTTTGTGACCACGGTGAAGCAACGATTGCCTTCACCGGATGCACAGTGTGTGCTCACAAAATGCATTTTTGATGCGAGAGCATTAAATGGCCATGAGCGAAAAAGCCGGCGTCTGTAGCGGCGAAAAGGCGCCTAAATTCCCATTGGCTGCGACGCTACGCCACGTGCGCGCCTCTAAGGAGCAGAGAGGGCGAAAGGTAACATCTGTTGCTGCGCTGGCGCGTCAAGTGTTGCGTGAGGGGGAGAGGGCATCTCCGCGACGTCACGTCACCCTCGCTTTCGGAAGTCTGTGTTATCCGCGCGTTCCTTGCCCTCGCAAGCTCTCGCCTGCGTTCAAACTTCGCCTCGGTAATCGTCACAAAAAAAAAATTAACGTATAAAAAAAACTTCGAAAATAAAAACGGTGGCGGTAGTGAATTTCGAACCTGCGCGCCCCCACGGTGAGAAGCCGAACGTCTTACCCACTGGGATAAACTAGCGTTTCCTAGACAGCAGGCCTGTGCACCCTGCTTTGTGACATCGTGCTTCTTCGAGCGACATTTACATTGCCAAGCCCGACGTGACGAAAGTGATGACGTCAAAATCACCGTGGCGTACTCGGGAGCGTCCCCATTAGATGCTATGGTAGTTGGGCAAGGTAGCATGACGTCACGGATCGAAGTGCACCGGCCTTGTGCTGTCTAGGAGGCGTTGGCCAAGCGCCTCAACGCGCTCGCTTGCCCGCGAGGAGTGAACACCACGCTCAGCGGCATTCAATTGGACATTATTGACAGTTTTCATGAAAAAGCGCTAAAGACAAAGACTAAGCAACGCATACGACAGGACTGGCGCTACTGACAGGTGCATATGGCAATAAGGTTGATGCAGGTGATGGCAGGGTCGATTGTAGCCGGTAATGAGAGGATAGAGGCCATTGTGGAAGAAATTTGTTGCAACGATACCTTGATTTTGGCGAGTTGGTTCATCTTGACAGCTTTCATAAAAAAGCGCTAAAGACGAAGACGAAGGAACACATACGACAGGACTGGCGCTAGTGGCAGGTGCATATGGCAATAAGGTTGATGCAGGTGATGGCACGGTTGATTGTAGCCGGTGATGAGAGGATAGAGCCCATTGTAGAAGATGTTTGTTGCAACAGTACCTCGATTTTGGCGAGTTGGTTCATCTTGACAGATTTCACAAAAAAAGCGCTAAAGATGTTGCATGGGTAGATTGTGTTAAGTTCGATGTACCATACAAACGAGACGGTGGCTATTCGGTCCATCGCATTTCAAACTAAGTGCGATTAGGCCGTGTGAAGTGAGTAGGGCAAACCGGTGAATGACCTTTCAAAGCCAATGACCGTTCGCCTATTGCCAAGATTTACCGTAACAGTCCAGAACCTTATTTCGATTTGACTTGCCAAGGTATAGCACGGGCCACAGTAGGCACGATGTTCCGGCAGCTACCGGCAACCACGCTCGTCTGCCGGAGGCCAAACAGAAAAAAAAAAGATGATGCGGATCTCATTTAGTGTGGGAGTCACGCGAAGCATTTTGCAAGTAGCTGGCTATGGCATCGACCCTGCGGCGGTGCGCGTCCACTGCCTCGTTGACTGGCTCGCTGTTTTCGAGAAGGCGCTCAATGTGGTGCTGAGACACGCTGAGAGTCACAGAAAGAACGTGTGCTTGCCTAGCTGCTCGGTCATTTCGGACACTTTCTCCATCCTCTGCGCTAAGTATCGCACCCCGGCAGTATACGCCATCCTCGAGCTGCTCAACTAAACCTCTCAGGAGCGCTAAGCACGAGTCCACACACTTCTCGACGAAGCTGCACTCGTCTTTCAAGAGCTTCTTTGGGATCGTGCAGGAGCTGGTTAACCTGAACGGCGTGGAAAACTCGTTTTTGAATCGCTGTTCGTGCACTCTTAAAACGGCTGCACCCTTTGGGGTGTATATTTGTCCCACAACGATAATCGTCATCTGCCTTGCTTGCGCGTTTCCTTTCCCGAAAACTCGGCGCTCGCTACTTTCCTGTCGAGAATGATGCGTCACAATGATAACGTGCATGCCGTTCGTGACTGGGAAGTACCGGGCTCGCAGCGTTAAAGAAAGGAAACGCGGGCAAGACAGATGACGATTATCGTTGCGGGACAAGATAAGCCCCAAAGGGTGTAAATTTTTCTAAGCGTGTATAGGCACCTCCAGTCCCGCCGGCGTATAGTAGGCTAAATAGATAGACACACTCAGAACGCGCGAACCTTGCAAAGAATGCTTCGCATTAAGATCTTATTTCGATGATCTTTAGAAAGTGTATACGCACATACATTTTAATGTAATGTTTGTAGAGTTTCTAGAGCTAACCTGCGGACTCCGATCCTTAAATTTTTCGTTGACTGTAAAGTCTACAGACTTTCCTAAACGACCTGTTTGGTAGCATGAATCGCAATGGACCAAAGGAAATAGTGTGGTTGGTCTTTTTCCAGAGGCAGTCTGTATTAGTCTTGGTATAGTGCAATACATGTAGATTTATAAGAAGACAAACTTGACTATTTTAATTTTATAGTAAGCACTATATAGGCTATCTAAATCTATTTACACGAGGGAAACGTAACATTGGGGTCAACCTAAGCGTTGATCACGTGAGAACCTGTTGAATGGCCTGCAGCCGCTGGTCTAGCGCTCCCCAGTAACTTTATTGCACCAACGTGACAATAAACGGAAGATTGTTTAATGTATCTACACAGCTAGATACGTTATATTGCGCGATCAGCTGTTTAAAGCAAAATTTATGGATCGATCGTACCAGTACAGGTCGCTCATCGCAGGCTACACGTAACATTACTATGATTGAGATGAAGACATGAGACAGGAGAAATTGTTTTTCGCGGCAACCATTACACCGAATTTAATGGCGCTCAATAAACTTAAAAGAAAAGTTAATATCTAGTGACTGTTGGAGGCACAATATCGATTCGTGTCGTCAATTTATTAATAAAAATTGTTGAAAATTGCAGAATTTAAAGAAACGAAGCTATCGCATTTGCAGCTCGGCAACTGCACAATGAAAAATGATATCGCAATTCCGTAAACAATATGATACAATATGTCTATTTAACATCATTTGGATGTTGGGTGCGCCGACAGTAAGCCAATGAGAAGGCTTGACGAGGCTGACGTACCATAATATTGCATCAAATAAGGCACCTAAAGAAGAAAAAGATGTGTTATACACTGATGCTTCATGCCCGCTAAACATGAGACGAAACTAAATTCGGGGTTTTACGGGCCAGAACCTCGATATGATTATGAGACACGTCTTAGTGGAGGACTGCAGATTAATTTATACCTCCTGCGATTCTTTCAAGAGACACTAAAGCAAAATATTAAGTCTAACTATATCGACAGATTATTCGTGTAGAAGTCTACCATCGTTCTCTGTGTGCCAATATATCAATTTATTGCGTACAATATTGCCGCAGAAGGTCCCTCAGCAGCTCATCAACTTGAACCGCCCGCGTCAGAACAAACGAGCTCACGTGGTCTCCACGTAAGCTCCCTCTATGCCGCTGTCACATGTTATTTATAAACGCGTTGGTGTTCTGCTTTAGTGAGTCACTGAAGCTATCCACGCTCTCTCCTTTACGCAGCGTAGCCAGCCGGTACTTACACGGGCTAACCCCCTGTTTTTCCTTTCCTTCTCTCTCTCTTTCTCTCTCTCCCTCCCTATCCACGCTCTGCAGTTCAGGCTACGGGATACATTATATCTTAAGCCTTGGTGGCCGGAGCAGGCGAGATGCTTGGTGCAGGCGCCTCGGCGGTTATAAACAGAGTAAACGATGCAGCTGGCAGTGACGCGACATATTAACCGCTCTCTCTGATTGCTAGGCCATGCTGAAGTCGCATGTGAAAGTCACCATAGTCCACAACAGATGGCGCCGCGCCGATTTTCTATTTCGTCGTTCTGTAGCTTACAAAAGCTCTACGAATGACGAATCCGTTGTTAAAGAAGCCTAATATTTCAATCTAGCTCGACTTAATATTTTGCTTTAGTGTACCTTCAACTCGAACCCAATGAATGGTGCACGAGCGTTATTGCGCTCCACCCTTATCGGGAGGCAGCCGCCGTGTCAGGGATCGAACACGTGATCTCGGCCTCAGCAGCAAAACGCCTTGGCCGCTACGCTAACGCAGCGCGTGCATGGGACGAATCGCTGTCGTATTGCAGCAACATATTGCTGCTTCTGGCGATGGTGGGCACATGTATACTAGCGACGCGCCTTTAGAGTTGTCCATACATGCCTGCACGACTTCTCGAGTTTCGAGCGCTCGCAGAAGCTGTCTTCTCCACAGCAAGATGCCCCGCGGGGAGAAGCCCACCTTTGCGGCTGTTCTTTCTTTCTTTTTCTTTCTTTTCTTTTTGTTCCACAGTTTAACTATGCACGTGAGTGAGTGAAGAAACTTTATTGCAGGTCCGGCGAGGACGCGAACTCGTCGCGCACCTTGCTAGTCCCAATTGTGCATGTGTTTTGCAGTGCTACGCCACTCTCAATAAAGTTGTGCCGCTCACCATTAAGCTTCCCATGTAAAGGTTCCAAAGGGAAGCGTAGCTATCACCCTCCCCACTCCCCTTTCCCGCGCTTTTCATCATTTCAATCGGTTTGTCGGGTCTGATCTGTTTCGGCTTGTCGGGATGCGTGTGTACTCGTGCACCCCCATACCTGTCCTTGTGTGTGTATACAGACGAAGGCTTTGCCATAGGAATGGTGAGATTCGTTATAAAAGCGCAATAAAAATAAATTGTTTCTTCCTGCTGAGAGAGGACATCATGAAATGAAGACGGTGCGTCCGAAGACGGATCCAGCAGCCTCATTCTTTAAGGCCAACAGTGCAGACGTGGAAGCATCGGCTCCGCTTGTTTTTTTTTTTTTTTCATGCTCCACTCGCCAATTTTGAGAGTACAACGAAAAGAAGCATAGCACTGGATCCGCGAAGCGACGGCGAATCGGCTGACACCAACATTCGAGGTAGGGCTAGTATTTTCACAATTTTACGGAACCTTTTTTGCTCCTAAACGCCGACTTGAGCTTAGCGGAGCTAAGCTTAGTGAGGAGTAGGGCCTTTGTTGGGCCTAGTAAGCCCACCTGCCCGCAGGCATGGCGGATACAAACACGGAAGTTGAAGATTTCGCAGGAAATGAAGGAAAACAATGCTCACGACGACTTCGGCTGGCAAGTAGTGGCTGGCTAAAGATCACGAGCCAGCACAAAGGCTATGGAGGAGGAGAGCACATTGCCACGTAATAAGCGAGAGCATGGCATCAAGAAAACCGCCGTCGGAGGAATGCTTAAGAATCGGATTATCAAAGCTTCGAGGATGCCTCAACTGCCTGAGGAGCACAGAAAGATCATTATATTGCCTCGAGGAGGGCTCAACTTGAACAAGGTGAGCACCACCACGATTGCTTCCGCAGTCATCGAGGCGTCTGGCCTAACGGAAGAGGAGGCCCGTGAAGATGTTGTCTGCCCAAACTTCACTCAAAATGTCGTCGTAGTCAGCACACCTAAGCCCGCACATGCTGCGAGGTACGTTAGAATCAAGTCTTTCAAGATTGTGGAAGCGGAATACGAGGTAAATGCATACGAAGCGGCACCACATGCCACATGCAAAGGCGTCATCCGAAGAGTGGACATCAGAGATTCCCAAGCTATGATAACAAGAAATATTGTGCATGACTTCAACCCGCTTGCGCTGGCTGCTAAGCGCATGAAGACGTCGGAATCGGTCATTGTACTTTTCGATGGACTCAAAGTGCCCAATTTTGTCAGGTATGGATCCACACTAGTGAGATGCTACCTTTACAGGAAGCAATTCGACGTCCCCTTCGCTTGCGGTAGGGTCTGGCACCGCTCTGATGTCTGTCCAACACCTGACTTTGTTCCGTGCAGGAGATGTGGAACTCGCAACCCAGGAGACGAACATGTGTGTGTACCTAGGTGTAAATTTTGTGACGGCGATCACCCTACCTGCGACAAGTTTTGTAAGCAAAGATTTCAAGTCCCTTACGTCGCACGACTCCGTCGAAGAGAGCGCGACAGGACTCGGTCGTCAACAAGAGCGCAGTCGGAGGCGCAACAGCTGGCGCCCAACCATCGCCCCGAGGACAGGGTGCACTCACGCTCCAGGAGTCGTACCAGATCCAGGCATCGCTCACTATCCAGGGAGAGAAGGCGCTCCAAGACAAGGGAAGCGCAGGTGCGCTTCATGCAAAGGGACTCAATACCTTGCGAGAAGACGACGCCAGGGCTGACAAAGACCTGGGCTGACAAAGTCAAAGGTATGGCAAGGGTTGCTGGGGGCGCCTCGGCGGCTGTGGGTGATGACAATGATGCCAGAATAGAGCAATAAATTAAAGAAGTAGCTTCTTTAAGAAAAGCTAATGAAGAATTGACCAGGCAGGTAGCAGAGCTTCGTAAAAAAGAGGAGTCAAGCCCTGCTAGAGTAGAGATAGATAGACCTGTGAGCAAAAGCAGCGATCCAGGAGAATCCAGCTCCCCTGCCCCTAAAAAGAGAGCAGTGATTTCCGAAAATGATTCAGTCTTCTCATCCCTCAGTGTAATAAAAAAGGCAATTAAAGCGATAAGAGAGACAGTGGAAACGACCAACTTTAATGTGGACAAATTGTGCAAATGGAGGCTAACGGCGGAGAAAATACTTAGAAAAATGGAGGCGCGAGGGGATGACGACGATGAGTATCTGCCATCGGAGGCGGATAGTATAAAGTCCAGTCCTGGATTGTCGGGGGCCATCACAAAGAGGAAAATAGCGGGTAATAGAAAGGCAGGCTCACCTAATAACAATGGACAGTAATCGTGGATTTACCGTGTGGCAATGGAATTGTCGTGGGTTCCAACACAAAAAAGCAGCACTGCAACAGGTCATCAGGTCATCTGAGGCCAGGCCAAAGGTAATTATGCTGCGGGAAACCTTAGCGGACGAAATTATGCTCACTGGGTACAAAGTTATATGTAGAGACAAAAAAACGGGGAGGGGGTTGGCGACCCTCATTGACAAAAAGTTGCCATACATTGAGCATGATATTCACCTTAGACATTCCAGGTTTGAATTTATTCTAGTTGAGATTATACTTAAAAGGAATAGAGGTAAGACGCAAAGCATTTTCTGCTCAAATATTTACAACAGTCCTAACGACATGAGACAGAGGTTTAGAGCGCTCTTGAACAAGGTGCTTTCGGTTGCCAAAAACTGCCCGCTCATTATTGGAGGGGACTTTAATGCTCACTATGACACATGGGGATACACTTGGAACACAAAGAAGGGAGAGGAGCTATGGAGTATTGCCGTGGATCTGGGGTTATGCTTGATTACTGATCCGGCGTATCCCACCCGTTGTGGCACGTACACAAGCAGGGACTCCACGCCAGATCTTACTTTTGTAAACAATTCAAGAGGAGTCAATTGGGAAAATTCAAACTTGGATCTCGGAAGCGATCAATACATCATACACATAACCATACGCATACCGAGACAGGAAACTAGAATCTTCAAATTCACTGATTGGGATCAGTTCAGAAAAATTAGGGCGAACAGAAGGAAAGTGGGACCTCTAGATACCGACCAGGAGCCCCTTCAGACATGGGTAATCCAGCTCAAAGAGGACGCCAAGAAGGCCACTAAAGAAATCAGGACAGAGGAAAATATTGAAGCTATGGACAGCAAGCTGGCGCATCTGATTGAGGCCAAACAGGCTATATTACTGAGATGGAAAACGCAGAGACTAAACAGAAGGCAACGGAAAAAAATAGCGCAATTAAACAGAGAAATTGATGATCATTTGAAGACCCTCGTGAAGCAACAGTGGGATGAAATCTCTAATTCGGCTGATGGTAGACTCAAACGTGGAGGTAGCTGGAACCTCCTCAAGCACTTGCTCAACGAGAATGAAACAAGGACAAGCAAGGGAACAGCTATAGCTAAGTTAGTTCATCAGGAAAGCCAAGATAAAACAGGGAGGGATATCATGGATAGTCTCGCAGCCAAATATCTCTCGCTTAAACAACCAAACGAAGGAGACGAGAGCCCCGAATATACGGGAGGCATATGTGAAGAACTTGACCGGGACTTCACTGAGAGTGAAGTGAGGGCGGCTCCTCACAGTCTTAATGGTAGATCGGCGGCTGGACCTGACGGAATAACTAACAAGACATTGAGAAATCTGGATGATGAATAAATTTCTTATCTAACTGAATAATTCAATGAATGTTGGAGAAAAGGGGTATACTCAGAGGAATGGAGGGTGGCCAATACTATCCTCATACCAAAGCCAGGCAAACAACTCAATCTGGACAACCTCCGTCCTATTTCCTTAACGTCATGTCTAGGCAAAGCTATGGAACATGTCATCCTAAATCGACTCACTAAATACGTTGAGCAGAACGACATCCTCCCATACAACTTGATCGGCTTTCGTCCCGGGCTGTCAACTCAGGATGCTATGCTGCTGATCAAACACCAACTTATACAGGCCAGCCCAGCGCATACGAAAGCTCTTTTGGGATTGGATGTGGAAAAAGCTTTTGATCGTATAAAGCATAAGGCAATACTTGACGTTCTCTCGGAGATGGGTTTAGGTAAGAGACTTTTTTAACATGACTAAGGACTTTCTTAGAAATAGAACTGCACAACTCATGCTGGGTGAGCTTAAATCAGAAGCTAAGAATTTCGGAAATAGGGGCACTCCACAAGGGGCTGTACTCTCACCCGTGCTATTCAATTTAGCAATGTCCAAGGTTGCAAGAAATCTGGAAAAAATTGAGGGTATACATTATGTGATATATTCCGACGTCATAACCATATGGAGTGCCAAGGGTAATAATAAGCCAAGGGTAATATGCCAAGGGTAATATGGAGTGCCAAGAGTAAGGTAGGACAGACAGAAACCAGATTACAGGACAATTTATATGTTGTAGAGAACACACTGAAAGACATGGGGTTGAAATTCTCGGCAGCCAAATCAGAACTCTTAGTCATTAAACATCGCAGAAAAGGTCGTAAACCAAGAGGTTACATTCCGGAAGATGAGCCAAGAGTGTTCTTATACACTCATGAAGTATCCGCAATCAGGCTAGTTGAAAAAATCAATATTCTTGGGTATCACATAGACGGAAACGATGCTAACTATAGAACAATACAACATATCTCGAATAAAACAAATGAAGTCATTAGGTTACTAATGAGAATTACCAATAGACACAGAGGCTTAGGAGAAGACAGCGCTTTGAGGCTAATACAGGCCTTTCCTCTCTGTCACTTCACTTATGTGGCTAGATTATTCAAATGGAAGCAGGCAGAACTTAAAAACTTCATGTGATGCTCAGGAAGCTCGTTAAAGTAGCCCTAGGGATACCCAGTAACGCTGCAACCGACAAACTCATGAGTCTAGGGGTGCACAACACAATGAAAGAAATCGCGGAGGCCCAACAGCTAGCGCAACGCGAAAGATTGACAAAGTCACGAGCTGGCAGGAACATATTACAGGCAATAGATGCAGAACTGAATACATCAAGGAGCCCATTAAAGGCTGAAGTAGAATTAAGGACTGAAGTTAGGAACAAGATCAGAACCAAACCTCTCCCCAGAATCATGCATCCAGAATATAATGTCGAAAGGAGAAAGGCAAGAGCTAAAGCACACTTGCAGAAAACAGAGCAGCAGAACCAACTGGCAGCTATAGTTGATGCTGCCTGGGTGAAAGGAGAAGAAGCATATACGGCCATTGTATCAAATTATCAACGGAAGGTGCAAGACGCTCTCACTATTTTTACCAAGGACCCCATGGTGGCGGAACAAGCGGCAATTGCTCTAGCCATCAGGAGTAATAGGTGGGCCTGCATTTACAGTGATTCGAAATGCGCTGTAAAGTGCTTTGATAAAGGCTACGTAGCTGGAGTTGCAGCTAAACTTTTTGAAAACATTGGGATTATGAGAACTGAAATCCGATGGTTTCCTGCGCATATGGGGAAAGTGGACGAGACTCGGGTAAACCTCAATGAGGTTGCTCATGACTTGGCACGAGGACTTGCTAACCGTGACAGTCACAACCGAGCCGTTCACCATCAAGCCAGGGAATCTAGAGATCATTTAATAACATACAATGACGTTACCAAACATTACTATTTAGGACGCAGACAATTCCCGTTGCCACATTCAAGACTGAACAGGGCTCAGGCAGTCTCACTGCGCTTATTGCAAACGGGTACATACCCCACACCGTACACCATTAATGAAATATATCCAGAGAGGGAGATTAAGATGGACTGCAACAATTGTAATGGCATCACTGGAATCAGACATATGCTGGCGGGGTTTCCCGCGACTCTCCCCAACCTAGTAGAAGAATGGACACAGTGGGAGAAAAGGATTCAAAGCCCATTGTTTCAGGACCAACTGAGGGCAGTCCAGAGGGCCCATGATGTCGCTGAAAGGCTTGGCCTGACAGTGCCAACGTGGGAGCGACAGCGCCTTGGCTTAAGAAGTCGAGCCTCCGGACCTCATTACAATAAACATTTTCACACTCACACACCACCGAACCAACGTTGGTGAAGCCGCAGGGCTGGTAATTCTATAGATTTCATGTTGGCAGCCTTTAACAGCACCTACGCAGACGATGTGTCCGCCTGGTGGTTGTCGCTCACGGCAGAAGTCCCATCACGCCGTCTCCGAGATTTGTCAGCGCACCGCGACCGCCGGGTGCTCGTGCTGGCTCGCGCCTGGAGCTACGTCATTCACAGAGACCAATCGGAGTACGCGCTTGGCCGAGCGTCTGGCAAGTGAGATGCGGTCTCGTCGCAGCCCTCCGCGGCGGCTACGGTATCTATACGCTACTCAGCAGACGGAACTGCGCGCAGTTGCTGATGTAAGCGGTCGCGTTCGTACGGTCCGGTCTGGCCATGCTACTGGTGCGGACCGGCTTTGCCCTGCACCAGCTCGAGCGACGGATAGTGGCCAAATCCATAATGCGCATTTTGAAGCGCTATCGACCGACCCTTTTCACTATGACCCCGTGGGCGCTGTCATGTTTGATCACGTGGTGACGCGTCCATAGCTTGCCTCAGCTGCCTCCATTGCCTCTGCGCTTACAGCGAATGTACAGGACGCCTGTGCGGCTCTGCAAACCTCTGTTTCGTCATGTAATAAAACTTGGCGGCGCCCCTAGGATCATCGTGAAAAGGGTCGATATCTACACTATCTTAAGCTAGGCTTGTTGAGCGGTCCGAAACATTGCTGCAGGTGGCCTTTAACATCCACCTGTTCAGGCAAGACACGCTTCGTCATGACCATATTTGCCTGTTTTCAATTTTCTGCCTTCTGCTTTTCTTTTTTTCTTCCTTCCTTGTTCCAGAGCAAAATTTGACGTGTCTTGGAGTTCATTCCTTACGAGAAAAATTCTGTGTTTTGGTCTTTTCTGTACATTCAGTTTTCGAGATGTTTGATTTACTAACCATCACTGCCTTCACGGGAGAAATCTTGCTTGATAAGGTATAATACATGGCAAGATAAAACAGATACAGTGACATCTTTATTGGAAATTCTATGCATAACTGCACGACTACTGAGGCCATCGTGGCTATAAACGTGTAAACAAAATGGGGACGTTCAAAATAAGAGCGTCCCGAGATTGCGATTTCTGACACAACCATGACGCTTCAGTGGATGATATTATCATAGAATTCTCTCAATACGAGCAGCAGCGGATTCGCCTGCGTGACCGTTTGAGCATCCCCTCACAGACGTCCCCTCGCACTGTCCAAGCGAAGTGCTTGTACAATGTTTTTACAGTGCGCAAAGTGCTGCCTATGTGCGGCTACCTGATGTGTCTGCCCTGGGCAGTTCTCTTCATCGCTGTTGCGCACCCTACAAGACATTAAGTCTTGTAGGGCTGGTAACATCGATGAATGGTCCATTGATTAACCGATTGAATGTACTCCGCAAAACGACGAATCTTATCCATGTCCACCTTTCATTAAGTAGACTCAATCTTTTACGCCCGTTCGATCAATCACTTTCGCGAGTTCGACAGGAGTGGCGCGAAAGTTTCGAAATCATACTGTAATGGCGGCACACGAGCAGTGACTGCGCGACTGTGGTAGAGCGACTGTTTTTGCGAGTCCCTAGTGATGCTGTGTCGAGCACTTCCCCTCTCTTCCCCCACCCCACACCGGACACGCCACCATGCCGCCGGAGGCTTGAAATGTCCTCGCAATTCAAGGCATGCTATAGCAACCCAGTCGCCGATCGTCGTGCCATTCCCAGTCCACTAAGGACGTCGCACAGCAGACGCGTTGGTTTGGAGCCTGTATTTCGACATAGCGCTGTATAATTCGTGTCGACTCCAGCAAATCGGTAGCGTAGGGGCTTCTATTGTCGCATGTTGGTTGTGTGGCTATTCAAAGGGGGCGCCGGTTCCACCCGAACATCGCAGCCAACTGACATCTCTTCGCTCTGTGGAAACCCAGAGAGCGAACAGATTTCTTGTTCTGTGGGAAAGAGCATGTGGTTTAAACATCCCAAACCAATGCTTTCCTTTTCCCCTGTGTATGTTGCAATATATTGCATATTGCAGTTGGATATCACCTTTCACTTTTGCCACTTTTCTTAATTCTTATTTAACTGTACTATACAGAAATTCATTAGTGTCATGTGTCTTATTTAATTGTGCGCCAAGTCCCAATCTATGACATATGTTGTTTATGTTTTCATAAGCCAGTACTGCCAAGTATATTTAGTCTTTAACAAATTTAAGATTATCCTTTATCAAAAGTTTATGCACTCGTGTTTCAAACTCGGTTCCACCTATGAAACATTAAAATAGGGACCTACAAATGTAGATAACTGTGTTTCAACCTTTCTAAATATGCCCGGCAAACATTCCGATTAATCAATTAATCTATGAAAAACCCTGCATCAAAAGCGATTAATCTGTTAAAGGCTAAGATAATGAATGATTTTCCGATAATCGAATAAGCAAATTAATCGACCATCCCTAATGTCTTGCTGCCATGGCGGAGTTGTGCTTTTCGCGATCAGGTTATGTACATATATAGATATTGCACAATACGTTATGTATGCATGAATATACCTGCTTGAACTCGCGCTATCCTGCGTGATTCATGACTGCCGCCTGTGCATTGTACTGGAGAGCCTACCTGCAAGACCTTTCCTTCATTGGACCGTGCTTCCGGCGCTTGTACCTGAAGTGACACCATTTGCGTGCTTGTGGCTTGTGCTAGTTTGCGTGGCGCTTGCCTTTCTGCTTTTCTGCTTGCTTTATTTTGATTATTT
Organism: Dermacentor variabilis; assembly: GCF_050947875.1. Taxonomy (NCBI): domain Eukaryota; kingdom Metazoa; phylum Arthropoda; class Arachnida; order Ixodida; family Ixodidae; genus Dermacentor; species Dermacentor variabilis. Next base: position 105,775,746 of record NC_134570.1, read on the forward strand.
AGTCTTGCCGGAGTATTGTATTTGAGATTTTGCAATGTCTGGTTCTAACGGGGCCTATACTTTCCCATCTTTACTACATGAAAAGTAATAGTAATCTCGTATCAGTGGCGTAGCTAGAAATTTCGTTCGGGGGGGTGAGGGGGGAGGGGGGAGCGGGGGGGCTTACTTTGCAGCTCGGCCCCCTCCTTATAGAAACTGTCGAGGGATCAAATACATTAAACATTAATAATTCCAATAATAACAATAATAATTATTTTAGTTCACCAACTAGCCCACTTCATTGCTTTACTAAATTAATAATAACTGCGTTGCCATTGCCAAAGATGCTGCAAACGATTTGTCGAACGCTACGCCCTGTCAAGACAAATAAAATTGGCTCACTTTCATTTGACTCGCCTTCGTACATTAGAAATTCGAAGATACAATGGAATATACAAATGCGAAGGTACGGCTTGATAAAGGGCAAAAACGTGTCACTGAAAACAAAGTTCCCTGCACATTTACACAAAACCTCGCAACAAGATTTTTAAATATCCGTATACGTCTCCGATAAATCTACGTATCTAAGAAAAAACCACTATATATGATGCGTCAAACAACGTAAATAAACATGTTGCGCAACCACAGATTAACAGATCACGCCCCCCCCTCCCTCCACTCCATCTGATGTATCGCGTGCGACGGAAGGCGGCGCGCTTGCTCCCCGCTTTTCTTCCTTGCGCACACAACAATGAGCGACCACCGCCGGCTCACTAAACGGCTCACCCATGCCACCCACACCCTTTCACTCGCACATACAGCATGCGGCGCGTAGTCACGATGTTACCGCCCTTGGACTTTATGCGGAACATGAAGGCGACGGCACGAATGCGCCTGGAGTGTCCGTATAATTGCTATCGCATTTATGTAGTAAGAATATGCGGCAATTGAAGCGTACCGTGGCCCATTACTTTCCGCAAAAGAAGAAGTGACAAAATCGAACTTTCACCATGCGACATTTCGCATGTTGGCTACAATCGAATGCCTACTTTGGACACCTAGCGGGCTACCGAAGGAATATCGAAAAAAATGTGAGACGCCTGGTCCGCAGAGAACCTTACTCATAATGCGCGGTATCCTACACCGGTGAGACAAGGCTTTCTTGAGAGGTTGCGCTCAAGCGAACGCGTTGCAACACATCGAGTCGCCACAGTGATGGCGGCGAGCGACCATTGTTTCTTTTTCTCGTCTGCTAGCCAGAAGGAGTCCAAAACTCTGCAGGCCAAAATCCATTCGGCCAGAGAAAAACGAACGCGCGCCGAAGTGCGCCGAGCGTTGGTCGGGGCAAAACGAGAAAAACGCATGCGCTCTGGCTGGCTCTGGCAGCCCGCGGGTAGGAGAACAAGAAAACTGAAGCTCAATGTGTGCTCGCCATTAAAAGCCAAAGTAAAAAAATAAAGAAGGACGTAGTTGCCTTTGCTGACATCAATGCCGTGACATGGTTTCTTTGGCGCAGGTGAAAGAAAGAAATGACGGGACAATTTAATGAACCACCAAAATGCTTCGTCTCTTCGGACCTCGCTGTGTGCTTTGTCAACTTGTCTCATAGTGTGTTAATTTGGCTTGTCTCGTTGCATGGTCCGATGTACGACTTTAGAAAAGTCAATGCACCTTTGTCGTCAAATGTTTATAACAGCATTAAACCGACAAAATTTTGGAATTGAAAATCTAAAGCACGACTTTGGAAATGTCAATGCACCTTTCGCATCAAAAGTTTGCGAGAACATTATGCCCATAAAGCTTCAGAATTGAAATCCAAGCGCTCCCTAGATACCACGGCCTCCGCTAGATGCCGCGACCGTGCCGAGATTTTGCGCTAGGATGGGGCTCCTTACATTACGATATGCGACTCCCGGTGCGTGGGCGTTGCCGCGAAATCCATCGCAAGTTCGCAATGTTCGTGCTAAAATGTCTTTTCGAGGGTCAAAAGGACATTCTAGACAAAATCGAGCATGATTTCCGGCCCCGGGGGTTGTTTTGGTCGGCGGCGCATGACAGCACAAAAAAATTTCGGAGGGGGGGTGGGGCTGAAGCCCCATAAGCCCCCCCCCCCTTCCCTGGCTACGCCCATTTCGCTATGTTGCGCGATTCCTTCATTTTCAGCTTGATTTTGCGAGGCGTGAAACAGTTCAAATTCCGTAGAAAGAACATGGCCGGACTTCCACTGTGTGCCCTGGAAGCTGGAGCAAGCTCGGGGGAAGTTTGCAGCGAGACAATTTAGCAGTATACGTCATATACTTGTGTAGCAGAAAGAGCTATAAACGGCTCTTTACCTTGTCCAACGATGGCATCTCTTCGCGAAGACCCTCCGTGTATGCAAGAAAACGACTCGAATCCTTTTTTTTTCGTCTTCGAGACGAGGTCCGCACCTTGATCTGTCAACGGGCACACGTCGTGGCTCACGTCAAATGGCGTAAATAAGGAAGGAGAACTGTACGGAAGGTTAAGCTGTGCCAGAATATAGTTACGGCATTCAGATGAGCGGGGAAAAAAAAGAAAAGAAAACCTTCGTCGAGATCTTCTCTGGCATATATTCACCTGACTATACGTATATACTGTATACGCGAACGAAGGAATTATCAGAGTGGCGCGTAGGCACACCTCTGGCTGCTCATCGACGAGAAAGAGAGAGGGAAAAAAGAGAGTCGTCGACGGTGGCAGCTTGATTGCTCACCCGTCGCGCAGCGTTTTCCTCGGTTCGCGTGCTTCCCGAGGGGCCGCGCTGCTCGGAAGAAAAAAAAAAAACAATACATATTTCCCGGACGCGAGAACCAGCGGGCTATATATCTATTCCCATTCTTTTTTTCCGCCATCCGCGTTTCGCGTGCTGACTGCCAGACAGGAGATGTCAAAGATCGAAGCGAAGAGGAAGGCGTATACGTGTTACCAGCTGCCCACTCGTCAATGTCACTGGGATTCGCGCGTCGAAGATACCTCCGCGGTGCTTGCGCCGTGCCGTGACCACGCGCCAGGACGAGGAAAGCTCGCCAGATGCCCCCGCCGACTAGTCGAACGGTTCCTTTCGTGTGTATATATATATATATATATATATATATATATATATATATATATATATATATATATATATATATATATATGCTATCCGACTTGACGCGAAATTGGTCCTAGAGCTGCCTATGCGTGCGTGTATAGAGAGATAAACAGAGGGGAGGCGGGAGATTTCGACTATACTGCACGCAAGCGCGTCTGCAGTGTTTCGCCTTTTCTTTCCGTGTGCCCTCTTGTTTAGCGTTGGTTGGCGCTAACTTTCGTCGAGCGAGTGGTGATCGGTGGCGTCTCGGCTGTTGCGTTTTCCCCATCGTATCTCACTCGCGTGCACGCTGGAGGGGGAACACTCGATAGAAGCGCCGCCGTATAGTGTGCAGATCCTCGACGGCACAGCAGGGGCGCTGCGGTTCGCCGTGGCGCTTCGTTGTCCACGCTCTGAGAAATCCGACTTATCCACTCCGCTATGAGCGTTCATTCGTGCACGCGGACCGACACAATTTATGGAGATAACCTCATAAGGCACCTTCAAATGGTCGTCTCGGAGTGTTCCGTGGAGTGCTCCGAAACTATAAATCACGTGTTTATTCACGTCACTCTCATTATGTTCAGTTGCAGCCGTTTTTCCGAGCTTCAACTGGGAGCGCTCCGATGAGATCGCACCCTGAAATGAGACAGCGCTCGAAATCACCGAGGAGCAGTCACATGGCTTCGACTGGGAGCACTCCGGTGAAATCGTACCCTGAAATGAGGCAGCGCTCGAAATCACCGAGGAGCGGCCACATGACTCTAACCACGTTAGAGACGAAGTCGTGAGATAAATCGTGTAAGCAGTGTGTGCTAGTAGAAGAAAGTATTGAGAAAACATGTGTTGTGCACCCTCGAGACACTCGACCAGACAAATAACTGGGTTTTCTTCGCGCTGTTAATACTCGATGCCTAACCAGGTCTATTATTGAGCTCAACGTCTTGCGATTGTGCTGTTACGTGCATAGAGATCATCGCTGCAGATGATCCTTCGCACGAAAAAAAATTTCGTTGTAGTCGAAAGCTATAGGACCGTGCCCTTCTGTTGCGTCTTCGAATTCATTTCCTTTTATTGGTATTATTATTCTGCTAATGACAACTGTGAACGAGGTCGTCGAGAGTGCGCGAACGAAGCAATTTCCTGTTACAGTATGTTGTACGATTCTCGCCGAAGCTGCACTTTGCCATGCAGCTCTGTGCCGGGCAAGCGGCCTGTTACCGCCTTGAATCCCGTGCTTCTTCCACGTGGCCCACGTGCCTCCACACGGAGTTTCGAACTCCGAGGGCCTCTCCTACCAATTTCCAACCACGTTACCCTGTCAAGTGTCTACTGAGTGCTATAGTTATGCATGAAAGTCATATTTTGCGACCACGCAAGGAACGTGGCTCAGATTCAAACAGAAGCAGGGTGACTACAGGCTTGTTCGTGTCTGCATGGCGAAAACTTACGCGAGGAAGTATACTTACAGTCTTTGCAATCGTGCCTGACGTTCTGTCTTGGCCTCTATACTATGAATAATTTTATTTTGAAATTAGGCAGAACCCATCTGCGGGTGAATGTCAAGGTCACGCGATATATGTTCCCAGTATACCTTCTGAGATATATGCTGCTGGGCCCACTAACCGCCGTATTCGGGAATGCACCTTAAGTTGAAGCCCACGCTTGACTTGGATCTCAATGAGGCCTGACATGAAAGTGCCCAAGAGGCTCGTTGCGTTTGCAATGATGCGTTCACGAGAGGCGTCGTTTAGATCAAGTCAAGCATGGGCTTCAAGTTAAGATGCATTTCTGTATACGGCGGTCATTCGTTAAACGTGAGAGTGCGGCGGCGTTGCACTGCCTCCAGCCCGAGTTGCAATCCACATTGAATCCCTGGTGAGGACACGTATTCTACACTGTTGTCAAGATCGGCCGTCAAGTCACCACCTCTGATTGCACAGCGTCCGGGATATACTACGTTTCCTGGCCGGACAACCGTCCATCCAAAGTTGAAAGCGAGGAACGGGGCAGCGAAGAGCCAGATAAGGCGTCGCTCTCTAAAAAATGGGCATGTGTTGTATATTCGACAAAGAAATTCTACGTAGAGCCACCGCCAGTTGAGATCTACGTAATGAGAAGCACTGCGTAGATGCCACTATCCGTAATTCGAAGCCTTGCGTATGTCACTACGTAGGTGTTCGTTGTTGTTGTCATACCCAGTGACCCAGATTGACGTCAAATAGGTTCACTGAAGAACGGCAATTATCCAGTGACACATACCTGAGTTGGTGTCAAACAGGAAAATTTTTCTTTTTGAAAATGAAAGTTTTACGTGCCAAACAGCGATATGATTATGAGGGGACGCCGTAGTGTGGGACTACGGATTAGTTTTGACCACCAGGGGTTCTTTCGCGTGCACCCAACACGGGAGCTTTTGCATTTCGCCCCAATTGAGATGCGGCCACCGCGGCCGGGATTCGATCCCGCGCCCTCGGGCTTAGCAGCGAAGCATCAGAGCCCCTACGCCACCACGGCGGGTAACGCCAAAAAGGTTCATCTACACAGTGGTACTTAAACAGTGACTCAAACCCAGTGAGGCCTACCCAGTGGCCTCAAGGACACGTACCTGGTGGAACGTAGCCGGTGGCACATACACAGCGACCTAAAGAGCACATCGGCCCGCATTCTTCAACTGCACTATCTTCGGGATCGGCCCATGAAAACAGGCGGATACCGGCTACGTAGCCGTTTACAGAGGACTGGGCTGAACTCGACAAGAATGCTTCGCATTACAGTACCCCCGCCACACACCCGCGCTTCAGCGAGTGTCCCCCGACCGAAACGCGCTGCATTTCGACTCATTTGCCTCGCTTTTCTCGCAGCTTATTAAGAGAGACGCGGCGACCTCAGCGAGAGAGGCGCTGGATGCGTCCTCGCTGCGGTGCAACGAAGCGGCACGTCCGTAACCGACTTTTTTTCTTCTTCTTCTTCTTCCTCTCACGCGGGAGTCCATCTCGACGCGCAGCTGAAGTGAATGACAGATTGGGAGAAACAGAAAGGAAGGAAGCAAGAGCAAGAAGAAGCGTAAAGGACTCGGGTATAAACGCGAAGCACTGCGCACGCTCTTGCCTCCGGGAGAGAGGTCTGGCTGCCTTTACACGCACCCAACGGTGCGGACAAACTCGCAGAAGAGAAAGACAAACGCCAGAGACAGGCAGACATACACTCGCCAGGAGCGAAGCCGAGGGGATAAGAAAAGAGCGTGTGTCTTTGATGGAAAGAAGTCATCCGTCAGGCTTCAATTTCCTCGCAACGGATCGTCTCACGGGGCCGTGAAAGATGACCCTGTCAGCGGGGACAGGCGCCGAACGCGACGCCGCCGCCGATCGCACCTGCTTCGGGCTGGAGCGCGCGGGATGCGATTGAAGAACGCTGGCACTCACGCATGCGTGGCGTACGCACATACGAAAGTGCGCGCGCGCGCGTTATCACCCGGCCGCCCACCTCCTGCCAGGCGACTCCCGCCACCACCTCGTTTCCCACCTTGCGGTGCCTACACGTCGAGGGCGCTGCCGCACGCGCGAGGGGATGAAGCCGTGCGAAGGCGTCGAGGCGTCGGTGCGGCTTTTCACAGCTGCGCAGACAGCGAGACGAGCGTGAGCTGAGAGCGGAAAGGAAAAAAAAAAAAAAAAGAAGTTGCGGCGTTTGGACGGGAAGCGAGCTGGGGCATCGAAGCCTCGCGCGAAAAAGAAAGACATGGCGCGAAGAGACGCCTCTGCTTTGCATTTCTTCTTCGTTCTCATCGTTTATATCTTGTTTTGGTCACCCGACTGGGCCACGTGCATCATTTGTCTTTGGCGCCGTCGAGGAGGAAAGAGATGCGGCCGATTGTAACCGCTGCTGTCTATACGCGAGAGGAAGAACAACAGCACGCGGCTATTGTTTTCATCGCGATTCAATCGGCGCAGAAGTTGGCTGTTCGCAGCAGCCTTCGTTGGCAGCGCATGCTCATGTTGCTGAAATCGTCCTATAGGACGGCACTTTGTAAGCAGCTTTCCACAATCAGTTCGAGGGCGTTCACGTGTCGGTTTGTTATATGCTCTGTAATACGTCAGAGAGGCAGAATGCATTTTCGTCGTCGTCGTGGCTACCTAGGGAGTCCCCCCACGCCGCGTAATGTACGCGGTATGAATGAGAGAGTGTTCCGTAAACGAATTCAAATTTACGAAATTCCCGAACACCGCCTGTGCGGAGCAGCACTCGCCGCGCCATTTTGTGACGCTGACAAGGAAAATCTAATTCCAACGACCGCGTTCTACCCAAGTGCTGGTGCGGATGCCTCTAAATTGCGACAGTCGTTATAGAGTGTAGTCGACTTAGATCTGTTGTCCCGTCTGCAATGAAAATGATGCCCCAGGACGTACACGTTTGAATGGTTTATGGTTAAAGAAGTAGCCACAAGATGGCGCTACTAACACTGCTGCTGCAGTAGGTGTTTCCGGTTTATCGGCATGCCGTAAACTGTAATACGTTTTATATTATAAAATTTAGCCTCTCCCCACGTAGTTGTCACGTCGCAGCGTCACGACGTACTGTGAAATGTACTCGCCGACGTCTAGCTATGAAATAGCGGGTCCGTTTGCGTATTGCAGTTTACAGTACACCGGAACACCGGAGACACATGGACTGTAGCAGTATCAGCAGGAGCGCTCTTAGCGGCATCTTGTGGCAGCTTGCGTAACTACGAGGCATCAAAAAAAAAAACATCTGCGTTCATTTTGGGGGTTTGCTGTTGTTCCCATAGTAGATTTTCAGAATACGCTATGCCTTCAGGATGATGCTGCTGCGCTCGAAGGCTTTTCACCGGCAACTGAGTTGCACGCAGCACGTTGTTCCACTACTAGTCGCGCATGTTCTCTATGTTCAGCTCAACATCATGAGATGGCGCCACTAGTGCTGCTGGCTCTACGTCTCCTGCATTCTTATGCTCCGTAAATGGTAATACGGTACACGCAAAAGCTAAAAATCTGTTCGCAACATCGCTCCCAACCGATTGGGAGCCCGGTAGAAAGCGGTCAAATGTATCAAAATGTACGGGTAGCCAGCCCGCCCAGCATGCGGTTCTGTTGAAACGAAAGCCGAATATAATATTGTCTTTGCCCTCTGCCGTAGTGTGTTCTTCTTCAAGGAACTTTATACCTGGATAATAATAATAATAATAATAATAATAATAATAATAATAAGAAGAAGAAGAAGAAGAAGAAGAAGAAGAAGAAGAAGAAGAAGAAGAAGAAGACGAAGCAGAAGAAGACGAAGAAGAAGAAGAGGCGCCATCGGAAGAAACCCCGCTTCGTATTTGCAGTGTCCGTAATGCTGTATTTGTTCGAATAACACTGGCCTTGTTAAAAGCGAAGCTTTTCTTGGTGAACCTTGCCGGGTTTTCCTAACCGTGGGCGCTGCGTGGCTGTTCTCTAACCCAATAATCCAACCAATCACAGCGGAAGACGCGCGCAACATCACGGCCGCTGGGTACCTCGCACCACCACCAGATGACGCCCACCTCCGCGCATCTGTAAAGCCCCTTAAACTTCGTAAAGTAGTGCCACGCTTTGAAGAATGTCGCCTCCTCCTCGCGCGCTGTGGCCGAGGCCGACGCCGCGTCGCTATTGGCCTAATAGCATCACGTGGGCCCTCGCGCCGTGCATCAGCGCCATTGTTGCTCGAGAAGCGTCTACGGAGCGGCGAGGATCGCATGTTGGCGCCGTTGCCACGCGCGAGCATTGTAGGCGCCGCCACAGTCGAGGAGGGAGCACGAAAGAGAGGAGAAACGAGGAGGTGTGAAGGCGGAAGAGGAGATTGTCGCTACTTTACGAAGTTTAAGGGGTTTTACGCATCTGCGGTGGCCGCGGCGGCTGTGCGGAGGAACACAAACTCATGTTTAGACGCTTTATGCGGCGGAGGACGCCGTTGCTTTCCTTGCGCCATCACCAGATGGCGTTCGCCTCCGCGCATCTGCGGCAGCGGCGGCGCTGCACGTGAAAAGATAAAGAAACAAAACCAGAGAAACACAAACTCGTGTTTCGACTCTCAATATGCACTCACACAAAGCTTCGCTGCACGTCTATTCCAACTAATTCAATCTGCTGCATTAAAAAAAGATGACCGGAAACTCCTCAGCACAGTTCCATTACAGTCCAAGCGAGACAGAGGCTCACAGCAAGGTGTAGTCTGTAAGTAATTGACAGTCAATCAACTAGTTAATTTCCTATACGTAAAATACAGTAATTACTATCTGGGTCCTAATTCTTTAACTAACGGCCCGTCATGGGCCCATACATGAATGTCAGACAATGTACTGCGAATTGCCCAACACCCACCACAAGAAAGCATGACCATCTGCTGCACATACTAAACTGCACACAAGATCAAAGGGTCAAACGAAAAGTAAAACTAATGCATACACAAATACACGCTCACAAAGAACAAGCTACACTGCAGAGTTTTATGGAAGGCTAAGAAAGAACAAATTTCTTAGTGGCAGTAGTCGCGTTAGTTTATGGTCGAACAAGGGATGCCTCTGGAGCTAGCGTCAATAAGGGAGCGATCGAGGGGGCTGTGACGATTACATGTTCCTGTATATAGCCGTTGGCTCCAGAGTCATTCCTTCTTCGACCACCGTTGATCGCAAAAATATGGTAATAAAGTACATTCTTTGACCTGTCCCCTTAATTCCCAGCAGCAGTGATCATTCGGAGAGCGAATAGAGCTCCCCGTCGGGAGACCAAAAAGTAGGTAAAGCCGGGCAGTTTTCTCCATTTCTCAACATATTTCGTTTTCTCAACGTAAGTAGATACATGAAAGAAGAAAAAAAAGCTAACGAAATAGCGGGCGGTAAGGGTGTATAAACATGTATGTCTACCGCGTGTGCGCGTATTACCACTCGCACGGCTCTCGATTCTCGCTCCCCACGCTGGGCAATAAACATCTCTCTCGCCGTGCTTCCGCTGCCCGCCCCGTGGAGGGGTGGTCGGGGTCGCTCGTCAGCGCCCGCGAGCTTACGGGCCACCAAAGAGTCACGGAGCATTAGTGCCCGTAGAGTGAGCGCATGCGCTGTGCAGGCGGCAAGCGGTGTCTTTCTTCGAGGGAAGCGGGCAATGGTGCGCGAATTCCGCAACGGCCCCCTTTACAAACTACATCCGACTCTCCGGGTGGTCCCTCTTTGCCCCCGCTGGCAGTGGCGCCGCCGTCCGAGTGGTCCGCGACGCTCGGCCTGCACGAAGATGCGCCGATGGAGGCGGCAGCAAGACACGACGACGTGTGTGTGCAGAGAGCACCGTCATCGGGACACGGCCTACTTAACAGCAGTCGTCCCTCCCAGCTTCGATCCCACACGTCTCAAAAGCCTCGGATCGCTTCCCACGAGACGTGTTTTGAGCAGCCGCTGAAGGTTGCAACCGTAACTGAGCCTCCACATTCGGTATATATGTATACCGTACCTAAAGGAAACGGTAAACGAGCCTATAGAGGCAGACAGAAACGAGTGCCAATTTGTGCGCGTTTAGTGCGTCTTTCTGTGTGCCCAATGGCATACTTTTGCCCAACGGGCGGTTGTCCTGAACCTCCTTAGGCCTATAGCGCGAAAACGAGGAGTGTGCGTGAGCTACTTTGTCGCCAGAAGAGGACTTCTTGATGGTCAGAAAGAGCTAGATCGCTTAACAGCTTGTGAGCGGAGTGGCAGCAGCTCCCGAAGGTGTGATTGCGAGTCTAAATTTTTTTTTTTGTATTGGTCGAAGGGCTCACGTGAAGATGGAAATTTGAAATTGCCAACAGGCGGACGAACATGGGAAGCCTGAGCCTGGAACGTCAGCGTTTCCACAAGGGGACTTGACGGGTTTTAATAGACACTGGAATAGACGATGGAAACCCAGCCTTGGAGTGTTTCCCTTGAATATCAACTCTGCCCGTAATCAGTCGCTTGCGTAATTTACTTTGGCGACCGCCAAAGAGGTGGACGTACCATATTGCTTCCTATCCGTTTGGCTTGTACGGTGTTTTCCGAAAGAGAATAGCAAAATTATATTATTGCGACTCCTCTTACTTTAATTTCTCATAAAGAATTACTGTTCCGGCAAAAGGTAAAAAAATGTATACACATTTAAACACCACCAACAACGACAACGGCGACCACGACCAAATGTCTCATGCAGGTCAGTTTCCGATTAAGAAACAGTCAATGTAGATTGCTTTTTTACGTCTAGTCAATGACTTTAGCCTTATTTTAGATCAGATTAGCGTGTCTGCATACTCATTTGCATCACTAAGTTTATTCGGGCATTGTATCAGAGCGAATTGGCCACAAATTTGGGCTCCACAACTACGCTTCCTGCTTGCTGTCGGTGCCGCTGTAGGTTCTCTCTCCAATCGCCGACAGTCGGAACACATGTAGCGCTGCCCATTTGGCAAGCGTGAAACTTCTCCCAGATGGATGAGGCTCCGTGGTTCCAGGTATAGCCGCTGGGCGGCGCTCTCCTTTGTACGCACGCGGTGCCCTTTGGGACCCCTCGCTAATTGGATCCGCACCAAGACCCGCGGAAGCTTGCATGGATAGGGGTCATTTGCGGCGACTCCTGCTGCAAGCTGCACATATATACGTTTACCCGCGGTGCGGCCGGAAGGGTGACAGATCGTACGACACCAGCGTTGTGACAGAGGACACGAGGCACGAGAGAGAGATGCCGCGGAACAGGAAGTACACTTCCGCGACCATATACATACTCGCGCAGCCGACAGCTATGTAGCGGTCGTATTACACGGTGGAAGTTAACAAGACTAACGCAAATTTTCACAGTCCGCGGGGCGCGGGACAGTTGCAGCGGTTTCTCCGAACCCTCCGACTTCTCGGTGGTCTTGTCGATCAATGCTGAGCATGGATGAAAGTGCGACAAGAAACATGAACTACGCCAAAGTGTCCCTGCAAGCGTAGTTACAGAAAATAAAAGCAACAACAGAGAACATCCGTTTTACAGTAGATTGAAGAAACTTCACACCCTTAAATATGCTGGTTTGTTTCATGGCTGACACCCTTGCTATTAAGGCTATAAAAATTTTCTTTAATATAACAGCGAGTCGATAGAAACGGTAGTTGAAAACTGTGCAATGGTTCGGACCTCCTGGTGCGTACGGCAATTTGGGACACGGGAGTTTGACAACGATACGCATAGAAGTTTATTTCGCGCAGTTTTAGTGTCGCCTGTCGCAGTTGCCGTCATGTTTACTTACCACAAAAGCAGCCAAAAAGGAAAACTTCATTTGTCCTCATCAATGATTTGATATTACATCTTGCGTGTGAGGGTATTAGCCTGGGACAATACCAAGCACCCTTTATACGCCTATGAGGGTGTTAAAAAAAGGTTCAGTGTGATATAACGTCTACGACACGTGTCGGAAGGGTGAAGGAGACAACGCTGTACCTAGTTATTCATTGTGCATGATGGTTGTGCAAGCGAACGAGCGGAACAGAGAAAACAAGACAAACGCTTTCTGTATCAACGGAATATTACTCGTCCAGGAAAACGCTCAAATATCAACGCGACAATATCAGAAGAAACGAGATCGCCTCGAGGCGATGAGAACAAAAAGATAGCTCGTTTGTTTGTTCTTCTGACCGTCTATACGCACTTGAAGCCGTATACATAATCGCACCGCAAAGTTCAAATCGTTAATATTGTGACAGATGCGAGATGTAGGCGAAGGATATATTTACAAAATATTCACAAAGACAGCTATGGCAAGAGAAGATGTCCGATCCGGCCCACGTGCAAGCGACTTCATCCTCGTCTCCAACGCTATATAACATCCGTATAACATCACCCTCTGCTACCAAGGTGAGGAGCTAGAAGAGCCATAAGGCTTCAGCCGGAAAACGTGAACATCATCAGTTGGTAGCGAGGAGGCCCAAGAAGCGTGGTCCAGGGGTACAATCTCGTAATTGACGTCAGCGACTTGACGCAGTGTACCTTGTAGGGCGTGGTGTAACGTGGGAGGAGCTTCTCTGATGTGCCAACGCGCAGGCATGGCGACCATAGGAGGACCAGAGAGCCAGGCATGAAGTGCACACTTCTGTGTCGGCTGTGGTAAAGGGCTTTCTTATGAGTCCTGCGAAGCACACAGTCGATCGTGGGCAAGTTGACGAGCTGCACGGGTTCGACCAACGATGTCACTGGCGTATTCGTTAGGCGTGTGAGGAGCCGACGGAAGGAAAGTCACGAATGGCAATGCAGGATGTCGGCCAAACAGTAAATAAAACGGGCAATATGCAGCGGCGTCATGCCATGACGAATTGCACACGAAGGTAACAAATGGCGACGTGCTGTCCCAGTCACGGTGATGAGGTGAAACATGCATGGCCAGCATTCGAGTTACCTAGCGTTCGGTTCTGGCGCTCGGTTAGTCCATTCGTCTGTGGTTGATAAGCGGTGGTGCGCTTATGTTCAGTGGAGCAGGTATGAAGGAGGTCATCTACCACTCATGAGATGCAGTGCCTCCCGCGATCGGTGATGAGCTGCCGAGGGGCGCCATGATGTAGAATTACGTCGTGGAGGAGAAATCAGCGACGTCTGTGGAACAGCTTGTCGGCAATGCCTGGGTGATTGCGAAGCGCGTGCCGTAATCTGTGGCGACCGCGACCCACTTATTTCCCTATATGGCCGTAGGGAATGGGGCCTAGAAGGTCAAGGCCGACCCCGAAAGATGGCTCTGCAAGGATATCAATCGGTTGTAGCTGGCGTGCAGGCAGCGCTGAAGGGCGCTTGCGGCGTTGGCAGCGTTCACAAGCAGCGACGTATACCGGCGCACAGAACGGTACATGCCGGGCCAGAATAACCGTACGTCGGGTGCGGACGTATGTACGCGAGACACCTATAGGTGACCGGTAGTTGCTACGTCGTGAACCTGATGAAGAAGGCTGGAGGGTAAATGGCGAGGTAGGACACGCAGAAGCTTTGGACCATCAGCTGAGATTACGACGATACAGAACGTTGTCGTGTAGCTCAAACAGGCGAACAGAATGGTCTAGTGATGGAGTGTTTAGAAGTCGATGATGGAGCGGTAAAGAAGCGTCTAGTCGCTATTCGGTGGGGATATTATCCAAAGCAAGGATGGACAGTGCGCAGGCGTCTGAATCAGGGTCAATGAGGTCGGAAGCATCGACAGGGCGGCGTGACAAGCAATCTGCGTCTTGGCGCAATCGTGCAGATTTGTAGTGCACAACAAAGGAGTATTCTTGGAGCCGTTGCGCCAAGCGGTCGAGACATCCAGATGGATACTTCAGCGACGAGAGCCAGCAGAGGGCATAATGGTCTGTAATCACAGAAAAAGTGAGGTCAAACAAGTAAGGTCTACATTTGGTGAATGTCCACGCTAAAGCCAGGCACTCGCGTTTAGTGATGGAAAAGTTTCGTTCGGACGATAAAAGAAGGCGACTGGCGTAGGCGATGACAAGTTCCTTAAGCCGTGCTGTTTTTGGCCAAGGACAGCCCACGATTCCATGACCACTGGCATCGTTGCGAAGTTCTGTAGGCGATAAGGGGTCGAAGTGGACCAGTATTGGTGGTGTAGTCAGTAGACGTATGAGGGCGGAAGACGAAGCTGCTTGCCTAGGTCCCCACACGAAAGGAACGTCCTCCTTCAAGGGTTCAGTGAGAGCGCGGGCGACGTCCACGAAGTTTCGGACAAAGCGACGAAAGTAGGAAGATAATCCTACGAAACTCCGGACGTCTTTAGCTGAGTACGGCACGGGAAATTGTTGCACTGCTCGCACCTTGTCGGGGTCTGGTTGAACACCGGCAGCACTGACAAGGTGACCGAGCATAGTTATTTGGCGTCGCCCGAAACGGCACTTGGCAGAGTTCAGCTAAAGATTAGCTCGGCAGAAGATGGCAAGAACGGTCGATAAACGGCTGAGGTGTTTGTCAAATGTAGGCGAGTAGACAATGACATCGTCTAAACAGATGGACCACTTATATCCCCGCAGCAAAGAGTCGATCACACGTTCCAAAGTTGCTGGGGCATTACACAGTCGGAACGGCATGACCTTGAGTTACTACAGGCCATCTGACGTAATAAATGCAGTTCTTTCGTGTTCTATAGGGTCGCGTGAAATCTGCCAATAGCCGGACCAAAGGTCGCTTGACGAAAGATATTAGGCTACATGAAGGCAGTCGAGGGCGTCATCGATGCGAGGCAGAAGGTAGATGACTTTATGGATTACTTTGTTTAAACTCGGATAACCAAGGCAGAGTGCCAGCTGACGTCCTTCTTTTTGACGAGAACGGCAGGGCATGCAGGCCCACGGGCTAAACGAAGGTTCGATGATGTCTTTTGTAATAATTTTGTCGACTTCGTTCTGGATTACTTGACGTACATGATGGATATATGGATGCCGGCGTATAGGGTTAGCGTCACCAGTGTTGGTTCAATGAGTCACGACAGGCGTTTGGCCTAGAGGGCGGCCGTCAAAATCAAAGATGTCACGATAGGACGCCAGAACGCGGTATAAGCGTTATCAGCGTTATAATATCAGCGTGTCACTAAAAGCAAAGGAGGTCTCGGACACGCTTTTATATTGCCGCCGTATATCGCGAGCTGATAATTGTTTCACATGATCTACACCAGTTCACTTCGTCACTTACCTGATATCCTACCATCCTCACGCATATCGCTTTGCACAGAAAACGCTCGTGTACTTAAATTTAGGTGCACGTTAGAGAGCCCCAGGTAGTCAAAATTAATCCAGAGTCCCCCGATATACAGCGTGCCTGGTAGTTAGATGCCGATTTTGGCACGTAATAGAGACCAATTTCAATTTCAGTTTTAAGCTTCGCAAGAACTTTGACTTAGCCACAGCACCTCCAAATAGAAAAACTATTTTGAAATCCATAACGTCACACCGACGTAACGACGCCGGGATTTCGGCCATTTGCCAAGAAATAAATCGAAATATAGCTTTGAAAAGAAATAATAAGCTTGCTCGGACTGTAAAGTAATTTTGAGTTTCTCCTTGGTGTCCTTTTAGCAGCGGCCTCATCGCCGTCCCCTGAAGAATTGAAGCGGTGTGTATGCGTGTGGAGAGCTTTCGCTCGGCAGTAACTCATGGCCATGAACAACTGCCCTATCTATATCTGTGGGTTGTAGCGCAGGTCTGTCACGTCGTAGGCGGGGCATGATAGAGGCCTGGAGCCTCGAGGGCCGCGGGAGAGAGATAGCGGGAGAGAGCGATATTTGGTGTGAGATTTTAGGCTGCCCGCAGTGTAATAATATGTGGCTCGCAAGTTCACCTCAGTATTGGCTGCAATTGGCGAACGTTCTCTTACCGTTCTCAAAAAGCGCTGCAGTGACCCCCTTTAATATGATCTTGGGTTGTAGCGCAAAGTGACACAGACTCGACCAACTTTCTATCCTTTTGCCTTACGATTCTTTAATAGCGCCACTGAGCCGTCGTAAAAAAAAAAAAAAAGCGTTGTGAGAATTATGTAAGCCAATGAGATGTCTGTGAGAAAAAGTGGATTTAAGTGGCTACAAATGGCGCTGTTTGCGCCGTCAAATTCTACAGCTTGTGAAGCGACGCGCAGGTTGGAAAAGAAACCTGCAATGAATCGCACATTCTTACTATGAGGTTTCTTTTTCCTATAGCTGTTCCTGTCTTTAGTATAAGACGCACAATGCCCATATGGTATCATACTATCCTTCTTGCGGACCCATTCTCTTGCTTCTCAGACAAATCGCCGAGTTTCACCATACATCTAGGAGTCCCTCGACCTTTTTTTTTTCTTTCTAATGTCTAGGCTAGTTCCCGTTCCTACTTCGCTATTGTTTCAGCCTTGTAATTCGCGACGAGAACCGTGTGTGCTTGACCATAGTGCGATCACCATCAGCGCGCCAGGAATCATCACGCACGACCGTCATCGGCTCGTGGAAGCTCGCGAGAGCACACGCTCCCAGCGAGTCCTCCGTACCCGGCAGCCACGTACGTGTAATTTTGGCGACCGCACCAGCGACTCCCACCATGTGGATCACGCACGTGCGAACGCACGCACAAAACACCTTCGACTGCCATTCGCGTCGTTTCGCGCGAGCATTCCGTGCGCATTTTCTGCGCCCACAGCGGAGCAGCTGTTCAAAAGTCCTTCCCGAAGCACGAGAAAGATGCCCGACGGTATAAATGTATACACAGGGGAGACACACGGCAAAGTTCGAACCAATCCTCACGCGAGCGCATTTCCGAAGTGCTCGCATGCGAATGGGGAAATCATGACTAACCTCCGCAAAACGCAATTAGGAACCGCGCCTAGCCGGTACTTTTCTCAAGTGCCCCTGCCAGACCCGAACGAAGCCCTTCTGCGGTGACGAGGTGTGTTGCAGCTGCCGTTACTGCTTGCTGCTGCTGCAGCCGATGTACACCAACTGCGGAGGCGGTACGATTAGGCTGTCCGTGCCGTGCTGCAAAGCGTTCCGTGTCTTCTCCTTCGTCGTATCCTTCTTTCTTTTTCAGATTTTTTTTATTTCGCGGGTCCGTAGAGTTGAAGGAGGAGGAGAAGCGTGTCACGGCGCGTCTGCCGAGACCGCGTGTTACGATGGCAGTTGGCAGTGGTGATGGTGCCTGCTACAGGGGCTCAGTGACTAGCGGTAACCACAGGCTGGACATCCCGGAAGCCCCACCCCTCGAATCGTAACGGATATGCGTCGTCGTCGTCGTTGCTTCGTGCGCGAACACGCACGCACACGTGCGCACATACTATACAGGGTAAAGTATAACTGCTGGGGCGCAGAAAAAAAAAGAAAAGAAAGTATGTGCGCGAGGATTATAAGCAACAAGGGAGGAGCTGGGAAAGGGGGAGGGGGGGTTCACTTTCTTGCCAATCGTACATATACGTGCGCGTTTTGTTCGGGACATACAGACCAAAGCGGAAAGGACGGACGGGCGACGAAACGGTGGCACCCTCTCTGTATTCCGGGAGGCTGCGTGCCCTATCATCACCGTGCGCGTAATGACAGCTGCTGGCCGCGTCTCTGCCCTCGCGCCGTTTGCCTTCACCTCCTCCGATATCTTTGCTGCTCGACGAGCGCGCACGCGCGCGCGCCGCGGCGAGCAACCTTCGACTGCCCGTTCACGCGACGAGCGTGTCTCCCCAATTTCCTTTTTCTTTCTTTGTTTGATGGAATTACGTGAACCTACCGCCTTTGACGCTGTACTGCCACCGTTAGACTCAACCCGAACACGCATGAGTACACTCCTCTGATGGTCTCACTCGGCAAATGCTATACACTGTGAGAAGCAAACGTCGATAATTTAGTGCGATGGAAGGAACAAGCTGAAACGTTTGCAGGGCACCGTCATCCCGGTAAACAATGTACGTGTGCCCGTGTATAGTAGAATGGAGTGGGCTGTAAAGGCGTGCTATAGGTTCGTTCTGACACCGGTTGCATTCCTGCCAGAACATTTGCTGTATACAGCGGCGGTCACGATGATGTCGGTGTGGTTACTGCCTCTTAATAGGTCGGCTAAGAACGCGACCTCACAGAGCATGCAGGAGAAGAAAAAACAAACGCGAAGTAAACAGGAATGTCCTTTGTGTCCGCGCTAGCACTAATAATGTGGATGTATTACTACACAACTGAACCTGACTTTTATAGTCACTGCAAAGTGCAGTTTTTCACCGTAGCTGTTAGCTCGTCCGTTCGTTGGTTTTCCTTTAGTGACGGCGCATACCCACTGTAAAGGATTCGCGAAAAACTCAAACTGCATTAGAAAAGAGGTCTACTTTCTATTAAAACAACTGTAATGTTGCTGTAAGGGTCCCTTCGTTGTCGACGTCCGTGTGCAGCGGTACCGTGTTTTCATTTAGGTGGCCGTAGCCAAGCCGAGCGCTTGCGGTATACAGCATTACGACTTGGCCACTCCACGGACACTATAACACACGGAATAATACAGAGCCTAAGGAGTTCGCGCTGACGGAAGCTGCTATTATAGGCTGACGCCATGCTCTTCGGTTTATCTATGAAGCAGCACCAAGGTCAAACAATTCAAGCGATGCTAGCCGTAAAATTTGTACGGCCGGAGGGAGACAGCAGAACAAGATAATTCTGTCTCCCCCCCTCTGCGAACGGGGTGCGCGATGCATATCCGCAATAAACGTTGTGTTCTTACCCGTAGTAGACTGTTCCGCATGTACCTGCAAACGTTTATTCCAACTGATGCTGCATGAGAAAGTACAAGGCTTACTGCGCAAGATATCGTGCCGGAGCCTATGCTACACCACAAAGAACAAGCGCCTGAAGAACTATGATTGGCTGACGCGCTATGATTCGCTGACGCTTGACAGCTGATCTGCAAAACAGCACCGAGCTGAAACAATTTAAATTATGCCAGTGGTAAACAGGGAAAGACATGCAGGGCAGGGAATTAAAGAAACAGCTCTGTCTCTCCACTTCCCCACCGGAGACCTATATGCCACGTATACATGAAGTACTATAGCAGGATGACATTCATAGCCTATACTGTGACCACATGACATGCTCGAACAATGGAACAGCGCGAGCTGCTGGAAAATAAACCATTATCTCTTTTTTACTTGCTTGAAATGTTGAAGTGCCCGAGCACCATTACATTCTGTAAACTGTATGTTTCGCACAAAACGCCCTTCTTGCACTCTGAATTCAATGAAAGCGTGCATTCTGATGAGTACACCAATAGTGGAAATTTTTAGCAAATGTATGGGATCACGAAGGGTGCTTCGACATCCAATCCGCCCTCAAGGGTGTTATTTTTCCTAATCTGTGGGTTCTTTGGAAGGAAGGAGGTTAGCGTGTGCTATCTTTGGGTAGGCTAATTTTAGAACTCCCTGTTGTGAGGAATTCAGCGCTGTTACGTAAGAGAAGTCGCGTGGATTGCTTCCCCCGTGTTCGTCGTCTCTCTCGAGGAATAGAGCAAAACAATATTTGCTGTAATATCGTCCGGCGGCCCGAGATTCGAACCGCTCACCATGTGGCATGCCCAGGTTCACCAACACAACTTGCTCCACTGTGCCATCGCCATACGTATGTCGATTTTCTTGCGGCCCAACGGATCTTTTTGTATAACGTACAGATCTGCAGATAGCACTGCACATTTCTCGAGTTTTATATAACGGAGTTAAATTAGTCATTTTTATTCTAACTTTCTCAACGGCGTTAGACGTATACAGTGACACACGGATGTCCTGTGTATGAAGTGCATATGTGACTCGTAAAATAGGCCTAGTTCTCGTTTTAAACTAGACATGCTCTAGTCAGTAAAAGTCACGTTGGATACATGACCTGATAGTCGTCCGTGACAACCCCCCTGTAACGTATCGCACAAAAATTAGCACATATAAACAAATGCGCTTGGGCTGTATACAATTTGCAGGTACGCTTCATGTTTATTTTGTACCGTTGTACCCTTTGCACACATTCATTTGTTTCCGCCTATGCTCCCCCGTGCCATGCCTTTTTTGTTTTTCATTATTAACTATACGCTTTGCAGCTCGAGAGAGAGAGAGAGAGAGAGAGAGAGAGAGCTCCACATTTAAAAGCAGAGAGGTTTGAGTATTCACATGCGTGCTACTCTGCAAAGCAGGGGAACAGGGCGGACTAAGATAAAAAAATAAAGAGCTATCTTCTATGGTTATAAAATCAGGGTTCATACGAGATCGAATAGCTTCGCAGATCGGTTGTGAAAGAATTTCGTACACTCTGTTTACAGGGTGTGCGTGTGCGTGTGTGTGTGTGTGTGTGTGTGTGCGTGTGTGTGTGTGCGTGTGTGTGTGTGTGTGTGTGTGTGTGTGTGTGTGTGTGTGTGTGTGTGTGTGTGTGTGTGTGTGTGTGTGTGTGTGTGTGTGTGTGTGTGTGTGTGTGTGTGTGTGTGTGTGTGTGTGTGTGTGTGTGTGTGTGTGTGTGTGTTCCCAATTACCTGTGTAGGGGGTATTCAGTGCATTCATGAAGCTATTTAGAGTATTTCACATGAAATATATGCCGATGTTGCAGCAGGATGCGAGCAGTGATAAATGTGAAGAACAAGTTCTTCTAAACCATTTCCATTTTACTTGACGTTTTCTCACCCGCTGCTGGCCAAACAAATGAAATTTCATGAACGTCACGACAGCGTTTCTCCGATAAATCATGCTCTTACTAAGCATATAGTCTGCGTCTGAGTTACCTGGTGTTTTATTGAACCGCTATATTTATTCCCCGCCTTTATTTTTAGACTTCGTAGTTACTGCAGCTCACTTTTTGATAGTTGGGATAAATGGCGACTCAGTAACCTGTATTCCCAGAACCCCATCATTTTCATTTAGAAGACAGCGACGGTATTAGCGGCGCAGACAAAAACAAACGCAAAAAAAAAAGAAAGAAGAATGAAAACTATTGAAATGCTTGACGAGGGGTCTGTGCGTTCCGCACTCAACAGGTTTCCTCTCCTTGTACTTCTCAAGGAAACAAACAGCTTCGTCACTGCGCATACTTCCTGTTTACATGCAGGCGCGGGCGCCTCTCTCACGGCGGAAATGACGGCACACCTGGTTAAGAAGACAGACAGCCCCGGGAGCGGCCAGCGTGTAGATACGTACCTTCCAGTACTAAGCAGCCACAGGGAGGGGAAGCCGTGAGGCACGTCTGCTCGGGCGCGCGCGGCCCACATTGCAGGGCGTACTCGCACGACTCGTACGCGCACTACGCGCAGGGGGCTTCCCTTGAGCAAACACACGCCCGCCTCTGCCATTAGGGGCGAACAAAAAGACCTCTACTCCCGGTGGTGCCCCTCTCTCTTGGGGCAGCCGAAATTTCATCAGAGCCAGCACGCCCCGCAGGTAGACTTGATGGAGGGGGCCTGCTCCGAGGAAGCAAAATGGGCGCCTGCGCTAACGACTCTCCGCTACGCCAGATGGCACTCCGTCTATCTGCCTCTCTCTCTGTTCGACGATCGCGCTGCCCTCCTTCAAGTGCGGTGTCTCGCCTTCGCGGCGTTGCCCTATTCTTTTCTGCCAAAGTTCCCCGAACGGGGGCGAAACTTGTCGCCACAGGTGTCAGAGCGACGGCAGCGACGCCTGGCGCCTCAAGTGAGAACCTTGCGCCTCGGGCGCACGCGTTGTTTTGCGCCGTCTGCTTTCGGCTTGCGGGTGCATGGAACGATCGCGGATTCAGCCGAGGCTGGCATTGGGCGCGAGCGCGTTGCGTATACGTTGCGTGATTTCTCGATGGTGACGCGGCGCCGACTTCCCCCTGGCTTCCTGTATAGTAATTGAGAAATGCGCAGACTGACCAGGCCGTGAGCGTGCGCGAAAGGAAAGATTTATGCGGCGTGGTTTAGCCGTAATTGGTCTTGGCACACATTAAACCGACTGTGTACAGCGCACGCCAGGTCGCGTTAGCGGTGCCGCAAGGCCATTGTCGAAAAGCGATTACTGCAATTTCGCGTGCGTTCTGACAGAAAGAAAAAAAAAAACGATCCGAAGGTGATGAAACCCGGACTTCGTATAATTGAACGCTTCGTTGTTTCTCGAAGACTGGGGAAGGAGCCAAGGCGCCGTATGGTGGCTCCACCAACCGGCGACGGATTGTGTTACTGCACCCTCGTCGCGTCCAGTCGGTCTTGGATTTCGTATCTGCAATGTGGTGATAGTCCGAACATAATACAATTCAGAAGGCTAACTTAGGGTTGTCGACAAATTCCTTACTGCTGAACTTTTTTAGTATTATTCAAAATGCGTTTGTTTGTACAGCGGAACTGTCTTGTAACCGCAGGAGGTTGGTTTGAAGCTACAAGGTTGGTGGTATAATTTTCGCACTTTTTTACGTGTCTCGTATATTTTAATTATCAGTCCGCACGTAAGCATGCGTGAATGTGAACGCCTGATGGTATCAGCGTTAACCTAGTGCTCTGCGATCAGAGGAAGTGAGAGAGAAAAATGATGGATAGAAAGGCAGGAAGGTTAACCAGAAGTAGTTCAAGTTAGCTACCCTGCACGATAAAGAGAGGTAGGGAGATAGCCACGCGGCAATTGTGCACCGCCTCAATACGATAAACTACTGTCATTTGGTTACCGCGGCAGGGACAAATATGGGAGAATGCGAGTAATGATAATGCATAGCAAATCAGTGAACGATCAAAAAAATTCCTTAAGAGAATATACCGAATGTATCCTAAAAAAAATCTTTATGATTGTTAGAGCAGAATTCAAGTCCTTGAGCTGGACTGTTTGCACGAGAAATGGAAGGGCGTATCCAGTTCATCAAAAAATATTGCCAATTAGGTTTTAAATAATT
Organism: Dermacentor variabilis; assembly: GCF_050947875.1. NCBI lineage: Eukaryota > Metazoa > Arthropoda > Arachnida > Ixodida > Ixodidae > Dermacentor > Dermacentor variabilis. The sequence continues at coordinate 105,799,138 of NC_134570.1, forward strand.
ACATTACGGTCCATATCGCAATACACGAAATTTATGTGGTCAATTAGTAAGCGCATATATCTGGAACGCACTATCAGCACGACACTGCAGTTTCGAGATATGCAACCCCAACGTGGGCGATGAAATATGTTGGCGCGCCAGTTATTTTTGTGCCTACGTGCGTGAAAAGGCATTTTGTTAAAAAAGAAAGTAGAACGTATAACAGCGCAATTTGCGGCATGCATGCTTGACGGCGCATATCTAGAAACCGGTACCATCCTCAGAATTCTTTCCAAGTGGATAAACTTTACAAGCTCACCGGCTAGAATTTGTAAATTGCGCTATACGTGCCGTCAAGTAATTAGTTAAAAGCCTAATAATGAAGCTTCGTTAAATATTGAAATGTGCATTTAGATTTAATTGTGCGTGTAATGTCCGCCTATTCCAGCAATCCAGAACAATAATTAAAATTGTGCTCTCTGTCCCAGGCAATTTAAAGAAATAAAATTATTTTATTAAAAGTCAAAAACAAGAGCAACCAGTGCATATTCTAGGCGGAACTACTCCATGCACTAATTTTCACTGTTTCCCATAGCAGAGGCATGTAGAATCAGCATCAAAAGTTTGCGGGAGGCGGGTTCCACGAAGACGAGACTTATTTCCGCCCAGATTTAGCTTGCGGCTGCATGCAACAGTATACATCTATATTTTGGCGCCGTACACTATACAGCACATGAAATTTGAGCTGCGTTTATAGGCTCAGGAAATGTACAGCTATTACGTGGATCTCGCACCCCGTAAGCTTTCGACGCCGACTGTACGTGTATAAAGCCATGCGAACGAAACTCGGTGCATAACAGAGAAGTACCCGCCGTGATTGCGCAGTGGATATATGGTGTTGGGCTGCTGAGCACGAGGTCGCGGGATCGAATCCCGGCCACGGCTGCCGCATTTAGATGGGGCGAAATGCGAAAACACCCGTGTGCTTAGGTTTAGGTGCACGTTAAAGGACCCCAGGTGGAAGTTTTGGGAGTCCTCCACTACGGCGTGCCTCATAATCAGAAAGTAGTTTTGGCACGTAACACCCCATAATTTAATTTTTTTAACAGAGAAGTGAAAAGAGCCGCGACTGCCGGCTTGCCGTTTTCTCGGTGTGCCCACTTGCCATGCACACTGATGCCTGGTGTAACCCTCAAAGTCGGATATCCATTCGCAGTGAGGCGCAGTTTCGTTAGTGAAGAGAAATCACATGCAGACTCCCAAACAACTAACAGTATATCCAGCTGAATATACTGCTTATTTGTTTATTTAAAACCTTCTTTTTAGAGCGAAACTTTCTTCGAATCACTCCGGCGTTTTTTTGTGTCCATTTCTTCTCCTATCCTCTATCGGATGTGCAGGTAGGTCCACACTGACGTCATATGGTCTTGCATCGGCTTGTACAGGTCTCAATTTGGGCCATACATCCTGCGCCGTTTCCCCACCCTTAACTCTCGTGAATGCGTAATCAGGCCGGGTCGACTGTTGGCGTTTGGCTAAAGACTGTGAGCTACACGTGTTCTTAGTTCACTCTTTGTACACGTGTTCTTGTTCAAGTTATTCATGACGCACGCAGTAGTAGAAAGTGATTTAAACCCGCCGAAATCGTCAGCGCGGGATCTCGCGTCAGTAGCAAGAGCAGTTGCGTTTCGCAAATAACTGGAAAAATCAGAAAGAGGGAGTTGACGTCATCGGACGTAAATAACAGAGACTGCAAAACACCCTTTCTCTCAATTGTGAAGGGCGCCCCCTCGGATGATCCAAAAAGCTGCGGAACAAGAAGGAAGGAAGCGACCCGAAACTGTTGACACGTTGTAATCTGTAAACGAAGCCTGCACATTGCACATATCATGTGTTGTGCTTCAATGTACCAGTCTCCAAAACTAAGATGGCTTCCCTTACAGGGAAACGCATCAGGGATGCATGTTCTCCCAAATTTCTTTCTTTCTTTTTTTTTTAATCTCTCCGCTCTTTTGCTTGCCCGTAGCTTCCTGGTAGCCCCGTGCGCTTGCTTTACTTGCAGCTTTCTTGCCAAAGAGACTGCCAAAACAAGCGTACGTTACAAAGCAAACAATCATTGAAAAAGAGTTGGTGACTAGAACAGGGATCAGGGTGCTTCAGTACCTTCCTTAGTGGACGCTGGAAAAAGAGGAGGAGGAGTTTCTCGTCGGAGAAGATGTGAGCGATTCCTATTCACGGTTACAGTGAGCAATGGTTCTCGCATTGCCCTAAGGGTATCCTGAAAGCCAAGAAGGTGTATGTCTAGGCATGGTCCTCAATGAGCATTTTGCCTAAGGCCGATAAAACGACGGTGAACCACGAAGGTGCGCGTTCGCTAAACAAAAAATACCTTCAAACGCAAAGGCTTCGACGCGCGTACGCCCTCGTCGTCCTTATGTTACTCACACGCCGCCCAGATGCCCTGCATGTTTGCAGGAGTGTGCGATGGCAGTGCGACACTGAAAGAAATCGAGGCAGGCGACGTTATGTGTTTCAACAAGTTTCATCTGCTTGTTCCATTCAGTGACGTATCAGTCCACGATGTGTCATCATATGGTTACCCCTCGGACCTGCACTGCATGCTTAGCGGAGCCTGAAGAGCTTATCCCAGTCGCGAAGTCGACAACGTCACTTCATTGATAGACAAACGCAAAATACGGCGACGGAGAAAAAAAAAAAACAGGCAGAAACTCCACTGGAGTTATCTGAGTATGCGTGAGCATTGTGCCACTTGCTCACCTCCATGCAGCCCGGTGTCATTATCAATCTTGCCAAGCTTGATCCGACCAGTACAAACACTTATCGACCGTTATCGGACTAGACTACATCCGATTCTTATCAGCCCTTAACGGTTGTTATCAACCCTGATCTATCCTTATCAAACTTATCAGACATGATCCGACCCCTATCGACCCTCATCAACCCTATCGGATTTAGTCCGAGCCTTATCGGTCTTTATCAACCTTATAAGCATTGTTCCAGCCATTGTAAGCCATTACCGCTCTTCCGCACGTTGTCCATCATAGGCATCGAGCCATTATCAACCGTGATGAGACCCATATAAGCCCTTATTACTCCTTATCATCCTCATAAATTTATTGATTGGTTATCAGTTCGTGTTGTTGACAAGGAAATTTATTCACCCGTAGGCACGCTTTACAACTGTAGTATGAACGAAAAGTACAATATAAGGTACAGCACATCTAATACATCATAGTTGATGTAAACAAAACAGATTAGCAAACGAAATAATAAATGGTGTCTGCTTGACACTGGCTTTGCCACACACAACAACAACAACAACAAAACTCATTACAGCGTCCACGCAGAATCCTTATTGTCAGCCCCGAATTTATGAAAGGTACCCGGGGCACATACAGATACAGTCTGAACTCGGGCAACAGAATTGAGCATTATTCTGGCTGTAGAAAGACTTTGCCTCGGGAGACGGTTATGTACCGCGTAGACCAGCGGCGAAGAAACTCGGCTTCACCGAGTTTGAACAATTGTTCTGTTGCACGACGTGAAACACATGAGCCCTCAGAGATCGGTGGCATTTCGGTCGGTGAAGGAACGCCCCAACGGAAGGCGCATCATGCGACCACGGGAACGCATCGGGGATGTGGTGTGTTTGGCATTAAATTTTCGCAAAGTCGGTATTGTCCTAATGGATACAATGCTCCAAGTCGGTTCTACATGTGTGTTTAGAGATGGCTTTTATTCCACCATCACAACATCTTTCAAGAAATCCTTCATAGAAGCTGTTTTCCTTTGACATTTGTTTTGTATCGCCGGTACAACATTTTCATATGGTTTAAACATATTCGCATTCCGCAGACGTGGGTATTTACTTCAGTGAATAAGACACTCGGCTTCTGAGGGTGGGATCATGGGTTGAAAACTCACCACCGCAAACGTTTTTCCTATTGAATTTATTCTGTTTTTTATACAATAATTTCTTCATAGCGATTCATCGTACATGACGGACGGACAGGTTTCCTCTTTTGCGTAGGCATAGAAATGCTTACGCATTTAAAATCTAAACAAAAGTCGGCTCCTTGCAAAAGCAAATGTGCCTGGTAAACCGAACACGTGTGCATATACAGGGGACGCATTACTGTACGATCACTCTTGGCGATACTAACGCCTTCGCGTGACGTAGTGCTGAACCAGCCAATAAACGCGCAGCCGAGAGCAATCTTCCGAGAATGCGTCATCAATTTGGTTGGATCTCGAGTGGCACGGACCGATTTACGACTTGCTCATAGGGTTAGGCTCACACGCTATATACACTGAATTGTGAGACTATATTAGCGCTGCTCTGCATATGATGTACTAAATTCGCTATCGTGCGTCTGTGCACCGTTCATTGTATATATACATCTGAATTGCGCCACGAGGCACGGTCCACATAGAGACCCATAACCGTCGCCCATTTGCACGTAATGTCATCGACCCTCTGCGTTATATAGGCTCGAAAAGGCACGCGTTTCGCGTACACTCATACAAACGTTCGCGACGGCTCGGACGCAAAGGCATCGCTCCGTACATTGCTGCACGTCGACACGCACTCTCGAGCCTTTCGAAGGCGCGATCTCTTTCTTTAATTCCTTTCACATCATTGTTATAATTTAGTTCTTACAGACGCAAAATTTGGTGGCGCGGCAATCAGTAACACAGCTTCCGCGCTTTGTTCGCGCCATCACTGCGGGCGTGTTACACCAGTATAAGAAAGTCCGCGAATTGTTGAGAGAGAGAAAGAAAAGAGAGAGAGAAGTGCTCGTTGTTTCGACACTGCTGCATGCTGCCAGCGCGCGTGCGGACGTGCGAAAGCGTCGACAGCTCCCAGCCGCGGACAGAGTTGGGCGAGTTTTCTCGCGGAGCTGTACACCGCGGTGCCCCGCGGCAGAGGCGACGTTGAACGATCACGTTTACGCGTGTGTACCAGCTCCTCGCGAAGCAAGAAGAAGATGAAGCGTTCGCGAAAGCATAACCTTTCTCTCGGCAACGGGAGAACGCCAATCAGAAAATAAAAGGAAACAGCGCACACGCAAAAAAGACGAAATGAGGTGGTAGACATCAAGCCACGGAGGAAGAGGCACCACACCACCAAGACACAGGCCGTCGTTCCGCTCTCACGTGTATACCTGTGCAGCCCTCCTCGGCGATTATCTGTCTAATTGACGGGGAGGGGGAAGAAGGGGCGATGGCAGCAGCAGCAGCAGCAGCTTGGCATGGCTTTGGCTCCGCAGCTGTCGTCGCGCATGCAACTTCGGGCAGAAACACACACAACGCGCAAGGCATGCGCAGTTCTGCCGAGGGCCAGCGAAATAGGCAGGGCGTGAGCGCGTGTGTGCTCGCCTGTTGGCTGCTTGCGAGTCAAAACGAGGAGAAGCTGGCGAAGGAAGAGTGGGGGGGGAGGGGGGAGCTGCGGCAGAGTTGTTTGCCCTGGCTGGATTCGCAATTATTCTTTCAGCGACGATTATACGCTCCAGGAGCGAAGGAGAAGAAGAGGCACGCCGCGAGAGGGAGGGGCTCTTTTGGAAAGCGTCACATTTGACACCGCCAGTCGCCGGCCCGCTGCAGTGTCTTTGTTTAGAGGCGCGCTGATGAGCGTCACCATCGGAGCGCACATTGACTCCTCCTGGCGGACTGCCTGTCGCGCGGCCTGAAGTCATTCGCCCTCAGCATGAGATACGTAGGTGTGCGTACGCGTCTACGTGCCTTCCGAAGCGTCTCGGAAGGAAGAGCGGTGTATAACATAAGTGAAGGGACTCGAGACGTCCGCGTTGAGAAGAAGAATGGGTATAGAACGCGCCGCTCCGAAGCGAAAAGCGAGGCGTGATCTGCGTGCGCTCCGGAAGACGCATGAAGTGGCGGACCCGCGCGCCCGGCATTGTTGTCTGTTGTTAGCGTAGGAACGTTTATCTGCCACCGCGCTTGTGGGGTATACTTGGCCGCCATATTGTGCCGCGGAGACCGCAGGAACGTGTGGAACGAGCGAACGCGATAGCGCTCAGTCAGTGCCTGCCGCCAGTGCTCGCTTGCCACGGCTTTGTCGTCAGCTGTCACGTCATCAAACTCGGAACTCGTTGCGCAGGCGGCGTCTGCACATAGGCCTCCTGCGCTGGGGTTTTAAAAGAAGTGTGGCGCCACCTGATGGGGCGTGAGGAGCGGAATGGAGTAGTACGACTACCTTCGCTGCGTGCATAGACATCAAAAGCGAAGCAGCTATCTCACTTGTTCCCGGTGCGCATAGCGCGTTTCTTGCGACTGTAGCACTTAAAAAAGGAGTTGGCAAATTTTCATCCTTAGTCGGAGACGTTACAAAGCCTTCCTAGAATAGTTGATCGCCTCCTTTGCCAGACCCTTAAATGATCGGTGCTGAAAGACCGACGTGACAATATACCATCGGACGCCAAATTTCGAACTTTGCAACCCTCCTGTAGAAACAGAAGGCCCACAAAGAATTGCCATGCATTTATCAGGTGACTGCGTTTATGTCGCGGCTGTCATCGTCGAGCCTATAGGCCTGATGGCGCTAGTCAAGTCTCTTCTTCCACTGCGGGGCTCTTTGAATACTGTCCTATACATGACCCCCCTCCCTCCCCCTACCGATGAAGGCACTGCCGTTGAGCGGTTTAAGTTGTGGAGATAGAACTGCCAGAGTCTTGATGAGCTGGCTTCAAGCGGTCGATGGAAATTGTCTCTTCACGTCCGCTGACAAGAAGTGTGAAAAACTTGGCGTCACGCTTGAGGACTTTGAAGGGACCGTCGTTAACAGCTTGTAAAGGAGCTCGAGTAGCGCCGTGACGGATAAATACGTGACTGCTATGAAGTAAATATGGGCTCATGTAAACATTTCTGCGGTCGTTATGAACCCGCGGTAGTATAACAGTGGCCACTGTAATGCGAACGTGGTCGGCGTAAGATTGTAGGTCAGCGGATGACGGTTCCGAAGCGAAGAACTCACCGGGTAGGCGAAGTGTCTTGCCGAAAACGACTTCTGCTGAGGAACACTGTGCATCTGCTTTCAGAGATGTGCGAAGACCTAGTAGAACCAAAGGCAGGCGCCCTATCCATGGGATCATCGAGTCATGGGCACGAAGTGCTGCTTTTAGTTGACGATTGAAGCGTTATAACATCCAATTGGAACTTGGGTGATAAGCTGTCGTTCGTGTGTGCGTTACACCCAGAAGGCGGGAGAGAGCTTGAAAGAGTGACGGGTCAAATTGTCTTCCTGTGTCGGTCGTTATGGTGTGTGGTACGCCGTAACGAGAAATCGAGGTATTTACGATGGCCTGGGCTACATACTCTGCAGTAATGTGAAAGAGTGGCATTGTTTCAGACCAGCGTGTAAAGCGGTCGATACAAGTGTGTATTGTTGTGGTCGCACCACTGGTGCGATCTGTTGGGAACTCGGCGCTGACGCCCGTTGTTGCACCTGGGTCGCAAGCCCCAAGGGTAGCGTTGGCCTGGCGGCCTGGGGTACAACTGGAAGCATCCGAAGGTCCCGGCAAAGCATGAGTCGACTGGTAACAACAAAACAACTTGTTTATTCTAACATCGCAAAGAGTTGGCGGTCAGGTTGACCGAAGTAGAGAGACGGGAGTGCACTTTACTCAACAGAAGAAATCGGAGCCCTCCCTTTGGCGTCCGAGGGCAGCTGTTTTTATACTCTCGCAGTTGAGGGCAAGAAGGAACCCCTCTATAGACGAGCACGTGACTGTACAATGGGATAAGGTGACGCATACTGTCGTGTCGCCGGCGGTCGGGCACAATGGAGAGGAGCAGGTGGCTCACACTGTCGTGTCGCCTCCGGTTGGGCACAATGGGGAGGAGAAGGTGACTCACACTGTCGTATCGCCGCCGGTCGGGCACAATGGGGAGGAGAAGGTGACCCCTACTGTCGTATCGCCGCCGGTCGGGCATAATGGGGAGGAGAAGGTGACTCCTACTGTCGTATCGCCGCCGGTCGGGCACAATGGGGAGGAGAAGGTGACCCCTACTGTCGTATCGCCGCCGGTCGGGCACATTATGCACATACACTCACACACGCACATGAAGACACGTGGCATCGGAACATGCCTGGACGCGCTTGGCGGGGAGGCGTAGCGGCGACGCCGAACGGGCCAAAATGTCTGCCGCTTTGTTGCAGTCGCGCCGGCTAAACCGCGCGTCGTAGGCGAAACGTAACAGACCGCCCCGCCGGGGGAAGGAGATCCCGATGGACAGGGGACTGCATCCGCTGTCCGGAGGGATGTCGCTCGATGATGCTCATAACCGAAGTCGGGCGTCCCTCGACGTTTCTTGAGCGCAGCGGGCAGAGAAGGCCTCGTTCTCTCGTTCAGGTTCGCACGGGACACTGCAAAGTGACTTCGGGAGAGTTCACATTTTTGTTCTCGTTCCCGGCAAGCGTTAGAACTACGCTGAAACTCAACCGCTCAGTCAGCAAGCACGGCACAACCCTCACTAAGCCCTGCCAGGCTCTTTCCCCTTTTATACCACTGCCTAGTTCCTTACAGTAGTCTAGCATCACTCAGAACGCGTCCACAAATTGGAAAATTGCACTAGAAAGCATATCATCACTTTGAAACACTAAACAAAAGCAATATGTTAAAAAATCCTGCCTCAGGAAGAAAAACATCAGTAACAAACAATTTTGAGGCTGATTCCTACGTTAGGGGCTTCGACTTAAGCCATCGGCGTTACCGTTGAGACTCCCCTTTTTGTAACGCACCTCAAAGGAATATTGTTGCAAAGCGAGGCTCCAGCGCAGGAGGCGGCCATTTTTGGGAGAGATGGTCTGCAGCCATTGGAGAGGGCAGTGATCCGTCTCAATGATAAACCTCGAGCCGGCTAGATAGCATGACAATTTCTGAACGGCCCACACGAGACATGCACACTCTTTCTCGGTGGCGCTATACGCCTGCTCACGACTGGTCAGCTTACGACTAGCATACAGGACGGGGTGTTCTACTTCTCCATTTTCCCGTTGGCACAGTACAACGCCCATGCCTCGCTCACTAGCATCGCACTGAACAACGAACCCTTTTGTATAGTCTGGCGATCGTAGCACAGGCTGGCTTGTTAGGGCACTCTTTAGGGCGCTAAAACCTCTTTCCTTTGTCTCGTCCCAGACGACTGTTTGAGGCTCTGTCTTTCTTGGAGCATCCGTCAGGGGAGCCGCGATATCAGAGTACCTGGGGATGTACCTCTGATAGTAGCCGGCGACACCTAAGAACGACCGAATATCGGTCTTCGTGCGCGGTTGCGGGAAGTCTCGCACAGCGGCCACCTTTATTTCAGAGGGGCGGCGACGACCCTGACCAATCACGTGACCGAGGTAGACAACCTCGGCCTGTGCTAACTGGCACTTAGGAGCCTTGACTGTCAAGCCCGCTTCGCGCAGGCGGGTTAGCACTGCCCGCAAGTGTGCCATATGCTCAGACCAGGATGCGGAGAATATCGCTACGTCGTCTAGATACGGTAAAGCGAATTCTTGCTGTCCCCGCAACACTTTATCCATGACGCTTGAAAAGCAGTATGGCGCGTTCTTCAAACCAAAACTCAACACTTTAGGACGGAATGTTCCCATTGGTGAAATGAACGCCGCATACCTACTAGCCTCTTCTGTAAGTGGAACCTGCCAATAACCCCTGACAAGATCTAGGGTGGAAATAAACTGAGCGCTACTAACTTTCTCAAGGCGCTCCTCGATGTTAGGGATCGGATAAATTTGATCCTTAGTGATGGAATTAAGCCTGCGGTAGTCGACGCAAGGACGAAGTTCCTTGCCCGGTACCTCAACTAAAATCAAAGGGGAGGTATAATCACTCTCACCTGCCTCAATAACACCGAGCTGTAGCATTTTCTTTACCTCAGCCTCCATAATATCGCTCTGGCGGGGTGACACCCGGTACGCCTTGGATCGTACTGGCTCTGGGGAGGTAAGTTCTATGTCATGAGTAAGGACAGAAGTCCTACCAGGCCTCTCAGAGAACAGACCTTGAAACTCTTGTAAGAGCTGGTGTAGTTCGGTTTTCTGCTCACGCGACAGCGATGCTCCACTGACTAAGTCACTAATGACTTGACCGGTGTCTTCCCTGTTCGTCACTGAGCCTAGTCCCGGAAGCTCGACCGGAAGCTCTTCAGGAACGTTTACCATCATGCACACCACTGCTTCCCTTTGTCTATAAGGTTTGAGCAGATGACAGTGGTAAACTTGCTGTGCTTTCCGCTTTCCTGGCAGACTTACCACGTAGTTAACGTCCGACAGTTTCTGAACAATTCGTGCTGGGCCCTCCCATTGCACGTCTAGTTTGTTGTTTAGCGATGTGCGCAATATCATGACCTCATCGCCCACCTCAAAACGACGGGCCCTGGCGGTCCGATCATAATAAACCTTGGCCCTCTGCTGGGCCTTTGCCATTGCTTCACCTGACAACTCCTGTGCCCTTCTTAAGCGTTCGAGGAGCTTAAGCACGTACTCCACCACGACTGGGTCGTCGCCCCTGCCTTCCCACGATTCTCGAAGCATGCGAAGCGGAGACCGAAGCGAGCGACCGTACACCAGCTCAGCTGGCGAAAACCCCGTAGCTGCATGCGGCGCGGTCCTTAATGCAAACATCACCCCAGGCAGACACAGCTCCCAGTCAGTTCGATGTTCAAAACACAATGCTCTCAACACGCGCTTCATGACGGAGTGGAGCTTCTCAACGGAATTCGACTGTGGGTGGTACACTGAGCTGTGTAGCAGCTTTACCCCACACCTTTCGAGAAAAGTTGTCGTCAAAGCGCTAGTAAACACTGTGCCCTGATCTGATTGGATTTCCGCAGGAAAACCAACTCGCGCAAATATGGACAGTAGTGCATTGACTATCTCAACTGAGCTGAGTTCTTTAAGCGGCACTGCTTCAGGGAACTTTGTCGCTGGGCAGATCACAGTCAAAATGTGTCTGTACCCCGTGGCTGTTACCGGCAGAGGTCCCACTGTATCAATAACGAGCCGTCTAAAAGGCTCCGTAATGATAGGTACCAATCTCAACGGCGCCCTCGATTTGTCCCCTGGTTTGCCCACCCGCTGACAGGTGTCACATGACCTCACGAAGTGGTCTGCGTCCCGAAAACACCCTGGCCAATAGTACTCTTGCAAGAGACGGTCCTTAGTTTTCTTAACTCCTAGGTGTCCGGACCACGAACCCCCATGCGACAAGCGCAACAGATCCTGACGATAGCATTGAGGCACGATCAGCTGATCGAACTCCACTCCTCTGCGGTCTAGATACTTCCGGTACAGGACTCCACCTCTTTCCACAAAACGCGCATTTTTCCTGGCGATACCTTCCTTGACAATGCAGCGTATGTTTTCTAGGCTGCCAACCTTCTTTTGCTGGGCTATCAAAGCCGACCGGCTGACTTTTAGCAACCTATTAAGTCCATCTGACGTAGGCGCGATGAGCAAATCTGCAGATAGCTCTTCTAACTTTCCCGCATCGGGATTTTCCTCTCCAGTATCTGGTGCCTTTAACGTTACATACTCAATCTTATTCAGTTCAGGCGTGCTCTGAATATCGGCTTGCTGCGCCTCTGACCCTTTTTCATTGTTTGATAACGTCGGCCCCGCAACTACCGCCTTTGCAGCGAGCTCCCGAACCTTCGACCTGGTTAAGGCCTGAACGCTAGCCTCACCAAACAAAAGCCCCTTCTCGCGCAGGAGGTGATCGGACCTGTTTGAAAATAGGTACGGGTACTGGGGGGGCAGCATAGATGACACTGCGGCCTCCGTTTCAAGTGCTCCGAAAGGTCCTTCAATAAGCACTTTTGCTACGGGCAGACACACGCTATGAGCTTCCACGGCTTGCTTGATCCATGCACACTCACCCGTGAACATATGGGGTTCTACGTAAGACGGGTGAACTACATCCATTGTAGCTGCGGAATCGCGAAGCACTCGGCACTCTTTCCCGTTCACGAGGAGGTCTCGCATGTAAGGCTCGAGAAGCTTCATGTTCTCGTCAGTGCTGCATAATGAAAAAAACACAACTTTTGGTGTTGTTTCCGGACACTGCGCCGAAAAGTGACCCGGCTTCTGGCACGTATAACAAACGCGCGCTTGCCTCGTCTCGAACCGCTTTCTGCGTTCAGCTTCGGCTGCCGCCGTCTCCTTAGGTTCGGTCGCACTGCTTTCACTCGCATCCGCACTACGTGTGTTCCCCTTTGCTCTCATGGGTGTGAACTTTGGCCTCTCAAACTTGGAGCCAAATTCACCCTTTTGACCGTCCTTAGCTCCGCGAGCCCGACGCGTCACAAACTCCTCGGCTAGCTCAGCGGCTCTAGCCACCGTACTAACGTCTGGCCTATCCAAGACCCAGTACCACACGTTCTCCGGTAACCGACTATAAAACTGTTCTAGCCCGAAACACTGCAGAACTTTATCGTGGTCACCGAACGCTTTCTCTTCTTTGAGCCACTCCTGCATGTTTGACATAAGCTTGTACGCAAACTCCGTATATGACTCACTTCTGCCTTTCTCATTTTCCCGAAACTTCAGACGGAAAGCCTCCGCTGACAGCCTGTACTTTTTTAGCAGACTCGATTTCACTTTGTCGAAATCCTCTGCCTCCTCTCTATTCAAGCGAGCGACTACGTCGGCCGCCTCGCCGGGTAACAAAGTGAGCAAGCGCTGTGGCCACGTTTCCCGAGAGAACCCCTGCTTCTCGCACGTTCGCTCGAAGTTAACCAGGAACAAACCAATGTCCTCTCCAAGCTTAAACGGCCGCATCAGGTCAGTCATTTTGAGCAATACTCGTTCTCCTGCACCGTGTGCCTGACTTCCATTACGAGCGCGTTCCATCTCTATCTCGAGACGCTTCATTTCCAAAGCGTGTTGACGGTCACGCTCTTCTTTTTTCTCTTGTTGCTCTCGCTCTTTCTGTTCTTTAATTTCGCGCTCCTGTCTTTTTGCCGTCTCCCTTTCCTCAATGGTCTGAAGGCATTCCGACAGCTCGTCATCCTCAGCTTCTAACTCAAGAATAGCCTTTAGCAGTTCTGGTTTTCTGAGTTTGTCCGAGACATCCAGACCCAACTCTCTTGCAAGCTCCAGCAATTTCGGTTTGCGCAACGACTTCAAATCCATGGCTGCTCTGAATGCTGCTTTCTCTACTGCTTACTATTGTCTTGCCGCAAACTAACCCGGCAGCAACGACAACCACAATTACCAGCTCTGTTTCTGACACTAACAAAAGCCTGGCAAAGCTCAGAAGAAGAAAGTCCCGCACTCACCAAACCTCGCAGCCAAGAGTTCAGCGCAGTCGTTCCGCTGCAGGCAACCAGTCATCACACAGGGCTCGTTGCACTGCTCCCGGATCGTCGTTGAGCTGCTCAGCATACAGTCAACTGCATATCTTCGCTGCTGGCCTCCGTTGTCGCGATCTCACCGCTGGCAGACAGTTGTTGTGGTCGGACTGCTGGCGCGAGTTGTTGGGAACTCGGCGCTGACGCCCGTTGTTGCACCTGGGTCGCAAGCCCCAAGGGTAGCGTTGGCCTGGCGGCCTGGGGTACAACTGGAAGCATCCGAAGGTCCCGGCAAAGCATGAGTCGACTGGTAACAACAAAACAACTTGTTTATTCTAACATCGCAAAGAGTTGGCGGTCAGGTTGACCGAAGTAGAGAGACGGGAGTGCACTTTACTCAACAGAAGAAATCGGAGCCCTCCCTTTGGCGTCCGGGGGCAGCTGTTTTTATACTCTCGCAGTTGAGGGCAAGAAGGAACCCCTCTATAGACGAGCACGTGACTGTACAATGGGATAAGGTGACGCATACTGTCGTGTCGCCGGCGGTCGGGCACAATGGAGAGGAGCAGGTGGCTCACACTGTCGTGTCGCCTCCGGTTGGGCACAATGGGGAGGAGAAGGTGACTCACACTGTCGTATCGCCGCCGGTCGGGCACAATGGGGAGGAGAAGGTGACCCCTACTGTCGTATCGCCGCCGGTCGGGCATAATGGGGAGGAGAAGGTGACTCCTACTGTCGTATCGCCGCCGGTCGGGCACAATGGGGAGGAGAAGGTGACGCATACTGTCGTGTCGCCGCCGGTCGGGCACAATGGAGAGGAGCAGGTGGCTCACACTGTCGTGTCGCCTCCGGTTGGGCACAATGGGGAGGAGAAGGTGACTCACACTGTCGTATCGCCGCCGGTCGGGCACAATGGGGAGGAGAAGGTGACCCCTACTGTCGTATCGCCGCCGGTCGGGCATAATGGGGAGGAGAAGGTGACTCCTACTGTCGTATCGCCGCCGGTCGGGCACAATGGGGAGGAGAAGGTGACCCCTACTGTCGTATCGCCGCCGGTCGGGCACATTATGCACATACACTCACACACGCACATGAAGACACGTGGCATCGGAACATGCCTGGACGCGCTTGGCGGGGAGGCGTAGCGGCGACGCCGAACGGGCCAAAATGTCTGCCGCTTTGTTGCAGTCGCGCCGGCTAAACCGCGCGTCGTAGGCGAAACGTAACAGTATGTAGCGTTGGTTCGAGGACGGTGGTAGCAACGATATCGATGTGAACCTGGCCGTCTGGTGGTGGAAAATGACCCGGCGCGCTCATAGAGTGTCGATTGACGTTGGCGCGCTGGCACTGTATGCATGCCCGAGCCCAGCAACGGACGTCAGCGTTCATACGCGGCCACAGATAACGGGAAGTGACGAGACGTTGTGTGGCATGTACTCCAGGATGCGATAAGGAGTGTAGTGCGTCAAAAACTTGCTGCCAAAATTGTTGTGGAACGTACAGTCGAGGATGACCCGTAGGCATGCAGCATATCACTGTGATGTTGCAACCAGGAAGTAAGATATCTTCCAAGCGCAGAGAATTGTTGGCAGTCCGGAGTGTTTGAAGTTCACGGTCTGTGCGTTGAGCGGTAGCGAGGCGGACGAATTCAATGCCGGAATGATTTACTTGACTTGCATTTATATGGATCCGTGACAGAGCGTCAGCGACAGGATGATACGCACCACTGATATATGCCGAATATCAGTAGTGAATTCGAAGATATCTGCAAGCTGGCGAATTTCTCAGGGAGTGTGCTAGGAACTGTTGGAGGTGATAGCATAAATTAGCGGTTTATGGTCAGTGAGAATAAATTGACGGCCTTCGAGATTGTGATGGAAGTGGCTGACTACGAGGTAGAGTCCTAGCAATTCGCGACCGAAAGTGCTGTAGCGTGTTTCTTGCGGTGTCTGCTTCATTGAAAAGAAAGATATAGGCTGTGACGTCTTGCCAACCAGCTGTTGAAACACGGCGCCGACAGCTCTGTCAGAGGCGTCTACCATAACAGACATTGGAGCGTCTCGTTGCGGGTGTGCCAGTAGATTAGTGGTAGCAAGGGCGTTCTTGGCAGAGATAAAAGCAGATGAAGCAGCATTAGTCCATGATATAGCCGTGCTATCTCGTGGTGTGCCAGAGGGTAGAATGTGCAGTGGCTGCAAAATTGAAGCACGATGAGGAATTAAACGTCCATAGTAATTGATGAGGCCCAGTAATGCCCGTAATTGCTTGTTGGAAGACGGGCGTGGGAAATCTTTAATGGCTTGGACACGGGATTGGACGGGTTGGATGCCATGCTCGTCTGCCCGATGGCCCAGGAAATCGAGAGAAGCAACGCCAAACTTACTCTTCAAGATGTTTACAACCAGGCCATATTGACAGAAGTGTTCAAACACCTTACGTAGGTCAGGTTCGTGTACCACAGCAGAGCTGCTGAATACAAGAATGTCGTATAAATAGACGAAGCAACAAGTCAGGCCACGGAGTACTTGATCGACGACCCGCTGAAATGTTTGAGCCGCGTTACGGAGGCCGAATGGCATGCGCACGTATTCAAACATGCGAAAAGGGGTAATGATTGTGGTTTTATGAATATCGGAAGGCTTTACATGAATCTGATAGTAGGCTTTTACTAGATCCACCTTTCTAAATATGCAGCAACCATGAAACGATGCGGTGAAATCGTGGATGTGGGGTATAGCGTCCTATCGGGAATCGTCACTTTGTTAAAGGCGCGCGGGAATCGCCACACGGCCGCCAATCACCCGTCTTCTTTGGCACCATGTGTAAAACAGATGACCAAGGGCGAGCGGAAGGACGAATGAAGCCCAACTCGAGCATGTGTTCGAATTCCTGCTCTGCAATTTTCAGACGGTCTGGTGCTAAGCGGCGAGGTCGGGCGTATACTGGTGATCCTTTAGTCGCAATGTGGTGCATGGCATTGTGCCCTATTGGACGAACTGGCGAGGGTGGTTCGAACAGCTCTGGAAATTCCAGCAGGATTTGCCAGTCTGCTGATGATGGAATGGTTCCCAGGAGTTGTATCTTGCGGCCAAGCAGCTAAATCGGTTTTCTGTCACCACAACTTCCTCCGATGAGAGGAGCTGTTGCATCCGTCGTGACTCAGAGCCGGTGGTGCGCCCTAGTAACTCCCGCTTAAGGGCGTCCTACTCATTGATCATCGGACGCAGGAGCTAGCAAAATGTCGCGGACCAAAGCTGCAGTGGTCGAGTTAAGGGCACTCACGACGTTGTTGTTATCTGAGCCATCTGAGATAAGACTCGGTGACGGCGGAACTGCGCCTCAATGTGGACGAACCAGAGTTCACAGTCTGAGGGCGAGAAATCGGGAAGCTTGAGTGCGGCGACGTAAGACGTTCCATTTTCTTCGAGGCGTCGTTGTTAGTCGGCCGGTTCTATGGCGTCGCGAAGAAACTTGGTAGACGCATACAGTTGGGATGGGGTATCTTGTAGGAACAGAAGGCCCACAAAGAAATGCCGTTTATTTATCAGGTGACTGCGTTTATGTCGCGGCTACCATCGTCGAGCCTATATGCCTAATGGAACTAGTCTATAGTTTCATCCTCTTCCACCGCGGGGCTCTATCAGTACTGTCCACTACACTCCCAAACACTGCAGGCCTTGAAAAGTGCTGCTGCGGTTGTCTTGCCAAGTAGCTCCCACGCAGGGCAGCAAGCATATAAGATTTATTTATTTATTTATTTATTTATTTATTTATTTATTTTCTATCTGTCTATCTATCTATCTATCTATCTATCTATCTATCTATCTATCTATCTATCTATCTATCTATCTATCTATCTATCTATCTATCTATCTATAACTGCCTTACAGAGCCCTCGTGGGGCACTGAGTAAGGGATGAAGTACAGTAAGTACAGACATAAAGTTGAAAATACATTAGCACCTTAAAAAAAAATTAAAACAACCATTAGCTCAGCAAGATGAGATTGAACCTAAGAACTAAACATGCTTTATAGAAGCAAAGGTAGAGAAGCAACAACAGCAAACAACAGTAGTAATTAAAATTGAAGAAACGCAACAGCGAACAAAAAATGCGATTCGCAATTTAAAAGAAACAGTCCTACGGAGCACAAAAACTAATCCCAAAACGCCGCTTTAACATAAAGAAGAAAAAAAGACTGACACATCGGCAACAGTACTATAGGCAAGGGGAACAGTGAGTGCGGCAAATGCGAAACATCGGGTTTTAGGCATAGACAGTTTTGTTAAGATAGCAGTTATATGGGCACTCCAGGCGAATTTCCACCGGCGTCGTCGGCGTCGCAGTGTGGTTCGGCATAAAGACCAAGTGCGATAAGATTGCAGCTGCGCGCAGTAGGCTGTGCGTGCGAGGGAAATTATGCGAGGATAAGCCGAGGAGGATGGTGGCTTGGTGTGACGGAGCCTTCTCGCGCGCTCCAGGGAGGAAGCAAGAGAGTGGGCACGCGTAAAACCCCTTAAACTTCTTAAAGTATCGACACTCTCCTCCTCCGCCTTCACTCCTCCTCGTTTCTCCTCTCTTTCACGCTCCCTCCTCGACCGTGGCGCCGTGTACTCCGCCCGAGCGTAGCAACGGCGGCAACATGCGCTCCTCGTCACTCCGTAGACGATTCTCGAGCGAAAAAGGCGTTGAAGCATGGTGCGAGGGCCCACGTGATGCCATTAGGCCAATAGCGACGTGGCGTCGGCCTCGGCCAGAGCGCGCGAGGAGGAGGCGGCATTCTTCAAAGCGTGGCGCTACTTTAGGAAGTTTAAGGGGCTTTAGGCACGCCGACTTTTCGCGCTTGCAAGGGAGGAGGGAGATGTTTACGCGAGCTAGGATGTGTGGGGATGGCGGATTTGTTGGGGGGGAGGGGGGAAGGCAGCTGAGCAGCGTCTCGGCTTGTACTCCGGCCGCAGTCGCGCACGTACGATCTTGGAGGTAATCTGCGATGAGTTCGAAGGCTAGTTGACCTGAGATAGCTGATGGCATCGTGTGCGCTGTGTTCTCACGCGCCTACTTTGCGTTCAAGCGAGGCAGCTCCAAGGGGAATTCGCTAGCTGCTGCTGCCGCTCTTAATCACGCTAGCGCTCCGACAGCGAGTGACCGCGGTCATCGAGTGAGATGTGTTTATGTTTGCCTGTGCGAGCGTGACACCGTGCGTGTTAATGTAAATAGTAAGCGAATGTTTGCAGCAATTCATACGGCCGTTAAAACTAATAACGTTATTTAGTATAGCTGTTTTTTTAATTTGCTATTGCAATCAATGATTTGCCTTGCGGGTGAAACTGCGACTTTGTAAGATGATCGCAAAGCGTTGTGTGGTCTCGCTGTGCTACAACGTTATCCGGAAGGTCATTCCACAAACGGTTAGCACGTGGAAGAGCCGATAAGCTAAATGCGTCAATACCACCGTACGCACGTGCTAAGCTGGCAGTCTGCATGAAGTTGAGTAAGCGAGATTAGGTATACAGAATATGTCATACTGGTATGCATGAAATTGTGAAATAGCGATAAGAATAGCAGTGTCACAACGAGTAATTAATTGCTCAAGTGAAAGGTGATTTTTAATTTATGTTATGTTAGATGGGGTATCCGTATTAGAGTCGAACGCCTTTATAACGGATAGCCTGGGGGGCCTCCGAAATAACTCGTTATACAGGTCACTCCATTGTAAAGGTCGCACACCGCGCAGGTCACAATAGAACCGGAACAGAATTATTCCATCCTTATAAAGGTAATTTCATTGTTGACGCATTGGTTGTAGAAGTACTCGACTGTATGCATTATGAACCGACCGCTCTGTTCTGAATGGCTTTTAACATGTTGATAAGAAATTGTTGAAGCGATGACCAAATTCAGAAGCCTAACTCAAGTTAAGGACGAACTAAAGGGATATAAGCCAGTTTACGTGCATTGGATTGATGATTTTGCAGGTTACGGCGTAGATACCTCAATGAAATTGATTCGTTAGCACAGATGGAAGCAATATGTGAGGACCAAGAAAGACTCGGGCTCAGGTTTGTGGCTAGGTACTTGTACTGCGTAGTACGTTCCACAGTGGTGTTACAATTGTTTTATAGGCCGGTAGAGTTATGAAGGTTATGGCTAAAGGGCATAAGTTTGCACTTGCGAGCACTGAAAGCCATTGAGCAGGCTTAAGAGCGTTAGCTCTTGCTCATCACGTTTCTCAATTTCTTGGGGTCTGCTACCACCTTCCTTCGGCGTGAAATTTTCAAAGTCCGAGCAATTCAATATGGCGGCCACCATAGTAAATCGATATAGCAACTCAATTGGTGATTGATTGGTGACGTCACTGATATATCCAAGATAGCCACCAGTTGATGACGTCACCGACAAATCCAAGATAGCGGCCCCCATAGTAAATCAATACCAACCTAACTGGTGACGGAACGTGACTGTGACGTCATAATCCAAGATGGCGGCCAAATTTTGGTGCCATTGATGACGTCATAATCCAATATGGCGGTTTGAAGTGAATCCACGTGACTATAACGTCATAATCAAAGGTGGCGGCATAGTTTAAGAATCTCAAATTCAAGATGGCCGCCCAATTCGGGTGCCAATGATGACGTCATAATTCAATATGGCGGCTAGAAGTGAAACCACGTGATTAAGACGTCATAATAAAAATGACAGCATAGTTTCGGAATCTGAAATCGAAGATGGCGGACAAATTCGGGTGCCAATAATGCCGTAATGGTCCACTATGACGGATACGGGTGGAACCACGTGATAATGCCGTCATGGGACAAAGTGGCGCCACAGTTTCGGTGTCCCAAGTCCAAGTTGGTGGCTCTCAGTGTGACGTCATAGCCGAGATGGCAGCCACTAAAAGTAGTTGTTCCCGTAATAGATCCCATAACGGGGCAGTAAAACCGTTCCGTTATGGGACCGCTATACATATATACATTCGTTCCACTATATATATATATATATATATATACAATCGAAAGCCGAATTCTAAGCCCACCTTGAACCCCCAAATCAAGTAAATTCCGATTTCGGACCTATTTTGAGGGGTTCCTAACTCGACAAGGGGTAGACATATACAGATGGGACCGGTACTAAACGATTTCTCTTGACGAGGTCTATGGGGAAAGAGGGGTAGGATCAACTAATCACGTGAGCGTAATTTCTCCGATAGCTAGCGCTAGTCGTCGATCGCTCCGCTAGGCGGCGTGCATGCAGGCGTATGTAAAGAGCCGTAAAGAACCCAATGGTGGCAATTCAAGATACCATCACCGTCGTATCCAAGTGTGTTTCCACGAATGGAAGTCTGCGTGCGTTACTCGTGGGTGATTTCAATCTCAAAGAAAGTACCTTTCACGCAAAATGGAAGACTCGTTCGGCCTGAAACTAGAATCAGACGTTAACGAACCGACTACCCAGTGAGGAACTGCGTTGGACTTGGTTTTCTCTGACTTCGTTGGAACGGGGGCGGAATTCCTCGTGGACCGAATGAGTTTCATGCCTAACTACTTCACTGATCACAGGACGGTGTTCGTACTAATTAAGAACAGCCGAGAATAATGCGAATCCATGGATGACGACAAAAGTGTTATGGAATAAGGCAGTTCGTCTAACCAATCAAGTGAAGAATTTTATAAAGGTGCCAGTGAAGAAGATGCTGAGCAGTGATGTGTGATAGTTGGCTGCACTGTACAAGTGAAACGTTTGTGAGTGTGTTTATCATATGGGAAAATAAAGGTAGAAACTCGTATTTCCATTGGTGTACCTCACTTTAATCTCATTCATATCACTTCTAGCAAACCAAACACCTAACGCTCGTTACTTCAACGTCTTCCAGATGGTGGCGGCATTTTTACAGTCCTCACTAATACGTTCAAGATCCTGTTGCTGTCGTTGTAAATTAGACGGTAAATAATACTTCCATTCTAAATATGCTCATGCAAGGCGATATGCTGTTAGGCAAGTCATTAATGTAGGTGCGAAAAAGTAACGGGCCCAAACCGCCACCTTTAGGTACCCCAGAGGAAATGTAACAAAGTGATGAAGAATAATTGTTAAATATAGTAAATTTCTGTCCATTTTTTAGAGAAATACGGAGCCATGTTAACGCAAGCGAATCTATTCTTAGCGTAGATTGTTTTAAAGTTAAGCGGCAGTGAGTTACATGATCAAAGGCCTTAGCAAAGTCAGGAAATACGCAAACTGTCTGTGCGTTACTGTTCACGTTAGAATGACGGTTTCCCGGTCAGTAATAATGTCAAAGAACGGATCATCACAAAAAAAAATAATAAGAAAATAAACTCCTCCGGAGTCCATGTTGGTCAGGAAAAAAGAAACTGTTAGACTCTAGATCAGCGGGAATATGAGAGGCTATATTGTATGATCAGGCATTCTGCAACCAATGCTTGTCAAGAAATGGGGCGGGAGCTTCCAAGGCGCATCTTTATTTCCACTTTTATGGACTGGCACCACCTTCACTATCTTCCAGTCAGTAGGTAACATTTCCAGTTATAAACGACAACTACAAATAGATTTCACTATACTTTATTTGACTTCTCATGGTTTCTTGTGGTTAGAAGTTTACCTGCGCGATAACAAACAATAATTATTTTATTTTTATTTTCACCACAAGAGAACGGCGCCTGGACCACGTTTGTGTCTCTCCAATTTTCCTTATTCTCGAATAGTTTGGCACATACGTTCAGGTTCTCGTCACTTGAAAGGATGCATTGTACAATTTCTGTGTTTGTAGCGCTCTTTGCAGAGACAATCTTTTATTACAAGTGGAGAATCGGTGTTTGTAGCCTGTAAGTGCCTTCGTCTAGACAGATATTCTTCAAAATGTCCTTCTTCAGGTCTTGGTGTTATTTATTTTTGAAAAAGCTATAATTTTAGAGAACCTGTATATTCATCACTGATGACAGGTCGCCACCTGCCATGTATACGAGCACTGACTAATTCTGTTGAAAAGCTATCGAAGGTTTTGTTATTTATAAACACTTCAGGGTGTACTGTGAAAACTTCGAGGAGGTATTTTACTTCGTTGTACATTACCACACCATACTATATTAACTTTCTGCTATTATGATCGTGTTGGAGCGCTTTTAGCTTGTTCTACATTTCCGTATTGCTGTATCGTGAACGGCTGTGTTCATTTTTGCATTGTTGGTGGTACATTTTTTTTACTGGCGTAGTGGGACTGTTGTGAATTTCACAATGACATCATGCATTATGAATGTTTATTTGGACGTCGTCTCATCACGATGCAAGGGCTTCCTTTCGCACGTGCTGCGGCAACGGCTAGGGAAGTGACCGCCGACTGGGGCAGCGAAATTGTGACACGTGACACTGTTGTGCAGGCATATGCAGATATCAAGAGTGCTTGGCTCTTTCCAATTAATGAAATTATGGAGCTTTCTGAGCCAAACCCACGATCTGATTATGAGGCACGCCGTAGGGGGGGATTCCGGAAATTTAGACCATCTGGGGTTCTTTGACGTGCACATAAATCTAAGCACTCGGGTGTTTTCGCATTTCGCCCCCATCGAAATGGGGCCGCCGTGGCTGCTTGGCTATTTCTCCTGTTTGTTGCGTGACGAAGTTAGCATTTATCTCGAACAGCGGCCGCAAGATCCTGGATCATTATTACGATCTGGTTCGTACGTTGACCGGCATCAAACGGAATAATTACTTCCAAACCACAATTGGTCGATCGAACTACCCTCGAATGTGAGGAACGGGCACGGCCCGGTATTCTTGCTCGTTAGCTGCAGTGCCACGTGTCGTAATTTCGCCGCTCCAATTGCCGGTTACTCGCGCTGATCTCTTGCCGTTGCCCCAGTACAAAAAAAAAAGCAAAGCTAAGCTATATACAAGAGCAATACACTGGAGGGAATTTTTCACGACGTTACGAAAACGACGTAAAACGGAGTTTCACAGTCGGTTCAGTGAGATACTTTAGGTATTTCAAAATCCCTTTTCTAGGCGTGACTGTTCGCGACGTCTTTAAAACCAGATTTAGACTGTCTATAAAATGAACTCAAGCCGGACATTAGATTAGATATACGCTGTTCCTTAGAGTATGAGCTTACATTCCGCGCCTTCTTACAGACGTTTTCCTTGTCTAGGATAAACGGTGAAATAGAAAAAAAATGTTACTTATCCATTTCGGTGCTAACTGGGCCTTTCGTCATGCCGTCGTCATCATGTCAGTGTTATCGCACCGTCGTCGTCATACCATTATCTTCATGCCATCGTCATCACATTGACGTTTGGCCATCCTCATCACTCCAGAAACAGTCTTATTGTCGCCATGCTATAGCCGTCATACTCCCTTCGGCGTTCCATCGACGTCATCCTTTTTCCGTCATTTTAGCTTAATCATGCTGTCGTCAATTAACCGTGATTATGCCGCCGTTGTCATCTCGTTGCCATCGTTGTGTCGTCGTCAGACAGTCGCTGCCATGCATCCGTTGTCACGCTGTCTTGGCGGCGCCGTCGATGTCATTCCAGCTTCGTCATCAGGTTGTCGTCATCTCATCGTGCTCATGATGTCGTTGTCACGCTGTTGCCATTATAACTTCGTCATCACTTCAGAGTGGTCAGCTCAATATCGTCATGCTACCGTCGTCATACCACCTTTGTCGTTCCGTCGACGCCATTCCTTCTTCGTCATGCCGCCATGCTTATGGGCAACTTTGGTAAGCGAGTGTCATACTAAAGTAAGCCGGTGCCGGAGACAGTGAATGTCGCATGCAGCCGAAGTAATGGGAGCCTCACAATGGCCACTACAGGATTTTAAAATATCACAGCCATCCCACTCTGTGAATATGGGCTAGCAGTGGAGCTGTAAAAAAGACAAAGTGTACCACTGAGTGTAAAGAATTTACTTATCTTGGGGGCTTTTCCCTTCCGCCTCTGTAGAATACTCTGCGAACACGCGCAATCGCTACTAATAGTGGCTCAACCTGTCAAGGTGTTCAAATTAAAACGCGCCAAGCACCTTAAGACGCTGGCTTGCCAGCAAGAAATTCGTAAGGGCGTCCTAGGCCGCTTGTCGAAGCACGCGTTCGTGGCGTAATGGTTTCAACGTCGTGCTTCTGTGTTAGAGGTCCTGTGCTCGAATCCTGCCGGCGTATGATTTTAATTATGTTTATTTAATGATTTATTACACAACGCTTTATTCAAAATAACGGATTTACAAATTCAAAGAGACGCTTAAAGCCAGAAGGACGAAGTTTAGGCAAACCCATGTACTTCCCACAATTCCCATGCTGGCTGAACCACTCCATTGCAGCTCCCGTTGGCAATAGCGCCAGAGTTCGCTCTAGTAATTATTGTATGAAACTGTGGATTCGATGGCCTCTTAGTGTTCTTGCTGCTATGCCAAGTGTCAGCACATGTCTTACTGGTCTGCTGTGTTTCCTCATAGAGGGCGCGGTAGTTTTGAGACACGGACATTGAAACATGTATGACAGGGTAGACATACATTTCCACTGGATATGTCTACGTTGTGTGCCTACACTGTGAAGTGAAGTTTATACAGCTCCGCTGTAATAAGCTTCACTTCAGCAATACATTATTAAACAAATGTACACCCTTTGGGTCGTATCTTGCCACACAACAATAGTCGTCATCTGTCTTGCTTGCGTTTGCTTTCTTGAAAACGCTGCACTAGCCACTTTCCTGTCGAGAATGCTCTGTCATTCTGATAACGCGCGTGCCGTTCGTGACTTGGAAGTACCGGGCTCGCAGCGGTAAAGGAAGGAAATGCGGATAAGACAGATGACGATTATTGTGTGGGATAATACGACCCAAAGGGGTCTGATTTTGCTTAAGAGTGTACGGTGTGTGGCTACATTGCATGAATGCATGCTAATCGCATTACCGTCGACAGTCATCGTGAGATGGGTTCTTCTCTAATTTTACAGCGAAGCTGTTAGCCTCTCGTTGGACGGCATTTTTCGTGTCGATGTCCATGAGCAAAAATGTGGGCTGATCTCGGAGGTATCGCTACACCGAGCCAACCTGCGGCGGTGGCGACACAGGCTTCAAGAATTCGACAAAATGAAACGAAATTTTCTTTGGAATCACGCATGCAAAAAAACGGAACATCAGTCGTTTCAATAAAGAACAAGCACAAAACAAGTTTCCGAACCACATAATTGACGATAAGGCACTCCTGATAACAGCGCGAAGCGCGTAGCGCTTCTCGCATACGTTCACCGATAAAGATTGCTGTTGCACAAGCTGCCTCTGCGACGGCAGCTTGTGACGTGGTGTGTGACGTCACTAGACCTTCGTATGTAAAAGTACCAGCCCAACAACTCATATCATTGTTGTTGCAGCACAGTCGTGGGTAGGCTATGCATAGTTAGGACTCCCAAGGAGCAGCGTAAATACGAGCAGCGGCAAAGCAACAAAGAAACGTCAGTACGACCAGTGGCGGCGTGCTGTCAAAATTGCCATTACTTTAAATTACCATTATTACCATTCCCCTAAAGCAATAAAGCGTTGCATACCCCCCCTCCGAAGTTGTAGTGGTGTTTAACAGCTTCGCTGGACATCCACTTTCGCAGGGAGGGGATGGCGAGTGACTTTATGCTTCACTAATAAACTTCTCTTTATCCCTATCTGGGGCTGGCGGAGCTGCGGAGGTCTCAAATGTTGCTATAAATTTTTGCAAGTTTGCATGTATGCTAGAGAACGCACTTGTAATGCTTCCGGCAATAGGGAAACTGCAACGTGCAATACGTAACGCAGCAATTTTTAATGCGTTAGCATTCGCATTGTAAAGTGGGAGAAGGTATGCGGGTACGAATACACACCCGCATATATATATATATATATATATATATATATATATATATATATATATATATATATATATATATATATATATATATATCGGTACCCTTCCTCACTCTGTGGAGAAGGGTGACAAGCGAAGGTGTCAATGTGGGCTCATTAGGGGCGAACGGCACCTCCGCCGCGAGTCAGCACGGTATTGCACAGTCTTCGGGATCGGCCCGGTCTATGTCCACGGAGACTAGATCCTCCAGAACCTGTGTGTGTGTGTGTGTGTGTGTGCGTGTGCGTGCGTGTGTGTGCCCTAATAAACGGCTTGTGTCTTCAGACGATCTTGTGGCGTTATTTATAACTTTTTATATTTTCATGTTTCAAAGCAACCACATCAAAAGTCGGTGAAGAATTACAATCAAGCTCCACTCTCAAAACCTCAGCGCACCTGCCCTTCACATTTGAAAAAGAGCCGAGTCAGTCAGCCAGCCAGCTGGAATCCAGTCACAGCTCAACGTCTTTGCTCTACTGATGTGAATGTTATACAAACTGAAAAATAAGAGCTTGTTTTTCAAGCTAAAACGTTACGTTTGTCTGAGCTGTGATATCAGGATCACCCACAAACTTTACCTAGACGTTCAGATTTCGTCCTGAAATCTATAACACAGGACGGTGGAAACAGTTTTTTAACATGTGAAATCGCTGACGTCAATAAATATGTGAACCTAATTGGCTGTTGTATCTATGCAAATTGCGCTTGAGTTGGAGTGCGTAAACATATAACGTTGCAATTCTTAGATTGTCACCTAATATAGTTTTACAACCATGCCGAGGCAATGGGTGTCTGTGCACATGAATAGCCATTACGAATTGTTTCTTTCATAATGCGATATTTCATTGAAAATGACCAATACGCAAAATGCACGAAGCAGTTCGAAGCACGGAGTAAGAATAACAGGAGGCGAAACTATGGACGGCGCCAGCGCCAGCCCGAGTCGTGATAATGTCACGCTGGGTGAGGAGGAGACGCGCAGCTTCAGACGTGCTATCGCGAGTTGACGAACTTTCGCGCGGCGCCCCTTACGGAGCTGCAAGGAACTACTTTTGTTGTCCCTCGCGGTCGGAGCGGAGCGCTGGTGGCCGCTCCGACTTTACGCGTCCGACGTCGTCTGCTTCTGGCCGCTTGCGCTGGGTTGACGATGCCGCCATAAAAGTTTTGCGCCAGCGTGGTTTGCACTCAAGGAATACAAGACCTGTAGACCGTTCTAGCGTAAATATTTATTTCAAGATTTATATTTACGATCACGTCCTTTTCATACGGTAATAAGAGGAAGAAACTAACACACTTGAAACATCAAACGATTTGCAATTGTAGCTAGGCCGTATAGAAAGAGCAGACAACCAGCAACCGTAGCCTTGCGCGCGTAGAAAACTGCACTTGGTGCATTTCGAATTTTCTGACGCAATGAAAACTGAGAATTTGCCCTACTTTATTATCATATGCCATAAGAAGTGCCGATCAGAGTATGTGATACGGAGGTTTTGGACGGCGAAACAAATTTTCATTATATTTCTGCGGCACGTTTGGGTAGACGTGGACAGACGGAAAAGCAGAATAGAGCAGAGTCTGCCGCTCGCTTCGAGCAGTCAGAATCGTCCCTTTGCAAGTTTTGCAGTTCCTCCACTGCTCCTTTACGAGGTAAGTGTTCACTGTGTATGCGTTCACTGATTATGGAAAATGGGGCGCCGATGCTTCGTCCCAAATTGTAACAGCGAATATAAGTCATGTGCGGGAAACGCTCGAACTTTCAAAACCCCCAATGACCTTGAACTCTTGCAAGAATGGGCGAGAGCTATAGATAGAGAGCGGGAATCGACAACTGACAACAAGCGACTACGTCTGCTAAAAGCATTTCCCCGGCGGTATGGCCAGCAGGCGTAAATACTACGCTGACCTTGGAGGCGCAGTCATCCTTGGCCAGCCGAAAAAGTGATTGTTGCTCCTTGGGGCGGTACTGGTCGGTCCCTGTCTCATGGCGCCCCGGCCAGCTTAGCGAGAGCGCGTTGTAATAGCGCCCGTCTGGTTTAGCGACAGGGATCGTGTTCAGTTAGTGCGCTCAAACTATAGCTATCTAAGGAATACATGTACCTTGAAACTTAATACAAGGGCAGCGCACTGGCATCAAGCAGCGACCCACGAGCAGACGACGAGAGCGCTCCCCGCGTCGGACGGATCGTCTGCATCGATTCGAAGGCTTCGACAAATCGTCACGTGACCGTACGTCAGGTGTCCGGCGTTCGGTATAGGAGGCGTTGTCACGACGTCCGCCGCCACGCTCTTGCATAACATATGACGACGTGGGAAGGAGCCGAGTTGCGCCTCCTAAATTATTCTTTCTCCGTGGTTCAAAGCCACAAGGGCGACGTTTATGCAATTAAATGTCACTGCCCCGCATTCCGACTCCGGCTGAACCGCTGTACACTTCAAACTCCGGTACTAGCCCTAAATTTCCCGCTCGTAACTTTTGTAGGAAGCTCTATGTGGACTCAGTGTGGCCTCCAATATTGCCACGGAGTAAGATCTCTGGGGTCACGTGAATTACGCTGCAACGGGTGCACGCGAATCCCAACGCAACGCTGCAGTCGGCGGGCGGTCCAGCCGTGCATTCACGCGACTTCTCGTCAATTCCCCTTCTGCGAAAACCTGTTAAGTATGCGGAACACGTCTCGCCAGCCTTCCTCGCTTCCAACGTCACGTAATCCCTCGACGCCGCAGATAACAAAGGCGAAGCGCTCACTCCGCACACCGGCGGCGACGGCGGCTGGATCGCATCCGAGACAGACTCCGCAGAACGACCACACGATGAGCTTTGTCTCGGCGCCCTAATGGCTCCTCCACTTTGGAACAAACAAGCAAACAGCGAGAAAGAGTGAAACTGCGAAGAAAAAAAGAGAAAAGGGCGTCCATCCGAGGTGCCGCAGCTATCAGCGCTCCAGCGGCGCCGCGCTTATGCGTGTTGGCGCCTCCGCGGCATTTCTAATGACGGCGACGACCGCTCGCTGCGGGTTTCCCGTCGGATTCACTTTTTGCTTCGCACCTTGGTTCGTTTTGTTTGTTTGCTCGTTCGTTTCAGCGTGCGAGCGTTACGCTTTCCCTCTCTCTCTCTCTCTCTCCCCCCCTCTCTCTCTCAATCTGTCTTCGCCTTGTTTCTACTTCTCTGAAAAATTGCGCAAGGTTCACGGGTTCGTCTCTATTAGTGGATTGCGTAGATAAGTGAGCCGTACGTATGTATATATGCTGGCTTGAAGAGACAAGGAAAACAAGTGCCGTTGTGACGGCGCCACTGAGTCTACGAGTGATAACCGAATGGCGCGAGAATGTCGCGCCGAGCGTGGGGGAGACAGGTGCGGGAATGAATAAGTCTCGATAGCGCGAATTGAAGAGTTGATTGTTCCCACTTGCAACCCACGTGTATAGTATATCGGCTGTTCGTCGAGTAAATCGTTTGAGTAGCCACCGCTTTTGTGTCTTATTTGTGGTATCAGCAAGCGCATCCATCATAGCGTTCTAAGTTATAGGGGAGGAGCGTTCGACAACCGTGCCACATAAGTGACCTTGCGTATATGTAGGCTATCGGTGTTGACGAGAAGCGTTGGCAAGGAAGAGAATATTAAAAATGAATATTTCATTGTGTACGTGGATTTGAAACTCTGTTGCCCGGCCTTCGTAGCTTCCCCCATTGCAATCTTACACTCCACTTGCACTCCACGTCATTATAACTTAATCGCAACACAGTGGAGGCGAAGCCGCTTGTCAACCGGGAAATGACTAGTTCGCTGGGCTTCAATAATTATCCTAGGCACATACAACTCCCCGCTGCTCGACTTGTTCTTGTTGCCCCAAAACCTGGCTCGTATATTGAGCGTCTATTTGACCACGTCGTCATCGTTGTGATTGCTGTGATGGTGGTCATTATTTATTCATTTAACCGACTTGTACACATTGCAGAAGAAAGTAACCGATAACAATTCAGTCCCTTCATCCAAAAAGTAATTGGTGACAATTATTAATTACTGACCTACGAAATTAATTAATTACTCAAAAATAATCGCTGCTATGTTACTTACATCCGAACTTTTATTACTATTGGACAGATACGGTCAACTGAAACGTGCTGGTTTGTCCTCTGCAGCTTTCACACATTGCTTATCTTCACTAACAATTCATCTTCATCATCATCATCATCATGATCATCATCATACTTTTATGCCCACTGCCGGAACGAAGTCCTCTCCCAGCTAGCGTCCAGGAAACGTGGAAGTGCGTCAAGTGATACAGACAGCGAGGCCACTGAGATATGTTCGGACAGCTACGACTCGTCGGACGATGACTTCCAGGTCGTGATGAGTAGTTCAGCGAAAAGAAGACTACTGCAGGCATCTTCGTCGCCAAGTGCTTCTACCGTGAAGAGTGCACCGCTGCGCTGGCCGCACACTGTGCTCTTTATGCCCGTGGACCCGGCGACCAATTTGCGGCTCCTCAACAGGCAGGTCCTCTCTTTCTTACTCGAGAGAATCGCACCAAACGAGATTAAAGACGTGCGAATAAACTCGCGGAAAAATGTCCTGGCAGTTGATGTGCTACATCGCAGTGCCCTACAACACCTACGTAATATAATTGATATCGACAAAGTAAAGGTGCGATCAATGATCCCTACAGGCGGCGATGGTACTGCGGGCGTCATTTATGACGTCGACGTTGCCATTCCTAATGACGACTTGCCAACGCTGATAAAGCCAACGACAGAAGGCAATTTCATTACAAGGATTTCCAGATTGGGAAACACACGCTGTGTGAAGATTTCGTTTGAAGGAGACAGCCTTCCTTCCCACGTCAAAGTAGGACATGTCCGCCATCCAGTACGACCATTCGTACCGAAGCCCCGCCAGTGTTTCAAGTGTTGCAAGATTGGCCACGTGAAGGGTGTCTGCGTGAACAGCGTAGTGTGCCCGCGGTGCTCTGAGTCCCTTTCAGAAGACGCCTGCAGCGCACATGTTCTAAAGTTCCCGAACTGCAGTGGTCCTCACAAGGCCTCATCAAAGGATTGCGCGCGGATGCGGAAGGAATTCACGATTCTAAAACGCATGGTGCGCGACAATTCAACGCATCGAGAGGCTGCTACCGCTGTTCGGCGATGTCGGCATCGACACCGAAAACGTTCAAGAAATTCCGAAACTGCAGATAGGTACACGCCAGCTACAGTCACAAGGGCTGCCGCATCTCCACACTGCGCCACCAAGACAGATACAAGGAAAGCGAACAAAGAGGAGAGGCTCGCCCGTCCTGAAGAATGGCCTGAGTTACCGAGGGCACAACTCCCTGCTAAGGTACCTCAAAACGCACCGACTTCAACGGCTTCTGCAACTGTTGAAGCGACGCTGGCTGATGATCTCCAGGTCATCAACATTCTGCGGTCGCTCATGAGTTCCATTCGCGTTATACTTACCATCATGAAGTCTTCGTCTGCGCAAAGCGCACTACAGGTGCTGGACACTTTGAGTCCAGTACTTGCAGCTCTTGGTTAAAATCATGGCTCTCCAGAAGCCGTCGTTTCGTGACGAAGTCCGAAGCGCGTCGATATTTCAGTGGAACGCCAGAGGACTGAAGTCACGCATGTCGGACTTTCGACAGTTTGTGTTCACGAATAAGTTCCCAGTCATCGTTATCCGCGAGCCCCTATCAGATAACATCAGACTGTCCGGGTATGAATGTTTCATGTCCGCCACCCACGGAGAAGGCAGCAAGATCATCGTATTCATGCGACGTGATCTTACGTATGTCCGTCACCCAATGTCGCCTGACCAAGAAAACTAATACGTCTGTCTGACAGTGAAGAAAGGCAAGCTCACTTTCACATTAATTGGAGCCTACATATCGCCCTCAAGTCGATTGGACTGCGAGAGATTACGGCGAATCACCACAGCGACTCCGCAGCCTTTGGTGATTACTGGAGATTTTAATGCCCACCACCTTCTCTGGGGAAGTTCTAAGATAAACTCGAGAGGCAGAAGATTAGTGTCATTTGCCTCCGAACAAGAACTGTGCTTGTTAAATGATGGAAGCCCCGCCTTTCTACGTGGAACTGCCTACTGTAGCTGCCTGGACCTGACCTTTGTTTCACGCTCCTTCACTAGAAAGGTCAGGTGGTTTCCGGATATTGAAACGCGGGGAAGTGACCACCTACCCACTTATCTTAGGGTTGAAGGGTTGACGGACTCCAGGTTAGCCGCCGTCACACAATGTATCGACTGGCCAGTGTTCAAGTCAATTGTCGAAGACGGCTGTCGTGATGACTTGTCCACTAGCCTAGAGGACATCATAAAAGGTGCCCTAGAGGCTGCGAAACATTCGCTTCTGAGAACGTCTACACGCACCGAATACGACATTGAGCTAGAGAAGCTTCGTGCAATTCGTCGTCGTGCAGAGCGAAGATACAGGCGCACGAAATCTGTACATGACTTGAGGTTGGCCAGAAGAACTCAAAAGAAAATTCAGCGTCGCATGGACAAACTTGCATCACAAAGATCGAAATCATTCTGCGAATCTTTGGATCCACGAAAACCATTGTCTCACATATGGAGAACTGTTCGTGGTCTCCGTGGAACCCCTCAGCAGCGCCACCCTTTTAAGTCTTTGGCCCTTCACCAACAATGCAGCGAGATTGACGTAGCGGAAGCTTTCTGCAGAAGGATTGCTGGCGATACTAGTTGCGCTGGAACATCGACGCTCCGCCACTCACCGATTTCACGCGACTCCCGCATGGATAGTCCTTTCTCCGTGGACGAGCTCGAAGCTGCACTGGCCTTGTGCAAGCGTTCATCTTCACCAGGACCCGACGGTATAACCTACCGTGCCCTGTGTAATCTTGGCGATGAGGCTCGAAAAGTGCTCCTGCTCCTGTTCAACAGCTCCTGGCGGACAGGTACGGTTCCCCAAGAATGGAAGACCAGTCGCCTAATTCCACTGCTCAAGCCTGGCAAGTCGCCTGTAGACATTGCATCATACCGACCAATTGCGCTTGCCAGTTGCATCGGAAAACTAATGGAGACGATGGTTCTAGCACGGCTAGAATGGTACCTCGAACATTACCAGGTATATCCAGATGCAGTGGCCGGTTTCAGGCGTGGCCGTTCTTCCATAGACAACGTTATCGACTTGGTGACGTACGTCGAGCACCAGAAGTCCTGCAAAAGATTATCTGCTGCCCTGTTTCTGGATGTTAAAGGAGCGTACGATAACGTAACGCACGAAGCGATTCTCAACGCATTAGAGGCAGTAGGACTTGGCGGCAAAGTATATTTTTGGATAAGTAGCTATCTACATAAGAGACCCTTTTTCGTACTTACCGAGGATGGCTCGACCTCCCAGCATTACAGTAACCGTGGGGTGCCTCAGGGCGGAGTACTCAGCCCAACGCTCTTCAGTCTAACACTCATTGGACTCACCGACATCCTGCCAGGCACCGTTAGGCTCTCCATCTATGCCGACGACATTTGCATTTGGACGTCGGCTGTGACGCGACTGCAGCTTCGCGCGCGGCTTCAAAAGTCAGCTACTTTAACATCATCCTACCTTCGAGAACAAGGACTTCATATATCGTACGAGAAGTGCGCAGCGGTGGCATTTACCAGGAAATCAATGTCTCCATACGTGATATCCGTCGACAGACACATGATCTCGTACAGCACGAGTCACAGATTTTTAGGGGTGGTCCTTGACAAAAATCTCTCCTGGACCCCTCATGTGAATTATGTGAAAAAACGCCTGACAGGAATTTGCCATATGTTTAAGTTCCTTGCAGGAAAGACCTGGGGAGTGCCAATACACTCTATGCTGCAACTGTACAGGATCCTCTTTATTGGATTCCTGCGGTACAGCCTACCTGTCATGTTCAACACCTGCAGAACTAACCTGAACCTAATCCAAAGCATCCAAGCCCAAGCACTCAAGATATGTCTCGGTCTACCGCGGAGTGCGTCAACGACTGAAGTTATTGCAGTGGCTCAAGATTTCACTATTAGAACGCACATTAGCATTGAAACAATGCGTGTGCACATAAGACACTTCGCCAGGACCCCTACCCACCACCTAGCAAGTCTCCCAGTAGATAGGCCCCACACGACATTCAGTGCGACTGTCTTCGCGCACCGTGCCTCTTTCAGGTCAGGTTACACACCTGCGGCAAGGCCTTCTATTCATCCATGGTGTATGCGCCGTACTCAAGTGAACCTTACAGTCCCAGGACTTCAGAAAAAGTCGGACTTGACATCATCAGCGCTCAAGCAACTAACTTTACTTCTCTTGTACGAGAAATACAGCGACTGCACACACGTCTACACTGATGGATCAACTATATCAACCAGTTCCGGCGGCGCTGTAGTTATACCAGCAATGAGAATAACCAAACGGTTCAAGACTTCCCATGTCACTACGTCTACAGCTGCAGAGCTCGCGGCTCTCCGCGACGCGCTTCAAGTGATAAATACTGAAAGTCCTAGAAAATGGGCAGTCTTCTGCGATTCAAGGCCGGCCTTGCAATGTGTGCATTCATTTCTCCGACATGGAACTCGCGATCAGCTCACGTGCGAAATCGCGGAACTTGTCCATCACTTAAGAGAAAAAGGCCATGATATCTCTTTTCAGTGAATACCAGGTCATTGCGGTATCATTGGTAATGATGACGCCGATAAGGCAGCTCGGACGTCAAACCAAGAAGACCGCTGCGTCCCCATTCCGCTCTCACGGACCGACGCCGCGAGACAACTTGGCATTCTGGCACGCACGATCTCCTTAGCAGAGTGGAATACCGTACATACAAGGCGCACAAGACTGCACCGACTAAACCCATCACTTCAACTCAGACCTCCAGCCGGTGTGCACCGGCGTGAAGCGTCTCTTCTGTGTCGGTTATGGCTTGGAGTGGCCTTCACGAATGCCTACTCAGCACTAATTGGAATGGCTGATAGTCCTGCATGTGATGTTTGCGCATGCGAGGAGAACATTGACCACATATTGTGCCATTGTCCTCAATTTCAAGCACAAAGACAGTATTTGTCCGACACATTGAGGAAACTAGACGATCGTCCTCTGAGTGAACAGACAATATTAGAGCACCGTCCCGACCGATCATCGGCTCAGAAGGCAGTGAAGGCACTTTTGTGTTTTCTCAGAACTTCTGGTTTGCTCGAGCGACTTTAACTGAAGTGCTGTCCGTACACGTATCTACACCTTCTCTCTCCCTTCTTTCTCTTCCCCTTCTCCCTTCCCCCAGTGTAGGGTAGCCAACCAGACTATTGACTGGTTAACATCCCTGCCTTCCTGTATTCTTCTCTCTCTCTCTCTCTCTCTCCCAGCGATCTCACTTACCCCTGTCTTGTTCTAGCTGATTCCAACTTGCGCCTGCAAATTTCCTAGTTTCATCACCTCACCTAATTTTCTGCCATCCTCGACCACTTTTCCGTTCCCTTAGAACCGATTCTGTACCTCTAACGGTCCACCGGTTCACTTCAGCTGCGTCTTCCGCTGCTTCGATGGTACTGCAGTACCGTCTTTGAGTTGCAGAAAATCGACCAATTTTGTGTTGGTTCGTCATTAATAAAGTGAAGTCCGAGTCGAAGAGCTGCGAGTTCTGCTGCCGTCGACGTTGTCAAGTGAGACCTTTTCGACCTGATAGTGGTGGCTTTTGCTGGAATGACGACAGCTGCGGTAGCGCTGTTCGGCAGGACGGAGCCGTCGGTGTATATGTATACGTGTAATTCCGGTACTCCTCATATAGTAGGAGTAAGGTAAGCTGTATAAGAGTTGACGATGACTTATCTGATTTTTTTTGTCCTGAGGCCACGTATTGTCAGGTTGATTTCTGACTGAATGAAGCACCAATGAGGAGTTGAAAGTCTCGCGGCAGGTGTGAAGCAAGATGGTATATAGCCTCACGATGTGCGGATATCTTTCGGCAGACCGAGGTACATGGCCTCTCCGGAGGTAGAGAGGCTAGATGGTGGCAAGGAGTCCGGGAAAGGGGCATTACGTGGACTCTCCGTGCTGCAACTGTGTTGTGTGTCGTGATGGCGATTGCAATAGTTGCCGCCGTTAATAATAATAATAATATTTGGGGTTTTACGTGCCAAAACCACTTTCTGATTATGAGGCACGCCGTAGTGGAGGACTCCGGAAATTTAGACCACCTGGGCTTCTTTAACGTGCACCTAAATCTAAGCACACGGGTGTTTTCGCATTTCGCCCCCATCGAAATGCGGCCGCCGTGGCCGGGATTCAATCCCGCGACCTCGTGCTCGGCAGCCCAACACCATAGCCACTCAGCAACCGCGGCGGGTAGTTGCCGCCGTTGACGCACTTCGAGGAAGACCCAGACAAATCCGCCAAAGCGCCAAGGTCTGAACATTTTGTATTGTACGAAGGCTTGTTTTACTTGTGTTAGTCAATGCTGGAAAGCTATACCGCAAAAAGCCGAAAAAAAAAAGTACCCTACATAGTTGCAGCATAGCGCTTGTGGACATTCTCCAGGTCTTTCCGGCGAAGAACTTCAAAAGTGGACAGATGCCTGTCAACCGCTTTTTCATATATACGATACGTGTGGGCACCGCGAGAGGTCTCTGTCAATTATGACACCCAAAAATTTGTATGACCATACAGATGGCATCATCTGCCCATTGATTAATACACTAAATTGCGTCATGGGCTTACGCGCCAATGCCACAAGTGCACATTTATCAGCTGAAGTCTCCTTACCTTGATTGCGGAGGTAGATTATGGTCTGAGTGGCAGCTTTTTGGAGCCATACCTATACGCATCTCCAGGCGTGTCAATCCAGACGCCCAAACGCATATGTCGTCCGCGTACATTGAGGATTTATCTGTGCTTGGAAGGTGACGAAGGAGACACATCAGTGTGAGCTTAAACGTAGGGACGCTACAGCAGGTGTAATGTAAAGCGTGGCCGTCCTCAGTGCTCACAAAGAAGGATCACATGGAGAGATGGCTGTGCATCCATCTAACCATCCGACCACAGAGGCCTACCTCTTTGAGAGCAGTGAGGATGGCTTCCTGTGCAACGACGTCGAGGAACAAAGGAGCGCAGAGGCGCTTAGATCCTTCCTGGTGCTGAACGTAGGTAACCAAGTCGAGAACATTATCAATCGATGAGCGGCCACGTCAGAAACCTGCCATGGCATCTGTGTAGACGTTGTGGTATTCCAAGTACGTACCACTCCACGCGTCCGAGAGTCATCCTCTCCATTACTTTGCCCACACAGCTCGCCAATGCAATCGGACGGTACGATGAAAGCTCCAATGGAGACTTGCCGGGCTTCAGTAATGGCACTAGGCGACTAGTCTTCCAGCTCGCCAGGGTTCATTATACCGATCAAGAAGAACACTCTTCACTCGGCCGCTCTCTCAGATTGTACAGAACTCTGTAAGAAATTCCATCAGGTCCTGGTGATGACATATATATACAGTGCTCAGCGATTGAAACGTGATACTCAGAGATCATGGCTGCCGGTACTTTCTTGCGCCACCGTTGGACGCTGGGGACATTGAGCTTATGTACTTTTGTGTCACAGGAAAACGAGGGTCACTTTGATGCATCGTGAAGCAATTGGGCCCCCTCAGCGATCGCTGTCCGAGTATCGCGTTTCAGTCGCAGAGCACTGTACGTCGGCACAAAGTAAGCGCCACCTTGAGTTCATGGATGGAAAACGGCAGATCCATGCGGAGGTCACGTGGTGGCGGGAAGCAGGTGCAATGTGATAAGTTGTTGGAAGCTGTGAGTTGCCCGGATAATCTGGCGCAGAAGTCTTCTGCGACTTCAATGTCTGGTAGCTGTTGGAAAAGAGCTCCAGCCTTGAATGGAGAGCGCTGTACGGGTGCTGTCCTGAGCCCTCGTACCGTACTCCATAAGTGCGATAGACGAGGGTCTAGCGATTCGCAGAAAGCAGTGCAGCGTTGTGACTCCAGCCTATATAACAGGCGCTGGATCTTCTTTTGTTAGTGTCTAGCAGACCGTATACATCGTCCATTCACTTCGTGCGTCGGCATCTACGTGCGGCACGTCGCCGGATTGCTCGAAGTCGCTCTAATTATATGTCAAATTCCGTTAATTTCTAAGAGCACATTAGAGTACGCGCGCTGCCTTACACTGTGCTCTCGATTGTGTCTTCCAAATTATGCAATAAGTTACCTTGACATAGGTCTTCCATAACCGACAGGAATTTGGGCCAGTCCACTCCTTGGATTTTATCACTTGACTTGGAGGAAAGAGGACAGTCCTCTGACCTTGATTTACGTGTGAATAGAGTCACTACCGGGCGTTTCAATGCCCGTAACCCATGTAGAATGCACAACGAGACTTCGTGAAGCGAAGGCCAAGCCGCGCGCAAGTGTAGGACTGCAGGCATTATATATATATATATATATATATATATATATATATATATATATATATATATATATATATATATATATATATATATATATATATATATATGGAATGCTCTGTTTTTCGGAATAGACAGTTGTAAGCGTAGCGCTCGTCTGTCCTTTCTTTTTCGCTTCTCGCTGTTTCCCTTTTTTCGAGTTCTTTTGCGCTAAAATGCAACATGTTAAGTAAACATCAACTGGCCCAAGAAGAAGCTATCCTTAAAAAACCCAGAGTTCGCTGTCGGAGGCGAATGCTATCAATGCTTAGAGGCTGGCTACATCGCACTTGCATGCTATTACGCGTAAAATAAAAATAAAAAAGAGGGAGTTCGTTGCTACTTCTTGTTCTTTTGTTCACTCTTCCTTTAGCACTGTACATAACGAGCTTACCTGCAATGTATTTTCGTCGCCGCAGCTGTCGTTGTCAACGTCTCAGTGCACAATTTGCGAAGCCGCATACGCATTACGCTGTGACCCATGTTTCCACTGCGTGATACACCTACTTAACACGTTGCGTGCTGTTAATTATAATCTCAAAGCCAAATTTACCACACAGAAGGCGCAGCCGTCTCGGGAGGCGGTGTCATCGGCCTTCTCTCCCTCTTCTACGCCGCAACCAGCCAATGGGAAGACGGTGACGGGTTTACAAGCTATGCAACACAGCCTGTGCAGTGCATAAGCGGAGCAGTACAATGCAGCGGTAAAACGAGCGCGCAGCCTGCATTGTCAGCGAGCCTCGTTCGCTCGCTGGCCGCCGACGTCACTTCAGCGCTGCAGGTCCGTGATAAATCGCGGCGGCTTCTGAACCGCGCGGCTTCCGGAAGCCGTATTGTGGGAAGCTTCGCGCACCGCGAACTCTGTCGGCAAGTCGTTCACGACTGCGCAGCAGCTGCGAAGCTGTTTCACGGGATCCGCGATAGAAATCTTCGCAGCCGTTGCGACGCGCCCACACCCTTTCGCACGTGCACGCGGCTTATTTGCATGCGCGCATTCTGTCTCGCGCCGTTGTGTATACACGCACGCATCGATACGGGTTGCGCATGCAACCACGGCGATGCGTCGCTACAGCGGCGCGTTAACAACCCTTCCTGCCCCCTATATGCATAACCAGCGCTCGACAAAAGCGCCTGCGGACGCTGCCGAAGCAACAAAAGGATCTACGACAGGTTGGCTGCAGCTTGCGCGGACTTCCTATGTGGATAGATATATGGCGTGCGCGCACATACCCACGCGTCGGGGGGCGGGGGCGGCTGCATGCGGCTTGCAACCACCGACGGCGCGTTGTATATGGCGTCCAGATTATACCGAACGCGATGCCTGCGTCCGCGTATGTGTCCGACGCTGTAATTATAGACGAGGAACGGCAGGCGACTCCGGTGTTCTTCCAGCGGGCCCTCGCCCTTTATAACCTCGCGCCAGCTATCGCGTCTTCTCCGCTCGGCCAGAGCGTGCGCTTTGAGTGCGGTGGAACGTTGTCCCGCGGACGTGGCGAGCTGCAGCGTGTGTATGGGCATCGTATAACGAGCGCGCGCTTGTCTGGCATGCCAATGAGAGAGTATGCAAATCTCGGCGCTCTCGCGTCCTGCGCGCGCGGGAGGGACGTATTTTTCAACGCGCGCACACCGATGCACGTGCTGCAGGCGCGATCCTGGTATATCGAACGTTATATACCACAGGCGAGCGTGAGGAGGTAGTCGCTAGCTCTTCCGAAGAGCTCGCGCGGCTCTTTTGCCTTTTTTTTTTTTATATACGTTGCGTGTTATGTAAATCATCTGTCCTGGCGCGTCTTCCTGCCTGGCTTCAGGTGCACGCGCCTATACGTACGCTGAGGGGA
This sequence comes from Dermacentor variabilis, assembly GCF_050947875.1. Lineage (NCBI taxonomy): Eukaryota > Metazoa > Arthropoda > Arachnida > Ixodida > Ixodidae > Dermacentor > Dermacentor variabilis. The sequence goes on from NC_134570.1 coordinate 105,839,614, forward strand.
ATTGTGCACAGAGCCGTATAGTAGCTGGGGGCGTGGTTGTTTGTTTACCGGGTAAACAAAAGGGTTGTCTGAATAAAAAGCGCGCGCCGCAGGTGAAAGCCTCATTATTTCTGTCTGGCTGCTGAGAACGATGAGTGTATATAGCGGAGAGGACGGAAGATCCCTCTATCTCTTGTGGGCTCTTCGGGCCAAAAAATACTTGCTGGAGATGTGTTTTTTTTTTTTTTTGTGAAATCTTTTCTTGTTCCAGCTATCTTTGCAGTGCAGGTTAGAGTTGAACGAGCAAAAAGGCGTCCTAAATGTAGTGAAGCGCAGTATGATGTTAGTAAGCTTTGTTCTTAATACACGCATGCGCTGAAATACCACGCAACAGAATTCCGAGTAAGACAGAGGGATCCAACGAATATGGCTGCTTTTGAACAGAAAAACAGTGGGCGAGCGAGAGAAGCCTTCGCCCAGAGAGTATGCGCTTTGACGAGGGGGCGTGTCTCCATTGATCTACTCAGCAGTAAGCTCGAGGAAGCTTTTCAATAAGTACAATGAACTCTCGGGCCACTCAAAATGTACACGCATTTGGGTTAGCTAGAGAGAGAGAGAGAAACAAAGCGAAGAAAATCAAGATGTGTAAATGAATGCACTCAACATCGAGCAGACATGATAAGAATTAAACGTAAGGAAGATGGTGTAAGGTCACCTATAATGTGCAGTAACGGATGTCTATGCTTCGCCATGCAGAAATTCATTTGCGAATCAAACCGATTTCATGGTTAATCTTTTGTTTTGGCTCTCCTGTTTTCTTTTCGAACACCTGTTTCTTTCGTTAGCGTGTTGAATCAGACTAATTTTTCGATCATAATATATCTCCACCCTCATTTCTTTCGTTCGTTTGTCACTAATGATGTTCCTAAGGATATCTATCTGATTTATTTATATATCAAAGCCGCCCTAATCTTGGCCAACCGACCTTCGGGGTAAGTGCACCGGTCTTTAAAATCATCATCATCGTCACCTCTACCACCACCGCCATCATGTCTTCTTGACCTGTCACTCTGGTGAGACACATGAGCAGGAGTAAATTCACGTCCTTCAAGCGAGAGCATGCCCAAAGGCCGCGTATTTAGACCCAACGCAGCTACCATGCACGACTGTAGGCGAAAGCCAACAGAGAATCATAAGCTGGGCGACGCTCAGTGACCAGTTCACCTACAGGTCGCGCCAATATTTCATAGCCCGCAAACTTTTTCGCCTGCCAGAGAAGCCTCTTATGCACGCTGTATGCGTCGGTATTGGAAGCTCACGGGAGAGACATTGCGGCGGGTCTGTCGGCCGCTCCACCGTTACGAAAGGTGTTAATCGCCTAGTGCGTTACGTCATCACGTTTCCATTGTTGCGACGCGTGCTTACGATGGCCTATTCACTGCTACATGATGTTGCACCTAATAAGAATACTTCAGTGATGTTACGGAGAAAGACGCAATCGCACCCAATCGTCCATGTAACAATGTTTCACCGACAAGCCCAGCAATAAATGTCGTTCTAGTGAGATACGTGCGTAGGAGTTAACCCTAACCTTGGCAACGGAGACCTATGTACACACCAGTGCTCTTTTGTGAGGTTACATGAGCACATGTTGGAGCAAAATTGGCGAGTGTTCCTCGCAGGGAACTCTTGACGAAAAGAAATTAGGGCTTCCGTTTTTTGCTTTGTAGTGCACAGGTCCACGCGGAGTGTTGCTCTTCTTTCTTTATGCAATTCCACCTGTGTAAGGACACAGCGCAATTATTTTACCCGTAATTTTGTTTCATTGAGCGCGTCGTTGCACCAAAATGACACAGCAGCAACTCTGTTTCGCTGTCGTTTTCGGTATTAACCGCCTCTGAGATCACACACCGTTTGAGTGTCCGCGCCTAAAATTAGAGCGGATGCACTCCCTCGTGACGTACATTGCGAACTCTCGATCACGGTGTTATAATACATGGGAATGTGCAGCTGCCCCGGTGAAATCAGTGGCCAACACTCTTCTTTCTCTTTCCCCTCCGAATGCGGCCGTGTTCCACTGTATGCTTACTTGTTCGTGGAAAAAATCTCCACGCAAATAACAAAATCGAGTAAAGAGTAATAAAATGCTCTCTCGAAATAAAAGTAACGGTTGATCGCATCCCAGAGTTTTTTCGTTGCCTGGTGGCGTGCCGACAAAACTTTTGATCAACGTGGAACCCAGCGTGCACGCAGGCGGAAGCAGTCGGAAAGGGCGGCCAGCCGGACGCCCGGAACGTGTCCCATCTGTTTGGATCCGACTGCTGGAGCGATCGGATGGGAACTCGGCGCTGACGCCCGTGGTTGTACCTGGGTCGCAAGCCCCAAGGGTAGCGTTGGCCTGGCGGCCTGGGGTACAACTGCAAGCATCCGAAGGTCCCGGCAAAGCATGAGTCGACAGGTAACAACGAAACAACTTGTTTATTTTAACATCGCAAAGAGTTGGCGGTCAGGTTTGACCGAAGTAGAGAGACGGGAGAGCACTTTACTCAGCAGAAGAAATCGGAGCCCTCCTCTGGCGTCCGGGGGCAGCTGTTTTTATACTCTCGCAGTTGAGGGCAAGAAGGAACCCCTCAAAAGACGAGCACGTGAATGTACAATGGGCTAATGGTGACGCACACTGTCGTAGCGATGCCGTAGCACCATGTCGTGGCGCTGCGCAAGATCTCGTAGCAACTGGTCGTGGCGCTGCGCAGCACACTGTCGTGGCGCTGCGCAGCACACTGTCGTGGCGCTGCCGGTCGGACACAATGACTGTAACGAGAAGATGGTCCCTGCTTTGGCTTCGCCTGTTTCGGGCACAATGACTGGAACGAGATCCCTGCTTTGGCATCGCCTGTTTCGGGCCCAATAACTGGAATGAGATCCCTGCTTTGGCATCGCCTGTTTCGGGCACAATGACTGGAATGCGAGGGGGATCCCTAGGCGGTCGCATCGCCGCAGACGCGCCTGGAAACACCTGGCGATGAGTGTTGCGGCGACGACGATCGGGCCAAAATGTCTGCCGCCCCGCCGCAGTTGGCGCCGGCAAAACCACGTGTCGCAGGCGAATCGTAACAGACCGCCCCGCCGGGGAAAGGAGATCCCGATGGACAGGGGACTGCATCCGCTGTCCGGAGGGATGTCGCTCGATGATGCTCATAACCGAAGTCGGGCGTCCCTTGACGTTTCTTGAGCGCAGCGCACAGAGAAGGCCTCGTTCTCTCGTTCAGGTTCGCACGGGACACTGCAAAGTGACTTCGGGAGAGTTCACATTTTTGTTCTCGTTCCCGGCAAGCGTTAGAACTACGCTGAAAACTCAACCGCTCAGTCAGCAAGCACGGCACAACCCTCACTAAGCCCTGCCAGGCTCTTTCCCCTTTTTATACCACTGCCTAGTTCCTGACAGTAGTCTAGCATCACTCAGAACGCGTCCACAAATTGAAAAATTGCACTAGAAAGCATATCATCACTTTGAAACACTAAACAAAAGCAATATGTTAAAAAAAATCCTGCCTCAGGAAGAAAAACATCAGTAACAAACAATTTTGAGGCTGATTCCTACGTTAGGGGCTTCGACTTAAGCCATCGGCGTTACCGTTGAGACTCCCCTTTTTGTAACGCACCTCAAAGGAATATTGTTGTAAAGCGAGGCTCCAGCGCAGGAGGCGGCCATTGTTGGGAGAGATGGTCTGCAGCCATTGGAGAGGGCAGTGATCTGTCTCAATGATAAACCTCGAGCCGGCTAGATAGCATGACAATTTCTGAACGGCCCACACGAGACACGCACACTCTTTCTCGGTGGCGCTATACGCCTGCTCACGACTGGTCAGCTTACGACTAGCATACAGGACGGGGTGTTCTACTTCTCCATTTTCCCGTTGGCACAGTACAACGCCCATGCCTCGCTCACTAGCATCGCACTGAACAATGAACTCTTTTGTATAGTCTGGCGATCGTAGCACAGGCTGGCTTGTTAGGGCACTCTTTAGGGCGCTAAAAGCTCTTTCCTTGGTCTCGTCCCAGACGACTGTTTGAGGCTCTGTCTTTCTTAGAGCATCCGTCAGGGGAGCCGCGATATCAGAGTACCTAGGGATGTACCTCTGATAGTAGCCGGCGACACCTAAGAACGACCGAATATCGGTCTTTGTGCGCGGTTGCGGAAAGTCTCGCACAGCGGCCACTTTTATTTCAGAGGGGCGGCGACGACCCTGACCAATCACGTGACCGAGGTAGACAACCTCGGCCTGTGCTAACTGGCACTTAGGAGCCTTTACTGTCAAGCCTGCTTCGCGCAGGCGGGTTAGCACTGCCCGCAAGTGTGTCATATGCTCAGACCAGGATGCGGAGAATATCGCTACGTCGTCTAGATACGGTAAAGCGAATTCTTGCTGTCCCCGCAACACTTTATCCATGAGACTTGAAAAACAGTATGGCGCGTTCTTCAAACCAAAACTCAACACTTTAGGACGGAATGTTCCCATTGGTGAAATGAACGCCGCATACCTACTAGCCTCTTCTGTAAGTGGAACCTGCCAATAACCCCTGACCAGATCTAGGGTGGAAATAAACTGAGCGCTACTAACTTTCTCAAGGCGCTCCTCGATGTTAGGGATCGGATAAATTTGATCCTTAGTGATGGAATTAAGCCTGCGGTAGTCGACGCAAGGACGAGGTTCCTTGCCCGGTACCTCAACTAAAATCAAAGGGGAGGTATAATCACTCTCACCTGCCTCAATAACACCGAGCTGTAGCATTTTCTTTACCTCAGCCTCCATAATATCGCTCTGGCGGGGTGACACCCGATACGCCTTGGATCGTACTGGCTCTGTGGAGGTAAGTTCTATATCATGAGTAAGTACAGAAGTCCTACCAGGCCTCTCAGAGAACAGACCTTGAAACTCTTGTAATAGCTGGTGTAGTTCGGTTTTCTGCCCGGGCGACAGCGGTGCTTTACTGATAAGGTCACTAATGACTTGACCGGTGTCTTCCCCGTTCGTCACTAAGCCTAGTCCTGGAAGCTCGACCGGAAGCTCTTCAGGAACGTTTACCATCATGCACACCACTGCTTCCCTTTGTCTATAAGGTTTGAGCAGATTACAGTGGTAAACTTGCTGTGCTTTCCGCTTTCCTGGCAGACTTACCACGTAGTTAACGTCCGACAGTTTCTGAACAATTCGCGCTGGGCCCTCCCACTGCACGTCTAGTTTGTTGTTTGGCGATGTGCGCAATATCATGACCTCATCGCCAACCTCAAAACGACGGGCCCTGGCTGTCCGATCATAATAAACCTTGGCCCTCTGCTGGGCCTTTGTCATTGCTTCACCTGACAACTCCTGTGCCCTTCTTAAGCGTTCGAGGAGCTTAAGCACGTACTCCACCACGACTGGGTCGTCGCCCCTACCTTCCCATGATTCTCGAAGCATGCGAAGCGGAGATCGAAGCGAGCGACCGTACACCAGTTCAGCTGGCGAAAACCCCGTAGCCGCATGCGGCGCGGTCCTTAAAGCAAACATCACCCCAGGCAGACACAGCTCCCAGTCAGTTTGATGTTCAAAACACAAGGCTCTCAACACGCGCTTCATGACGGAGTGGAGCTTCTCAACGGAATTCGACTGTGGGTGGTACACTGAGCTGTGTAGCAGCTTTACCCCACACCTTTCGAGAAAAGTTGTCGTCAAAGCGCTAGTAAACACTGTGCCCTGATCTGATTGAATTTCTGCAGGAAAACCAACTCGCGCAAATATGGACAGTAGTGCATTAACTATCTCAACTGAGCTGAGTTCTTTAAGCGGCACTGCTTCAGGGAACTTTGTCGCTGGGCAGATCACAGTCAAAATGTGTCTGTACCCCGTGGCTGTTACCGGCAGAGGTCCCACAGTATCAATAACGAGCCGTCTAAAAGGCTCCGTAATGATAGGTACCAATTTCAACGGCGCCCTCGATTTGTCCCCTGGTTTGCCCACCCGCTGACAAGTGTCACATGTCCTCACGAAATGGTCTGCGTCCCGAAAACACCCTGGCCAATAGTACTCTTGCAAGAGACGGTCCTTAGTTTTCTTAACTCCTAGGTGTCCGGACCACGAACCCCCATGCGACAAGCGCAACAGATCCTGACGATAGCATTGAGGCACGACCAGCTGATCGAACTCCACTCCTCGGCGGTCTAGATACTTCCGGTACAGGACTCCACCTCTTTCCACAAAACGCGCAGTTTTCCTGGCGATACCTTCTTTGACATTGCAGCGCACGTTTTCCAGGCTGCCATCCTTTTTTTGCTCGGCTATCAAAGCCGTCCGGCTGACTTTTAGCAACCTATCAAGTCCGTCTGACGTAGGCGCGATGAGCAAATCAGTAGATAGCTCTTCTAACTTTCCCGCGTCGGGATTTTCCTCTCCAGTATCTGGCGCCTTCAACGCTACAGACTCAATTTTATTCTGTTCGGGCGTGCTCTGAATATGAGCTTGCTGCGCCTCTGACCCTTTTTCGTTGTTTGATAACGTCGGCCCCGCAACTACCGCCTTTGCAGCGAGCTCCCGAACCTTCGATCTGGTTAAGGCCTGAACACTAGCTTCACCAAACAAAAGCCCCTTCTCGCGCAGGAGGTGATCGGACCTGTTTGAAAATAGGTACGGGTACTGGGTTGGCAGCATAGATGACACTGCCGCCTCCGTCTCAAGCGCTCCGAAAGGTCCTTCAATAAGCACTTTTGCTACCGGCAGACACACGCTATGAGCTTCCACGGCTTGCTTGATCCATGCGCACTCGCCCGTGAACATATGGGGTTCTACGTAAGATGGGTGAACTACATCCATCGTAGCTGCGGAATCGCGAAGCACCCGGCACTCTTTCCCGTTCACGAGGAGGTCTCGCATGTAAGGCTCGAGAAGCTTCATGTTCTCGTCAGTGCTGCCTAATGAAAAAAACACAACTTTTGGTGTTGTTTCCGGACACTGCGCCGAAAAGTGACCCGGCTTCTGGCACGTATAACAAACGCCCGCTCGCCTCATCTCGAACCGCTTTCTGCGTTCGGCTTCGGCTGCCGTCTCTTTACGTTTGGTCGGATTGCTTTCACTCGCATCCTCACTACGCGTGTCCCCCTTAAATCTCATGGGCGTGAACCTTGGCCTCTCAGACTTGGAGCCAAATTCACCCTTTTGACCGTCCTTAGCTCCGCGAGCTCGACGCGTCACAAACTCCTCGGCTAGCTCAGCGGCTCTAGCCACCGTACTCACGTCTGGCCTATCCAAGACCCAGTATCGCACGTTCTCCGGTAACCGACTATAAAACTGTTCTAGCCCGAAACACTGCAGAACTTTATCGTGGTCACCAAACGCTTTCTCTTCTTTGAGCCACTCCTGCATGTTCGACATAAGCCTATACGCAAACTCTGTATATGACTCACTTCTGCCTTTCTCATTTTCCCGAAACTTCCGACGGAACGCCTCCGCAGACAGCCGGTACTTTTTTAGAAGACTCGATTTCACTGTGTCGAAATCCTCTGCCTCCTCTCTATCCAAGCGAGCGACTACGTCGGCCGCCTCGCCGGGTAACAAAGTGAGCAAGCGCTGTGGCCACGTTTCCCGAGAGAACCCCTGCTTCTCGCACGTTCGCTCAAAGTTAACCAGGAACAAACCAATGTCCTCTCCAAGCTTAAACGGCCGCATCAGGTCAGTCATTTTGAACAATACGCGTTCTCCTGCACCGTGTGCCTGACTTCCATTACGAGCGCGTTCCATCTCTACCTCAAGACGCTTCATTTCCAAAGCGTGTTGACGGTCACGCTCTTGTTGCTCTCGCTCTTTCTGTTCTTTACGTTCACGCTCTTCTTTTTCTTTCTGTTCTTTACGTTCGCGCTCTTCTTTTTCTTTTTGCTCTTTAAGTTCGCGCTCCTGTCTTTTTGCAGTCTCCCTCTCTTCAATTGTCTCAAGGCATTCCGACAGCTCGTCATCCTCAGCCTCTAACTCAAGAATAGCCTTTATCAGTTCTGGTTTTCTGAGTTTGTCCGAGACATCCAGACCCAACTCTCTTGCAAGCTCCAACAATTTCGGTTTGCGCAACGACTTCAAATCCATGGCTGCTCTGAATGCTGCTTTCTCTACTGCTTACTATTGTCTTGCCGCAACTAACCCGGCAGCAACGACAACCACAATTACCAGCTCTGTTTCTAACACTAACAAAAGCCTGGCAAAGCTCAGAAGAAGAAAGTCCCGCACTCACCAAACCTCGCAGGCAGGAATTCCGCGCAGTCGTTCCGCTGCAGGCAACCAGTCGTCACACAGGGCTCGTTGCACTGCTCCCGGATCGTCGTTGAGCTGCTCAGCATACTGTCAACTGCATCTCTTTGCTGCTGGCCTCCGTTGTCGCGATCTCGCCGCTGGCAGACCGTTGTTTGAAGTCGTAGGCGATCTCACCGCTGGCAACCAGATGTTTGGATCCGACTGCTGGAGCGATCGGATGGGAACTCGGCGCTGACGCCCGTGGTTGTACCTGGGTCGCAAGCCCCAAGGGTAGCGTTGGCCTGGCGGCCTGGGGTACAACTGCAAGCATCCGAAGGTCCCGGCAAAGCATGAGTCGACAGGTAACAACGAAACAACTTGTTTATTTTAACATCGCAAAGAGTTGGCGGTCAGGTTTGACCGAAGTAGAGAGACGGGAGAGCACTTTACTCAGCAGAAGAAATCGGAGCCCTCCTCTGGCGTCCGGGGGCAGCTGTTTTTATACTCTCGCAGTTGAGGGCAAGAAGGAACCCCTCAAAAGACGAGCACGTGAATGTACAATGGGCTAATGGTGACGCACACTGTCGTAGCGATGCCGTAGCACCATGTCGTGGCGCTGCGCAAGATCTCGTAGCAACTGGTCGTGGCGCTGCGCAGCACACTGTCGTGGCGCTGCGCAGCACACTGTCGTGGCGCTGCCGGTCGGACACAATGACTGTAACGAGAAGATGGTCCCTGCTTTGGCTTCGCCTGTTTCGGGCACAATGACTGGAACGAGATCCCTGCTTTGGCATCGCCTGTTTCGGGCCCAATAACTGGAATGAGATCCCTGCTTTGGCATCGCCTGTTTCGGGCACAATGACTGGAATGCGAGGGGGATCCCTAGGCGGTCGCATCGCCGCAGACGCGCCTGGAAACACCTGGCGATGAGTGTTGCGGCGACGACGATCGGGCCAAAATGTCTGCCGCCCCGCCGCAGTTGGCGCCGGCAAAACCACGTGTCGCAGGCGAATCGTAACACATCGCTGATCGTCACCCAGGGCGGCGAAAAACATCGCGCGCCGCTGTGACGCGAGCGTTGTTGCGCGAGGATCCATCATTTCCGCTCGGCTTCTTCTCTGAATGGGCCAACAGATAGGGGGGGGGGGGGGGGAACGTTTTGGTCGTAGGGTGGTAGTGGGCGCCACCACTCTCGACATTCGGCCATCTATCCGCGCGACCCATCCCAACACTGCTGTAAGGGCCGAAACAACAAGCGAAAGCCCGTCTGTTTTTGTTGTTGTTTTGTTTTGTTTTGTCGTCTGCCTAGTGAAAGACCGTAGCGTGCGACATGACCAGGAGGGGAGGAAGGAATTCTGGAGGGAAGGGGGCAGATTCCGCTCGGCAATGGGCTGGCCCATTAGTGTTATTAGATGGGCGGACAGAAGCCGTAAAAATGCATCGAATCTGACGTGTTTCTGCCGGTGCCCCCTCCGCTATGTTTTGCTTATATACTGATCACGCTTACCAACCCCTCCCATCCAACCCCCTTTCTTTTTTACGGCGTCGCGCCTTTCACCCCCCTTCCATCTTGTGTATAGTCTCCTAACTGGCCTCGGCGCGCGCTCGACTGCTATGGCAGCTGCGTCAGCTTTCGCGCACGTGTGTTTTCGTTTTCGTACTTGGCCTTTCGTCTGCTTCAGAGAAGCAGCAGACGATTCTGTCGTTTACTCTCGTCTGCTCATTATTGGCTTCTACTCTTCTGCACGCTGGCAGGAATGCTTTTCTGCTTGTTGCAGGTTGGGCAAAACAAGAGTAAAACAATCGCCGTTCTGCTGGTCGTGAACGCAAGGAATTTTCCGCGCGATGACGTATACTGTCCTCGCCGCCGTTGTTCCGAAACATCCGCGTTTTTTTCAGAAAGCGAAGCCCATCCGCGTCGCTATGCAAGAACGGGAAAGCGGTGAGCATGGCGCGTGCGCTTAATCAACGATGAACAAAAAGTAAGAGAGAGAGAGAGAAGCCATCTTGTTGTTTTGAATCCGGCCGCAAGATCTCCGACGGAAGAAGCGGAGCACGCATGAAGAGGAGAAAAAGCTTTGGAATGGTATACGCCCAGATACATAGCTAGTACAGGGCCGGCCATTTTAGTTTTCTTTACTTCTTCGGGCTGTGTCTAGTTGTCTGTAGTTGCGTGTAGTCAGCTTGCACATGGCTGTCTGTCAGAACTCCCGAGACGACTGCTATCCTTCAGAGCCCTTATTAGCGTCAGTATACAAGCGCGCATGCATAGCTGAAGGGGCCGAGTTCCTTTCGGGCGGGAGCGGAAACAAGGGAAGCAGCTGTAAGAACTTAACTGTCATGGCGCAGACACAACGTCGGCATGATGAAAAGAATATATACAAGGGAGCGTAGTAAACATAGACACACCGTTTGACAGGGTTCGCCTGCCACGCGTAAAAAAACACAGCGCGTTTGGGCGTTGGCGCAATGCCAAACGTGTGTTTCCTCGGTTCTATAGGCGCGCAGACTACATGTAGTCTGCGCGCCTAGACCGCGTCTACACGCGTGTATATTCGCAGTGTGTTGGTCAGTGGAACGTCAACAAACGGAGGGCTTTGCATTCACTGTCGCTTCTGCCGAACTCAACGCATGCGGAATACTATAGCAGTTCGGTATGGAGTCCAGCTTCCGAGATCCTTTCATAAAAGAATTGCGCACTTCACTTCAACTTTAATTAACATACAGGTTGGTGCAAAACACTTTTTTTTGTAGAGTAGACCAGCTGTCACAGATTCTCTGAAGCAGGAAAACGTTTAGAGACGTCCATAAAGGCATCTTGTCAATAGACATTCCTCACCGTCATTGACCGTACTGTAATGATGCGGATGTATTTGCCCTGGAAAAGAAATCATGCGTACCATTTACTGTCAATAATGTCCAAAAAGAAAAAAAAAGAAAGGCGTTCGACGGCAACGTAAGATGAACAGCTGTGTATCCGTAGCAACCTTGTGCTGACTTCCGTGAGGGTAACCGAAAAGAGATGGAAAAGCTGAGTGCACCACTACGTCACTATAGAAGGCCGATGAAATTTCTATAGGGACTTCTGCGAATGCATTGCATCGCCGCCCACCATATCCCATCTGCAGAGAAAATTTAGTTCGTGCAGTCGCAAAAGCGCAACAGTCAATGTGCAGTTCGGTGGCTTCTTAAAGGAAACACGTATTTATAGTGTTCAAACCAACCTATAGCTAAACGTGGCACGAACATTAGAAGGAAGAAACGTTTGATATGACGTGAACGCCTTCTATGTAACCCTATATTGGTAAAGCACTCATGCTCGAGGCCTCCGTGCCCAGAACTGAGCTGTTATCAAGTGCACCGTGCATGCTGTATGCATCTTCTTGATTCCAATGGCCTGACCTTGTTTGCACGTTCTTCGCCCGAGCCCCTTGGCCACTATTCTTGCCGACCCTCAAACCACGGTTGTCACGCGGAGAAGCATGAAGCTTGAGACGACTGGGCCGCTGACTAAGCACTACACACCCTCATAGTTGTTTCCAAGACGAAAGGGAAATGAAAGGCCAGAGCGCTTTTAACTGCGGCAGTATGGGAAGTTTGGCTGCTCAAGATATCGTTATGCCAGAATCGCAACTAAAACAAACAAACAAACAAACACGCGAAACGAGAAAGCAATATAGATATAAAAAAATACATTTGAATCCGTCGAAATCTTGTACATTTGTTTAAAACAATGTGAATTGAAAAGAATAGAAATCGTCAAAGCCTCGTACAATTGTTTAAAGCAATATGCATGGAAAACAAATAGAAATCGTCAAAATATTCTACAGTTGTTTAGAGTCAGTTAAACTCGCACAACATACTAACAACTTGACCTAAAGCTGAAAATGTATGCTATAACATGCGCAATGCAGAGTCAGTACGTGAAGTCCGACAAGCATGCATAGGTATATTCTCGACTGAGTCTGAACTACAGATGAGTCAAAAACAAAGTGCGTAAAAGGTCACTAGCGCGGATAAAGTTATCGCAACATAAAAATTGAGATGCACGTAAGCAGTTCGTTGTGAATAGAGCTAAACAGTTGGCATGAATTCTTTAACGTACAACGCAGCGTCATGACCACTTTGTCGAGGGAGTGACGTTTTGTGCGCTTTTGTGCAATCTTTTTTTTTCTATGCAAATTAACTGCCATGATGAATTTCCCTCTCCAGTGACCTTTTATACACTTTGCAGTGAACTCAGCTATTGCAGCGTGATCAGCGACTATAGATACCAGCCGTCCTAGCTATCGTGCAACAAGTCTTCCTCTTCTTCTTCTTCTTCTTCTTCTTCTTCTTCTACTTCTTCTTCTTGCTTTTTTAAGTGGGAGCCTAGCGGTAGCTTACTATGTGGATGATACGAACTACATGTCGTTAGCAGTACCTGAAGCAGAGTCTCGTATTGTTGTGTTCTTGCTAATTACCTTTTAATTATGAATAACTACATTTTAATTACTATATTCAGGGCAGACATGCCAACATTAGGCGTTAGAGGGACATAGAAAACGTCAAACTCATTCGTTTGCAACCTGCTACAGTTTGTGGGGCTCTTTTTAGATCCAAGCCGTATGTAGCTACCCTCCGGCGGTGGTCGATGTCAGTCCGTCTACGTGTCGCGTCGACACGAAAAAGGTATCGCCTCCAGTTTTTCGCGAATGCTCTGTAGCTCTCAGTCCAATGTAGGTATCTTAGAAAAGAACCATACTCAAATCGGCCGCTAAGACGACTCTATCATTACGCTAAGTTTCATTTACTTGTCGTATCATAACTAGTTAGCACACAGTGAAGTTCTAAACGTTACAGAATTCCCGTCTACTGTCAATACATGGCCGTCTACGGAGGGAGTGTGGTTACAGAAAACGGCTGTAACTCTTGCTTCGTCGAAGCTACCCCGAAAGAAATTATATGAAAATTAGACGCAAAGATGACTCTAATGTTGCGAAGAGTTTCATTTACTTGTCATAATTAGTCAGTTCACAGTGAAGTTGTAAACGTTACAGAACTCCCGTCTACTGTCACTATTAGCCTTCTACGGAAGGAAAAGGACAGCACCATGTTTGTCCACCAGAATAAAACTGTAGTCCTCACAAGTTTCATTCAGCTAAATAATAATAATAATAATAATAATAATAATAATAATAATAATAATAATAATAATATACATAGATGCGTTGATTGAGGTTAAACACCACAGCTTCGCTGCTTGTCCTTCAAAAAGTGGAAGGGATGTTTTTTTTTTTTCCGTGAGTTAAAGAAAGCGACCCGCTGTGGTTGCTTAGTGGCTAAGGCGTTGCGCTGTTGAGCACGAGGTCGCGGGATTGAATCCCGGCCATGTTGGCAGCATTTCGATCGGGGCGAAATGCGAAAACACCCGTGGCACTTACATTTAGGTGCACGTTAAAGAACCCCATGTGATCCGAATTTCCGGAGTCCTCTACTACGGCGTGTCTCATAATCAAAAAGTGGTTTTGGCACGTAAAACTTACTAACTTAATTTTCTTTTTCAACGCAAGCTCCCCGCAATTAGGAACTAGCCCAAACTCAGTATATTTTTATATGCGCAGGCTTTCTTTAACACGCGAAAAAAAAAAAAAAAAGATAGCGTGTCGCAAACAATTTGAAATGTTTTTTATGCCGCTCTAACAGCCAATGTTGGCATAACTGCCCTGAATGCAGTAATTAAAATTTAGTTTGATAACCACGGAGATTCATATCGGACTTTTAGAAAATGGAAACCTAATACGTACGGTTCCCTTATATAGAGAAAGTAATATCGCACAGCTAGAATATGTGCGAAGGAAGGCGGTTAGATTTATGCACGACAAGTAGAGGTCTACTGTTTCACCCGTCACTCTGCTAACTTCTTCCAGCCTTGCAACATTTCCGGCTAGGGTAAAGCACTCCTGGCTAAAGTTTCTGTTTCAGCTACTGCACATTACTACAAGCTCGATACATCAAGCTACATATGTTTCGCGCATTGCAAAGGATAACTACAAGACACAAACATAAAAAATTCGCGAACAGAATACTCCTGAAATAACGACAGATTTAAGCACTCCTTCTTTAGCTTTGCAGTTAGGTATGAAATCAGCTCGATTCCCCTATTAACAGTACAGATTTATTGCTAGAGTTCACCAGAAATGTTGATCGCATAACAAAAGGACATTAGTCTATTGTAGATAATTCCATGCAAGTGTCAATGTTACCATGCTGTTCCCGAGATCGCAGGTTTATTTTTGCAACTTCTAAGTTTTTAATTACCTTCCTATCATCGACAAAATATGTTTAAGTCATGCATGCTACTATTGCCTATGTATTCCTTGGGATATTGAACCATAATATTGTTATATATTCTCGATTTTGTTTGTACTTTCTCTTAGGTTATATTCATGAGACAGTTGGGGCTGACGTACATGTATCTGAAGTATTGTGTTGGCGTACCGAGCGCGTATTTTAACTAGTCTTTATCCCGGTTGCACCATGTTATGTTTTCATCTTTTATCTATTTATTCATTATTTATTTACTTTTTTAAATGTTTGGTGCCTTTTATGGCTCTGACCCTACATGCATATTTTTTCTTTGTATTCACTTTCTGTTGCCAGCAAATGACATGTATTTGAATTTCGCCCATCCGCTTGGCTCTCATCTAGAGAGCTGGAGTATTTCAAATAAATGAATGAATAAAATTAGGAATAACACAGACAGAAAAAAAATTGGAGGACGCTTAAACTTCGCCTTTAACAGTGGAGCACGATATCATTCACAGATCCCCGACTGCTTCTCACGCTTCCCGGCAACTGCAGCTTATGTAACCGTAACATTCACCGGGAGACGCTGGCGGCGAACGCTATGCACGAAGGCGAACTTTGTGGTTCTTTTTTTTTTTTTTTTTTGGTGGCGTGCAAGGAACCGGTGCACCTGGTGCACTGATTCCTAATAGATTTAGGTTTTCTCGTATATTCAAATTACAATCCGACGCTATCATGTCTGCAGCGTGTGTGTAAGTGGTAGTTTACGATTTTTCTACGTATTTTGCCTTGAGAAATTCAATTAGTTCAGTAACTTCTTTGCGCCACGTGGAGGGCCTGCGGGGTTGGGTATGCGTGGTTCAAAATTTTTAAGCCGAAGCGACGGCCGACGCCGGGCGCGGCTTGCCGGATGCGAACAGCGGATTTTCTGCGACACGTGGGTCCTTAGCGCTGTCGTTAAAGTACGAGGGAAACAACAAGCAGTTGGTTTCGACCGCATGGAAGGCTTCCGTTCTTAAGGCGAAAGCCCTTTTAGGCTTTCCAGGTGTGTCAGCAGACCTGACCGCCGGACTGTCTGCCGAAACGTAATCACGCCATATGAAGACAGATTAAAGGATGAAAAATGATTAATAGTGACAGTTAGCGAACGATAACGTTATAATAGAGATTGATAGAGGTTAATAATGACTACTAATGACTTGTAATGAGTACTAATGATTCCGAAATTACAAATTTGTCTAACGGCGGCTTGTAATGACCACAATTGATTACAAATGACTAAAGATGCTTAGTAATGAGCAGTAATGACTAAAAGAAATAAGAGAAAGAGGCGAATGATAAGAGCAGGAAGGGTAGGCTTTCGCCGTTGACTTCTTAAGAGAGATCTTAAGATACCCTGTAATTTTTTTAAGCTTGGTGCGTGACAGCTGGGACACCCTAGATACTCGTGCTTGTTACAGATCATGCACTGTCTCTACATTACTTATAATATGTGTTATGTTCTTTATGAGGTTTTCTTTAATTTCTTTTTGAGGGGAGGGGGAGGGTGATATGAAATATTTGTATGTTTATGATTCTTTTTTCGCGGCATGTGCTATGTTTTTTAGGCTATGTGCTAGCGCTATGTTTTAGCTTCGATTTTCGGATAGCACCAAGCTTAGTATTTTGTCGCAGTCAACAAATAATAACAGCTCTTGAAGTCGCGTTTGTTCACTTTCGCCGTTCATTTACGAAGGGAAGGAAAAGGGGGAGTGAGAGTGTAAATCGGCCCTATTTAATGCTAGAAGAAAATGAAAACGATGGTCAAACTAAGCAAGTGGAAACGTGTTCGCTGTTTTCAACTCCTGCTAAACTTTATTTATATAGACGAAGTATGGAGACAGAACGTAGGCAGGCGTAACGAAACATTGTATAGTGTGCCCCTGTCGGTGCGGTATACATGGCGATCAATCACGCCGAACCACCGCGCCTGCTTGCAAACCCGTATATCGTGGTCGCGTATGTCTCTCGTCACAGCCGTATTGCACGACCACAGGAGGGTGCACGCTGTATACTTTCATGCGGGGCTGGCAAAGATAGCAACAACACGTCGGAGACGCGAACGCAAAGAACGAGGGTGGTCCTACATTTGTGCGTTGAGAAACGAATGCAGTAACGATATAGTCATAATTTCGCCATCTCTCTTTCTCACAAGAGGATCACCAAACTCCCACAACGACAAATGCAAATGCACAAAGGACAGGAAGATGCATATATATATGTATACAATAGCACGTGGAATATAGAGAGACCGGAGAAAAAATATGACTCGCACAGGCAGCGGCCTTAATGTTCCTTTCACACCGGTATATTCTCGATAAAAGCTTGGGAGGCCTCGGGATATCATCGTTGGCAGGTCCGCCAACAGTTTCTCACGTCGCAAGGCCCCGGTGCTTGCGAACGCAGCAGGCTGAACTGGCCCAGCGCTGTCACGTGTGTATAGGGGGTCACGCACGGCACTTCGCAAGGACGTCCCCTGTCGCCAACGAGAGACACTATACATCATGATTTTTTCCCGCCGCGACGTCTCCTATACGAGCGGAACCGCTTAGCCTTTCTATGTGTTTCGTATATAGCTCGCCTGGATGTGCCCACGTTGTGAGAGCGTCAAAAAGAAAAAGAAAAGAAAAAGACAACGTCTGCACCGCTCTGCGGCACTATGACCAAAGAACAAAAAAAAAGAGAAAGATTAACACAAATGGACGACTTAAAACTTGCGGTAAAGAATGGCTTTCTCGCGTGATTGTCGCCAGTACCGGGTGTCCGAGCTCGAGGCACGCACAATCACTTAACGGGAGCATGCCTCTACGGAACAAGTTGTCGCTGGATGTGTAATTATACGAGCATCCGCGCTCGCATGTGTGTGTGAAGGCGACGGAGAGTGCCCTGAGAACGGCGTCTTGGCAGGAACGATATAAGTACGCGCGCAGTTGGTTCTTTTGTCTATATAGCAAAATCGAGCTCCGCAGCTTTAGCGGCTGCGTGTCATTTGGCGGTGCGTGTCGAAAAACTGCTCCCGTGGACAGAAGTGCGAGTGGTTTTGGAGTTCGTGACAGGCTGCAGCCTCAGGCATGGACGCCGTGATCGAAGAGAAAAAAAAGCGCGAGTCGGTTGGCTTATGGCGGGCTATATACGGTTATAGCGACTGTCGGGGGACAGAAACAATGTTAACGTATAGTGCATATATACAAGTATTCTACGAATATCTTAGATTGTCATGGGGAATCCGAAGCCGTAAGCTTTCCGCGGAGTCGAACTATTAAAAAAAAAAAAAACTCCGCATGAGGCATATTGGAAGGTTTCATATTGGAAGGTTGTCATTTGTTGTCTTTTCCTTGCTGGAGCATGCAATTAGAATGGCCTCTAACTGTACGTTCGACCGAGTTTAATACGCACGTCGTTCGGGGCTTGTCAGTTCTGTTCTTGTCATGGTGGCTTCATATGCAGGCACTGTGTGTGCAATATATATTCGGTAGCACCGGGATCTTTGATTACATTGTCACGGTAATTATATAGTGACCTGGAAAGAGAATTCCTCGTTATAGTTGAAAAAGTCGCGAGCGCTTGAGCTTCCTTTCTCGCCGGCGGCAAGCTTCTTTTTTTACACTTTCATTTTACTTTTACTTTATGAAGATATCAGGCTTCTCTGAAATTTAGCCATCATTCATAATTAACTCTACAATTAAAAAAATGAAAAGAACAGTAAACTTCCCTATGCGATTCTCCTGGTGTCATGTTTTCTTGGTTCTATGTACGGGTGCTAAAGTAAAATAATCTGGCAATAACCCTTGGTTATTCTCGTATTTGTGTGCAACGAAATGGTTGCGCGCCTAAACTGCTCAGTTACACGCCCTCCGAAACTCGCGTCATCAACGGTCGTCGGCAAATGCACGGCTCATCATCGCCGGTCTACGAAACACCGGACCACGCTGGCCGCCGTAATTTTATTGCCGAGTGTCGACTGTTGCCCTGGCGCCAATCGTGCATGCAGGCCGCCAATATATGCGCCAATTCAACCGCCTCTCACTGTGTGTACACGCTCTCCCCCTTTTCCCCTCCCCAAGTGTAGGGTAGCCAACCGGGCGCGTCCTTGGTTAACCTCCCTACCTTTCCTTCTTCGTTTCTCTCTCCTCTCTCGCGCGGACGAGAGAGTAGCGGCAAGAGAACGGTAGCTGTTCAATACGAATATTCGGATACTGATTGATTGCCAACACGGGAAAAAAATACGGATGTATATAACGTTCGGCACCAACGCACATAGTTAAAGCGAAGCTTTGTTTTGCTGTCCTACCCACTTGGCGTGGAGGTCAGCTGAGGACGACGATCACGGAAACAGCGTACTCGAAATTGGTGATTTGGTGGACCGCGATCCTGACCCCAGTGCACGACATGCATGCTGTGTTCTCGAGAGGATGTTACGTGCACTAATACAACTTTCATGTATTTGTCTGGACCGCGGGCCGATCCCGAAAGCAGCGCGACGTCCCAGCATTCATACCCACCGTATAGTATTGGGGAATCGAGTTAACCATTCGGCGTCTCCATGTACAGTAACACACACCGACAGATCTACCACGAGACACTATCGCTTGACTTTAACCATCAGGCGGTGACTGATTTTCCCGCTTTCTTTCTTTCTTTCTTTCTTACTTAGTCTTTCTTTTTCGTTCCGAAGTTATGCCGACCAAATGTGTGTACTTTGTCGTTTCCCAAGACGAGGGTGCAGCACTGAGGTGAACTCGGCCAATGGCAACACCTGGCCCTGACGTCAGGTTTAGAAAGCGATGTCAGAAGATGCCGACGCAGAACAAAAAAGGAGTGAGGTCACTGTCGCAGTTCGTATCGCCACTCCTTTAACATCCAAGACTGGCGGAGCTACGAGAAAGTAAAAACATTCCTTTGGATCTGTCTGGTCTCGATATACGTGGACTTACGTCTATATATGGCACGCTCAACACAATAGTCGCAGCAGCCCGGTAAGCTCGATTTTTGTTTTCATCTTTAAAATCGGTCACTGTGGTCGCTTGCTGCAACCTCAAGCATCGACAACATGTTCAATTCAATTCAGTTTATTCTTTATTTTTAAATCGTAGAAAAATGCAAGAAATGTGTCTAGACCAATGACCAGACAAGTACATGAAAGTTATCTTAGTACAAGTAACAGACAGAGAGAAAGAACTTTATTGACAAGGTCCCGAGAAGCCCTGCCCCAGAGCAGAGCTACCGTTTTACAAAGTAGATTGGCCCAATAAGTTATCGCAATTACCAACAATAGATAAGATCATATTTAACATGTGATTTGGTGGTATACGAAAGAGAGAAACACAACACCTGTAAGCAAAATTGACTACACATAGGCTATGCAAAGGCGTTATTCTAACACGCTAATATTTATTTATTTATTTATTTATTTATTTATTTGCAATGTTGCAGGGAAATACAGATACACCTTCTTTGTCACATTGCGAATATACATGTTTTATTAGAAAAGTTAATCTGCTGAAATGTTATGCACTCTCCTAATCGAAGACGGGAAATGAGAAGCCTCTTCTAAATAAAGCGGACGTTCACTCCAAAGTTTGTATCCGAGAAACTGTGTTAGTCGTTCTCCATATATACGTTCTTTGCTAGGGATAAGTCAACATTTTTGGATATAGCAATTCTGGTGATACGATCTCAGGAGTGACATATTGACACATGAAATGGATGTTTGTATGCATAATAGCCAGGGCTGGGAAAAGATACTTTGTAATTGTATCGTGATACGATACAAGATACTGGGAAAACAAGTATTTGAGGTACAGATACACGATACTACCACAATCGTTGTATTCGATACGACACTTTTCATTTGTATCTCAAGATACTTCGATACATTCGCAAATTTCTTATTATACATCTATATAATGTAGCTGCAAACGCCTATGCACAAAAATGTTTGCTTGGAAATTTCTGCACTCCGAACAACCTTGCTTCATTTGAATGAAATGTCAGTTAGTATCTAAACATTTTTGTCTTTCCTGCTGAAAGTATAATATTTTCATTCCGGAACAATTTATTGCTGTTGCTTTAGCCACTTAATATGAAAGATCTTTATACGCGACGCTCTCAGCGATTTCTACTTGTCGCATTTGTAGTTGATGGGGGTCGCTGTTCTGTTTGCCAGCCAGTTAGCAGGTCGCCATCTAATTACAAGAACGCCAATAAGAAGCCTCTGCACGATGGCGCAAATTACCGCTGTGGAGTTTCACCTTCTGAAGTTTTTCCGCCTGCCCTCGCTGGAAGGCTCTGGTGGAATGACGAAGGAACGCTGCTGTCTTTAGTTTTATTCAGGTGGCTTAGTGGCAGCAGTATCGGCTTGAGAAGCGGAGTTCAGCCGACGTTTATAGTTACGCACGGGGATGTTGTGATAGCAATACCTTGCACCTTATGATAGACGATACATTCTTCCCTATATCAGAAATACTGATACCGATACACGTCTTGCCAGACGTATCATGATACAGATACAAGATACCCAAAGAGTATTTAAGATAGTATCTCAGATACATGTATCTCCGATAGTGGCCAGCATTGATAAAATCGGCTGAAATTGTTTCAGTTGTAAGTAGTAAAATGTCAGTAACCTTAAGTGATATAAAAAGAGAAAGAAAGGCCTACTGGGATGGTCATGCCTAGATGTCGTATAGTTAGTCTTAGTGCTCGTTTTTTTGCAATTCACATCATTATTGCTTTCGCCTTTGCAACCGTACTACAACCACGCGCCTTACTTTGGTATCGTTGCGCAGAGGAAAAGAATCCGTTGCTCGATCATGCATGTGTCCCGTGCACGGATGGCGCCGCTGTCGATCGTGTCGCGCATGACGCAATAGGAGCTACACTTAGCCCCACGCAGGGAGTTCAGGGAGGCGCTGCTCGACATTCTGTCGATCCGAGCGGGCGTAATCGCGTTTAATCGCACTTGACCACAATAGGTATAGAACACCCGCCAAACTCAAATCTGTGCTTATCGGGAAGTACAAGGCCTACAAGTGCGTAATTATTATTATTATTATTATTATTATTATTATTATTATTATTATTATTATTATTATTATTATTATTATTATTATTATTATTATTATTATTATTATTATTATTATATTGCAGAAATTTCACGCCTGCTTCGTTATGGCAAGCGCGAAAGCACCAACCATCAACGAGTGCGGCGAGGTTCGAGCGGCGCAAGGCCTTATCGCGCGCCACTGGTATATATAGGAAGATCGTTTCATTATACGCTGTATTGCCCAAGCACCTCCCGCTAGAGCAAACGAGCCCACTAGGAATAGGGAGTGGGGCACGGTTGTAAACTCATACCGTAAGACATTCAATGTGGCTGTAACATTAGTTAGGCATTTCAACATCCCAAACAAAAACGACAAAATCAAATGCCAACTTCTGAAGTTCGACCTCAAGTTCGACAACCGAATACTTCAGTTCGTAACGGACGTGCATTAAATTTGTATTCCCGATTTCAAGTATTGCCCCCCCCCCTCCCCCGGGCCCAAGTTATTTCGAATGCCATTCGCCACTCGAAACCTCTCTCCCTCGTCACTTCTTCGTCCCGCAGCTCATTCAGTGTATACGCGTTTCTCGGAACCGGCGAGGAAACGGTAATGGAGCAGTTTAGAGGAGAGCGCGGAAGGCTCCGAGCAGAGCGAGCCTGCCTTGCTTTTTGCGCAGTCCGCTGTCGCTCAGCGGGAGTCCGCCGATGCTGGGCGTCGTTTAGGAAGGGGAGGTTGCCGCGACAGGCGCCATCGCTGCTGCTGTGTTCTCGGGGGGCCATTGTTTCCTTATTCATGAGCTGTGCTCGCGCACCGCGGGAGCTTTTCTCCGCGTGTCGCCCTCGGCGCCGGTCCTCCCCGCCCAGCGCAGGCAGGCAGCGCGCCGTTCTTCGCGAGGACGCCGATATAGAGGCATGCGCGCGTCTTTAGGTGGCGTGCCGAATCGAACTGTAGATATATGCGCGCGTTTTACTCTACGGCCTCTGTTGCGCAACATGACGATTTTTTTTTGCACAGTTGATTATATGTAACTCACGGTTCCCGTCTGCACGGTGGGGCGGATGGCTCTGCGGAGAAGCGATAAGAGTAAGGGGAAGGTAACCACACTTTGGACGCTTTGGATACGTTCGGCTGTGTACGTGCTACAAGTGTGGTTTGTTCTGTGTAGGGTCGTTGCATGTGTCGTGGCATTCGTCTAAAGTACTACTATGCCATACACCCGCCTTGGTTGCTTAGTGTTTCTATGGTGTTTGGCTGCTAAGCGCAAGGTCGCGGGATCGAACCCCGGCCACGGCGGCCGCATTTCGATGGGGGCGAAATGCGAAAACGCCCGTGTACTTAGATTTAGGCGCACGTTAAAGAACGCCAGATGGTCCAAATTTCCGGAGTCCCTCATTACGACGTGCCGCACAATATGATAGTGGTTTTGGCACGTAAAACCTCATAATTTAATTTGAGCACTACGCTGCACCCAGTCGCCCAGGTAAACCTCCACTCCAGGTGTATGCAAGTATATACGGCAACAGGCACGTTAGAAACGAGCAGAAACTTATTGTAGATGCCTATAGGTGCTGGTCATTTCAGACTTGCCTTTGCGAGCGCGAGTGCAGGTGAACGCGTTCGGCTGAATGATCATGCTCACATGGTTCGTCGCCCTTCAGACGTCGTTAGCAAAATTCTATTTCGTTTCTACAGATTTCCTGTTGCGTTCGGTACACCCTTCCTTGAAATGCGATTGAATGTCACGCATAATTTTTGCAGGGGCAAGAAAGAGGGCTTTCTTGGAGGGAACTCGGAAAGGTCGTCGTGCAACGATTCTGTTTATTAGCAGTCGATTGTCGGAGTTCATGCCATCAGCATAACGTCATACAATAGGCTTGAAAACTACAGACGAGCACGAGGTCGCGGGATCAAATCCCGGCCACGGCGGCCGCATTTCGATGGGGGCGAAATGCGAGAACACCCGTGTGCTTAGATTTAGGTGCACGTTAAAGAACCCCAGGTGGTCAAAAATTTCCGGAGTCGTCCACTACGGCGTGCCTCATAATCAGAAAATGGTTTTGGCACGTGAAACCCCAAATATTATTATTAAAACTACGGATGCGAAGGCGATACACATTTTATGCTGGAAATGGCGCGTGCCTTTCCGTTACAGCATGCGCAGTCTTTCGTTCATTCTCTCTGTGACGTCATATTGCTGTCGGCTGCGCAAGTCGCATACGGACTAGAGTATTAGAGTTGCCTCCGGCAACTCTAGTACCATGTACCGGCTTACTAACGCTGATCGATCACCACTTCAGTTATGCACCACACATAAGCGCTGTTACATGAAAAACTTCACAATTTTTAAGCATATACATACAACTACTCAATTTTATTGAAATATATAGACTCCGGATTTCTCTTGGCATTGTCTTTGCTTTCCGCAATTCGTTACCGCATTCCTGTAAACTGCACACTGAAGCTATAGCTATAGCTGTGGGCTATTTGGCTGTCCGGTCTCTGACGTGCGGATCTGATGAACGCTTTCACCTCGTCTGACGACAACAAAGAAGAGAATCAGCTATGATACGTGCGAGCAAGCCCAGCGCTGCTAAAATACATGCTATAGATTCGCTGTCCGTGTGCTTTTCCCTTTCCGCGTCTGGTGATTCGCCCCACTAAAGCTATATATTTCGTTCGGTAGTTCCTTGCCATATACGCAACGTGTTCATTTAAATGAGTAGCTGGCCATCAAGGTTCGTTTTCGAATGAAACTGACCAGTTCACTGGCAATGTGAACAGACTGGGCAGCCCAGGAAAGGCTGGGCTTTGCTGCCCAGCTCTTCCTGCTTAACGTGTACACTGACGGTACACGTTACGACTGCTAGATTTCGGGCACCTAGAGTTATGAAAGCATCATCGGACCCTACATTTACTGATTCTCCTGATTATAAGCACCTGTTTTCACTACGCGGAGAATTTCGCAACAGTCGGAGGCTTGAAGTTTCCCTCATGAAATTACTCTGCTGCAAGGTTCTTCGATGTAATTTTAATTACACAGGGGAGGCTTGGTGCCCTCCCCACCGCGCTCTCTTTGTTTATTGAGGAAGAAACAGTTCAACGTTTCTTTGTATACTTTGTCGCCGATGCACGAAAAAGTATTTTCTATTTCCACTTCCAAGAGTTGGCTAAAGACTCCACGGATATGCTCATATTTTTTTTCTTTTTTAAGCCTTCGGCTCTAAAATTCAACCACAGGATATTTGTTCCGCCGTCCGGGAAGCATCACTAGGTTTGACCGTGATGGTCCTGTTAAATGTGCGTCTTTCTCCCTCCCTCCTCTCTCTCGCTGTCTCTGTTTCTCTATCTTTTATACTTTTCAGTTATTGATTACCAGTGTTTTGATCGCACCGCTGGTACGATCTGTTGGGAACTCGGCGCTGACGCCCGTGGTTGTACCTGGGTCGCAAGCCCCAAGGGTAGCGTTGGCCTGGCGGCCTGGGGTACAACTGGAAGCAACCGAAGGTCCCGGCAAAGCATGAGTCGACTGGTAACAACGAAACAACTTGTTTATTTTAACATCGCAAAGAGTTGGTGGTCAGGTTTGACCGAAGTAGAGAGACGGGAGAGCACTTCACTCAACAGAAGAAATCGGAGCCCTCCTTTTGGCGTCCGGGGGCAGCTGTTTTTATACTCTCGCAGTTGAGGGCAAGAAGGAACCCCTCAAAAGACGAGCACGTGAATGTACAATGGGCTAATGGTGACGCACACTGTCGTAGCGATGCCGTAGCACCATGTCGAGCACGATCTCGTAGCACCCTGTCGTGGCGCTGCCGGTCGGACACAATGACTGTAATGAGAGGATGGTCCCTGCTTTGGCATCGCCTGTTTCGGGCATAATGACTGGAACGAGATCCCTGCTTTGGCATCGCCTGTTTCGGGCACAATGACTGGAATGAGATCCCTGCTTTGGCATCGCCTGTTTCGGGCACAATGACTGGAATGCGAGGATGATCCCTAGGCGGTCGCATCGCCGCAGTCGCGCCTGGAAACACCTGGCGATGAGTGTTGTGGCGACGACGATCGGGCCAAAATGTCTGCCGCCCCGCCGCAGTCGCGCCGGCAAAACCACGTGTCGCAGGCGAAACGCAACAGACCGCCCCGCCGGGGGAAGGAGATCCCGATGGACAGGGGACTGCATCCGCTGTCCGGAGGGATGTCGCTCGATGATGCTCATAACCGAAGTCGGGCGTCCCTCGACGTTTCTTGAGCGCAGCGCACAGAGAAGGCCTCGTTCTCTCGTTCAGGTTCGCACGGGACACTGCAAAGTGACTTCGGGAGAGTTCACATTTTTGTTCTCGTTCCCGGCAAGCGTTAGAACTACGCTGAAACTCAACCGCTCAGTCAGCAAGCACGGCACAACCCTCACTAAGCCCTGCCAGGCTCTTTCCCCTTTTTATACCACTGCCTAGTTCCTTACAGTAGTCTAGCATCACTCAGAACGCGTCCACAAATTGAAAAATTGCACTAGAAAGCATATCATCACTTTGAAACACTAAACAAAAGCAATATGTTAAAAAAAAAATCCTGCCTCAGGAAGAAAAACATCAGTAACAAACAATTTTGAGGCTGATTCCTACGTTAGGGGCTTCGACTTAAGCCATCGGCGTTACCGTTGAGACTCCCCTTTTTGTAACGCACCTCAAAGGAATATTGTTGTAAAGCGAGGCTCCAGCGCAGGAGGCGGCCATTTTTGGGAGAGATGGTCTGCAGCCATTGGAGAGGGCAGTGATCCGTCTCAATGATAAACCTCGAGCCGGCTAGATAGCAGGACAATTTCTGAACGGCCCACACGAGACATGCACACTCTATCTCGGTGGCGCTATACGCCTGCTCACGACTGGTCAGCTTACGACTAGCATACAGGACGGGGTGTTCTACTTCTCCATTTTCCCGTTGGCACAGTACAACGCCCATGCCTCGCTCACTAGCATCGCACTGAACAACGAACCCTTTTGTATAGTCTGGCGATCGTAGCACAGGCTGGTTTGTTAGGGCACTCTTTAGGGCGCTAAAAGCTCTTTCCTTGGTCTCGTCCCAGACGACTGTTTGAGGCTCTGACTTTCTTAGAGCATCCGTCAGGGGAGCCGCGATATCAGAGTACCTGGGGATGTACCTCTGATAGTAGCCGGCGACACCCAAGAACGACCGAATATCGGTCTTGGTGCGCGGTTGCGGAAAGTCTCGCACAGCGGCCACTTTTATTTCAGAGGGGCGGCGGCGACCCTGACCAATCACGTGACCGAGGTAGACAACCTCGGCCTGTGCTAACTGGCACTTAGGAGCCTTGACTGTCAAGCCCGCTTCGCGCAGGCGGGTTAGCACTGCCCGCAAGTGTGTCATATGCTCAGACCAGGATGCGGAGAATATCGCTACGTCGTCTAGATACGGTAAAGCGAATTCTTGCTGTCCCCGCAACACTTTATCCATGAGGCTTGAAAAACAGTATGGCGCGTTCTTCAAACCAAAACTCAACACTTTAGGACGGAATGTTCCCATTGGTGAAATGAACGCCGCATACCTACTAGCCTCTTCTGTAAGTGGAACCTGCCAATAACCCCTGACAAGATCTAGGGTGGAAATAAACTGAGCGCTACTAACTTTCTCAAGGCGCTCCTCGATGTTAGGGATCGGATAAATTTGATCCTTAGTGATGGAATTAAGCCTGCGGTAGTCGACGCAAGGACGAGGTTCCTTGCCCGGTACCTCAACTAAAATCAAAGGGGAGGTATAATCACTCTCACCTGCCTCAATAACACCGAGCTGTAGCATTTTCTTTACCTCAGCCTCCATAATATCGCTCTGGCGGGGTGACACCCGATACGCCTTGGATCGTACTGGCTCTGGGGAGGTAAGTTCTATATCATGAGTAAGTACAGAAGTCCTACCAGGCCTCTCAGAGAACAGACCTTGAAACTCTTGTAATAGCTGGTGTAGTTCGGTTTTCTGCTCGGGCGACAGCGGTGCTTTACTGATAAGGTCACTAATGACTTGACCGGTGTCTTCCCTGTTCGTCACTGAGCCTAATCCCGGAAGCTCGACCGGAAGCTCTTCAGGAACGTTTACCATCATGCACACCACTGCTTCCCTTTGTCTATAAGGTTTGAGCAGATTACAGTGGTAAACTTGCTGGGCTTTCCGCTTTCCTGGCAGACTTACCACGTAGTTAACGTCCGACAGTTTCTGAACAATTCGTGCTGGGCCCTCCC
This sequence comes from Dermacentor variabilis, assembly GCF_050947875.1. Classification (NCBI taxonomy): domain Eukaryota; kingdom Metazoa; phylum Arthropoda; class Arachnida; order Ixodida; family Ixodidae; genus Dermacentor; species Dermacentor variabilis. Next base: position 105,867,469 of record NC_134570.1, read on the forward strand.
ACTGCACGTCTAGTTTGTTGTTTAGCGATGTGCGCAATATCATGACCTCATCGCCAACCTCAAAACGACGGGCCCTGGCTGTCCGATCATAATAAACCTTGGCCCTCTGCTGGGCCTTTGTCATTGCTTCACCTGACAACTCCTGTGCCCTTCTTAAGCGTTCGAGGAGCTTAAGCACGTACTCCACCACGACTGGGTCGTCGCCCCTACCTTCCCACGATTCTCGAAGCATGCGAAGCGGAGATCGAAGCGAGCGACCGTACACCAGTTCAGCTGGCGAAAACCCCGTAGCCGCATGCGGCGCGGTTCTTAACGCAAACATCACCCCAGGCAAACACAGCTCCCAGTCAGTTCGATGTTCAAAACACAACGCTCTCAACACGCGCTTCATGACGGAGTGGAGCTTCTCAACGGAATTCGACTGTGGGTGGTACACTGAGCTGTGTAACAGCTTTACCCCACACCTTTCGAGAAAAGTTGTCGTCAAAGCGCTAGTAAACACTGTGCCCTGATCTGATTGGATTTCCGCAGGAAAACCAACTCGCGCAAATATGGACAGTAGTGCATTAACTATCTCAACTGAGCTGAGTTCTTTAAGCGGCACTGCTTCAGGGAACTTTGTCGCTGGGCAGATCACAGTCAAAATGTGTCTGTACCCCGTGGCTGTTACCGGCAGAGGTCCCACAGTATCAATAACGAGCCGTCTAAAAGGCTCCGTAATGATAGGTACCAATTTCAACGGCGCCCTCGATTTGTCCCCTGGTTTGCCCACCCGCTGACAAGTGTCACATGTCCTCACGAAATGGTCTGCGTCCCGAAAACACCCTGGCCAATAGTACTCTTGCAAGAGACGGTCCTTAGTTTTCTTAACTCCTAGGTGTCCGGACCACGAACCCCCGTGTGACAAGCGCAACAGATCCTGACTATAGCATTGAGGCACGACCAGCTGATCGAACTCCACTCCTCGGCGGTCTAGATACTTCCGGTACAGGACTCCACCCCTTTCCACAAAACGCGCAGTTTTCCTGGCGATACCTTCTTTGACATTGCAGCGCACGTTTTCCAGGCTGCCATCCTTTTTTTGCTCGGCTATCAAAGCCGTCCGGCTGACTTTTAGCAACCTATCAAGTCCGTCTGACGTAGGCGCGATGAGCAAATCAGTAGATAGCTCTTCTAACTTTCCCGCGTCGGGCGTTTCCTCTCCAGTATCTGGCGCCTTTAACGTTACAGACTCTAGTTTATTCAGTTCGGGCGTGCTCGGCATATCAGCTTGCTGCGCCTCTGACCCTTTTTCGTTGTTTGATAACGTCGGCCCCGCAACTACCGCCTTTGCAGCGAGCTCCCGAACCTTCGATCTGGTTAAGGCCTGAACACTAGCTTCACCAAACAAAAGCCCCTTCTCGCGCAGGAGGTGATCGGACCTGTTTGAAAATAGGTACGGGTACTGGGGTGGCAGCATAGATGACACTGCCGCCTCTGTCTCAAGCGCTCCGAAAGGTCCTTCAATAAGCACCTTTGCTACTGGCAGACACACGCTATGAGCTTCCACGGCTTGCTTGATCCACGCGCACTCGCCCGTGAACATATGGGGTTCTACGTAAGATGGGTGAACTACATCCATCGTAGCTGCGGAATCGCGAAGCACTCGGCACTCTTTCCCGTTCACGACGAGGTCTCGCATGTAAGGCTCGAGAAGCTTCATGTTCTCGTCAGTGCTGCCTATTGAAAAAAACACAACTTTTGGTGTTGTTTCCGGACACTGCGCCGAAAAGTGACCCGGCTTCTGGCACGTATAACAAACGCGCGCTCGCCTCATCTCGAACCGCTTTCTGCGTTTGGCTGCCGCCGTCTCTTTACGTTTGGTCGGACTGCTTTCACTCGCATCCTCACTACGCGTGTCCCCCTTAAATCTCATGGGCGTGAACCTTGGCCTCTCAAACTGGGAGCCAAATTCACCCTTTTGACCGTCCTTAGCTCCGCGAGCTCGACGCGTCACAAACTCCTCGGCTAGCTCAGCGGCTTTAGCCACCGTACAAACGTCTGGCCTATCCAAGACCCAGTATCGCACGTTCTCCGGTAACCGACTATAAAACTGTTCTAGCCCGAAGCACTGCAGAACTTTATCGTGGTCACCAAACGCTTTCTCTTCTTTGAGCCACTCCTGCATGTTCGACATAAGCCTATACGCAAACTCTGTATATGACTCACTTTTGCCTTTCTCATTTTCCCGAAACTTCCGACGGAACGCCTCCGCAGACAGCCGGTACTTTTTTAGCAGACTCGATTTTACTTTGTCGAAATCCTCTGCTTCCTCTCTATCCAAGCGAGCGACTACGTCGGCCGCCTCGCCGGGTAACAAAGTGAGCAAGCGCTGTGGCCACGTTTCCCGAGAGAACCCCTGCTTCTCGCACGTTCGCTCAAAGTTAACCAGGAACAAACCAATGTCCTCTCCAAGCTTAAACGGCCGCATCAGGTCAGTCATTTTGAACAATACTCGTTCTCCTGCACCGTGTGCCTGACTTCCATTACGAGCGCGTTCCATCTCTACCTCGAGACGCTTCATTTCCAAAGCGTGTTCGCGCTCTTCTTTTTCTTTCTGTTCTTTAAGTTCACGCTCTTCTTTTTCTTTCTGTTCTTTAAGTTCGCGCTCCTGTCTTTTTGACCTCTCCTCAATAGTCTCAAGGCATTCCGACAGCTCGTCATCCTCAGCCTCTAACTCAAGAATAGCCTTTAGCAGTTCAGGTTTTCTTAGTTTGTCTGAGACATCCAGACCCAACTCTCTTGCAAGCTCCAACAATTTCGGTTTGCGCAACGACTTCAAATCCATGGCTGCTCTGAATGCTGCTTTCTCTACTGCTTACTATTGTCTTGCCGCAAACTAACCCGGCAGCAACGACAACCACAATTACCAGCTCTGTTTCTGACACTAACAAAAAGCCTGGCAAAGCTCAGAAGAAGAAAGTCCCGCACTCACCAAACCTCGCAGGCAGGAATTCCGCGCAGTCGTTCCGCTGCAGGCAACCAGTCGTCACACAGGGCTCGTTGCACTGCTCCCGGATCGTCGTTGAGCTGCTCAGCATACCGTCAACTGCATCTCTTCGCTGCTGGCCTCCGTTGTCGCGATCTCACCGCTGGCAGACAGTTGTTTGAAGTCGGAGGCGATCTCACCGCTGGCAACCAGATGTTTTGATCCGCACCGATGGTACGATCTGTTGGGAACTCGGCGCTGACGCCCGTGGTTGTACCTGGGTCGCAAGCCCCAAGGGTAGCGTTGGCCTGGCGGCCTGGGGTACAACTGGAAGCAACCGAAGGTCCCGGCAAAGCATGAGTCGACTGGTAACAACGAAACAACTTGTTTATTTTAACATCGCAAAGAGTTGGTGGTCAGGTTTGACCGAAGTAGAGAGACGGGAGAGCACTTCACTCAACAGAAGAAATCGGAGCCCTCCTTTTGGCGTCCGGGGGCAGCTGTTTTTATACTCTCGCAGTTGAGGGCAAGAAGGAACCCCTCAAAAGACGAGCACGTGAATGTACAATGGGCTAATGGTGACGCACACTGTCGTAGCGATGCCGTAGCACCATGTCGAGCACGATCTCGTAGCACCCTGTCGTGGCGCTGCCGGTCGGACACAATGACTGTAATGAGAGGATGGTCCCTGCTTTGGCATCGCCTGTTTCGGGCATAATGACTGGAACGAGATCCCTGCTTTGGCATCGCCTGTTTCGGGCACAATGACTGGAATGAGATCCCTGCTTTGGCATCGCCTGTTTCGGGCACAATGACTGGAATGCGAGGATGATCCCTAGGCGGTCGCATCGCCGCAGTCGCGCCTGGAAACACCTGGCGATGAGTGTTGTGGCGACGACGATCGGGCCAAAATGTCTGCCGCCCCGCCGCAGTCGCGCCGGCAAAACCACGTGTCGCAGGCGAAACGCAACACCAGTTTTTACTGTCCTTGTTCTTCTCATCTTAATAAGCAATTCTGCTTTTCCACATCATTTACTGTAATATCAGAACTCAAAATTTATTTTCTCTCATGACGCGGAATAAACTAACAACCGAACAACAACAACAAGCCCCGCGCAAAGTTCTGGGTACTTTGCAACATGACGTTTCGCCATGCCCCGGTGCCTGGCGATGGCCTAGCGCGGCATATGTCAATAAAGGTGTTTGTGGAAGACAACATACCTCGTCCTTTCTTCCTTGCTTCTGCGCAGATTTGAGAACCCCAATACATACATATAGGTCACACAGTCCGAGAGGTGTCTAACATTATGCACAAATCGGCGGGGAAGGGAAGGGGGGTGGGGAGCGGGAGAGAAATGAATAAGGCATTGTTAATTTCGGCTTGTCCGAGACTGCGCGCTGCCGTTCGCGTTCAGTAATCATATGCCCGTGTGGTGTTTTAGTTTAAGAAAAAACAACAAAGAAAGCAAAGCAAATTCCAAGTTTCAATGTCTTCATTAGATTGATTATACTGTACAAGCGGGCTGGACGCTTTGCACGTATGCGGCCTATACTCTTTACGTATATGACAAGGTACAGACTCGGGAGAGGGGGATTGCGGTAATATCCGTCTTTTATCCTTCCCTATTGTTTCACTTTTTTTTTCTGTCAGTTCCTATACGGACACGACATAACTTACATGCGTTGATTTAGAAGTTTCGGAGTCGCCAGCTCTCGCAGGAGGAGTTGCGTCCCTATCACTTCTGAAGAAATATATAGCTCTATCCCCTTCTCTCTGCGAGTTTCGCGACACGCTGCTGCAGCTCTCCGCGCCCAACAAGGGCGTTTTCTGTATTTTTCGGCAGATCACAAGAGTCTCGCAGGAGGAGATAAGAGCGCGAGATAACAACGTCCCGCGCGGAAGAAGCAGTCGAGGCAGCCTCGGTAAACCTCGAAATTCGTTCTTTTTTTTTTAATCGTCCGCGCGACCACGTGAACCGAATCGAAGTCGTTCCCTCATTGCGATGCACCCTCCAAAGAGGCAGTTATACGCCTGCGATGCCGCCCGAAGAGGTTGCGTTCGCATTATATATAGCGGCCGTAATTGCGTGCTACGAATCGAAATCCGCAGGTATGCAGATATATGCTCGTACAGTCCCCATTGCCACCGCAGGAGCGAAGACTCAAACGTCGCATTGCCGAGTCGAGTTCTCCTAAGTCACGCTACCCGGCCTTAATTGTGGTAGCCCTTACTTCCCTTCGCTTGAGCATTAGACCTATACTTCGAAGTGCGTCATCTGGCCCTTAGACCACTCCCACCAAATCGATTTATCACCAAATGAATATACCCCTTGGCAGACCTGAATTTCTTCAAATTTTGTGTTACGACGCGACGATGCGGTTTGCAAATGCTTCGCACTTTTATTGTACAAGAACACAGAATAAGCAGATATATGCAGATCTTTGGACTTCACAGGTTTCGGAAATACAAGATGAACGCGTGTTACCTTCGCAAATTTCAATAGCGTCCCATTACGATCAAAGATGAATCTGAAGCGAGAGGATGGTCTGGCAGAGGGCTCATGTATACCCATACACTCGTGAGGATCGTTTACGATCGACTCATATCGAGAACGCGAATTATCGAATTTAGAGATTTCGAGATAGCCGGCAATAGACATACTTTCCAATCTTGCTTCGTTTTCTTTCTTTTTAATAACGGAAGCAACAAGTCGAATATGAACAGTACACCGATGCCAGTTCAGCCATACCATTCCCGTATACTATACACATAGAAGCATACAAATGAACACTGCAACCGTGGAGAGAGAGAGAGAGAGAGAGAGAGAGAAACGAAAAAAGAAAGGTAGGGAGGTTAACCAAGGACGTGTCCGGTTGGTTACCCCACACTTGGAGAGGGAGAAAGGGGAAGCATAATAGAAAAAAATAATAGTCAGTCATTCACCGTCAGTCGCAGAGGAATCTCCACTGTCGCAAGCGTTCATACAAGCCAGTATCCTTCAAGAGTGCGGAAGGGCTTCTGTGGCCTTTTGCATGCAAGAATGCATAGGCCATGGTCCAATGGTCTTTTCTTCCGAGAGTGCTCTATCATCTAGCAGGTTGGGTTGGGCTTGTAGAGTTCGTCGTTGAGCGTGAAAAGATGGGCGGTGACACAGAAGGTACTCTAGAGTCTGATCGCACCCGCGCAAGTTGCACGCCGCACTGTTGGCCATTCCTATCAGGAATGAATAGGAATTTGTAAATGCGACGCCTACCCACATGCGACACAGCAAGATTGCTTCGCGTCTGGAGAGTCCAGGTGGCAGGCGAAGTCACAACTTAGGGTCGAGAGGGTGCAAGCGTGAACTGGCGAAACCCGGTGAATTCCATCGTAGAAGTATGCATGATGTGGTAAGCAAGGATTGAAGTTGACGCGCGGCATCAGTTCTTGAAAGTGGTATAGGAACCCGCTGATGTTTTCGGTGAGCCGAACGCGCAACTTCATCTGCGCTGTCACTGCCGACAATTCCGCAACAGCACGGCAGCCGTTGAAGTACAATGTTGTCGCCTTTCTCGAACGCGTGATGATAAGCGTGCCTTATTTCGTGCACTAGCAGCTCGTGTAACCCATGACGTAGGGCAAACTGCAGAGCTTGTAGGGCTGCTTTAGAATTGCAGAAAATGGCCCAACGATTTGGTGGCTGCTGGAGCACGTACTTGAGGGCACCTTAAAGAGCCGCAAGTTCTGCTGCTGTCGACGTTGTATTGTGCGTATACTTAAATTGCAAAGAGATGGCGTCCGACGGAACAGCTACTGCTCCGGTAGAGCCGTTTGAGTTGCTGGAACCGTCCGCGTAAATGTGTATGCGGTCAAAATAAGACAGGTAGAGGAGAAGCAGAGACAACTGCTTCGGAGCTAGCAAGACTGCCTTCTTAGCAATCCCAGGAATTGAGTGGCACACGTGAATTTGCCGGTGGCAGCCACAATGCCGATGTTGAGCGTTTGGAACACTTGAAGCCAGATGGTATCGAGTCATGGTGTCTCATCACAATACCACAGAATGTGTAGCCTGCGGTCTTCGCACTGGCAGATCGGCTAAGTGGTGGGACGGTAGCCGCGAGAGGTATCGAATGTCCGCTCTTAGCGCCTCACCGACGACGCGAGTGGTGATGACAATCGTTGCAGCCGTCGAAGAACATTTCGGAAGGCATGGAAGGCAATACATGTCTGAAGTGCTTCGGGCTTGTATACGCTCGGTAGGACAAGCAGATTAGTATTGCATGTGTTGGCCGAAACAGGGAGTCTGTATCGCAAAACTCCGCGAAAAAAAAGTGTCGTGTATAACTGCACAACATGGATCGCACGAACAACGCCCCCCACGATTTTCCAGCCACGAATATAGTGCATGCATCCACAATATAGTATATTGCACAGTGGATGAATTGCGATGACCGCATTTCATGACAGAACCGAATGGCGTTTTATATACGCTAACCGATTTCGGAGACAAATTCCCCGCACAGTATACACCACGTATATAACGTTCGGTCGCGCCGCCGTAGTGAGCGGGTCGCGACAGGCAGTTTTGCGTTTATTACGCGCAACCGATCGGCGCGATTCGCGAGAAATCGAGACTCCGAAAGTGGGGGGGAATCGGAAAAAAAAGCATCGAGGCTGTGTATACGCTATAACATACACGCAAGCTGCGTGAGACCGGATTCGCGAACCGGTGCCATATAATTTAATATACGCCTCGCGCATTCGAGTCACGTTTCGGGATCTTCCCCGGGCACTGCCGCGGTGTGTTTGTACAGTGCCCATAGGGACGCCACATACTTTGTCTCTGCGGCGCGCCGGGCATGCGGCTTGTCGAGAGCGTAAGGCTTGGCTCTTGCGAATGCCGCCAGTATTTATATGTGTGTGTCTGTGCGTGTAGAGGGTGTAAGTTACACCCGGCGCCGGCGGCAACAGCAGCTTCGAGCAGGCCGGCCACATGTTCCGAATCGAGAAGGCGATAAATGAGTAGCGGCAAAGCAAACAGGGATCCCTCTGGCATCACAAAAGAAAACAAGAAAGGAAAGAAGGAGGGAAGAGAGGGAAGGGTCAGTGAGTCGATCGACCGCCAAAAAGACGCCGCTCGCCGTCGAGAGCAACCTTCAATGACGTTTCGGTATGTACCCAACGCGATCGGCGCCTTTAAAAGCCGGTGTACCGAGACTATACCGCTCGATGTATGTACACAGCACCTGCTCCGCGGTGCGTCCTTTGAAGAAACCGCATACGTGTGCGCCGAAGGCGCGTGAAACTGCCAGCGAGTATGCAGGAACACCACGCATTTTCGGTGGACACGTTTCTCGAAGTGTCGGTTTACAGGGAAGTTCGGCAAGTTGGTAAACTGCATGCGCATGCAGGGGATGCTACATTTTCATTGAGCATCTTCCAGTCATCGACCCTATTCTTCTTGTTGTATATATATATATATACATATATATATATATATATATATATATATATATATATATATATATATATATATATATATATATGGCTTCTTGTAGTCATATCACAAGAAGCCAACAAACACTGACACCAAGGACAACATGGGGGAAATTACTGGAGCTTAATAAATGAAATAAAGAAACGATAAATTAATGGAAATTAAAGTGGATGAAAAAACAACTTGCCGCAGGTGGGAACCGAACCCACAGCCTTCACATTTCGCCTTTCATTTCCGCCCCCCCTCTTCTGTTATATATATATATAGCACTGTCAGATATGCCGATTGATTGCGAATTTGTGCGGGTAATGAAAAAATTATCTTTTTGTGCAACAAAAAAGAAAATGTGCGGAAGCTGAAAACAACACGAATTACCCACCCATCGGTATAGTTTCGACTTGTTGCTGTTCTTTTCGTTCAACCAGCCAAACCAGAGTTTAGCTTCTCGGCCAGTTCAACGGTGCTTAGGTCTGCGGCGATGTCACCGAAATCGGAACGAGATAACCAGCCCGCTCAGAATGGCGCAGCCGATGGTCCCATCCATGCACTCTGAAACAGACGAGACGGTAACGGCTTCGAATCGTGCCTTTTTGACAAACTCTACCTTATGCCTTCTTGCGATACATTACGGCCAGCAATAAAGGTTTCTTTCAGGTGCCTTCACCGGCTGCTCATGTACGAAGCACCCGTAACATTCAGGCACATTCCCTCGTTTTGAATTAGGCGGTATAGATATAGTCCACAGGAAGCTCACGCACGACACCCGAATACACGTAATAAACCTTCTTTACGCAGACATCCAAACAAGACACAATTTTAGAGGGGAAAAAATGGTAATTTGAAAAGTACGAGGAGTTGTGCGAACAAGGAATCGACATTCCTTGTTCGACTAACCTCTAAACACCTCAAGAGGTGACAGAACCTCTTATATGCATCTGCCCGCGATTTGATGTACAAAGAAAACCGCTTCTATAGACACCTTGTCCAAATTTGTCGTTGGACCATTAACTGAAAAGGCTCTATCGGGACCTTCGCCTGATCCTCGTCATCAGCCTGATAGTCTGAAGGCTCTCAACAAATTTTTGCATGAGAGCTGACTGGAGAAGCGACTTTGAATAGTCTTGGAGGTTCTCACGTGCACGATCTTCATCCTGATAATCAACGTCATCTCCTACTCTTTCTGTCTACACCCTTTCCTCTTCCCCCAACGCCGAGTAGCAGGCCAGAACATCGATTCAGGCCGACGTCTCAGCTTTTCTCTCATAATGAATGCCTCTCTCTCTCCTCCTCATTTCTATGCGGAGAGGCATTTTCGTAAAGGCCGGCATTTCCTGTATCACGAGCAACTTGATAGGAAAACGCCGTTTCCCAAGCGTACGTAACGCCAGCGTCCGACCGTTGGCTGCCGTCGCAACACATACCGTAAACACACACACACGCACACGTTCCCGCAGCAAAAGCACCGCCGGCGGCACGCGGGACAGCTGTTGCATTCGGTGCCTATCTGTCGCGCGCGCGGGGCGGAAGTGACGCGCTGCTGTCACCCGCTTCGACGTCGCGACACCGTCGCACGCCATCTGCGCGGCCGCTTGTGGTAGCCGTCCTTCGATGTGGCGCGGCAGCGACACGAAACCTGTCGTCCGGTGTCCGAGGGCTCTCGGGGGAAAAAGCTGCGACACCAACGCGCCACGCGGACCCCCACCACGAAAGGGCGACGATCGGCGCTTCCTTGCACGGCGCAAGAGCGTTGCGGGGCAGGGCGCTTTCTTTATTCATTCTGCGCGGCTTTTTGTTTGTTTGTTTGTTTCTCTTTGTAGAAGCCTCCGGCGCGCGTTCGTCAGACTGGAAGAAGTATAGTTTTGCATGAGTGGCCTGGCGGTTTCGTATTAGGCCAGCGTGGCGGGTGGGCTGGCGAGTCAGCTCGTGTGTTCTGGAAGCGCCGTCGAATTGTGACAGCGCGGTTCCTGTATATATGGCGCCAGGATATCGAAGACCACGCGGTTGGTTCGCGCGTACACGGTGTCTCGTGTCTGTACGGATCGTACTATATATATATGCGCAACGGAAGCGCTTTATTTTGGTATTGTACGACCGTTGTTTGGACGCTTACTTGCTTTATACGCGGGATGGTAGATTTAAGCAAACGGGGAAGTGCATTCAGTTTACATGTAGGGCATGGGCTCCGCTTCGTACGCCTTATTTTTTTTTTTTTCGATGCACACCCAGGTCGCTGCGTATGCGTGTCATATGTTGTCGCAAATCAGAGCACGCTGGCGACCTCCAAGAAAGAGACCGTGCCTGCTGGCAGTTACTAAACCAACGTTAAACCCTGTTCCCGCCGACGTTCTGGTTCATCATCATCATCATCATCATCATCATCATCATCACCACCACCACCACCACCACCACCACCACCACCACCACCACCACCATTATTATTATTATTATTATTATTATTATTATTATTATTATTATTCAGTCGGCGGCGTACATATTTTACAGGCTCGCACTCGCTGTCGTCCGGGACATTTCTACCTCTGGATCTGGCCTTCATCCTGACTTCGAGCCATCACCATTTGGGACACTTCATCGCAGAAAGGTTTATTTGTTGCCAGCCGTGATCGCCATTTGACAGTAGTTAGTATTATAATATTAGAAAGCTACGAATGGCAGCATGTGTCATTAGTCAAAAGATAGCAGATTGCAATTTGCGTCATGTCGTCTTAATAGTGCACATTTGCCCTTTCCGGGACAGGACAAGTCAGAAGAAAAAGATAATAGTAATCAACCGGAACTGCAGTTTCTTTAATAGGAAAACATTTGATCACGTAACTGCACAGTTTGACTGGGAGCAAATGACTGGCGATTCGAATTACACTAAAATCTATGAGACAAATCACCGCCCCTTCCAGTCCGTGAAGGTGGTCGAACGGCGCAGCTCTGTTATAATTACACCGAGTGTTACACCATGCAAGTGAAACTTCGCAAGCAGTCTATAACGTAAGTCTTTTGTTTCACCATTCTTTCGGCTCATTTCCGCTTTTGCGTGCTTCGCGCGTTGAGCATGCTTTAGGAGTGCTATTCTTTTAAAATTCTCCCGACGTGTTTTTGTTTTTTGTTTTTCCGCGTGAGGCAGGCTCTACGACGACGATCCCGTTCACGAGCCAACTCTCGTTGACGCTTGCGGTAGGCAGCTTCTTCTCCAGGAGTACGCACTATGCTCGTGGTGTTCCCCTATATATATATATATATATATATATATATATATATATATATATATATATATATATATATAGTCGCAGCTGCGATGGAATGTGTGGAACCACTCATCCAAAGCTTCGTATATTGGGCGCAAGGCCCACTACTGCAGATGCAGGCGCTGCAATCGTTTTGACGATTGCTTGGATTGGTTTGACTGTTGACGTCTTTGTGTTTCTTAATGAGGTTACACACAGGTTCGGCTGCGACGGAGAGAGCGTCGTCAGCGACGGTATGCCCGCAACCCGCCGTTGTCGCTTGCGTTCGATGTCTCGAGTTTGCTCGGTGGTGCGGTTAGCAGCATCCGCCCGGCACTGCCGCTTGTGATTCTTCAAAATCAAATCTGTCCGTCACGTAAGACAATGAATGGCTCACACCTCCATAAACGCGGTCTCCCCTTTACGACGACAGAAGTGAAATTCTACGCTGGAATGACGAGCGGCAACGGCTGTGGTAGCAGACGACGACGCTCGAGCCATTGCTGATGATGATAGTTTTAGGGAACTCCGACAACGGCGGTACATCTAGGGTCCGCCTAAACAGCTTCGCTGTAAAAATTTATGAGCAGCTAAAGAAGTTTGAGCTTTCTAATATGTACACAATAACTAAAAAAACAAAAAAAAAGGTTACCTCTGGTTTTCGGCTTACATAATGAGAGCTATTTCCTACAGAGGCTGGTTGTGGAAAAAGAGTAGGCGTGCGCCGATAAATTACGACTATAGAAAACGGAATATAATATGGCGAGTAATAGGGTCGTTGCTCTCTTGAGATCTACAAAACGGCGGTATTTTGGAGACAGATTTGATCAAGCATGCAAAATTTCAGCAAATAGCTTGGGCTTTAATAAATAATCTCCGAGGCAATATAGTGTCGCATCTACGAATTTCTTAGAATCTTTTTCAGAGAAGCCAGATATATATAGTGGTGGATTAAGTTCAATTTTTCACTTTTTTTTCTAATACTGCACAGTCGCATGAAAAACAAGTCGCTCGCTCAAAAAGAAACTGTTTAAGCATTGGCTTTTTTGCCCACGTTGAAGGAAGACCTGCGGATAATAATTTTCAGTTTCCGACTTAGTAAACAATCAGGTATAGATGGGTCGACTGTTGCCACACTAAGAAGAAATTTTGACACATTATAGACATACTGATTTTTATGATAAATGATTTTACAAGCACCGCATCAATTCCGGTGGCATTAAAGACAGCAGTCGTTAAGCCACTCTATAAAGCAGGAAAAAGAGATGATGGTGAAAATTATAGACCTATCTCCATTTTGTCTACACTCTCCCAAATACTGCAAAAGCGTCTGTTTGATTGTATGTCTTCCTTTTTGGAGAAATTTTCAGTTCGCGAACACCAAGGCATTTTGGATTTATTGATGAGCGAAGTACTACAACACTGTTAGAACAGTTTACCGATGAATTATATTCTGCTCTAGATGAGAACTTCTGTCGTTGTGCTTTGTTTTTGGATTTAGCAAGAACGTTTGAAACTGTAAACCACAACATTTTATTGGAAAAGTTGTTTCATTTGGGTTTCAGGGGACCCTTTTTTTGGTCTTCTCTATAATTATTAGCATGGCAGGTCGCAGGTAGTGATGGGTAGTAAAAAAATTGATAGCAATAAGAAATATAGAACAGCTGGTGTTCCCCAAGGATCCGTGTTGTCACCTCTGTTATTGAATTTATTCATGAACGACTTTTCCGTGATGATCAGGAAAGCTACGGTGTATCAATATGCAGATGATACGGCGCTACTCGCACGCCACATACGTTACGACGAAGCTATTAATGCTCTGCAGAATGCAGTTGATAAGGCCATGCAATGGTTTGAAGAAAACTGTGTGCTTATCAATGCTAAGAAAATCAAATTTTTGTGCTTTCGAAGTCCATTAAAAATTCAAAAGATAAGCTCGCCCATATTTTTACACGATGAACATTGTATTTCATGTAAATGTACTGCTATAGAATATATGGCAGCATTCAAATACCAGGATGTAACCTTTCACAGCGGCATGACACCAATGCATTTCGACGGACAGCTCGAAAATTAATATCTCAGAACTGGTGCCGTGCCGAGAATTCGTTCCAGGTGGATACGCCGTGCGAACTCAACGGCTATAATGCGTAACTTGAAATATGTGGCGTAAACTAACCGATTAAAAAGTTAATTAGCGTAATTACGTTAATTATTCGATTGCTCATTTTGATTTCTCCTAGAATCAATGGTCGCCTCCCCGAGTAATTTAGATCAAGGGTTAGAATTGTGCTAGGTGCCATAGGCAATGTTTAAAAAAATTTGGTGCAGCTAAATACCCTGTATATCGGACCGCGCTATGTACGCGCTATGTATCGCACGCTGTATATACGCGCTACAGGGTAGAAACTCCGTAGCTGATACGTGACGCTAACTGCATTCTGAATTGGTAGCTGAAACTCATGCGTTAGTGGGACAACAGCGACTACCTTGTTGAGTCAGTAATGTTGCTAACGAAGTATTGCGCCGTAAATCCTTACTAATAAATTAAGAGGCTGTTCATTACTGATCATGTTACAGAATAAACCGGCAACGCAGTATGGATAAAATGCGATAATGTTTGTTGTCAGCTAACGCTAGCGTTGTTTCGTCTTGCTCTCTATCCTGTTCTCTATCTCTTTTCCTCTTGCTCTCTACGCCAACAGGCCTGCACGTCCCCACATTTGAAGGAACTGGCGGGATGTTCCCATTCTTCTGAGCCTAAATTTTCAGGGCATTCTGACATTCAGACGTCGCTCGCCTACCTTCGTCAGAATTCCAAACCTAGTGCTGCGTTTAGCTGCCGATGAAGGCGAGTGTCTGGCTAGAAGCGTCGAACGAGTAAGTGCGCTAGGGTGAACAGCCGGCGGCGGACAACGTGAAGCCACTAGTTACCAGGCCGAGCGACAGATGGCGCCAGGCGCTCCAGCCCGGCGTCTTTCCCGATGGGGGGGGTGGCAGCGGTGGGGGTCCCGTTTCGTCGGCCGTAGGCCACACACCATTCATGCCGGCGGCGCGCGCGCGCCAGCCTGTGTGTGGGGCCGGCGACGACGGCTTGTGGCGGCTCTCCCGCAGGGCGGATCACGAGGGGAGGGGTGGTGCGGACAGCGTAGGCCTCGCGTTTCGCTCCCCGCCAATGAACGGGGTCTCGGCGCGCGGGACCCCCTCGTCTGGGCCTCCTCCCCCGCCTGGTCCCTCCCGCTCGCGACTGAACCGCTCCGCTGCGGAGCTCAGCCAGCCACCGCCGCCCAGGCCGTGACAACTTGTTTACCGAACTCTCGTCACCTCCGTGAGGCGCGATAAGATACCACGGGCAGCGACCCCCTCCTCCCCCCTCCCACTATCCGCCCTGCTTTCTTCACAGCCGCCCCCCCCCCCTCATCCTCCCCACACCCTTTACTTCAACCGCCAATTCTATCACTTCTACTGCCAGCGGAGCACAACAACCGCTGGACCACTACCAGAGCCAGCGTGTTCGATCGGCCGGCTTATCAGGAAGAAACGGCCTCACTGGCGGAGGATTAGCCGACGGCCCGGGAAGCAACCGCCGTGGTCGAGAATGCTCGCTCTTCCTGTGTTGAACGACATCCCCGTGCTTCGACGACGATGACGACGAGCTCGGAGACGGGACCACCGGCGTCCACCGCTGTACGTGCCCGCGCGCCGTCGTCCGCGACGCGAGTAGTCGCTCCAAGTGTGCTTCGTGGTTGTGCCGGCCGAAACTGGGCGATCGAACTGTGCCGTGCTTGAGAGTGCGACCTACACGCTCGGCAGTGTGCTCGGGCTCCGCCACGACGGCAAGGGAAGGCGAGGCGAGCGGCAGCACCGCCTCCAGCAGGAGACGGCGGCGGCTCGCCGCCGGCCGGTCCGCCGACCTCCTACCCTCCTCGTGTTGCTGCTGCCGCCGCCGCTGCTTGCTAGTGTATCGAGGTGCTTGTGCGGCGTGCTTGCCTCGCATCGTCGCGAGACGTCCCGGCGTCCGACGCACCGCCGCCGGGCCGAAGACGCGGATCCGCGGGATCCGCAGTGAAGCACGGTCGCGGCGCGCGCGGGTGGCGGCGAGGTGCGTTACCAGATCCTCTAGCCGAGGGGCCACCTAGCCCTGGGGCCGCCGTGGCCTCGCAGCAGCGCCGAGGATATGCGCTTCGAGCACTCGGACCTATCGTGCCAGAGCGCCATGGCGTTCCATCCCTTCTTCCTGCCCGGCGGTCCCGCTCCTCCGGGAGCGCCGGCCGCTCCGGGGTCGTCGGCTGCGCCCGCGACGAGAACCACGGACTTCAGCATGCACTCCATTCTGAGCCAGCCGGCGCCGACCACGGCGCCCTTCCTGCCTCTGGAGTGCTTCTCGGCTGGACCTCCTCCGCCTCCCGTGCCGCCTCCTCCGCATCATCTGTTTCCGGGACTCGGTCCCGGTCTGAGCCACGGGCTGAGCACCGCCGCGGCGCTGGCGGCCTCGGGCCTGGCGCCTCCTCCGGGACTGGCTATGCCCAGGGTGCCGGGAGCCGCGATGACGCCCGAGGAGATGCTCACGGTGCAGTTCAGGCCTCCGCTGTTGAGACCCGTCGAACCCGAAGACGACGGCGTCCGCGACGACCCCAAGGTGACCCTCGAAGGCATGGAACTGTGGGAGAAGTTTTACGCCAGCGGCACCGAGATGGTCGTCACCAAGTCCGGAAGGTGCGTATATGGTGTCATACTTGTCACGTTAACTCGAGGAAGGGCTGCGTCGATATACACGCGCTCGTCGTTGGAATGAAACCCGAAGTATAGAATGGCGTGACCGCGCTTCAGGTGTGCAGGCAGACTCGAGTGCAGTGGCCATAGTTTGGAGCGACCCAAGGCATAGAGTTCGTCGGAGCATGTCTGCATGAAAGTGTGCACTGCAAACGCTATGCTTCGAGTATAAACTGGTGGAGATGACCGGTGCGCGGTCCGTCTGCATAATTATGGCGGACTGATGCACGGATGGGGAGGCCACGTGTTCTCTCCTATCGCGGTTAATAGAGACACGAGTCTTCGTAGCGCTATCCTAAAACATCATAATCCGTAGGATGCGCAATGTCACACTGTTGAGGCTTAGAAAAACGTTACCCAGTCCTTGGCGTGCAAACGGTTTTTGTGAAGGCCTCGAGAGCTGCTGGAGATCGTTAAAAATACATTTGATGACGCAGTGCAGAGCAGGTAAGGTTGAAGACCAATGGGACGACCCACATTAGTGCCGCGCCAAACTAACTCTGTTCGTTTTGCTGTTCACTTCTAATCGTTTTTGCAAACAGGGTATGCCTTTGTATCGAAGCATCGGCTATAATGATGAAGGGTTCTGTAGGGAATGATTATCTCTGCACGTTTATGTTCTCTTGCAGCTGCGTCCTTCTCTATTATGTCTCCATAAAAAGAGATGGAAAATTCTGCGACACAGTTCGCTTGGCGAATTATTTCTATATTTCGTATGTACCTGCAGCAGGCAATTATTTGAGAGATACCTCAAATTTGATTATCCTCTGCAGCTTGCGATTTTGCTTCAAGTTATAGCAAGCGCTGCCAAGTACGCGCCAGTATATATTTGCTCTAATAAATAGTTTACATTGACGTCATCGTGGCCGCTTTCTTGCAATACTAGCACGCCGGGAAGCTGCGTATAAACAATAAACGTGGCAGCGCGATAGGCGCGTCTTGCACCGAGTGACATCGATAACTGTGATAATCCGGAGAAAGACAGTCACAGTCAAAAAGTAGAACAATGGAAAAACGATAATACGGTTCACTCACATCGTCACGGCAGCCATGCTTGGCCACTGTGGCACGGTGAGCTGATCTACGCCCGTGAAATCAACTGAAAACAGATCTGTACGCTATTATTCGCTGGCTAAACTCTGTAGGTATATGTATAGGATCACAGTGATCATGAATCCACTCTCCAAGCTAATGTGGCAGCAAAGCGATTTGCGCCCCAACTACACAAAGAAACGAAAACAATAACCTTGGTCAACAAGACCATGGAGCATGATTCTCTCCTTAATTTGCCGCAATTAAGCTCCGCGTTGCTGCCATCTATGCATGCAAACAAGCTGTGGTTTTGCATATGTACGTAGTTAGCTCACTTGCGCACTTGTCGCCATATATGAACAATCGCCGAACAGTATGGATGTCGCTGGAGGAAACGTTTCGACAAGCGGACACATATATGTCTTCGTCAGGGCGACAACTAAAGACAATGCCCTTGTCCAAACTTGGCCATAGCGACAATAGATCGTCCAATGTTCGATCACTTCAAATCTCCATCCTCTCGTAATCCTGTCCCTTGTTCGCCACTTGCGGCATCATTCGCTTCAATGTGCCACTCTATACTGTATAGGAGGAGGAAGCAGGAATAGACGGAAAGACAGGGAGGTTAGCCAGTTCTCAGACCGGCTGGCTACGCTGTGCTGGGGAAAGGGGGTAATTGGAATAAAAGATAATAGAAAAGAAATGTTGCACAAGAAAGGAAGAGCAAAAATAAAAGATATAAAGGAAAGGAGAATACGGCACTGCTTAAAGTCTTTCTCTAAGACCAGTCTTCCGCAAGTGCAACAACGCTTTCAAAGCCTTCTGTGCTGAGGACGGTCTCGGCCAGTGTCCCAGAACCTTTTCCTTCGACAAAGGGTGCTTGTCAGGACTATCTAGCACTCTTAAATGTTCTTTCCTGTGCGCACTGAAGCGGGGACACTCACGGAGAAGGTGGACGATTGTTTCCTCGCAGCTACAGTTACTGCATGTAGGGCTGTTGGCCATTCCTATCCGGAATGAGTACGCATTCTTGAAAGCCACGCCAAGCCACCAGCGGCTCAGAAGCGTCTCCTCAGCTCTTAGGTATCCCTGACGGAATGCGGAGCCGTCGATTCGTATCCAAGTTGGGGAGACGAGCGTTAATTGGTAAATTCCGTCGAGTTCCACTGTGCTAGTCTAAGTTCATGTGCGAGCGAACGAAGCCCTGTACCTTCGTCTGTTCTCGATAACGTTACAGCTACACATGGGGAACATCATGAGCAGATCGGGCGGCCTCATCTGCGCGGTCGTTTTCGTAGATGCCGCAATCGCCCGTTATCCGCTGATATGCCATGTTGTGTCTCTATTGCGTGATGGTGAATAAGTCTTCTGTCAGTGACTGATTGCTCATTCGGTCCATGACAAAATGGCGACGTAATGCGCTGGAGAGCGGCATTGGAGTCGGAGAAGATTGGCCATGCCTGTGACGGTTCTTCAACTATACGAACTCTAGAGCAGCACGGAGGGCGGCGAGTTCTGCAGCTGTCGATGATGTAAAATGCGATGTCTTGAATTTTATGGTGAC
The DNA here is from genome assembly GCF_050947875.1 of Dermacentor variabilis. NCBI lineage: Eukaryota > Metazoa > Arthropoda > Arachnida > Ixodida > Ixodidae > Dermacentor > Dermacentor variabilis. The sequence goes on from NC_134570.1 coordinate 105,886,519, forward strand.
GGACTTCGCGGAAATAACCACTGTTCCTGCTGAGCTTGCAGAAGAAACTGAACCATCCGTGCAAATGTGAAGGCGTCCGCTGTGTTTCTCATGCAGGAGCAGTATAGTGCGGATTGTTGTATAGGGCTACAAATGACGACTGTGTTTTCTTCTACGGTATATATCATCGTACACTCTATATATGTAGGACCAGTGGTTTCCAAATGCTTATCAGCCGAGGCGCATCTCACCATCTCACAGGTCAATCGAGAAAGTGTAAATAACAACCCGCTGGGTTAGCGCAGTGGCTATATGTCGCGCTGCTGAGCCGAGGTCGTGGGTGCAATACCGGTCGCATTTCGACTGGGGTGAAATGCAAAAATAAAAAACGTGCTTGTGTTGAAGTTTAAGTGAACGTTATAGAACCCCAGGTTGACGAAACTATATATAGTCCGGAGTCCCCTATAGTATACGGCGGGCCCCATAATCAGGTCAGGGTTTTGGCGCATGAAACACCCAGAATTTGAAAGTGTATAAATAAAGTACAGACTTCAGTAACCATAAGATTAAAACGACAAGACAATATATATATATATATATATATATATGACAACGCTTTAGGTGCTTCTACTATAGCCGTATTCTGCAATCGACGATCAACGCAAGTAACTTTGCAATCCAGAAACAAAGGTTATGACGTCACGTTCTGCTAACTTCAGTGCAACTTTATTTTTTTTTTAGAAATGTGACTCGCAGAATGTATAGATACCGCCGCACGTTCACAGAGAGGCATGCGTCGCAGATATCTTGCCGAAAGGCTCGCTGGTGTGAACATCTTTTTAGTTAAGTTGCTGATTTATTTGATTACACTTAACCCATTATCAAATCTTGTTGCTTACCTTTCCAGTCTCTGGTGGTAATTCGAACTAATAGAAATGACTATGGAGACGCAGAAAATCGCCAAAACAATTACGAGAATTTTGACGCTAACTTCAAGCAATCAAAAATTATAGGTGATCCGTTAATTGACGCTGCAATAAAGAGAAACACGTTCAGCTCTTACCCTCTCTCGTGGCCTCCTGGTAATCTTCTGGCCAAAGTTTCAGCGCGGTTTTAGAATTTCCGTGTCAGGTAGGCGTTCTGCTAAATTACTTTATTTATGTATATACGCATATGAACAGGAAAAACTATCGGTACGCTGCGGAATTAAAAGCAGAGCTTGCGTCAGTCGCAAGTTTCAACGTTGTTGAACAGCAAGGATGTGGCCACACCGCGCGTGGACGTAATATGCGTATTCGTGGATAACACGAAGCCCGTTGTACATAGGCATCGTGATGAGCACGTGTGCCATTGTAAACATGCGCCTTGTATACTGTCACTCGCTGTTACGAATCGAAAGCAAGTCCAGCAGGTTTAGCATGTTAGCTCTACACAGAGAAGCGTGACATACGAGCACTTGCACAGCAAACACAGTCTATAAACACGCACCAAATAATGTTTCCCTCACAACTCAGTGGCTGACCGTTTTCTATTTTCTTTTTCTTTTTCTCATAATTCAACTTCACTGAGGAAGAACGTGACACAGATATCTGATATGCACACACGTGCTTTCCTTTTCAATGGCTAATGCTTTTCCTCGTCAACCCCGCTCCACTCTCCCGCGGTGTTCTTGCCAAGCAGGGGTTGTGACATGTCCTGCTGTCGTCGTGCTCTTCTCGCTTGTTTTCTGAAACCACCTGATTAAGAGCTACGGACAACTCTTATTTCTCGGCCGGGTTTTCAACTCACGACCTTCAGATTATGAGACTGACGCGCTGCCTATACTGCGACATCGAAGGAGCCAAGTTTGATATACAGGTATAGAGCTGGATATATCCTACGCCAAGTACTCGAAAACCATAGCAGCACAGCTCGCAGCTTTAGCATAGCACTGCAGTTACACTGCTGCGGTTACATCAGTAGATTTTAATTAAACTAATTACTATAGAGGGAACTGTGGCGCTAGTGTCTACGGCAGCTGCAGGCTGGCCCGTTCCACCAGCATGGGAATGATGGGTATATAGTGCATGGGTTTGCCTAGGCCTCTTCCTTCTGGCTTTTAGGTGGCTACGTCACATTGCAAAGTGGCCATTCTCAAGAAAGTACTGCGTTATAGGTAATTAGGTAAACATTATTAAAATTGTCCGAAGGCTGGATTCGAACACAAGACCTGTAGCACAGAAGCCCGGTGTTGAAACCATTAACGCCACGGACGCATGTACGAGCGCAACCATTGCAATCAGCAGCGATTAAGCGTGCCTGCAGAGTCTTATCACCCTCTGCATTAAAAAACAAGTATAGATTGCTTTGAAGATCGGTCCAATTTAGGACCACATAAAGCGCAATAAACGAAAAGCCCCAAGCAAGTAGATCAGACATATCAACGTACTATACCCATCATTCTCATGCTGGCTGAACGATCGCAGCGCCAGAGTTACCTTTAGCAACTGCAGGAAACTCTATGGTTATACTGGTTATACGTAGGCCCAAGAAGAAAACGCTATCGCGGTCGTGCAAGCTTTGGCGCGCTGCGCAGACGCAGATGACAACTTGGAAACGGCACTGTCGCTAACTTCTCCAAATCGAAGATTTCACTTCTTGCGCAACCTTTTTTGCGCACTTCTTGCGCAGCCTTTTTCTGTGCTGATAAAAAAGGTGTGGAGACTGCCCTTGCCATAATGCAACAGTTTTGCTCGGCATCTTTTGCAGCAATAAACTTTGAGAAGAGTTCGAGGCTTTGGTGTGGTCTACGTTGTACGATGCCAACTCGCTTCGCAGATATTTAGTGGAGGCAGGACTTCAAGCACCAAGGTGGACCCATCTCTCAATATCTTTACTGGTGAGCGGAAGTCGCAGAAGTACAACATAAGGTTAACAACTGGCAGTGACGGAAGTTATCCATATTTAGCCGAGCTGAAGCTTGCAATGTGTTCATAGCAGCTCGACTTATGTATGTCCTGCACTGTTCGCAGCTTATATATATATATATATATATATATATATATATATATATATATATATATATATAGTTCCACAAACTGTGCATACACAAGATTAGAATCTTTTACTCGCGCACAGGCAAACGATCCTCGACTCGATCGAAGCGCTTTCTCCGATCCATGATGATGATGATTAATTGTAGGCATACGGAAATGCCCTAGCCATATATAAACTTACCTAGTTGAGTACATCCAGCGCCGCCTCTTGACTGAGGAAGATGCAGTTCGCTTCTCAAGAATTGCCGTGGAATGCCCACGAAGAAAATGCGTGTGGTCAGCATCATCGCGGTAGTTCGTTCCATCAGTAACACCCAAAAGATGGCTGCCGTATACCTGCAAGTGTATAGTGCAAACTCTGGCCAATAGCGATAGCCCTTTTCCGTCCTGCTCTGTGACGGCCAGTGACGACAGGTATTATTTAAAGCACTTTCCTTTGTTCTTTTTTTTTTTTCGTTCATTCGTCATTACAACCTACTGAATAATCACGCGTGATGTACGGCACTCGCTTCGCATATTCCTTTCAGCGCGCTTATAGAAAGACGTGTGTATACGCGAAGGCCGCAGATATCGGGCAAGCGAGACATTCGAAACCGTGCATTTCTTTTATATACATACAAAGTGAAAACATCGACACAGTAATCGATCAGTTCAATCATATTACCGTCCTCGTTGCGAAAAACAACGACACGCCACTGTGCTGTGTATGGAGTGTCAGGACGCGCAGCAAACCGAGAGCGATTGCCGGTCTCGAGCCAGCAGCTATATATTGTACATATTCTTGGAGAGATCAACAGGAATCGATACTTTTAATTTCTAAGTCTCCTTTCATATCCGCCATTGCGTGTACCGGCCTATATACGTAGGCGAAGGGCGGGACCGTGAACTCGCATTGCATAATTGTGGCTGCGCTGTTCCTCCGTGCTGCGCGCTTTTGATAAGACTGACTGACGCGAACGAGTTCCCGAGTCGGTACACATTTGGTAGAATCGTGCATGCGTGTAACAGCCGTCTTATCTCGCTTCGTTTATTTCCACGCACGCACATGCACGCACGTGCGCAAACAAAATGCGCATTCACGCGCGTGTTGACGAGAGCGAAAAAATATCGCATTAATGATGCGAAGTTTACTGATGAAATATTGTACACGTATGTGTACGAGGGAGAGATAGCATTATAACGATCCGTTTATTGAAAACAGCTTAAAGTTGCATGTGCTTCTGAACTTAACCGCTTCGTGCACTGCGGAGGCGGAAGCTAGCTTTGCGTTCAGATAAAAGCGCTGGGAAATTTAATGACCTCTATAAGCGTGGCGTCGTCCGTGGAGACATTCGCAAGAGGGCGCGTTTTTGAGTGCGATACTTTCACGTTACTTCGGAGACGATTTCGAAGTAAGGTGCACATGTGTGACAACTCGGTGAGCTTTTTCTTCTTTTTCAATTTTTTTTGTCGTTTCCGGGCATGCATTAATTGCACTCGTCATATTATTATAGTTGTTACTTCTTTTACCTTTGTTCCTCCCACTTTTATTCCTTCGTAGTTACTTGCAGTGCGAACGTTACTCGGCATCAGCACAGTATATCGTGCAGCGACCATGACTCCAACATATATCTGCAACACATGCTGCAACGTGTGTTGCAGCATGTCACGGCTGCACCTGCTGCGTATGTTGCATGCGTTGCGCCCGCTGGATGATCTCATCCGTGCATTCGTGCATGAGCGTGAAACGCAGGAAGCAAGCTTTTCGAACTTCTCCGTGGTATCCCCTATAGCTGACAGCATATATATATATATATATATATATATATATATATATATATATATATATATATATATATATATATGCAGGCTAAGCAAATGTACAGGTGCATGTATATATATATATATATATATATATATATATATATGCACCTGTACATTTGCTTAGCCTGCAAGATTGTGCAGCTAATTAACTGCGTGATATATCGGCACTGCATGGGGGCGGAACTTTCAGAACGGCTTTACGACGAGTGTACATAGTTGACACGTGGGTGAGAAGAGATTGAAGTAATGCGGCAGACTTTATTGCTACAAATATGTGGGAGAGGAAAAAGAAAAGCACAGGACAGGAAGCTTAGCTATTAAGTACTGGCAGGCTGCTCTGTGCTGGAGAAAAGAGTAAAGCGATAGCTTATGTGCCCTATATATACGAGTCACCGATGTCACCTGCAGTATATAGACACTTACCTATTGCAAGACCCTAATTAAATAGCTTTGTGGAGTGAATCTTAGTATACTCTAGGCTATGTACGACCTCTATTACTGAAATTCACGAGGAGACACTACTGAAGGTTATTAATTTCGATATACTTGGCACTCCTTCTGTGGAAAAGTAAAACTAAACGGTCATTATCACGGAAGGGGTTATGCGTTTTCATTTGCTTCCTCATTGGTACTTTATCGTTTGCTACCTCATCATTATATATTCGTATCATTATTTGTGTGCAATACAAATGATACATGATGAAAAAAAAAGGAAGCCTCGCCGTTCAACTGAATAAAGTGCCTTATAAAGTCTCGTATATACGAAGACCGAACTTCGTATCGCTAGAGCGAGAGAAATTGCTGGACGCGAGAGGTAACACTTGAAACGCAATTTAAATGGCGTGAACCATAACTGTATAACCTAGCAGACATAACTGAACATCGAAAGCACGATTTTTCTGTAAAGATCGAAACAGGAAAGGAGGATGATTCTTTCCCTTTTAAGAACGTCAGAAAAAAATGTTGAGCTTAAAAAAATGAAATGAGTGCAAAAAAAAGTCTACACTGTGCCAACGATCATAAATGCATGAATCGAAGTTATGGAATACCTGATATTTTATATTGAGATTTGAACAGTTGTTTACCTAAAGCAAACGAAGAATGTATACGTTTATTCTATCATATATGCATACTATATAGCATGGTGCAGTGACAGCATTTCAAAAATATTCGCAGCTCCGCCCGAAAGGCGAAGCACCGATTGTGATAGCAAATTAGTAGATAGCTGTACGAACTAGAGATATTAGCTTTATAGGCCGTGTAAACACTTGCCTAATGACTAAATTAACAATGATAGAAGGCGTAAGCGTGACTCAACGAGGACGTAGAAAGAGACAGACACACAAAGGCAAGCGTTGTCTTTGTGCGTCGGCTTTCTTCTACGTCCTTGTTCAGTCAGGCTAACACATTCTAGCATAGATTCAAACAAACTAACCCGTGAACGTTTTTTTAAACTAAATTAACCAGCACGGCGTCACGCGCCCACAGGTAATCATGAACACATTTCGCTCGATGAGCGCCGAAACTCGCTGTGAAAATTCCTCGCTGTGGATTATACAAATCGCGGGAGCAGCATGCGAATTGACCTTCATGCCTGTCTCGCTTCAACGCGCGAGAAGAAACGTCGAAAGCACAGCGCATACGAAGCTACCGGCACTACGCGCACTCTGCAAACATCGCAGATCGCTTTGAAGACGAGGCCCACGCGGGCGCGCACTTTAGCCACGTCGTAGATGGCTTTCAAGACACACGAGCGCCGGCAACCCGTCCCTATGGCGTCCGCGATTCGCGTGGCCAACACCGTAGTAGACGCCGCGGTTGTCTCCACTTTGTACGGAGTGGTGGGCGAAGAGGACAACGAGGCACCGTAGCAGCCGCCGGAGAAGAACGCCCCTCCTCTCTCGCCTCACCCCCCCCCCCCTGTCTCGCGCGCCACAGGAGAGGGCACGCATCCGGGCCGCGTTCCTCCCTCGCGCAATTGAGAGTGAAACACGTTCGCCGGCTCACCCTCACACGTTTTAACTCATACGGAACCTCACGGCGACGGCGGGGGCAGAAATGCGCGAGTGTCCATAAAATTGCTATCGCAATAAAATGATATTATGAAGCTGATTTTGAGCTATCCGTAACTTGATATTAAAGAATTGTGTGCACTGTAACAAATGACTGTGAATAAAAAAGCTAATGAATTCGGGAAAATTCAATTCTAACTGAAGAAAATTTGAACAGAGACCAGACAATTCATCTCACTTAGGAAAACATGTTTTCTTTCTAGTGACGGTGAAGTAGTTTTTTTTATAATAAACAAATTTGGTCCCTATAGGGTAAAGAGAAGCGAATTTGTCACAAGTACTGTGAGCAAAGTTAGTTTCTTTTTTCGTTTCCTTACTGTTATCGTTTACCATAAGCTTGTAGCTTGCTTTGCCACCTATAGTATACGTATGTTTAGTAAGGCACATCTCACATACGGGGGCGAATTACTTTTAATTACTGCAAAAGAAACAGCTGCTTGCGCCGGGCAACACAATGCCGCTCACAGCATCGTTGTATATTGTGTCGGTATAGTTGATGCGTGCATGTGTCGCGTATAGTGCCTGCTGTTCCGGTGTCACTGAAAAAAATTGTAGAGCAACATGAAAAACACCCGATACAGCTTTCTGTAGCTCAATACGTGGTACGTTAAAGTGTTTCTTTTTTTTTTTTTTTTGTGAGCGTGAAAGCAGCCCACGAATACACGCAAACTGCCTCGAGCGGCAAGTCGCGCGGCAATGTTGTGTGTATTCGCGGGCTTCTTTTCGCGCTCGGCAAAACAACAACAACACACACGCACCTCTCATTATAATATTTGAGACGTTTATTAATTACTTAAGACTAGTCATGTAGTTAGGCGGAATGCAAATAATAATCCTAGTGTCTCCAAGCGACGGCAAACAACATTGCCTTGACTCTATCCAGCTACGTGACATTCGCACTTCTTTTTTTAATCTTGGTGCATGATGTTTGGGACACCCTGTAAATATAGATTCTATAACGCTACGCAGCCGTCTAGTAAATTTTTGTAGGAAGCTTTATTGCGCCGGTTGTTTAAAGAATACACTACTCAGGAAAACTTCCTCTTCTGACAGAGCGTCCTTTTTCATGGGTGGCACGACGCAAACAATAAAGTGGCTCGCAAACGCCGACGCATCAAATTCGTCGGCGGCATTGCAGGATTTTCGCATATATACCGCCAAGCATATATAGCTCGCAAAAAACCCTGGGCGACGGTGTACAATTTCTTTTGGTCACGTATGCACATGCACTGTTGCGTTCGCGGAATGTCCGAAGACGCGACGCCTCCGCGTCGCGGACGCATGACTTGCACACAGAGGGCGCTATGTACGCTGTGTGTGTTATGTGTGTCGACGCGGTCGCCGAGATAAATCACACTTAGCAAGTTTGCAGGGAGAACAGTGCGGCCATTCTTGTCCTTCCGACAAGCGCGCCCGTATAATTAACGCCTCGCGACGCGCGCGAGGGCAGCCGCCGGGCCGCGGTGCATTCTAGGAAGCGATGCAGTGCGCGCGCACGCGCCATGGGTCGCGCGTTTTGCGCGGTGCCGCGGCGTCGGGTTGCGTCTCAATTCCAGCAACAGGGTTACTAACCGCGGCGCCTCGCACTGCGTCCAACATATGCACGCGACGTCGTATACGTACGCACAGCGGAACGACGACCAAGTACCAAGTCACGAAACGTCGTTGGCATATAAAGCGCTTCAATGGGCGCTATTGCCGTACATATATGAGTCATAACAAGCCAGCAGAGGAAGACACCGAGGAGAACATAGGGGAAATTACTTCTACCTCCTAAGTGAATTAAAGAAATGGTAAATTAGTGGCAATGCAAGCGGATGAAAAATGGCAGTGGCTTAGCTCGGCTATATGTGACAGGATATACGTAGCGAAAGCTAAGCCTTGGTTAATCTTGATTGCAAGTGCAGGTTAGTCTGGTTATCTAGCTATGTTGCGGCGTTTAGCCCGTCGTTCTGCGCGCTGTTCGTCTGTTTCCTGGGCGATTCGTTTCCTCTTAATTCATCTCGTTCCGATGTCGATTCCAGGCCTCCTCCTGCTTATCAGAATTGTCGCCGTCCATACTGCTGCCTCAACTGTGGTTGCGGCGCACGCGAGCTCTCTTTTTCAATCCTCCGACATGTTATCAGGCATGCGAATCAGCTGGCGAAGCGAGCGGATGCGAGCGCAACGACAAGGAACGCGGTGTGACGTCATACCAAACGGCGGCGGCAGAAAAGCGCGGCGCTGCGCAGCGCCTTTCCGCATGCGCAGCGCATGCGCAGTTGTGACTTGGGAGCGAGAGAAACAGAAATATCCGCGGCGAGGCGCGCGTTGTGACGTCATGTGCTTCCTCGGAGCACCGCCACGGCGAAATCGCAAGTTTGCGGCCAGTAAAGCTTTCGCTTTAAAAACAACTTGCCGCAGGTGGGGAGCGATCCCAGGTTCTGGCATTGCCCGCGCGATGCTCTAACCAAGTGAGCTACCGCGGCGCCGGTTTCCCATCCACTTTCTTCGGTGGGTGAAGGTGCACTTCTTGCATTGTGTGCGCTCTTTAATTTCATTTACCGTGTGTCACAACAAACGTTAGTCAAGCTGGTCCACGAAAAGAAAGAAAGATTGAAAAAGCATGGTGCAAGATACAATTATACGACCTACGGTGTTCGGTCATCAAATTTCAAATGACTGAACACCGTTAGCGGGGACAGTCTATGCAATAACGTTTCTTCGTGCCAGTTTCGGTTGTCATGAGACTGAAAGTGGTCACGGGAGAGCAAAACATCCAGATGTCTTGACATGCAGTCTCTTCAGTTTCGCTTGATCGGTCGTCTGTTATGCCGGTATACGTCGAGCAACATCCAACGAGTGTACAGACTCACAAAAATTGCACCCTCCTGGGTGGATTAATCGTTAAAGCACCCTCTTAGCACCTTTAAATTTCTGAAAATTTGGAAAATGGGTGCCTTCGTTGGCAAAACACCCTTAGATTGCTTAAACTGTTTCACCTTATTGGCGCTGAATTATAGATAAACTGAATCACTGAATAGCGTGGCGTCAGCATATATCAGAGACGATAGAGGCGCTATTACAATCTTGAGATGCTGTATTATTTCCTGTTATGTCAGCGTACGTCTGATTATGTGTTCAACTTCTCCTTTAAGACTTTCGTTGTGGTAGAAGGTGTTGCTTCGCCTGACGTTTTCTTTGTACGTACTACGTTCGTTGTTCTGTTATTAGCTTCGACCATCTGGTGCTCACAATATTTTGAATAGTTGCTGTACATACACCATTTCATTCGTTGTAATAATTATCATATCAGAAAAAAAATAAGCGAAGTGGTCCAGACAGAAACCGCTTCGAACGGTCGTGTTCAGAATGTGATCTGCTGGAAACAGCACATCGGCCCTTGGTCGAGGATCTCCTGCACCGTCTAACGTTACCGGTAATTACAATATCGTTCTTCCTCGTCTGCCATTGGCAAATACCGTTCTCAATACCGTGTTCCTACACACGTACTACCGCTCCCCAGAGTTTCGTGCATGTCTTGCTTCTCGGTGCTTGATACCAAGGACATTCTCGGAGCAGGCCAGTATCAGACGATCCATTTATGGTTCGTCACCTGTGGCAGCAGACTGAAAATAGAAGCTCGTCGATAACGGTTAGCTTCTAGTCAAAGGATTGAAGTTCCTCGTCATCGACCCAGAAAGCCGGAACATAAAATGAAGCTTCCTTGGCTTCCTCCTCATCTAGAGCAGAAACGTATTGTTAAAATATTGGAACCGTATGGCATGGTGCACTCCATAACCAGAGAAATGTGACGTTGTGAAGGCACGAAGAGTTGGCATCAGACGACGAATCGCGATGTAGAGTTCACGCTCAAAGAAGGCGTCTCTACAAGTTTCCTTCCTCATCTTGTGACGATCTTCGGACATCAGTGCCTAATTTTGATTCCCGGACGACCTCCCTTGTGTACTAGATGCAACAGAGTATAGGGCATCTAAGAAGACAGTGTAAAACACCACGCTGCGCGAAGTGCCACCGTTATGTTCATAACGCAGAGGCATGCGTTGGCACGTATGCTGACAAGCTTCGTTGTAGTCGACAAGCGGACGATGAAACCATCGCTAACCACCTCATGGATGTAAGTGAAGTCGTAGATGCCTGTTGCGAAGCGCCTGCTGAAGACCACCGGGCTGAGGAGGTGCAAGTATCGCCAACTGCGGACACAGCTACAGCAAAGGCTATTTGAAGAACATAGAGTGACCAACCGTGAAAGGGACCCTTGCGCAACGTGGGCCGAATCATCAACATTGAGGGACCAGCTTCATCCGGCCGAGGATACTGCAATAACTGAGACGTCCAAGAAGCGTCGAGCGCCGGTAGATGATCTGGAATGCTCCGACTGGTAAGGATCCAAAGGTCGCCGCGGTGATGGCGAAGAAGCCTCTTCGTGGGGCCCCTGTGAGTGCATATGCCGCTGCATTTCAAGTAGTTTCCAGAGCTGTGACTCCTCGAATGGCCGGGACAGGCCACATGTAGGCCATGTGCCTTAGTAGTGAAGTGATGGCGGGCGCCCTTCCCTTAACGTTTGGAACACTAAACGTCCGTGGCTTACGTACTAAGCGACGGCAGGGTCAGTTGTTACACTTGCTGCGCCACCGAGCGTTAGATGTCATTGGAATTCTGGAAACAAAAAGTGAATCCGATGAAGACACAGTGGCTGCTGTATACCTCCATTGCTTTCAAAGAGTGATCTGTCAGGCATGCCATTGGTATCTCTGCAGAAGGTATTCTATCTGTGAGGAAAACGCGGCAACGCAACGCGTTGGGACTGTGCACTGATAGAGAAGGGTGACTTATGTGGTGTGATGTCAGTCTGGAAAGCCAAGTTTGGATGTTTGTTTGCGCGTACGCACCAAGTAGGGCACATGACCGGGAGGACTACTTTCTCTCATTTACTCAGCAATTACGCACTGACCGTGTATTGGTCGTCTTAGGTGACTTCGGCTGTGTGTGTAGTGCACAAGATCGATCGCCTACAAGGCGACGCCAGGATACCAGTGATGACGTTTTGAATGCCTTGACATATGATTACCACCTAGTGATGTACGAGTAGAACATGAAAAATGTCCCGTTTCGCTGCACCCACTTTCGAGGTACATCTCATGCAAGGTTTGATCGGATTTATGTATCATTACGTGTCCTCCCTAGACTAAGACTATACGGCTACAACGTGCAACTTGTGTTCTTCAGGAATAATTGTTTGGTGTCAGTCCGTTTTGGCAACCGGTAATTTCAAAGTTCGCGGATAAGCTGGAATTTACAGAATGTAACAGCCTCTTACTCTTGCACGAAGCTTTTCTCTAGCGCTTCCTGGAAATTCCTAATGAAGTATTGAGTCGCAGTTCTTTATCTGCCTTTGCACAGTGGGAGATATTCAAGCAATAATTTAAAGTTATAGCTATTGAAGAAACTTCAATATTATCTTTTGAAAATATAGGAAATATAGATTTGTGCAATTTCGTAGCTCAGCTACATGAGCCTGAATTCCTGCATCCTGGCAAGTACATTGGAGACATTTACAAAATTAAGGCACAAATGCAGACAATGGGCACTGAGAGATACAGAGGTGTACTAGTCCGAGCGTGTACTCGTCGGTATTTGGAGCAACCGCCGTGTAGTCGTTCATGGTAAGGAGTTTTGGCATGCTCTGTCGAAGCAAGTGTTCGAGATAAAGTATGCCGGAGCGATTGTTAATGACGAGACTCGAATAATGAAAGCATTCACGAGAGCCACTATGAGAATATTTTTCAGGGCCATAAAGCAATTAATAGCGAAGCTGCAACGGAAAAAATTGTTTCATTGCTACCACAACTCGGTCAAGAAGTACGAGATGATGTTGATAGAGATCTATGCATCACAAAGGTTGAAGCAACCATGCACTGTGCTTCAATATCTAAAGGCAAAACTCCTGAGCCTGATGGCTTGAGGGCAAAATTTTATCAGTGCTTTTGCTCTATATTGGCTCCCTTTCTGCTTGAAGTGTACGAAGAAGACTATAGGATTGGATGCCTACCCGCCACGCTCTATCAAGGGCCGTACTTATATAAAAAAAGTAGGGATGCAACTAAATTGCAGAAAGTTGAAGGATATCGTGCCCTATCGCTTTGCAACGTGGATTATAAGAATATTGCGAAGATATTAGCTATAGCCGCCTTAAACACGTAATTCAATCAGTGATGGGAGACCATCGAACATGTGGCATTAGAGGACGATTGAACCAGACAAATATCCACGTTGCGCGGTCTGCGCTAGAGTGTGTAGCAGAAAGTGTTGGTCAGGTCGCAGCAATGAAGGTTTATTTGGCAGAAGCATTTTATAAAGTTAATCACTAGTTCTTGTTTCGTGTGACATAAAGATCGGGTGTCTTCTTTTTGAAGGCATCACCATCTGTAATGTTAATTGCAGAACAAGACTAATAGTTAATGGTTGTCTGTCCGAATCTAGCTACCTCCGGGCGTCGCTAAAGCAAGTTTGTCCCTTGTCCCCTTTATTATTCTCTTTGTACTTGCAACCGCTTTGCGCCCGAATTCTGAAGGATCATACCCTTCACGGGTTCAAATTGTTATCCCATGAGGTCTGGGTACTTGCCTGTGCAGATAACATAGCCGTTTTCTGTGCTGATAAAAAAAGTGTAGAGACTGCCCTTGCCATAATGCAACAGTTTTGCTCAGCATCTTGTGCAGCAATAAACTTTGAGAAGAGTTCCAGGTTTTGGTGTGGTCTACGTTGTACGATGCCAACTCGCTTCGCAGGTATTTAGTGGAGGCAGGACTTCAAGCACTAAGGTGGACCCATCTCTCAATATCTTTACTGGTGAGCGGAAGTCGCAGAAGTACAACATAAGGTTAACAACTGGCAGTCACGGAAGTTATCCATATTTAGCCGAGCTGAAGCTTGCAATGTGTTCCTAGCAGCTCGACATATGTATGTCCTGCACTGTTCGCAGCTTAGGTTACCAGCTTTCCATCGTGTATTTGCTATTTATGTATTGAGCTCACGTGTTGAGGCCATGCGGTGGGATAACCTTTCTCTTCCTCTTGAGAGTGGGTTTTTGGCCTAGTTCACCCTTCTGCTAGGCAACTTGTCTCCCGGTTATTCTTTCGCGATGTGAACAGTCCATTCCTAAGAAAGATGTTACAATTTCGATTAATCATTTACCTTCCAGGAATAGTTCTGTCGTCATCTATCAGGGATGCATCAGCGGCTCTTTGGGGCTTCTGGAAGGAGGCTATTGGAGGCTTTTACTTTCTAAAGGCTGGCTTTAGTATGGATTCTACTTCCACGGCCTCCCGCAAAGAAACTTCTGATGTATTCACAGGCACATTGTTTCCTGTTCCCCATTATCGTGGGTCCTATTTGGAATGTTATTACCTGGATGTACTTCAGCGCGTCCGTAAAGTGATCGTCCCTCCAGGGATCAAAACTTCTTTTTTTAACTTACATTCGGCAACCCTTCTTGTGCAAACCTGGTTAGAAGAAAGGTGCTGTTTCGTGCCGGTCGCCAAAGTGCCGTTTGCGTCCACACGCTGAAACGATTGACCACTGTTTTGTATATTGTAGGGAAGCTGTGTTCTTCCATGGGACATTCTCCAAAGAAAGCTTAGAAAAAAAGATTTAGACGTCACACCATAAACAATCCGTTTCCTGCATTTTAAGGATCCCTGTGCACCCACCACGTGCTACTCAGTCGACGCAGCCTTTGGCGCAGTGGAACGCGTGACATGCACGCTGAACGACCGCGAAGCAATGTGTCGTTGTTTTGTTTTGTTTTTTTCGGGGGGAGGGGGAATGTGCTGCCTACGCCCGCATACAGTGCGTACGCTGTACAAGGAAAAGCGCCGGGCTGGATGGCTTTATCGGACGCTTGCGCGTGCTTGCCTGCCTCTTGAAAGTGTTTTCAGTGACCTTAAATTTCTGTATAGTGTTTGGTTTTTTTCTTGTTTGCTCAAGATTCTTCTACCATGCATTAAAGAAAAAAAAGTACAGTGGTCGAAAGGTAACACTTCCGACTTGCAATCTCTAGGTCCGCAGTGCCAGTCCAGTCTGCGCGATTTTTGTTTCACCGCTTTGCTTTTTTTTATATATAAGCGTTTCTGAAAGCACTTCGGGGATTACTTTGGCGGACGTCCGGAAGACTGAGGTATAGCAGCAGAATAAAATTCGTCGCTGTTAAAATAAAACGCAGTGCGTATTTCGGCTAAGCACACACTAGGGAAAAGGGCCGAATTCTATAAAAATCGCCCTTTCATATGGCCTGTATTAGTTCATTTAAACACACTTTGCTACGGTTGTATATAATCTTAAAGACGAGATAAAACACCCTGAAGGGTGCAATTCTCCTTGGTGTGTAGCAGTCTAGCAGATGACGGAGCGAGCTGGAGCGAGTGCCGAAACGTCATCATATGCTGTTGCCACGTGACCACATTTTGCCCCATGACTTCATGATTCACCTCCCGGGAAATGAAACCGAAACTGGTTCGTAGAAAAGCTATTATATAACAAATTACTTAGGGCAGCTCTGAGCCTCGCTGTTTTTTTCTCTCTAATGTTTCGAGCTCGATATATATAGCACCTTCATTTAATGCAAGCCTATGAAAAACCGAGAAAATGAACACGTTGTTAATAATAATAATAATATTTGGGGTTTTACGTGCCAAAACCACTTTCTGATTATGAGGCACGCCGTAGTGGAGGACTCCGGAAATTTTGACCACCTGGGGTTCTTTAACATGCACCTAAATCTAAGCACACGGGTGTTTTCGCATTTCGCCCCCATCGAAATGCGGCCGCCGTGGCCGGGATTCGATCCCGCGACCTCGTGCTCAGCAGCCCAACACCATAGCCACTGAGCAACCACGGCGGGTAAAACACGTTGTTACGCGAGTTGACGCATATCAGCAAACATGCTCTTTTTTTTTTTAACTGCGCGAATAAACGATCACAGAGAGAGCACACAAGTACAGACGCAGACTTGCAAATAATATTTATTCCAGAACGACCACATATAAGCACATCCCATAAATACACCACTGCGCGTGCGCAGCAAGTAACATAATAATAATAAAAAAACTTTCTGCTCATGCGATACGCCACCTAACTACGCTCATCAATAAACATCATCTCACTGTTGTGCAGGTAAACTGAGGCGTGGCTGATACAATCATGTCCCTTCTTTCTTACAGGCCTCGCGTAACTCTCTTGCTCGGTAATCTCGGCACCGACACATCTTCACTTCTTTCAGGATCGGCTATGTGGGCTTTGTGGAATAAAAATTAGTTGCAAATCAGCGCCTGTCCTTGTGTGATCTCTTTCTGTGATCGCTTATTCGCGCAGTTAAAAAAAAAATGTTTGCTGAAAGTCCAGAAAGAGAAGCCTATGAAAAAGAAGGTAACGTCAGTGCTTCATTAAATTTAGACATTGGCCGGGCATTGTGCTGAGAAAACAAGACATGAACGCTGGGTGCACGATTATAGGAGCCCACGTAAGAGAGGACCGGTTAATTCGAGGTTTACTTAATTCACTTTGATGGAGCGCGTTGGTCGCCTAAATGCTCGTTGTTGGCGTGCGACGGTTCAAGTATAGAGGCCGGAAGCATCTTTGGGAAGCGCAGCGTGGAAGTCGACTATATAGAAAGGTTGGATCGCCTGGTGATCCTTCAACCAGGAGTCGTGCAAGAGGAGGGCGGTTTCGGTGGATTCCTGTGTCGGAACAACTATTGCGCCGGTGTACAATCCTGCGCAATTGTTGTCAAAAATTAAAAAGAAATTAGTGGAGCCTAATTCAACCGTGTGACAGTGTTGTACCGGGATCAGTAAATGACTGGGCATGTACTGCGCAGTGCTCAACGAAGACGTATAGTGCCAGCTCTCCAACCGCCACTTTTGTTTCAAAGAAAGATGGATCGTCTGCAAGAGAATTTGATGATTATGATGATGATTATGATAATGATGATGATGCTACTTAAGCGTGACAATGCATAAGCAACGGGGCATGGGCCAAGAATGAGGTGGTTGGAGAAAACGCACAGATAACAGCCACATGAATGAAGCGAAGAACCACAAAATGTATAAAGCTGGATACAAAATCATAATGTATAACTCAACAGACAGGCCATATAGGAATGGACATTTATATTTAAAAGCAATAGGTACTCACTGCACCATTCACACAGAAAAAGACACTAAATTCCTTTGAGTAAAGGAGGCAGGGATAACATGGTAAACGCTTCGTAGCTTGAGGGAAATCACACCGTGCGCGTATACACATTTATATTTTATCCGCACCCCTGTGGATCAAGTATACAGCGTGATGATTTCTAAATTTCACAGAATTTTTAAAAATCGCCTGTGGCAGATAACGCAGTGCTTGCCGCTGCGCTATTCGAAGAGGCGGATGTTACTAGCACGAGAAATCTAAACACCATATTGAACAAATTAACGAAAATTGTCGAATTAACTTCGTGATTAAATAGTTTACGGCACATCTTACGATTCTGAATTGTAGCCGGTGAGTTTGCGAGACGCATCCAATTGAAATGAATTTCCAGGGTGGCAACAGTTCTCAGATATTATTTCCTGAAGTGCGAGACGAAGTACGTGGGCTTACTTTTGTGCTTCAATGCAAGAAAGAGCGTTTTGTTTAAAAAGATATGTGGACCAACAAAGTATTCTTACGGCGAGTTTGATGACGCATATCTCCAAACTGATGTTGTCATTCTGGAAACTGCAATGTGTGCCGTAGTGTATAAGTAATTAGGAACTCAATTAGTAAATTCTTGTTAATTATTCGAATACGTATTTGGATTTTTCCGTGCTACTATAATGTCCGCCTTTCTTAGCAAACCAATTCAAGGACTAGAATTATATTACCTGCAACAGGCTATCCTTTTCTCTTTTTTTTAATTCCATAGAAATTAAAAATGATCACCCCGCATATAGGACCGACGCCACGAAGGACACTAGTACAAAACCACTTCAATTCAAACCAAACCATTTCGGAAGTGGAACTGCAAACCAATGATGATGCACTGAAAGGCAGTGGCACCTACGTACTTGGAGAAATTGACTGTATAGTCTGCTGGTTGCTTTCAGGCATGAATTGTTGCTGTCTTTGTGGCCTCAACATAGATAAGAAGCTTCGCAGTTCTTATTTCTTCTTCTTTCGCGACCATATGTTTGCCGTTTCCATATCTTTATTGTCTTTGATGTTACTGTTCTTCTTGGGTCTCTTCCTCTTCCACTGTACTAGTCACTTCACTCTGCATATCTACCGTTCTTGTAGGAAATAATGGTTACAAAGAGAAACACCGCACAATCGATTCATTTATTCTCCGGGCGGAAAGGCCTGCGCCATGGAATCTCGTGAATGTGGTTCCAGTTGATTCTGACACGTCTTGCAACGGTTCGTTATTCGGCCTCCTTCGATATTCCTCTCGTTACGTGAATATATGCTACAGACATTTGAGGCAATTCGCTACCACAGCGCCGTTGTAGACAAATATATCGCTGGTGCTTGTATATAGCTCGTCTCTCCTGCCCCAAAGCCAACAATACACTCTTAACCTGGCTCGGTTTCTGCTGTAAGCTAAAAAAAAAAAAAAAACGTTGCAAATATTTTGCATTGACCTGAATGTGGAACGGCGTTCCACGTGAAGTATCAACATATGGGAAACGATGTTTTATATATTAGTATGTTTTACTTTTTAACTACATATAATATCAAATATAGGAAACTGTGTTCCAGTGGCAGCCGCTCTTAGCCGGAACAATGTTCCGCGTGCCTGTAGCTATTATCCGGAACATTGTTTCGCACACCCCTGCCTGAAACAACGTTGAAGTATGCCGGACATCGTCCAGCATACTTGAACTTGGTGGCTCATGCTTCCACAAAAATTAAACATTTAATAAGTAAGAAATAAAACAAAATCTGATGCCGCAGAAAACCGCTCCACACATTTGGCAATTTTCTGTGGAAATACTTTCTATTTATGTAAGTGGAAAATATTGACGAGGAATGTTCCACTTGTGGATGGAACTAGAGAATAATGAACGTAAGGGTATGGCAGTGCTCTTCTTCTCACTACATTTTTCTTTCTTTTTTTCGTCGTAACTTAAAGGAGTCTTCCGGCGTCGGGACGTCCTAGATGTTCCGAGTCGTCCCCATTCGTGTGCGTTGGAGATGTGCCACTGGGGGGAGGATCGCCGCAACCGATTCGCTTGCGCCTGCGCCTCTGAAGTGTGACCGATGTCGGCGTGCAATGCAGCGGGAGGTGCGCCGAGATGCACGACTGTCTTCATTGTTACGCCTAAATGTACTGTTTGTCATATGCGTACATGCTGCTCCGCTACCAGGTCGCCGTCCTCTTATGCGCGTAATGTGCCGATTCCCTTCGCACGCTGTACGCAACTGTTGTCGTCTCGAGAATAACAGCTGCAGTGTGACCCTCACGCCGTTGGCCAGTCTGCCTCGGCCACCTATATATACTTTAGCTATCCAAGTCAAACAGAAGGAAACCGAACCGCTTAGGCGAACAAATGACGGGGTGTTCGCATGTGCCGCGCAGCGTTGCACCCATGCAGCGATTCACTATGCGCGCGAACTGGAAAAAAAAAAGAATACAATGAAAGATAAGGGTCGTGGATTCACGGAAATGAAGACGATGCGGGAGGTGGAGGTACACACACGCAAGGGGACTGCGTCTTCCAAGACAAGACAGCACACGATGCAGTGAGCACTATATATATATATATATATATATATATATATATATATATATATATATATATATATATATATATATATATATATATATATATATATATATATATATATATACACGATCCACGCACGCATGCCTTTATGACGGGCACCACGCAGGAGAGGGAAGCGATGCGCGTCCTAATGGGTTCCGAGAACTCAGTGAAATCAAGCGCGCCGCGCGGCGTCTGAAGAGCGCGGCGGTTATGCGACTCGATCCTGAAAGGCGACCCCTACACGCTCGCACGTCGAGACCGCCGGCGCCGATTAGTTATGCGGATTATACGAGTGTGTGGTGAATGGTACGGCGCACACAGATATTATATGCGCTGGTGTGCGCGCGCGCGAGCTGGCGCTCTAAATACGCGCGTCGCATACCGCGCGTCCGTCTTGGAGCCGTAGAGGTTGTTAAACCCAGAACCGCGTGCGAGTCTGGCGTGGCTCGGTTTTGTGCACGTACGCGTGTGTGTGTGTATATATCGCTCGCATATGCGCGCACGCGTTCCCCTATGCACAAATTGCGTGCGCGACGAGAATCGTGCGTGTTGTCCGCATACAGAGCTTCCGAGCAAGTATACTGTACACGTAGACGCGTATATATATGTATGCGGTCCGTATACCACCCCCTTATCCTTTCTATACTCGATATGTATTAACCTTCCATACATCGCCCAGTTTTCTTCCGAGTCGTGTGCATTCGCTAAACCGGCGGTTATTGCAGTCTTCGACGTGAGTGCGCCTTACAACGGCGTCGGTTCGTGGGGCCAGCATTACACGTATACGCGATAATGAAAGAAGTGGAGATGTTTTAAGTCAGATCCTGTTCCAAACTTATTGACCCGTCCGATCCGGGATAAGGTGCACCCGCTTCCATACAACAGTGGCCCAGTGAGGCGCGCCTCGTGCGTGTGTTTGCCGTTTTAAACGTTCTCTTTCTTAATCGCCCCGCGATGCTGGATGTCGCGAATAAATTAAAGGATTAAGTCGCGCGACTGAAAGAGACGCTCACGCGGGCGCGCCGCGGCTTATTCCCGCGCGACTGCCAGCACTGGTTTCTCGTATACCGACCGCGATGGAAATGGAGCACGCGGGCCTTCGAGAAGAGTGAAGAAGATACACCGAAGATATATACACACATATATATAGAGATGTGCGCCACTCACGCAGCGCTTGTGTGCCTCGGACGACCGCTTGTGTGAGTATTATCACTCCACGGCTCATCCGATCAGTACATAACGTGGACCCCCTGTAGAGGTGGTCGGTAAAGTTCTACTTTCGCGACTTTGCTCGCCTTTGAGCGAAGATTTTCCTGCACCGCTCGCCCAGCGAAGCTGCCGTAATCGAAGTATCATAAAGACACTCGCGTCTGTG
The DNA here is from genome assembly GCF_050947875.1 of Dermacentor variabilis. NCBI lineage: Eukaryota > Metazoa > Arthropoda > Arachnida > Ixodida > Ixodidae > Dermacentor > Dermacentor variabilis. Next base: position 105,907,574 of record NC_134570.1, read on the forward strand.
TGTGTATACATCGACAGGGCACAGAGAGCTTATACAAAATCAGGTCTTCGCACTGCGATATATATGGAGATCATACTTGATATGGGATCCTGAAAGAATTAAGCGGATATGCAAATCGGCACTCGTTTCCTGTGGCTCTGAAACCGATAAAAGAAAAGGAGCACGAAATCTAAGACTCGATAGAATGAAAAAACTAAGAAAAACGGGCATATAATGGAGCTTGGTTAAACAGCGCAGCCTTTTCATCATATAGCGTGATTTTGAGGTGCAATGAGATGTCGCCGAAGAGCGTATCTCATAGAGAACTCCTTATATTAACATTCCATTGATTTCTTTATACATAGTTTCTGTAGTCTTTATTAGGATTTCTTGAAGAATCTATCGAATTTCATATTTAAAAATTTGCAAGGGTAAGCGCTTGTCTATCCTTGCTTCTGCTTGGCATGTCTCGTTTTAAAGCGAAGTTTCAAAGCTACGCTTCTTTTGTCTGTTCTCTGGGGTTTGGCATTCGTCGTCGTTTCCTCGCCGGATATATGCATACACTTGATCGGTGTCGTATACCACTCTGTGAATACATTTCCCGACATTTTTTTCTCTCTCGACAAGCATCAGGTTGTTTGTCCTCGAGACACAGGCGGCTAACACCTTTACAGACAGGTGACGAGGCTGTGGGTGTCATGCGATTCCCCTGCTATACCTCGAAGCAAGCTTCGTGTCAATTAGATTTTAACATTGCGTTGTGTCTCCGTATCTGGACGCGCATGTGCCGTACACATTGTCTGCATAGATCTCTTATCACCGTTTTCTTCTCGACAGACATGGTAGATCGCATACGTCCTCTTGACGTATACTTGCATCGATGTCTCAAAGCGGGCATCCGCCAGGTATGCAATGCCTTTGAGTTTGGGAATAGCTTGAGAACGGTGTAATGGCATAAACATAAACATTGCACGAACTTATACGTTGCGTAGCATTTAAAAAAAAAAGAATTGATGAGCCATTCCACTCTGTGAAGCTGGATGCCCACTGTGAAGCTGTGTATAGCAAACGACGAAGAGGTGACGCATAATTTCGAACGAGGGTACGAACACATCTATTGTGTTCATCGGTGGTCATCGTGACGAAAGGTACGCGCACAGATTAATTTTTATACGTTCGCGTTCATTCGTGTTATACATTCGTTATATACATTCGTCTTCTCATTTCGCGATGTATGGAAGCAAAGAACTTGAGAGCGAAATCGCCACACCGAATGGCAGTGGGCCAGTATACGGTCAGCGCCTTCGCAGAGCGAGTGGCATTATGGGAACGCTGGCATGACGAGCTCCATTGGAGGCAGCTGGGGAAGGCGACGACGAAGGCTGTGAGCCATCGCTGATGATGATAGTTTTTGCTCGCACACATGAAAAATTCACGGAACCCCAGTCATAAACAGGTTCGCTGTAACACAAAAACCGGTATACGCGTCGCCTTTAGTTGTATATATAGAACTTATTTAGCAGCTATATATACGCCAAAACTTCGTTTTACACACAGATTCCAACGTGTGGTGGATCTGCGTCATCTTTGTTTTTTGCTTCTCCTTATATGGTAAGGGACCAGCTGAGCGTGCGCGGACGTGGCGTCAACACGACGAATATGGAAATATGTTGTTTACGCAGTGCGCGTGTATATATATATATATATATATATATATATATATATATATATATGTATATATATATATATATATAGTATCCTATTTCGGCCGTTGCGCCTCCGTCAAAGTTTCTGAAACTTCTTGAGTATCGGTTTCTTTAGAATCTAATTAAGTCCACCTTTAGGGATAGCAACAACAATAAGGTAGGCCACCCTAATCTTTGTCTTAGGTGTCTCTTAGTGGCACTCGCATCTCGGCGTCGGTGTAATGTAGACCGTGCGTGGCGTTCGCCTATAGGCGAACGCAACGCACGAATCGAACATGGAGGCAACTGCCTGGCATTAATTAGGCGGGCAAATATTATGCAACCTTCTTGTGTTGTGTGTGACGTCATTAGTGACGTCCTTGCTTCCGCTTTCTACTTCCGGGTTTCCAGGAATTTCGCATTAGTCGTACTCACGTGACGGGTCTCTTAAATGTATGCGATTCTGTGCTGTGGTGCGCGGCAATCGGTGATTTCTAATTAATACCAATTATTCGAGACAGTTCGGCATCTCAACTTGTAACTAAACTTATTACAGATATGATATCAGAGCATAAGTTTGTAACTTATAACCTCGTGCTCAGCAGTCTAACACCATAGCCACTGAGCAACCACGGCGGCTCTGCTTCAACAACTACTCTATAAAGCACGGGTGAATGCGAACAGGTGCATTACTAATGCCTTTTCACATATGAAGAAGTAGGTTAATTTTTTTTTATATAAACACTGTGTATGTACGGCATTGTGTATTGCACTGGGAGCAGAAACAAGCTATTAATAATCCCTTTCCACATATTAGCAAGGAGGTTCAAAAATTGTTTTTAAAGCAGCGTGTATACACGGCATTCTGTGTTGCATCAGGTTCAGAAACAGCTTCCTACTAAAGCATTGTAACGTATCAAAAAGCAGCTGCAAAAATTGTTTCATACATTGGTATAATGGAACGACTACGCCACCCTCGCACTGCCAATGGAGCCAACTAACCGCATACTGCTAAGATTTGATATCTTGAGAAAGCACCGAAATTTCTCTGGCTTCTCTGCAAAGTTCGTCCTTATACCTAATTAAATTTACAAATAATGCCAAAGCAAAAGTTTACAGAAAACAATTTTTAATGCCTCTTCATATCTTTTAAAACAACAACTCTAATCGTTAAGGCATTCAATCGTTATAATTGTGTGAACGTAGATAATTGGAAGCTTTACAGGCGAAAACGAGCAATTAAAAAAATTGATCGGTGAGAATACCCGCTCTTCCTTCCCTTCTCGACTCCCGAAATAAAACACACACACACACACACACACACACACACACACACACACACACACACACACACACACACACACACACACACACACACACACACACACACACACACACACACACACACACACACACACACACACACACACACACACACACACACATTACAGGAGTGGAGACATCAAAATTTTCGTTCATGCGTTTGTTGATTCAAACGTTGCGTCATGCTTCAGGGAGCACGATACACACGGCGGGATTCATATATATCCGATAAATAATTTAATAATAGCATTATTATACCGAGCGATTTCGGTTTCGGTTTCTGGACTCCGGGGTATACTATGACGTCGCAGAGGAGGAAACGCAACATGGTTTAGTCACGTGGGCCACAAAAAATAGCGACATAAAACGATGCTGCGTCGTCTGCTCGCGCGTACGCTTGCTCTCACAGCAGAGGTAAACAACTGGCGATTCAAAGTGCATGTCGCGATTATTATAATTATTGCGAAGAGCGACAACAACGGTAAGAATATATTGCGACTCGTGAGAGTCGACGATTCATTCCGAAGCGCCGTAAGCTTTAGCTTTGAAGTGAACCGGAAAAGGCCTAGCGACGATATCGGCGGCGCCGAACGATCAGAGGCCGTGAGGCTGCCGTCGGTGCCAGAGTGACCACTCCTGGGTCGCTGATGGCCGCTTCGCCGTACGGCTGCCGCACAAATGGGTCCCGGGCCCGTCCTCTCTACGGCTAGGAAATCTCGCCGTTCGCGAGCGAAACCGCCGTCGCACGGGGGCCCGCGAACGGCAAACGGCGTGCGGCGAGTCTCCATGCCGGTAACGTGGACGGGCCCCTCACATTGAGAAAGGCCAAGCGAACGAGAGACCGCTCCGAGCTGCCGAACTATGCGACTATGCGAGGAGAGAAGCGGACAACACGAACGCCGCATATCCTGGCCCCTTTCGGAGTCGGCCGGCTAGTGTTACACGCAGTTTACCGTTCGCGGGCCGCCGTGCGGCGTTCGTGTTGTCCACTTCTCTCCTCTTGTGTCCGTGTATGCACGCCTTACCCCTTCTTTGCATTAAGAAAGGATTTCTATATGCCTGTAGCTCGGTCATAGTGGAGGCTTTGCTCGGTCGCTCGGCTCAGCAGGCTCCGTAATCGGCATTTCATCGCTACTCATCGTACGTCACGTTTTTGTGCTAGTGTGCTATGACGTCAGTATTTTCGTTCCTCCTCTGTGACGTCATAACTGCCGCGCTAGCGATGGGTCTCGACCATGAGAAGGAGTTTTAAATGACTTTTTGGAGCTGAATTAAAATTATTTTGAAATGTTTGCAGCGTCCAATACCTCGTTCTGGGTGTCGTTGCATACGGAAGCAGCCTACAACATGCTTTCTATAGCCTCAAAATTTGGTGTCCCAACCCCTTTAAGCCTCAGAAGCCACAGAAAATGCTAACACAAACGTCGGGCGGCGAGGCCGCCTTGAAATTTCCGCACCGGTATGCTGTGACGTCATTGAGTGTGACCGGGTCTGCTGAGGTCTAGCTAAGTTTCTTTCTCTTTTTTTACACACTTGTTCCTTGCGCATCGCTGCCGGTTTACCTCCTGTGACGACCGGGGACGAAATTCAATATAGGTTAGATAGTTAATTTCGTCCTCGGTCGTCACAGGAGGTAAACCGACAGTGATGCGCAAGGAACAAGTGTGTCAAAAAAAGAAAGAAACTTAGCTAGACCTCAGCAGACCCGGTCACACTCAATGACGTCGCAGCATGCCGGTGCGGAAATTTCAAGGCGGCCTCGCCGCCCGACGTTTGTGTTAGCATTTTCTGTGGCTTCTGAGGCTTAATATGTGTGTGTGTGTGTGTGTGTGTGTGTGTGTGTGCGTGTGCGTGTGCGTGCGTGTGTGTGTGTGTGTGTGTGTGTGTTGTAAAGGTCATTTGCTAACACGTCTCAACTTGCTTATCTTTGCACTGTCCCTTTGAACGAGAGAAGAACGCACACAAAGGAATGACAGAGACACATAAGACTGCTTACGTGTGAGTCAGCTGGAACCGGCCGTGGGACCGTCGTTTGAAGCGGGCTCGTCTCGCACCCCGGAGGCCGCGGGTTCGAGTCGCGCCGAAACCTACATGTACAAAATTTTCTTTTGAAAGCATTAATTTTCTTTGTTAATAGGAACCCGAGTCCCTGAGAAATCTGGCGTCAATCTGGGGCGGCTTCCGCGAACATTTTATAACGAAAATAATAACAAATATAGGAACGCGTTCTTAAATTCCTTATTATTTTCGTTATCAAATGTTCGTGCAAGTCGCCCCAGATTGACGTGTTCTTCTTTTTCTTTTTTTTCTTTTTTTTTACTCTTTCCGCCGTCGACCACTTTTGCTACCATCTTTTGGTCACGCCGACGCCGACGGATTTATCGCGTAATTGGGCATATAATTATCTCGCATTTATAAAGAAAAAAAAGAAATGAAAATCGTGTGCTGTCTGAAGGGTTTATAGGCGCGTAAGATTTATCTCAAGTAATCAAATGTAATACTAGACTGTGCCTATGGGACGGCTCAATGCGCGCCACCAGATAGCAAAGCCGATACTCTGGGCGCGCGTTTAGGTTGTTTGTATAGTTTCCTCATTAGGGGCGGATTAATAATATGGCGACAGGTAAAAAATAGAAACCGGTGGCACAGTTGACATGACTAACAGCGCCTTATTATTTATCTCATGTAGCGACGATGGTTTATCAGTGTTACGACATCTCTGGCATGTTCTAATTTTTTTCTCTGATTTCTTTTTATCGAGGGGGGGGGGGGCGTCGCTTATAGAGGGGTATCTAGGCGAACCGCCCAGATTATATAGGCGATAACAATCCACCCGGCAACCAAAACTGCGTTCGCAGCTCTTCTCGGTACGCGAAGCAGCCGTCATCGTTCGAGCATTGCCCTTTCCGACGGTATCAGAAGCGTCAGAGCACAGTAGCTTGTTTTGCATGTCTTCGCAACCGAACACGTACACGCGACGAAGCGCTGCAAGTGTCGACGGACTCGTGCATGCACGTACTGCATGATATACATGCTATTTATACAGTACTGACGCTTGCCGATATTCGAGGTTAGTTTTTGTGTTCATTCAAAAATTAACGGCGGAGAAAAAGGCAAGAGGGAAAAAAGGAAACTGGAGGAGGACTTGTTCGTCTAGAATCAGGGCCACATATCGCTATTCTTGATTGCGCGTTTAATGCTCGTGTCTTTTCACTGTGTTCCCGTTGCTTTTGGGTTCGTCTTCGCGAATGTCGTGCTCGGAATGGTGCCACGTTTGTGCGACACCTCGTGCGCATCTGTCTATCAGTCCAGGAGTGTCTATATTTCGTGGAACTAGCAACTGTATTTTTTGTTGTGCGCGTTATATTCAGAGATATTGCGTCACTGTATTTCTTTTATTGCGATATGAACTTATATGGACAGTCCAAGCGAATGTTCGCCGTCGTCGTTTTGGGGCTCCGCATATATTTGGGCATATTTATGCCTTGGGGCTTGTCCGTGAAGTATGTATACTGGGTTATATGGCTACACTATTCTATCGCTAAGGTTGCTCGTACCAGGTCTTACTTTCTTGACTGAATTATTCCTCACATCTGAGAATGCATGGCAGCCCAGGAACAAACGCCGCGAAACATATAACATCCAAGGCGCATGTCTTTTATCTTAAATCTTCTCAGACTATTAAGTATTATAATGTTGCAACACAATATCAGGGCTCAAACCTGAGAGTGATGTAATTTTACTGGTGCGGCTCCTTAACGCGCAGCGTAGAGAGGCCTGTTCGATGTCATTACAAGCCCTACGCGTTCTGTTAAAGGTTTTAAGGGTGCCATAAAATTCGGCGCGTTATAGACCGGACCCGCGCGGGTATAGTTGGAACACCGTCCGAGAAGTTGGAGTGCTATACGCTAAACGATGCTGTCGCAGTCACTGCTTCGCCCCGTAGAGCGAAACTGCTATTTTTTTTCTACCTTCTAATCGGTACATTTATTACGATGATCGTTTTGAGCACAATTATCATGTCGGGGAATAAGAGCAGCACGTGTATAGTCGGTACCGCCAATAACGGGCACCAACGTCTCCTTAAATGATGCTGATGGCGATAATAAAAGAGATATAACATCGTGGTGGGTCTCCGCAGGCTCGATCGTTCGCTCACGTTCGGGTGGCGTAATTCCGGTATAATGAGCGATCGCCGAAGTTCGTGTAGCGCGGCCGGCCGCGGCATCATGTGTACACATGGTGCGTCGCATGCGGAGGGTCCCGCGCGTAGCGGGCGCAGTTTTTAGGTTGCGGCGACGTCGTCGTCCCCCTTGCCTCCTCGCTTACTCAATCCCCCCCCCCACGCACTCTCGAACTTCTCTGCAGGGCCTTCCTCTCGGAAGAGCGCCAGGCCAATGCGTCACCGCAGTGGTCCCGTCCGAATCGATTTTGTCATTACGCCGCCGCGCGGTTCCCCCCCGGCGTTATTTATGGTCCCGTAATTTGGGCGAGGGAGGGGGAAAGAGGGAGAAAACGGGAAGAGCGCGTGCAAGAGGGCAAAGGAAATGGGTGAGGAGAGGAGGAAGGAGAGGGGATACTCTCCCTCTGTGTACAAGCGTCGAAGAAGGAAGCGACCGGCTCGACGCAGTCCGTCGCCATGATTGTGCCCTTTGTGTTTGATGGTTCCCTTTCAACGCCCGAACTGCGTACTCGTACCCGAATCAATCTGTCTCTCTCCCCCCTCCTCCCCGCCCTTGTCCCTTCTCTCCCGCTCGGCAGTTTCCATGTGCGTGCTACATGCGGTCGCGTTCTTCCTCCTCGGCTGTCCGCTTCTTCCTGTATGTGTGCTTAGGCTATCGGTTAGCTTGTGAGCTGTGTGCGCCAGTTGAATTGCCTTTCTTGTTGATACTTCTCTCTCTCTCTCTTCTTTTCTTTAAATTAAATCCCTTTTTAAGCTTCTGTAGTTCCCTCACCCTCTACGTGGAGGGTCGCTCACGAGATCGTTCAGCGGTCGCCGCTGTATCCCTGCTGGCTTCTCGTCATTGATAGTGCGGTCGTTCGTGTCTGGTTATTGTCGAGTCGTTAGCACGAGGAAGGAGGGGTGGCCGCCGCTCTTTTCTCTTCTTTTCACTTCTATTTGGAGCCAACAGGAAATAGATCCGAACAAAAATCAAGCAGATGAAAAAGAAGAAAAAAAGAAGATGGTAAACGCATGTGCCCGCGTGACTTAACCGACCATAAACTGTCACATAACTACTCGGGTGCAGCAAACTTCAGAGGCGACAAAAAGACAGGAAATAAAAGGAATGTCCCGGGGGAGTAAGAGCGCCAGATTTCGTTTTCCGCTCTCTTCAGCTATGCATCTGGTTGGTATGCGGTCACGCTGGCGCGTTAGTAGTTAAAACGTTGTCACCACAGTGTTGTCACGGTAACGTCTCTGTCATCTATATATAGATGACAGAGACATTTTGGTGTTTTCCTTCGATGGCGAAGAAATAGAGAAGAGGTCGCGTGCGTACACGTCGTCAGCTTGGTTGCTGCACTTTGCTCTTACAACTTGTAAACAGTCTTAAATAGAGACTTTTTCGTCACGTATTTGGTGGAGGTAAAGGGTAGATATCGATCACCGTGCCTAAAACAGAGCCGCAGTTCCCTAAGCTTTCTTTCTTTCTTTCTTTCTTTCTTTCTTTCTTTCTTTCTTTCTTTCTTTCTTTCTTGGTTCATCTTCATCTGAAAAACATAAAGGTGTAGCTGATAAGGAAAACAGAAGCAAATGGAATAGGTTGAGAAAGAAGTCGCACTGACACAGCTTGATGGACCCTCGGCGCCCTCGTATGCATTCATGTGGTGTCATGGCTTCAGGCACGTAACATTGTACGAAGCACAGATGCGCAAAAATTAATGGAAATAATTTCATATTGAATAAGGTAAATATTTAGTTTGAACGTATAGTGAGTGGCTCTATAATCAAGACAAAACGTGGAGACTAAATCACATCCTAATTTTTCCTTCGCATGCGGTTCTTCTTTCTATACTCTCTCCCTCCCTCCCTCCCTCCTTCTCTCTCTCTCTCTGTTTATGAGATTGTTTTACGATTTCGCGGTCGTTCTCGCAGCCTTGTGTTTGCCGGTTTAGCGTTCCTCTCTGTGGGGCCTCCTTAACGCTACGCTACACCCGCGTATCGTTTTGGCCGCACAGCCTCCGCCGACCTTGGCGTCGACAGCGGTCTTCATCTCCAACCGTTAAACACCCGTCCAGACGCGCGGCGCGCGCGGTCAGCAATTTTTGTAATTGACCCTCGGTGTCAAGTGGATCCGTGCGATAGCCCAGCGGCGAACGGGTGTCAGACGGCGTGCAGCCTCAAAGGCAGGCTGTGCAGCGCCGCGAACAAGCCCTTCGGAGCACTTGCCAGATGGGCGTGGCAACGGCGCCCTGCTTGACCACCGTGAACGTGTATGCATGTACGTGTATATGTGCACGCGCAAAGCTGCGGGCGACGGCTCGCCAAAGAATTATGTAGACCGCCCTCGGCACGTACACGAAGCGCTAGAAAGAAGGCGCGAACCGGCAATCGGCGCGTTGCCCCCTCGCGCCGCCAACGTTATGATTGCCGATCAGGTCGCGTCAAGCTCCTGTCAGCGGCGTCCCTCGAACGACAACGGCTGTGTTCGTATCACGTGCGCGCGCCCGTATACGTACGTACGTACTACATACGCTCGCGCGATATGCGGGCACGGACACACCCCGTGCATGGATATGTATGCAAAAGTGTGCAGCACAGGTCATGTCAGCCGAACCACGCAGACTTTCGGCGCAGCCGAGCTGCCCAACGGAAGAAAACGAAATTTGATTAAAAAAGCACTGCGCAAAATAAAGTTATAAGACCTATACGGTGGTCGGTTGTCAGACCCCTGCGTAGCTCTTAAAATTATATCTTGCCCGTGTTTCCTTTTTCTGTTTCTTTTTTAAGTCTTTCTTGTTGTCGAACAGCTTGGGTAACGCTGGCCTGGACCCACTATATACATCACTATACGTAGAGGAAGCTTTAATGTGCAAGACGCGTGCATTACCTGCTATTTTTTAAGCATTCATGCTATAAACGTGCGTCGATCAGCTCGGGCCGCGATAACCTCATGTAAACTAAGATAGTTCTATGTCCCGAAGAAAATTTTACAGCGAGAAACGTGCTTCATTGTAATATCGACATATTGGCTGTTGGCCAGCAGCGTGCGTTATAGTGCTAGTAAGCGATACCAGGAGGTTGATAGTGAATATTTAACAATACGACGGGGGGGGGGGGGAGGGGTTATACCTGTACACAAGTGGGTTGAAGGCGTTCCCGTGAGCTGTCAGGTGAACAAATAATGAAAGAGGAGAGGTTACCCGTGTGTGGGTGGGAGGAAGTGAATCTAAGCACTTTTGCGTCCGCGCTGCAAGGAAACGGTGGGAACACAGCGCAACGCCACTATACACCCGTTCTTCTTCTTCCACGGCCGAACGTAACCGCCGCTTCGGAGATCGCGCGACTCGAGGACGCCGTCCGTGTAACACACGAGTGTAAGCATGGCGCGCCTTTCGCCGTCCGAGCTCGTCGAGCTCAATGGGCTTCGTGCAGGGGCGGTCGACGGAGCCACACAGTGTGTGCGTGCGTGTGCGTGTAATAGAAACGAGGTAAGAAAGGAGAGAAGGGCAAGCAAAAGAAAAAAAGAAAGTGGAAGAAAGATAGAGAGATTCAAGAGGGGGGCGGCTGTAAATTACGCCGTATATGCGGACCGGTAATTACAGCTGGCGCGCTGCGAGAGCTGCCGCGTCGATCGCTGCTGCTCGCCGCTGCCTTGTGGCAGGCTTCGAGGGCTATAACGCTAGCCTGCCTGCCTGCCTGCGATGTTGACCTTCTCTCACGCTGTGCCGTTCTTGCGCGTGCGTCTGTGTGTACACGCCCGTGTAGACAAAACTCCTCGAGCTTGTTGAATGCGCGTGTCTCGGGCGAGGGTAGTACGCCGAGCGAGTTCGGCGAAGGAGCTGCTTGCTGCTTGCTTGTTCGAGAAGGGCGCGCGCGATTCTTGCGGGCGTTTGACGGGAGGGAGGGAGGGAAGGGGGTGGAGGAGGAGGGGACTGGGCTATAACTCACGGCCGATAAGCGAGATAGCCGGCCCCGGCTGGCAAAAACGCTTAATCAATCGCTGTGTGGCAAAAACGCGATCAGGCGCCCGCTGGGTGGTCTCTGCAGCGCTGCGCAGGTTGCTCGCGTATATAGCCTCGACGGCTCGACTTGACTCGCCAGGCGCGCGCGCGCGCGAGGCAGAACGTGAGCTTGCGCGCCCGTGATGGCTCCGGAGCACGTCTCTATAGAGCTGCGATACGGCTCCCGCTGATAGGGCTCGGTTGGAGCTGGCCTGTGGTTTGCGTGTCTGTGTGCGTCTATTTTGTATGCGTGCGTGTTTACGGGTGTGTGTGTGCGTGTGGCTGCCGCACGCACGGTGTCCTTAACGACTGCGCGTTGACTCCCTTCTCGCGGTTTTCGCCAGAAGCGAGCCGCGGGTGACCTCCCCCCCCCCCCCCCTCCCCAACGCTCGTTGTCCGTATAACTGCAGTGAGCGGGCTCCGCCGTCAGCGTGGGTGCAAGGAATTCATTAATTGTATGCGCGGCGCTGTCGATAAGCGAGCGATAGCGAGCGCCAAGCCATGGGAGAATCGCACGGCCGGTGCGCGTCGCGAGTGTTACGAGAGGCGTGGCTTGCGTTGCGCGCGACCGGATCATTGGGTCACGTGGGCGGGTTTGCGCGCGTAAGCAACAACCGGCCTCGGAGCACATCAAGGGCGTCGAAGTGAAGCGTTGCGCCGCGAGTCCGAGCGCCACTAACTGTTGTCCTAATTCAAACAGCCGCCGCTGCTGCTGAGGAAATCGCGGTGACGCTTGGAGACGGTGGCAACGCAGCAAAATGATATACGGGCGCCTCAACCTAGACCGTGCATATATGTACTTGCGGTATATGGCGAGCACCGACTTTGATATAAGATGTCTAACATCGTGCGGAACAGGTTGACACGACGATGCAACGTCATTCTGGACATTATATCGAATTCTCTGACGTATTGTCAACTTCGCCATCTTGTCAGCTCTGACTGGCCCAGAGGGCTGCCACGGCATCTCCGATTGGCTCGCGATTCCGCCATTACAAAATATTACAATATGACGGAATTTTGGGTGATATCCGGAATACGCCGGAATATCCGGAAAAGTTGACGGCGAAAATTCGCTTCATGGCACCGCTTCCGTACAGTTCCGCAATCACTTGACTTTACATCCGGAGAGTGACTATTTTGCGTTATCGCCTATTCCGAGTTAACTTCGAAAAGGATAAAAGGCAGTGTGCATTACAATGTACACAAGAGGTAGCGCGTATACCTCTCGTATATACACTGCTATCTAAGCGATATCCGCATGCATACAACCGTAGATTATACAAGCACATGAGCTGTCTGATCTGGGCTAGTCAAAGGCCCCTCCGTACCGATTTCGGTGGTTCTGAAGAGCACTAGCTGCGAGTATGCTGAACTCTTAACTGAAGAGGCGTTGGAAGGAAAAGTAAGAATACATGATTAATTCTCCGTGGTTCGGCAAATGCGCCTGCGCACGCGCGGCCACCACAGACAAACAAACATGCAGGCACGCGCACATACATGCACACAGACGTGCTTTCTGAGAGAGGTAGGTAATCATGCCATAAATTTCCCGTGACAACAGCACCTAGCTGTGCACGAAGAGCTCGGTTACCGGTATATATATATATATATATATATATATATATATATATATATATAGAGAGAGAGAGAGAGAGAGAGAGAGAGAGAGAGAGAGACAGAGAGAGAGAGAGAGAGAAACCTCTCTATAGCGAAAGCTTCAGAAAGAGCTCAATATTTCACTGGCGAGGGGCGCGAATTTATTAAGACGTTAGGAGTGCGCGCGTACCTCCACGGGCGGACAAACGTTTACATTAAGAGTGGTATAATTATGGTGATAGTTTTTCGCCGGGGTAGGAAATGATTGCGCGCATCTATAATATAGGAGCGAGCCTCCCTCCCGTTACGGATTTTTCGCTCTGGCAACGCCATATCGGAGGCAAGCGCACATACACATGCAAGAATCGTGACGAGATGCGCGGCATTATCGTCTCCTGTATACATAGTAGATTGGGGCGCCTTGTGCGCGGCGATTGCACGTGTTGAGTCTGGTTACATTATACGCGTTATTGAGTGGCGAGCCTCGGTTTGGACGGGGGAGGGAAGGGGTAGCGCATGGCTGTTGCAACATACGGTGTGATGGAGCGTTATAATTTATGACAGCCAAGCCGCAACGTATAGTTACGCGTGACGCGCGCATGCGCTGTACACGCTACATGCTGAAGAACGATACATACGTAAAGCACGACCGCCGTCACGCATGCCAATTGGGGATCAATTTACAGACACGCCAATTTCGTCGCTTTCCTTTTGAAACGTATAGAAGGAAGGAATGATATTTTTTTTTTTTGCCGACGCCAGTGCATAGCAAAACCACGCATTCGATCTCGACTATACAGAATGTTTCACGTAGCTTTTGATATTGATGTAGAGTGAAGGAAGGATTTTGACTCGCTATACAGAGGTTTGGTACTTTGCAGACGCAGTTTATCATCGCGTGATCCAAGCACCGGGTTTGTCTCACCCCCCTCTTTCTTTTTTTTCTTTTGCAACTTTTTTTGCAGTGCCCAAAAGCGGTGAGGCCTTTTAAGCATATTCATGTACCTGTAAACATGAGAACTTTTTTTTGTGTTTTGGCTCCACCGGAACGCGGGCGGCGAGGCCAGGAATCGAATCCGGGACTTGGCGCCCAGTTGCGTATATACAGCTGTACACACTGCGCCCCTTGTGAACACGCGCCCACTATACCCGCGAAACAACGTGAACTCCTAACCATATCTCCACTGCCACTCCACATGAATCCAGAACGAGGCAAGGAGAGGCGACGCCAGTGAGTTGCCTACTTTAAGTGGTACACGGCAAGACACCCTGACGGCATATACTTCTACGCTGATCCTAGCGTTGGTGCACAGGGCTCCGCTAGAGAAGTAGTGAATAACGATCGACCTCCAAACTGCACATACGGAGGTACTCCCAGGGACAGATCCGACCCTAGCGGAACTGACAGCCATTGCAAACGCGATCAAACACATGCCCCTTAGTAAGTCAGCCTACCCAAGAATCATATTTACCGATTCCGTGGCGGCTTGCAGGAAATTGTTGCACTACGGTCTTCCGGCCCACATTTCGACATTTATTCAAGAGCACCTTCAGAGTCCTTTGGAAATCATCTGGATACCTGGTCATGACCGGCTGCCGGGCAATGAAAGAGGTAATCAGCTTGTCTGCGAGACGTTGAACCAGGCGCCCTGCATTCCGCGACCAGCCCACACTGTAAATTTTTTTTACACCTTTAGCGGTGTTTTTTTGCCGCACTTGTAACACCCTTACCGTTAGGGCCTTACAAAAATGTATACAGGCCTACAACGGAGCTTAACTAGACGTGCGATGACGAAAAATGTAGTTGAAAAATGTTTCATCATTCTGACAGCCTTGGGTGCACAGAAATATCCGACAGGAGAGATTCATATCTCTCCCTGTGAAATTTTCTTGGCGGATATTCCTGTGCGCCAAAGGCTGTCAGAATAGTTTATTTATTTTATTTATTAGTATACCCTCAAGACCCAGAGGGCGTCACAGGGGGGGGGGGGGTACAATGCAAATACAAAACAAAACAATAAAAGGAATTTACAGGAAAAAAAACAACAGTTTGCAGCTACATCAGTAAGTGTTCAGTAGCTGCAGACCTGAACAACGCTTGGTCCTCAGTGGCAGCAATGGAGGGGGAAGGTGATTCCACTCTCTACTTGTCTTCGGAAGAAAATGTAAAAAGAGATTATTGCGGCACAAAGGGACGGCTACTTTATTTGGGCGGTCAACACGTGATGAAAATTAAGGAGGTTCTGAGATGAGTTCCTGTCGAAGTACTTGATTATGAAGTAAAATTTTATGAAAATGCAAGAGGCGTGAAATCGTTCTTCCCATCACCAGGTCTGGAAGGTTAAGAGTGGATTTCATCAAGGGGACACTAGCAGTACGAGCAAAATTATTGAGTATAAATCGAGCTGAACGGTTCTGGACCGATTCTAAGGTGTCAATTAGCGTCAATTGAACTGGATCCCAGACGGCTGAAGCGTACTCGAGCTATGGACGGATTAAAGCTTCATATAGCTGTAGTTTAAGGTGTGCTGGCGCTTGGCGAAAGTTTCGGCGAAAGTAACCTACTTTTTAACCACATATTTGTAACCACATATTTTTCAACTACGTCTTTTGTCATCGCACGTCTGGTTAGAGCTCCGTTGTCGGCCTGTATAAATTTTTGTAAGGCAGTAGCGGTGAGGGTGCTACCATTGCGACAAGAAAACACCCGTAAGTGTGCAAACATTTTTACGCTGCAGACGAAAAGGTGGGCTCCCCTGCTTCTGCGGCCATATCAAGAGGCAAGGCTCAAGTTCCCCAAGCTCAGCAAAGTGCTCACCCGTGAACAGGGTGTACTGATTCGTCAGACCCAGACTGAAACACTCCCTACAGCAGCACGAATGCACCTCCTCCGCGGCCTCTTACCTGAAGATCCCCCACCCTGCCGATACTGTGACGAGCACCCGCACCACATCCCATATCCTCTGGTCCTGTGGACCACCTCCACCTTCCCTGCCCGCCCCTACAAATATTTCCCCTAAACCCCATGCCGGGTGGCTGAGAGAAGCAGCCAGCGCCGACGACCAACGGTACTTTGCGGCTTTTATCAGTGCTGCTCTGAAGAATGCCGCAAGCAAGGCTCTGGACTGAGGGCCTTTCCACCACACCACCCAACATGAAAATAAAGTTTTCTCTCTCTCTCTCTCTGTACACAACCACCCACATAAGTCCGTTGAATTACTATACCAGCCTAGTGAGTGAGTGAGTGAGTGAGTGAGTGAGTGAGTGAGTGAGTGAGTGAGTGAGTGAGTGAGTGAGTGAGTGAGTGAGTGAGTGAGTGAGTGATGAGATAACAACTTGTTCACTGGGGAAAAAAATATCGGTTAAGTCGATTCCTGCGAGTTCTGTTACGCGTAACAACTGCTCTAAAGGCGAAGAAAAATGCGATGAAGACCTCAATCACGGAGGCCATACATCATCCGCGAGCGACGGGTACGCGCCTGCTCTCGGCGGTTTGTCTACTAAGAGCCGCGCAGTAGTTAAAAAAGCTGAGAGAGAAACAGATTAGAAAAAAAAACTAAACATGCCATCAAAGAGGACGCACCCGCTGCCCCTCCCCCCTTCCGAGAGCTTCTCTTCGCGCACACGTGCACACCGGCGAAGCAGCTAGCTATAAGTCCACGTACCTGAGCGAGGCTCACACCGCAGCCATTACGCGATCAGCGCGTCGAGCGCATCACGCACCGGCGGCCGTACAGCCTGCAGTGTCCGCCGGCACCGCAAATTTTTCACGGCGCCGCCACGCCACGCCACGACCTCCGTCACGGTCGCACGCTTCACGCCGCCTTTCTCCGCAGGGGGAATACGTGCCTGCTTCGCGATTCGGCGAGAGGGGCAACTTAACGTTGGCGGCGTGTCCGGGCCGAGTGACTCGACCGAAAAAAATAAATAAAGTGGGCCGAAAAAAAAGGGAATAAGGCAACCGTTGACGCCGCCCCGACGAGACCGTTCCCGCCGACGCGTCGTCGCGCTTCGCCACGACATGCGTTCCTCCTCTCCCCTCTTGCCGCCGCCGCCGCCGCTGGCCGACGCGTCAGTTGACGCTTCGTGTAGTTTGCCCGCTGGTCACGCCGCCTGCAACACTGCCTGTACAGTACGTATACACCCTCCTCGACCAGCCTGGGCCTTCTTACATATACTATAATAATTTCTGCTCGCCAAGCCGCGTGGTGCATGGGGGGAGACGACACGTAATCGTTGTTCCTCTGAGTGCTCTCGCCACCAGCTCCGTCACCATTACCGCCGGCGCTGCAGCGTCCAATGGCTGAGGCGCCTTTCCCGCGGCATGAAGGTGTTTGGAGAAAAAGGCTGTAGAACCGCGTGCGTACAAAAAAAAAAATGGAAGCACTTCGAGGCGGCAACTTTTCATCCCCGCGCGCCTCCAGCTTGCTTCTCTCTCTCTCTCGCTCTGTCTCTTAGTTTAATGGGGTGAAGGCAACTACATTACAGGAAGAACGTTGTACGGCTCTCTCGCCAGGGTATTGTGCGCACTTGCCGACGCGCAGAGTCCATTTCCCACGTCCTGTACTGTGAGCGCAGGACCAATTTTGAGACGAACGCTGAAGAGTGCCCTTAGCGCGAAATGCATGACGGGACGGCAGCGGGAGCCGTCTGCTTCTATTTCTTTTTCTTCGTTTTTTTCAACGGCTGCCGCCGCTTTGGTCTCGCTTTGAAGCCAAAACTCGCGAAGTTGAGAGGTAGGGAAGGCCGTGACGTAAAGTGATGCTCGCACGCTTCGTAAAACAGCGCTAAATGTCCGCACTTAATCACTCGCGCGCGGCCCGGAGAGATAAATAAGGGAGGCCGGCGACTTTGCTGGCCAAAGGCACAAACATCGCCGCACCGCCGTTTCTATATAGTGTTGCATGCACAGCCACGGCGCCGTCTTATACGTCAAGCGTGGTACATATAAGGTCTCAGTCCATTTAGGTTCTTTCTCTCCGAGGCCCTTTGCTGCCCGTCGTATGACGCAGTACGCTAGTTACATGACGATGTTGATGGAGCCGACAATGGCGCAAGCAGCGAGCCGTACTGTATACGCGTCGGCTGGTTCACTGGGCAGGGTATACGCGAATAACGAAACGCTTGCTTGCTCGTTTGCTCACTAAAGAAACGTTCGTCTTCTTGCTTGCTTGCTTGCTTGCTTGCTTGCTTGCTTGCTTGCTTGCATGATCGCTTGCTTGCTTGAGTCGCACGAAAGAACACGGCTTCGAGGAAAGAGCGTTTTTGTGTGCAACTTTGCTAGTGCTTCGAGAATTTGCTCATTCGAGGTCAGCCAACTGATCGCGCATACGCAAATCATTATGAAGGGAACTTCAATTCCTCTTGCATGTCATCGTTTGTTCGTTTCGATCAAAAAAATTACTGCCGTTGTAGCTAAATAGTTCAGGGCGCCAGTTGGCTTAAAGGCATTGTGTGACGTTAAGAACATCCTTACTCATAACCTCCATTGACTAAAGATCCTGTGGCCTTAGCATTAACGGACATCTGTGCTTTTACAATGGCAAGAGGAACAGGGACCGAGAGAAAGCGAAAATATAAGTAAAGGGAAGGGGGTCAACGAGGCGCGCGTCCGATCTGTTACCCTACGCAGAAGGGAGGGAGGGGGAGATTTATATACGTAGCTCGGGGCCAGCTTTGATTACGTTATTAAAATGCATGTAAAACGTAGAAATGCTTTTATTAGACAACTGATTGGCTGATTTGAATGAAATGTATTGCATTTCGGAGATAACGTTACATTACAGCAAGTCTATGAAGCGCAATTTTGATTTGGAATATCTATTTCTTATTTTTTTTTTTTACAAGTGTTGCCGAAAATTCGTAAATTCCAGAAAAGTAGAGTGACGAAGTTTAGAAAGCCGTAACTCTTCACTGAAAAGAGATAGCGCAGTTCTGTAAACTGAATCTGTTAGAGCATCTCAAGCGGATGATTGTGATATGTGAATTTGCAGCTTACGTGAAACTGTCACAATGTCTACGAAGCTCTTGAAACAATCGTACACGCGAATTAGCTGTATATATATTTCACGGCGCTGTATAATACATCAATTTGTCCGCTTTATATTTATAATTAGGTGCCGCTTACAGAATTTTGATAGATATATCGTTTTCTCTCTCTTTCTTTTTTCATGAGTTACAATGTTACCGACATAATACTTACCGACATCTAAAACATTTTCAATTATCAAGAGCTTTTCGAACGAAATTGACGACGAATCTAAAATCCACTTCCGACATTTAATAGATTTTAACTTTTCCCTGCTTAATAACGTGATAGATCTCATCAGAATTGGTGCAATAGTTGCCGAGGAAAAAAAAAGCGAGAAGCTCCGTCCCCGTGTACCTAAAGAAACTAGGGAGATTAGCATTGGACGGAACGCAAGCCGTGTATATGAGATATGTGACATGGGACGAAATGTCCATTAAGTGAGAGGAAGGCATTTGGACGCCAAGTGGACGTCAAGAGGTTTGCGCAAAAGGCAGTAGTATGTTTTCAGACATGTTCGCAGCAGCAGACTCGGAACATTCCCGTTGTTTCTTGACCAACCACTCGTTACGTATACGTGATCTGTGTCGTAATGCGACAGCAATTGTACGGACGCTCGAGGCGTATACTGTTATGATTGGCCAAGAACGTCCACACTTCGACTGGCACAAGCCCGGTTGCACATACACAGGGGGTCACAAGTTGGTTTTTTTTCCGGGCATTTACGCATGTTGCCGACATTCCCAGCTGCATGCCCAGAAGCCAGAGTTGTCTCTTCGGGAATATGCCGCAGTGCTGTGGTACAGGCCCGGTGTTCCCACACAAATGACACAATCAGTGGCACGTAACTAGTAGTTCAAGTTGTCGTAGACAGGGTAAGGCAGCAGTCATGAATAGTCAACAGCATTGACCCGCAAAGTTGGGGGCAGAGGCAAATGACGCCTAGGCTCTCTTTTTTAATATATATATATAAAGAAAGGCATTGGGAGTGTCCAAACGTGGTCTAAACTCAAGTAAGAACGCCCTCGTCTGCACAACCCATAAGCTGCGAACTGTGCGATCCCGAGTGTCAACTGCACAGATACATATACGTCCGCGCGTACACCACACCCCGCCTATAATATGCACGGCACAGCCACGATCGAGTGTTGGCACAGTGAATAGAGAGATGAACGGACGGACAGCTGAGTGTTAAGCGCGTCCGCTTTGAAGTCCCTGCGCGCGCGCACACGCCCTCTCGCGGCACTGCGCCGCCTGGCGCCCAATCTGTCTTGACGGGAGTCGCAACGGGCGCCGCCCTTAAGCCTAAACAGCGAGGCGGTGCCATCAGCACGTGCGTCCAGTAATCTGCTTCCATCGTCACTGCTCGACGGGCCTTTCGCTTTCGACTGAAGGGGTCGCGCGCATACGTAACTATGTAGCTTATACGCGAGTCAATGATTGCACATATGGGTTTACATGAGACAGGCACCTCGTCCTCGCTTGCACATACGCCGCGCTCGCGGAAGATGTGTCTATTTGGCACAGTCGGGCGCGCGGCGATGCGGCTAAAGTGTCATATACGCGCACGGTCCGACCGGAGACGGAAACCGCGCGGCACTCGTGCGCGCTGCGAGCGGATTTATACGTGGGCGGCGTTAAGTAGCTTAGCAGGAAAGCGGGATACGGAGGGCGCGAAGTTAGGAGCGTTGTACGGTGATACACTGCCCTAGGAGGGTGCGTCCTTGACTGACGCCTACAGGTGTGCGCGAGAACAAACCGGAATATAAGGGGAACTGGGCGGGGGGGGGGGGGGGGGCTTTATTGTGAGTTGCAGCCGCACGAAGCCCACAGGCAATGAAGGCACGCGTGGACAGGGTGGGGTAAATTACCTGTTAGCTTTACTTGAAATATAGAAATGCTAAGGAAAGGGAAGTGAACGTGGACGCAAAGAGAACTCGCTGTCCTTGGGAGCCGAATTGACACCTTCCACATCACGCCCGTTTTCTATTATATTTGCGTAGGTGTAATATATCCGTAGTCTTGGGAGTGTTAACCAGTGCCACGCGCGGGAAGGGCAGCGAATTTGGAACATTATTCCAACTGCAGGGGTATGCGTGAACTTCTTGAGCCGGACGAATAAACCAGCACGACTATATGCTAGGTAGTTAATGTAACCAAGGCTGCCGCCGAGGCGTTTGCTATGCTATAGTGAGAATAATAAGGTGGACCGAGGGGCTCAATATCGTGTTAAAATAAATTATGGTATTTTACGTGCCAAAACCACTTTCTGATTATGAGGCACGCCGCAGTGGGGGACTCCGTAAATTTGGACCACCTCGGCTTCTTTAACGTGCACCTAAATTTAAGTACACTGGTGTTTTCTCATTTCGCCCCCATCGAAATGCGGCCCCTGTGGCCGGCATTGGATCCCGCGACCTCGTGCTCAATTTCCGGTAAGTTGCAGGGACACGTGAGTATATAGGGATGTGCTAACCTAGGTACAGTCGGCCGAGGTTTTCATAGGCTTATATAGCGCAAAACAACAAGGAACGTGTTCTTCCTGCCCGCCTCTGTGGCGTTGTCAATGTATACGAGAGTGCCACGGCAAGAAAGCCGAACCTGCCCACTTAACGATCTGTCGAGCGTGACGTCACCAAAACTCGACTGCGTCGCCGTCAGTTTCGGTGGATGGTCGACTAAGAGAGTGATGTGTGCTCGTGAGCTCATGCACATTGATTTACCTGGACAGTTCCGATAAGTCCGAGTGGCACAATTTTTGTCCGTGGTAATGCTGAATACTCGGAAGTGTCAATGTATTTGTCTGCGCCAGGAATGGGCAAAGATACTTTGCATTTGTATCGCGATACGATACAGGATGCTCTGTCAACAAGTGATACACATACACAAGGTATTTACCTCAGTTATTGTATCCGACATAATACTTTCCATTTGTATATTAAGATTATTCGATACATTCGCCGATTTCTTGTTATATATCTATATAATGAAGCTGCAAACGCGTAGATGCACAAATATGTTTGCTTGAAAATTTCTTAACTTCGACCAACCTTGCTTCGTTTAAATGAAACGTCTGTTAGTATCTCAAAATTGGTGTCTTTCTTGCTGAAAATATAATATTTTCATTCTGGAACAATTTATTGCGGTTGCTTTAGCCGTTAACATGAAAGCTCTTTATACGCAGTGCCGTCAGTGGTTTTTGCTTGTCGCATTTGTAGTTGATGAGAGCCGCTGCTCTGCTTGTCGGCCAGCTAGCGGGTCGCCATCTAATTTCATCTAAGAACATCAATAAGAAGCCTCTGCACGATGACGCAAATTACCGCTGTGGAGTTTCACCTTCTGAAGTTTCTCCGCCTGCCCTCGCTGGAGGGTTCTGGTAGAAAGACGAAGGAATGTTGCTGTCTTTAGTTTTATTTAGGTGGCTTAGTCGCAGAAATATCGGCTTGAGAAGCGGAGTCCAGCCAACGTTTACAGTTGCGCACGGTGATGATGTGATGGCCAGTATCTTGTATCTTAAGATACACGATACATTCTTTCCTGTATCGCAAAAACAGATACTGATACACGTCTTGTCAGACGTATCATGATACAGATACAAGATATCCAAAGAGTACTTAAGATACTTTGCAAGATACATGTATCTTCGATATACTGCCCAGCACTGGTCTGCGCTTGTATACAACACTGTTGGCGCCTTTCTGCAGTAGGCATTTTCTTGATTTATTGACAAGCGTGTGAGTTATCTGTGTTGCTCTCTATAGTTTGTCTCACAGAAACATGAGAGCGATGCCGGAAGGTATACAGTTGCTTGCAGCGATACAAACCACGGGCCAAACTAACCGAGCTTTTCTCGGACCATAACCTTCTTAAAAGAAATTAACCTGCAGCTGCGCGCAAGACCACAGCTGACGGACGTCTTGTCGATTTCCTGCTGCAGCCGCATATATATATCCCCAAAACATACAACGCATTCGTGTTAACTAATGGTGTCGTTGGAACACGCGGCCGAAAGCGTATACTATATAGGGCATCTTCAGAACCGTGAATTCGTTGCAACAGCACGTGTACCTTACGCCTTGTCTATCGTTCAGGCCTTGCCAGTGTACAGTCGCGTGCTGACACCACTGCCCTCTTCCCGAGCACTCTGCGGCACCGTTTCCCGGACGCGCTTTTCCAGCCCGGGCTTTCCTTTACACGTTCACGGGGCCACCTGCGACGCTCATCACGTGTGTGGCCGACGACAACACCGCGCGACGAACGAAGCAACAATCTCGGGAATAGCGTGCTCTCACGCAACTCACAAGCAAGCGCGTTGAAAAAAAAAAAAAAAGCAGAGTACGAAAATTCGCCCTGTTGATCTAGGTTGCACGCACTATCACACTTTATCACGCACGCAGTTACACGCACCACTCGCTTGAAGCGTTCAATGGGCGCATCGCACAACAACCTCACGCTGGCGTCTCGACCGCCGAGGACAATCCCGACACCGGGTGGCGACAACGACCGCGCAGCGTAACGCGCGCCACGCGCCGTCGAATTGGGCGAATCCTGTCAGCTGCGCCAATGTGCGTACTTTTTTTTTTTTACTTTTACACCCTTTTATGCGCGTTGTCCACGCCACAACGCTGCACGATACGCGCGATTCACGCGCTCGGGCAAACAACCGTTCGCGGTTTCTCGCCCGTCGACGCTGGTTCGTGCACCGGCGTTAAATGAAAAGCCGTATGCGTCGAGAAGCGTGCGTGCTCGCTAGGGCGACAATGGCGAACGTGCGTGTCAGCTTCCCTTCGTACGAGAGAGAGAGAGGGAGGAACGGCTGGAGTCGTCGCGACTTCGGCGGAGATGCCTCGTCTGGCTCTTACGGGAGCGTAATCGTCGAGGCTCGACGGGCAACTCCAATGGAAAGGAAAGCAAAACAGAACGAAATAAAAGAGAGGAGGCTCTTTTTCCGGCGAACTTGGAGAGCGTTGCCGCCGTGATGCCGTTGTGTCATCGCTGCCTGCCAGCAGCAAGCTCGCGGGCAAGGCAGGTGAGCGGGTGGTGGACAGCCCCTGCCTCTGTCTTTCACGCGCGTGCTCGGAAACCATTGTGCGTGGCGGCGCGCCCGGCGGCTGCGTGTGGTGAAACTGATGGCTCTTGAATGGCGGGGGCGGAGCGGCTTCAATAGGGCCGCGGACAGGCAGCGATTACGCGTCCTCGCGCGCGGTTTGCGGTTTGCACAACGTGTTGAAAGGAAGGACTGCTTCGACCGGTTGGCTGCGTCCGTGGAGCAGCGTGCAGTATATGCTCTCTATAACATGCACGGGGCTATGGGGTTGCAGACGTTCAATGTAGATCACTTTCGCCACGATTCTCCCGAGCTTCGGGTTACTGATTTGCGTGTACAAGATGTGGTCACCCGGGCATGTTACGTAACGCAGCAGAAACGCGTAGCTTCCATGAGTCTCGAAGAAAGCCTAGCGCGTGCCATTTTGCTTGGAGAGAAGGTTCGTGGCATATGATGCACGTATATAGGCGTGAGGTTCCGTGTACCTGTGGGTCGAGGGATTTCGTCAGGAACGCCCCCGCAGGTGGCCAACGAAAACGGTGCGATGGTTGGTGATAGGAGCGCTCGGTAACTACGAGAAAACAAAAAGAGCGCAATAAACCGTCTATACTACGAATTGAATACAAACTGGCTGGAAGAACGCTACTTCTTCAAAGCAATATGCTATATGCTCTCAATATTGTGACGAGCTCTCGTATGGTGGAAGGTAAAGCGGTGAGCAGCTGTCGATACGTGGCGTGACAGATGGGGACGGCGTTCACAAGTGGCTCTCTCAACCATGGGGAAAGCACAAGCTCCTTGAGTCGTTTGCGTTGTGCCTCGAAAATGAAAGCCTCTCGCACGTATACAGCTCTGAAAGCAGTGCGTGAACAGCATGTATTGCTGGTGTCGTGACGGAAACAGCTCACTTTTACCGAAATCAGGTCCGAGCGCTTCGAGTCAGAAGGCAGGGGGGTTGATACAGCACGACCTGACCGCGTGTGTATACATGAAATCGTTCTTTTATTTTTGTTTATTTTTCTTATCTTTTGTTTTTTGCGGACCGATATCTGGGCATCAGTATACCTCGAGTCGAGACAACAGAGCTCTTTGCTCTTGCATGTTTCCTGATCGCGAACTGTCGGCTCCTATAGCGTCCTCGTTTGCATGTATCCTGGCCATCGAGGAGGGCTGAGTCATCCTATCCACCCTTCTGGGCGGGTTCATCCAAGCACATGCATTCGGCGTTCACGCAGCTCGACCAGCCGTGGAGATTTTAGGCATGATTCGGCCCAACCGCAAATTTCGGACTGCCAGGTCGAATCGACCAGTTTTTGTCGGCTTCGCATTAAACGCTTTTGCGGTATAGCTAAGCGTTTGCTTCTTTCGCGAGACCAGGGCCGATATAGTACGAGGATTAATTTCGTTCAATTCCGTGATTTTCTTATGACCCGTCGTTCACGGCCGGCCGATCCCAGTGATAAAGTGATAGCATTGGGATAGAATCGGTGCATTAGGCCAGCCTGTAGCTCACCGGATGCAGTTCTTTTGATAAGTTCCCTCGAGGAGCCTAGACTAAGAACTTCACGTTGCCATCGCTGGACGTTGTCGTATTTCCGCTCTACATCAGCAGTCAAGGTTGGGAATTTAATTTCCACCTGCGCTGGTCTTATTGCGTGGACTGAAGCTTCGAAAACACCGAATAATAATAATAATAATAATAATAATAATAATAATAATAATAATAATAATAATAATAATAATAATAATAGAAACGCTTGTTTATAGATTTCGGTGCGTGTTAATGAAATTCGCCTGTCAATTTTTTTTTCGCCAGCCCCCTACCATATACGGCGTTGCTCATGCTACAGGCTATGGAGGTGAACACTCAATCAGTTGAGTCGCACATTCACACGCACAGGCCCACATTCGCATACAACAGACACACGGCGCGTAAAGATATACTCGATTTTGGCGCTGCTACGTAAGAGTGGAACCTTTATACAACGAGTGCCTCTACAGCGAAATGACCCGTATACAACGAAGGGTTCATTATGTCCCGGCCGGATCCATATAGGTTTTATACGTATTGTGAACGGCTCTCTAACGAAGACCACTACAGCGAATTTTCCTTTACAGCGAAGTAAGTTGGGCGTCGCGCCGACGGCTGATTTGTTGCCCTACAACGCACACCACGCAGCGGTGTCGACCCGGCTGTTCGGTGATGTCGCCAAGGTGCGCTCTGCAGACCACTAACCTAACCTAACCTAACCTAACATGTGCTATATATGGCTAACGGCAGACCAGCGTGTCGATGTACGTCAAGCGAGCGTTACAGCCCCGCTGCACTGCAGCTGGAATCGCTAAGCTTGTGTGCTGCTTGTTGTAACGCAGCAACGAGTGTGAAGCCTGGCAAATGCATCGCTGTTGGTGAGGACGTACACGATGATGCAGTGGTAATAATTGACGACCGACGACGTCCTCAGAGCCATCTAAGGCGAGAAAGATGCGAATGTCAAGGAAGACGACAGTGGACGCAGATTCTGTAAAGGATCCAAGAATTTTGACCGCTAGGGAGACGGTGCCTCTATTCCACGATCTGCAGCTTCGCTTTGCGTGTTGTTCCCGAGTTTCCCCACGGAGCATGGCCCCAGAGCATGCGGTCAGCCTGTGTGCAATAAGATTGACTGCAGTCCCGCATTCTGCAAAAAAATTAAAAATAGAAATAAAAAATAAACAAATAAAAAATAAAGAAGATAATCATTAGCTTTGTTTCTCGTTGTTCAATATTCGGCTGCGCTTAGTGTATGCATAAACTGAACTACTGAAGCTGGATTGGTACTCATATGCGTAACAATCATTTGTATTGTCAGAATTCATCTCATCGCAAAAAAAAAAAAAAAAAAGAAAAACATTGTGAGAGAGAAGCGGAAACGTTGCAGCCCGATGTTCGATGAACAAAGGTACTGTTGTATTACCGGGTCCTTCTTTACCCGGCACACCCTGCATGTCCCTCCCCGCGCTTCTGCGCGCATGCGCCGTTGAACCGGCCAACCCCGTGTAGTATTGCTTACGCACACATGGGCCCTTCGCTTTACCCACGTATATAGGCTTAACACAATAAGGGGCGAGACGGACTGGCGCTCCCCAGCTCCCTGCAGGAAGCCCGTTTCATATTTCCCATTCACACACACTCGCACGAACACCACATATGCGCTGACAGTGTCTGTCAAAGGGCGGGATTTCGTGCGGGTGGAGGCCGCGGTTTGCATGGATGCCGATAACCGCGGAGAAGGCTTCGGATGAGAGGAGGAGAACGACCGGGTCAGGAGTATAGCGGATCGGATGATCTCACCGCGGCCTTGGACACACGAAGCTTGGCTCAACCGCGTATGAAATATGACCGAGCGAGATTTTAAAACAGAGAGAGAGAAAGAAAATGAAAAGCGAGATAAGTTGACAACGGGCCGAGCACGTAGGATTTACGCGAGGAAGCGTATGCACATGTCAAGCGTGTCTTACGCAAATAGAATACGACGGCTCAAGTGAACCATTGTGCCCGGTTCTTGTGTCGAGGCCTAAACGCAGTGTATGTATAAAGTAGGTGGTGGGCGAGGTTTGCCAGGCGCAACCGTGCTGTGGCTCGCTTGCTTCCCGCGTCATCAACTGTGCGCATGGGAGGAGGTTCTTGGGCGGGGTGGAGAGGTGGAGGCACCCAGCGTCTCCATTCTGCATACGCGTGTATATGTATATATATGTATATAGCAGTGGAGATATGATGGAACAGGAATATCTGTAAGAGGAGCGAGAACTGAGTGGAGATGGAACAAAGTTGTAAGGAGTCACTGAAGGAAGCGCCTTAAGTACCATTCCGCCACCTCACTTCTCCACACTTTAATAACTAACTAACTAACTAACTAAATAAGAAGGATTTCGACAGAAACAGCTACGGCTCTTCCGATGAGGACAACGAAGACGTCAATTGTACTGCAGCACAGCATGACAACGACTATTGTACGATGGCTATAGCACGTTATCCTGTCTATATATTTAAATATACAAGAAAGTCCCCTCCGTACTTCCAGTGAAGAATTATTTTTTTTTTAAAGAAAGGGCGTCTCGCGCTCAGCTCTGCTTTCATCTTGCTCATCTTTCGCAACAAGATCGGATTTTATGGTCCAGAACAAAGTAGCAGTCAAAACAACAGCTATTTTTTTTTACATTTCTTTTTAAGGGGCCTTTAAGGGGCCTTTAAGGGAAACACGCAGGCCACTGTACGAAGCGCACACATACGATTCGTGAACATTATGCTATAGTATAATGTACTATACATAGTGCAGTACATTACATATACATACATATATCTATACTATAGTACAATTAATAGGAACATCTATAGATGCTCCTGTTCGCGCGTCAGTAGCAGCCACTGTGTACAGAAAACGAGAGAGAGAGAGAGAGAGAGAGACGAAGAGGAAAGGCATACAGAAAACTAAAATCCAAGCGGCGTCGTAGGGGTGTGGGCGGGAGGGGGTCTCTTCAGCACGTCACAAAACCCGCAACCCGGGCCTGACAAAAAAAAAAAAAAAAAGCAAATGAAATCGAGGAACGCTGGCTGGGGAAAGGAACAGTCCAGGCAACAGCGCGCGTCAGATGCCAGATGGCGGCTCGCGGGAAGAGAGGTGTGTGGCTTCATACGACTTCTCTTCAGGCTTGTCGTCGGTGGCGCGGCCGTCCACGGGGGCTGAAGCCCCGCCGCCGGCCGTGTCCAGCCTCCCGTGGCGGCGCTTATTTCCACGAGGTGATGACGACGGCGTTTCCGAGCCCTTCTTCGCCCAGTCGGCGTTGCGTGCGCGGGCTGCCGCCGGTTTAGTAAGGGGGCGAGGAGGAGGAGGAGAAGTGTCAACACGCGCCAGCCAATAGGAAGCGCGCTTTTTCGCGCCTGTTGACTCGCGGGGGGAACAGCCGTGGGCGCACGTATATATAAGCGGAAGCGCGCTTGCTGCGTATCGTCGAGGGCGCCCCCTAAACCACTGTTGTTCCCACCTTTCTTTTTTCGTTGCAACTCCAGGCTTTATATCGTTGTTGTTGGTGTTTCGCTCTCGGATATAACTTACGGAGGCGGCATCCTACGCATTATATGGACTGCCCAGCTCCATTTTTTTTTCTCTCTTAATGTCAATTAGTATATCGGCTATACCCGTTCGCTGTCTAATCCACACCGCCCGCTTCCTGTCTCTTGGCGCCTATAACAACGCCTAAAACGCCTAACAATTTTTCGTTCCATCGCTCCTTGCGCGGTCCCTCAACTTGTTCTCGAGCTTCTTTGTCAACCTCCAAGTTTCTGCCTCATATGTTAGAGCCGGGAGAACACTGATTGTACTCTTTTCTTTTCAATGAAACTGGTAAGCTCTCAGTCACGATCAGGGAATGCCTGCCGTATGCCACTCCAACTCATTATTATTATTCTGTAACTTTCCTTCTCACGACCAGGGTCCCCCTATGAGTAAGAGACCTAAATAAACGTATACCCATTTTTTCGTTTGTTTATAGTTTCTTCGCTGTGGTCATGTTGTTCACAGGCTGTCCAACCTGTTCGCTTTCAGAACTACCCGATAGTGCCTTTCCACCTCCGATTTCGCAACTTTATAGACACTAGCATATCGTGGTCCGCATCCATCTGTAAAACACTCGGCACCCGAAAGAATGAGTACAAAAAAGATGGAATAAGTAAAAGCCACCGCCGTGTACGCATTTGGCCATAGAGATTCCAGCTGGTCCAAAGGTGCGGGCTCGTTTCACTACCTGCATGTCGGCTACTAATGGCCGGACCAGCCGAACAACGACGCAAAAGAGTTTCACTGAACGATGCGCATGAAAATAAAACGCTATAAACTTATATGAATGGTAATGAAAGAAGCTCTATAAGCTCCAAGTCCTCTCTTAAAATTGTTTGAACAAAAACGCAAGTCACTTTCCAGTATACATTACCAGGTATTTCGCGATTCAGCCGCGTGTCCAGTATATTAAAACAGATATTCCAGCGCCCAAAGTTAAATGCAGCGAATGTTTACCGAAAAAAGAAAAGTCGTCACTTCAAGTTTCCCATTGACAAGACTACCAATGATGCCACATAGAGTTTCATGCACCTACCGTAGGGGTAGCTGTGGCGCTGGTGTCTATACGGGAGCTGCGAGCAAGGGTAATTGAGTCAGCGTGGGAATGATGGGTATATAGTACATGCGTTTGCCTACGGCTTCTTCCTTACGGCTTTAAACGGCTGCGTGACTTCGCAAACTCATCATTTTCCAGAAGGCACTGGCGTCTATGAATGATTAAGTGACCGTCGATAAAATTGTCCGGCGGCAGGATTCGAACGCAGGACATCTAGGACGATATCGAAAGCATTACGCCGAGGACAAGCGGAACCACTGCAATTAGCAGCGATTATGCGTTTTCTCCGAGTGTTATTGCCTTCATCATCAAAGAAAAAGAAAGTATTGATTGCCTTGAAATTCGGGTTAGTGAAGGCAGATAAAGCGTTGTAAACAAAACCACAAGATTGTCTGAAGCCACAAGCACGAAGATCAGATAAATCCATGCACTAATCATCATTCGCATGGTGGCTGAACGATCACAGCGCAAGAGTTCAAGTAATTGTCAATCATAGTAATTATAGTAATTACGTAGTAATTATTGTAGGAAACTGTATCGATGACACGACTGAATGCGTGGACATTTATTTACTGCATACATAGAACACTTCTCAATATGTTTACATATACTTGGTTTCGGATACTCTTCTTTTTTATTTGTTTAGAGTACTTCATGCATATTGAATGAATCGCCATGGTTAGCAAACAGCTTGTCATAATTCAATTCTTTTGACTCGTTGTACTATGGAGGCTGTAGATATTTACTTGTCTATAGTGAGTAGGAATCAACGAAAGCGTGTCATATAAAAAAAAGAAAGACTTAAATCGACTTGCTATCAGGAGATGTCGGCGCACACACTGTTAGCAAAAATGATCCGAGATGGGAGTAAATGGCTTGTCCTCTAGCGCATTCCCTGATGGGAGGTAAATATACTCCGGGTAGGCGGAGTAAAAGATTTACTCCGCTGCTGAACGGAGGTTGTGGAGGCACTTATGGGAGTATATGTTTACCTCCATCGCGGAGGTTGTGGAGGTACTTATGGGAGTATATGTTTACTTCCATCGCGGAGGTTGTGGAGGTACTTATGGGAGTATATGTTTACCTCCATCGCGGAGGTTGTGGAGGTACTTATGGGAGTATATGTTTACTTCCATCGCGAAGCTTCTGCGGGCAACTATGGGAGTATATGTTTACCTCCATCGCGGAGGTTGTGGAGGTACTTATGGGAGTATATGTTTACTTCCATCGCGGAGCTTTTGTAGGGAACTATGGGAGTATATGTTTACCTCCATCAAAGAGCTTTCGCATGGAACTATGGGAGCATGTGTTTACCTCCATTGCGGAGCTTTTGTAGGGAAATATGGGAGTATATGTTTACCTCCATCAAGGAGCTTATGCAGGGAATTATGGGAGCATGTGTTTACATCCATCACGGAGCTTTTGCAGGAAGCTATGGGAATACTTTTTTACATTCGAGGGAGGCTTTTCAAAGTACCATAGTATTTCTTTACAATGATCATGGAGGTTTTACAGGAACATATGGGAGTATCTGTTCACATGACTCGGCTAGTATGCCAATTTAAGAATTTTCAATATTGATTTTCCACACTGAGAAATACACAATATATTGGTTTGCAAGCTAGAAGATGCAAACAAAAGTAAGCAAAGTAGTGCTTTGTAGAAAATAAATTTATTGCATAAGCAGAGGCAAGGAAGAAATGGACGACGCAAGCACAATCTCTCAACTGGTTTTTGATTCTTTCTTGCCCATGTGTTATCTACACAAACCAAACAGTAAGAATAGAAAGCAACTCATCCAGCTGCAGGTTTAAGCCAAGACCTTATGAAGTACATAAAAAATACATGGAAATCAGCCACAAGTGCCTAAACAAGGCGCAATACAGTTATTGTAGAAATAACATAGCTATAACAGTGCATTCTCTGACAAATCTAGACTGTGGTACTACAAAAGGTAAAGAGGACATCATTTCTCATTAATATTGACATGTGCAAGAGTTAAAGCAGCAAAAAGTTGAGAAGACGCCAAAACACTTATTGCACTTCAAAATTAAATTAGGAAAATGAAAGTTCTGGTAGGCACTGAGCCATTTTTACTGTGACAAGCTGGCAGAGTTCAGCTTTGCTTTTTTCCCCCATATTACCGAAAGGCAAACATAGTGGCTAAGAGAGAGTCGTAAGGGATGGTAAAATGTTCATTGTATTGTACCCCGACTTTAAGAGCAGGTGAAAGTGCATGCCCTTAATAGCAGCACCGCCTCACAATTCCTTGCACAGACTGACTCTAGGAACTTTGAAGCCGGTGGATCATGCCCTTAGCTCCGAACATACGTCATGCTTAAATTTCTTAACACAATAACATTGAAAGAAAAAGCAGTCTCAAGAAAAGCAACAAAAGTGGCAGAATAATGACAAGTGGGCTTCTGATGGCCATCATCCAAACTTCCTTACTGATATTCCACCTGGACAATGCTGCTGGTGCAAGAAGGCTTACAGAGCCTTAGAACCACTGTGGGCTCACTTCTGACGATTAAAGGCAAAAAACAGGCAGTGCTGAAGACCGCATCATAAAAGAACATGTGGCCTAGTTGAGATGACAACTTTTGGAAGCTTCATTCCGTAACATGTTGGGAAGGATAAAAAGTAAAAAAAAAATCTTTCAGTGAAGTGTGCCAATCTGAACTTAACATTACAGCGCAAACACCTAAGACGAACCACAAAAAGACACAACACACACTGGCGCTTTTTGTGGTTCGTCTTAGGTGTTTGCGCTGTAACGTTAAGTTCAGAATTATGTACCAACTAGGCCCAAATGAAGTTTTACTATGCCAATCTGACAACACTGTTATAAGAGATTTCTCACACCCTTCAGAGGAATAAGGGATCTGATTGCTGGCTCACAGCCTTGCTTGCACACAGCAAGTGCTGCTGCGCTCGAGCATGGTCAAGGCTGGTTGTATTAGTGATAGCCTGCATGCAGGCTAGCAGCAGCTTGGCATCTGCTTTTATGGCAGCAGCCATACAAGGACCTTGCTGACTTTTAACACAAAGCCAGTATAATAAAATGCGAGAAACAAAAATTATGAATTACTTATTCAGAAACCGTGCAAATAAGCTATGTATTCAAACAAGGTATATGCAGGTAACTTTTATTTTATAATTGTTGATAATTATGTCTCAAAACAAGTTCAAGGCTCCGAACCAGCATTGCATTTACATTTAATGTAGCTGCATCCACATTGTAACTTTTCTTAACAGCATCGCTTAAGATGTTGGAAGCCTCAATGGCACTGCATATATTGCACATAATTAAAAAAAGAATATAGACTGTAACCATTGTGAAACACCTCGTAACAGTGTCGCTGTATGACAATGACACTGCAGATATTACACATAACTAATAAGTAAATAAAAGGTACATATAAGCAACGAAATAGAAAGTGCACTAGTAGCAGACAAGGGAGGCATGTTAAACATCACATTAAAATGGCATAAGGCATTTGAACATAATGCTGAGAACACTTGTGGTTTACGATAATCATCAAGTGAAGCATGCAGAAAAGTGTTAGCCATGTTAGCCAATTCCACGGCCTTCAAGACCTACAATGCCATAAACTAGTGTCTCAAGGTGTACACTCCTGGCCATTTGTGCAACTGAAGTCAACGAAGTATGCTTCCATGCAAGCCAGGGTACCATCTCTTTTCCGGTTTGCACTGCACTCTTTTCATATGTTGAATACAAACCTTGGCCACCTTGGCAAGGAACAGTACCAACAGATGAGATAAAACAAAAGACAAACACAGTGCTGACTGACAAGTGGATACGTTTGCTGCCATGCTTTCCCTTTTCACACTGTCACGAGTCACCGGCAGAGCATGTGCGATAATGTGGAGCAGACGACATTGGTCAGTGAAATGGAGAATGGATACATGAGGTGAGGAAGCATGTGAAGTGTCAGAGAAAAATTGAAGGAAAAGGGGAGGAAAACCAAGGAGCGCGCATTGCTGACATGGATGAGAAGCAAGGCAGTCGCATCTCTAGCTGTGCTTTGGAGATGGGAACTAGTAGCTTGGGACCACGGACAGACAAGAGGACATACAAGAGTTGGCCAACAACAGCTTCCAAGACCTGACTACATCGCCATGACTATGCTCTGCAACCCCAACCCAACGCCACACTGCCATAACCGGCCTTGTCCAGTGCCACAATCACCTGACCACGTCGGCCACACAATGCCTGACTAGTCCAGACTGCGTCCTGTGTAATGCAAGTCTCGTAAGGGGGCTACAACCTCGTCACTCACAACGAAGGTCTATGTCTACGTCGTGTTGCAACTATGCAGGCTGACATCTTGCACCACGCCTTGCCGACGTTCACTGCTACTCTGACAGTCAGAACATTCAATTCTTGGGGACTGTCACTTGGCCAGTCAGACTATAAACATTATACAGCTAATTTCTCATTTGTTTTGATTATGTATATACCTAGTTTTGTTAATCTCTTTTGTGTACAGGGTATATTTTGTGCGCACTTACTTTGCTGGTCATTTGTTTTGGGTTATATTGTGTCTTGGGAAAAATATTTAACATATTTGCATTGCGTCTGTTCATTCCTGGAGCGGTGAAATTCGTGACAGTTGGCAAGCCTGTCAGGATTTGTTCTTCCTGTCGTGCTCTGCCACATGAGCAAGGGTCTCGCTTATGCCACGGATGTACGGTACTGGAGCCCGTTTTTTGGGGGGTCCAGGGTGGGTGGGTACTACGTGAGCCAGCTGGCACCCTACTGAGTCAATGAAGTACTCAGGGTATCCCCAAGCCATCAATTCCCACCGCACAAGTGAATTGTCTGCCATGTGGTCTTCTGCTGTTGTGCACACATTTTTCACCCAACGAAGGAGAGAGCAGACAACAGACCTCTTCTGCGAAGCAGGGTGCACCAATGTGTAGTTGAGGTAGCGCCTCGTGTGAGTTAGCTTCCTAAACACCTCGAATAACAGGTTTGGCCCTTCGCATGGCACAAGGGTGTCCAAGAATGGCAGTTGACCTTCACATTCCACTTCTATGGTGAACCTAATTTTGCTTGCAATTGTTTAAGTGAGCCGTGAAGAGGTCGAGGTTTAAGTCAAGGTTAGCTCGTTTACATCGACACCTAAGGTCTTATTCAGATATGTCGACTGTTTCAGAGTTTTGCAACAACAGAATATTCACCTCTTCACGGCTCACTTAAACAGTAATGCAAGCAGCAATTAAGTTCACCATAGAAGTGGAATCTGAAGGCCAACTGTCATTCTTGGACAGCCTCGTGCAACATAAAGGGCCAAACCTGTTATTCGAGGTGTTTAGGAAGCTAACTCACACGGGGCGCTACCTCAACTACACATTGGTGCACCCTGCTTCGCAAAAGAGGTCTGTTGTCTGCTCTCTCCTTCGTTGGGTGAAAAATGTGTGCACAACAGTAGAAGACCACATGGCAGACAATTCACTTGTGCAGTGGGAATTGATGGCTTGTGGATACCCTGAGTACTCCGTTGACACAGTAGGGTGCCAGCTGGCTTGCGCAGTACCCACCCACCCTGGACCCCCCGAAAAATGGGCTTCAATACCTTATGTCCCCTGCATAAGCGAGACCCTTGCATGCGTTGTGGTCATATGATGTGCAGGCTGTGCACGTTCCAAAACGTAAACACCAGCTCATGCATGTGAAAGACCGTTCGAAAAAGGGCAAGTTCCCAGGCGTAGTGTAGGTCCTTCGGTGTGCGAACTGTCGGTATGACTACATCGGAGAAACCGGCAACTCCAAAAAAAGACTTAAACAGCACAGGAATGATGCCCAGAAACGATACTTTGCATCGAATGCCCTGGCCGAGCACTGCGCAACTACGTCACAATTAGCTAGGAAAAATATCGCTTGATTGTTAAGGAATGAAATCATTTTAAGTGTCTTTACTTGAATCTCTAATCATTTATGTCCATGTATGCCAAGTACCTTAATCATGTTTTGAGCTGCAGATAAGAACGCTACCTACTCTGCTGCTGGTTTCATTGTGAACAAGGCTCCCGTGGGAAGCCGAAACAAATATATTTTAAACCATTTTGGTTGCGTTTGCTTAGTCCTGACATTTCGCATGGCCCCCACGACTTCAAATTAATGAGGTTTACTGCATGTACACATGTTTGCAATTACACGCTTACTTAATTTCTCTCAGCATGTCTGCTAGGCTACGGTTCATTTTGAGCACCGCGATTTCTCCTCCTCAGGGGCACCACATCTCGAAAGATACGCATCAAGTGCATCTGTAAAATTAATCATTTCACTGTAATACATGTATTGTTACAAACATTACACAAACAAATTTGAAACAATGTCGATGATACTGTCCACAGCTTCCAATTTATGGAGGCTCAATGCCGGCTTCTCAATGAAATTGCGGTCGTTCAGGAAGCACCACCAAAGAGCCCCTGTGATGCTCCTATCCTGAGTGCCAGAACTCCCCACACCAGTTTCGCCAGTTCTTTGCAGAACAGGGAGTCCTAGCCATGGCACTAGAGCAGGTGCCACTCCTCGTCAATGTATACATTTGCTAGGTGTACCTGCAATAAAAGGGCAGAGACACGTTAAGACTGCTTAGGTGTGGGAACGTGAAAGCATCTTTAGTGAACCAGATGGCTGCAATGTGACGTGCACAATATGACACACACAGTAGGCACACCTTAAAGGGACTGACAACCGATTTTTAAGGACCTAGTTCTTGGCACAACACAAAGCTCACCCTCAGTAGCGTTTACATCTGCAACGGTTACTTCCAAAAGCACATGGATATTGTGGCATCACAGAAGTGTCCTTGTTTCACACCCCAGGTTCTATTCCCACCCAGTCTGCCAAACTTTCTCATTACAGCAGCTAATTTGCTTTGTTTACAGGAACCTGAGAAATCTGACATCAAGCCTTTTTTATGCATCTTTATGGTTTGTGCAATTAGCCATTGGTTTTATGTCACTAACTGCTGGCAGCAAAAAGAAGTATGTCCAGTGGCAGTGTAGGGGCTCCACACAAAATTATATGGCTTACCTTTGTTTAAAAGTAATCTTTAAAGAGACTACAGAAGCAATACACAACCACTTTCAGTGAGCCCAAGTTGACTTTCAGCTTTGTGAAGCGTAGAAAGTGATACAGGTTGTACGGCATGGTGTAGCACGAAAAACTGGAAAAAGAAAGGTTCTAAAGGACAGAAAAAAGGGAAAGACGGCGCCACACTCAACTGTTTATTAGACACAAAACTTGCTACATATATACCGCGCACACTCTCGACATCAGGGGAAGAAAAGACAAGTGTCAGGTCATCTTGTTTGCGTCAAACCCAACAATTTCTTTTTGCATCATACAACAAAACAGATGTTTGACTAACACACGCTTGACCAGTTATACGAATGTGACATGCCTCTAGCAGTTCCTGCGCAGTTTTATCGCTACTCTTACCTAGGATTCTCACCACAGAAAAACTTGGCTTACAGTACAGCAGCACGGTATACAATACGCAGAAAAATGGGCATTCATATGCGCTTTTAAATTGTTTGCATGTTCCCTCATTCAGTCTTTCACACAACGGCCAGTCTGCCCGATGTAGGTTTTCCTGTAACTTAGCGGTACATGTATCTGGTAAACCACAGCAGTGGAACACTTTTCCGCGTAGCACTTTGCATGTTTGACTTCGTACATTTGCACTGCACATTCTATGATTCGGGGACATAGGCAAGACAGCGTGTTCGAGGAAGAAAACAACAGGTACCTCATACCTGTTTGCCGCCTTGAGGCTGTGGCTCACCCTGTGGTAATAAGGTGCCACTTGAGCCTTTCTTTGGGAATCGTGCTTACTTCCCTCACTCCCCTTCGGATTATTGTTACATTTGAGTTGCTGCAGCGAGGTTTCTGCCACTAGGTGATGACCGAATGAGGAAATCTGGCATTTAAAAGCTGCTGGACATGATGCTTGAAACTAGACAAAAAAAGCTATGTGGAAAAGCGGTCCACGTGGTTTACCAGACACCGTTAAGTTATGGGAAAACCTATGTCGGGCAGATTGGCCACTGTGTGAATAACCGAATGAGGGAACAAAAACAATTTAAAAAAGGATATGAACACCCATCTCTCTGCACATTGCAAATCGTGCTCCTGTAAGCCACGTTTTTCTGAGGTGAGAATCTCAGGTAAGAGTAGAGATAAAACCGCGCGGGAACTACTAGAGGCATATTACATTCAGATCAGTGGTCAAGCATGTGTTAGTCAAACATATGTTTTTTATATGATGTGGAAATGAAATTGTTGCGTATCACACAAACAACATGACCTGTCACTAGCTCTTTTTGCTGCCCCTGATGTCAAGAGTGTGCGCAATATATATGTAGCAAGTTTTGTGCCTAATAAACAGTTGTGAGTGTAGTGCCATCTTTCTTTCCCTTCTTTCTGTCCTTTTGTATCTTTCTTTTTGCAGTTTGTTGCACTACAACAGCATCGCATTTAGCAAAGACCAAGTCGCTCAAGAGAAAGTTACTGTGTGGTACAGGTTGTACCAGCCAATCAGAAGAGCTCTCTTAGTATCCGCCTCTGATCACCCTCTGAGCAATTAGACGGCTTGTATCTCTACAACTTTTGGCTTGTGCTGTTAGGCTGTCATTACATAGACTATAAATGCAGAAGTACATATTAGCATGCTGTATGAAAAGCCAGAGTAGTACTATACTGACTGGATGTGACATAAATGGTAAGAATGTTCTGGCTGGAAACATTGTGAGTTTATCAACACTGACTGACGAGTAATTGAGAAAGTTGGTGCATGTTCATGGTTAACTTTTGCGTACAACACAAGGGACAGAAGAGAGACCACAGCGCACAAAAGCTACCAATTCAATGTTTAAATGTTTATTTTATGGGAAGGAATACAGAAAATATTTACACTGCATGTGCACTTGTACTGCACAAACGTTCTTTTAGAATGAGGGCAAATGTTGCATAACAAATAGAATTAGAAAGCACAGAGTGATTGCTATTCTGTGTCATTTAGAGTGTTCCTCTTTTTCACACAATCATAATGAGAGCGGACTGACACGTCCCAGTATTTAATTGATATTCCTTACTGTTATTGTTGGCCATTCAGTTACCAGAGGTGAAAAAAACAGATGAACAATCTAAATCTGATGCATAGCACCAGTCATGTCAATGCATTGTCATGTGGCACATATGGTGCTCTCCTGGGTGCATGTGAGGCACCAGCCAGTCTGCCCAATGTACATTTGACCAAAGGAATAGACTACACTACTGCTAACGTACACAAGACAAATTTGGTGGTATCTTTAACTAAGCAAGCCTCCCTAGCCTGGGTGCCTTTCTCAATTCGCTTGTAGACTGCTTGCTAGGGATACACATTTGTACACACATACATATGTATACACATGCACAACAGTCCACAAGTGAATTGAGAAAGGCGAGCAGGCAAACAAGGTTTGCTTGGTTAAAGCAAGTTTGTCTAGTGTGTGTGAGAGGCAGTGTACTGTATTCCTTTCACATGTGGTCAAATGTACACAGGGCAGACTGGCCATAGCTAAATGCGCCAAATGTGTGCCAAAGAAATCACTAGTATGCTCGTCCAACTTGACCGTGCATTGCAGCGATAGGGCCTCAGGCTAAATTAAGATCGTTCATCTGTTCTCACCCACGGTGAAGAATTGACGAGAGAAATCAGTGAGGCGTACCACATAAATAAGAAGTGTTAGCCAGCCCTCATTGTCAATGCAAGAAAAGCGTCCTTTCGAGATGACAAGGGATAGAAATTATTCTGCACATATTTACTTTTCTTTTTATGCAAATACTGTTTATCGTGGTTTAATGCCTTTGTATCACAACTTACATCTTCCCTCTGAAAGAACTTGTGCACAATATAAGCACATATCCAGTGACATTGTTATTTTTAATCCTTCCATGAAACAGAGAGACAGTTGTTAGCAGCAGTCATGTTGTATGGTCTCCCTTCCCTCCCTGTGCAAATTCTGTCCTGAAAAGTTACATGAACTGAATGGCAAACTCATAAGGACACTACAAATTTCACCTAGTGAACACAGCTGGTTCTCGGAAAATGCACGAATACGGTGATAGGTATGTGTCGGCATAGTGTAGCACGCTAACTTCGACACTACTGCAATACTTCAGCTGTCACACGACTACAGTGCTTAAGAGACCACAGAAGTGTAAGTGCACAACAAAAAAAGCAGGTGCATCAACCATAAATTTGACTTCAGCAAACACAGGCTGTTTCGTGAGGCTAAAACACTAGCTAATATGTAGAAAGTATATGCACAGGTATACTTAGCTATAGATACTCGCCCATCCAACTTAAAAACTTATTATGAGTTGCTGTGCATATGATGCTTGCTCTAGACACTGGTGGTTACAACAAAGATACTTTTAGAATGAGATAAAATGCTTTCATCTGCCCAGTAATCGAAGTTTTATTGATAGCATTATAATTTAGACTTGCTGGTTGAAGATATTCTGACCTCAACAGCACCAAGCAGATTGAATATAAGAATGCCCACTGTGCTGACCAAATACATAGTGTGAAACAGAATAACACGAAAAGGGACCCAAAGTATTAGAAATTATTCATGACAGCTGTTGAATTAGGGCTTGTTGGTTGATTATCACTATTAAAATTACAGAAGTGCCAATCGGAATGTTCTATGTGGTGCAGTTGAAATTAAATTCATTTGATGAGCAACAACAAGCAAATGCTACAGCAAAAGCAACCAGACAATTTAGCACTATGTATGAAATAGTGTTCTTTAATGATTGAGCATCAATACACGGATCTATCAGCTAACTATGTGATCTATACTGTGTTTACTTAAAGTGAAAAATAATGTAACTGGACATAGACTCTTAGCTGCTACAATGCCTATTTGCATGAATGGGCATAGCTTGCCAAATTTTTTTTTATGGGAGAGAAAAAAATCAAGCTTACTAGAAAACACCTCAGTGCAGCAGTAACGTCATCAATACTTCCTTTTGGGAGAGTTGGTTCATCTCGAAACATATGGGTAACAGCACAAACAGACCACAAGAAGGCA
This sequence comes from Dermacentor variabilis, assembly GCF_050947875.1. Lineage (NCBI taxonomy): Eukaryota > Metazoa > Arthropoda > Arachnida > Ixodida > Ixodidae > Dermacentor > Dermacentor variabilis. Next base: position 105,948,672 of record NC_134570.1, read on the forward strand.
GACACGTACACACAGTGCTGACTAACAACTGATTTTATTGGCAAGGATAGCACACCTTGTAGGGTGTCTCACATAACTTGAGCCAAGAATTTTTTTTAAAAATGAAAGGCACGTTGGAAGCGAACTGAAACGAATGCATACTATTCGCAATAGCCTATAGTAACTCCTACAATCCTTTGTTTTCCCCATAACTTGCCAATTAATTAAATTTAATTACCCAACTCTAATTATCGGCTGAGGACCCCAAGTATGGCACACAGATTTGTAGAGCCTGTTCAGAAACCACCGATCGAGTTGTTTGCTTTATGATACGTCTCACATAGTCATTTCTTCTGAGTTGCAAAGAAAGTCCGCGAAATATGAAACAAGGCACGTGACAGAGTGCTTGCGCAGTGGTATTGTGCTCCTCTCAAGCGTGCCTTCGGTGAACAAGGTCGGCTCCCGTCGGATGATGGCGAAAATGCATGCTGCAGGCGGAGCGGTGCCAATGAGATAAAGAATGCCTTGCCATTTTCTCGTCACCAGTCACGATGCAGCCAACCTTGTTCACCGAATGCACGCTTCAGAGCAGCACAATACCACTATGCTCCATCACGTGGCCTTCTTCATATTTCATGGGCTTTCTTTGCAACCAGGAAAAAAGGACTACATGAGACATTTAGTAAAGGAAAGAACTCGATCGGTGGTTTCTGAAGGTGCTCTACACATCTGCGTATCATACTTGGGGTCCTCAGCCAATAACTAAAAGTTCTGTAATTAAACTTATTTAATTTGCAAGTTATGGGGAAAACAAAAAATTGTCTCAGTTACTATAGGCTATTGCGAATAGTATGGCTTTCATTCAATTCCCTTCACACGTGCCTTTCATTTTTAAATTCTTGGCTCACGTTATGTGGGACACCCTGTATATGCCAGAGTGAAGCAAGGGAAATGAAAGGGAAAATCATGTCAAGGGTGACAGCGTGCCAAGTTCACAAGCGCAATGAAGCCAACCAAACACAACAAAGCGCAAACAATTATTTTTCTTTTCCTTTGCAATCTGAAGCCCCGATAGCCGCACCCAGAAGATCAGATTCAGCATCAAAGAGAGCAAAGTGAGGGGTGCTAGAACAGTTGCTACCGAATTTTCTAATGTGGAAGGTTTTTAAACTGATGTGCGCAGTCTTGTCACTGCTCTTTCCTAGAATTGTCGTGACTTTCATCTGGGCCCCACAATCCGTATACTTGCTAACGTGCGCAACTAAATGTGCATATTTCTCATCTAGTGTTTTTTTTTCAGTTTTTGAGGGTGTTCCCCTGAACGGTCATTGATACAGCGAGCAATTTCAAGGACAGAAAACATCCCACATGACATGGGGATGCAATACACCACTCCAGTGGAACATTTTACTAACGGCGGTTGGTGCTGCTTCTGGCATCCACGTTTTCTGGCATTACATATACGTTGACACAACTTTCCCAGCTCCTTTCGGGCATAGAAACAAATTGGCACACCGTGCCTACTTGCCACCTTAAGATTGTGGGAAAGTTTGTGGATGTAAGGGACCACCTCTGTCTTAGGTGCCTTCAGTTGATCCTCAACCATTGCACTTCCACATCCACACTTGAACTTTTCAAGGAGGACTTCTGAAATGGCAGTCAAGACCGAGATGGGGAACCCTGCAGCTAAAAGACGGCTTACCTGATTATGAAAACTGAGCTTAATCTGATGTCGGCACGATTTTTGGAGAGCCTATTCCATACGCAACACCTGTATACTTCTCTTAATTGTCTTGGAGTGTGCCGAGTGAAAGGGCAGCAATTCCTTAGCCCGTGGGTTGGAGGCCCAGCCAACATGTCCATCACTGAAAGTAATCTTTACGTATAAAAACTAAAATTGAAAGGTTCGGAAGTTCAAGGGTGAAAGGTTACTCACATCTATGTTTGCTAAATATAGATAACACTTTGCCTACTGTAGAGGGTGGGTGAAGGTGGGCTGCTGTTTATAAAAGCACCAAATAAGTGTCAACATGCCCAAAAATTTTTAAAACTGGCCCCCCATTAAACACTTGTTCCAGTGTGTTGTCCACCTTTACCTGAAAAATGTCACAAAGATTAGGGGCTACGCAAGACCCTATGCAGATGCCATCGCACTGCAAAAACAGCTGCTTGTCAAATACAATAAAAGTCGAGTTCAAATAAAACTGCAATAAAGATAGAAAATTATGAACGGCCAAACCAACGGTGTTCTGGAAGGATACGTCGCCGTTATCTTCTATGCACTCTTTGACACATGCTAGCAGTTGATTCTGTGGAACAGAATTAAACAACTCCTGCACGTCTTCCGAAAAACCGAAACCAACATGATCATTTCGCTCTAAAAACTGTACTACTGCGACTGATTTCTTTAAAAGTAATGGGTCGTTTAAAGCTAGCGCCTTGAGCTTCTTTAGCAAAAACTGGCTAACACTTCTGCCACGATCCCTGTTCACTAACAATAGTGCTTAACGGAACTTTGGGCTTATGTGTCTTGGCTGTGAAAACCCCCCTCAAACTGTTCCCTCTGCTGTTAGATATGTCCCTGGCAAACTTTCCAAGGTATAATTGCTTACAAAACTCAACGAACTTAATTTTTTCTCGCACTTCACTTTTCTCTCCAGGGACACAGTTCTTATTAGCCGCTACCAAACATTTTTAATTGTAAATTCCCTTGGGTAACGTATGTGATTCCGTCTGGTCCTGGTGCCGACGTGACCCATCTTGGCATCGAATCATGACGTCTTCTTCTATCTTATTATAATATGACGTGGGAGACAGGAAATGTTCCAGATTCTTGGAAATGCAGTTGCGTTGTAGGCCTGCTTAAGCCGGGGAAATACCCTAACGAGCTCTCCTCCTGCAGACCGATCACCTTAGCCAGTTGCGTCGACAAAGTAATGGAAAGAATGGTCTTGTCAAGGCTGGAATGGTTTCTAGAGAAAAATAATTGCTTTCCAGATTTTATGCATGGATTTAGAAGAGGCCGTTCTTCCATTGACGGTGTTATTGACTTGGTATCCACTGTTGAACAAGAAAGAAGTCGCCGTCGGTTAGTTGGAGCTGTTTTTCTGGATATTAAGGGTGCATACGACAATGTACTCCATTATGCAATCCTTGATGCACTGGAAGATTTAGACGTCGGTGGCCGGCTATATGCATGGATTGTTAGCTACCTCAGTGGCCACACGGTGTATATGTCGACAAGTGATGGCGACACCGGACAGTACCATATACATTGAGGTGTTCCACAAGGAGGAGTTCTCAGTCCAACTCTTTTCAATGTTGCATTGATTGGCCTTGCATCCGAACTTGCTAGCACGGTGAAGATTAGCGCATATGCGGACGACATATGCATATGGACATCTGGAGCCACCTGTCCCCAAATGCGTGCTAGGCTTCAACGTGCAGTGACAATCACAGCTAAGTATCTGCGGCGTCAAGGCCTCCAACTCTCAACAGAAAAATGTTCCGTGATTACATTCACGTGAAAACAAATGACCAGGTATCCGATAATCATTAACGGAGTAGCGATACCTACGATTACACACCACAGATTCCTTGGTGTAGTCATAGACCGGGGATTATCTTGGTCAAGACACGTCGCCGCACTGAAGTCAAAGCTGAAGAGTTTTGTTCACGTCCTTCGCGTCGTTGCAGGAACAAGATGGGGCCCCTCGGAGTCGTCGCTACTCCAATTGTACCAAGCACTATTCGTAGGGTATATACGGTACAGCATTCCGGCGCTCTCAGGCATGAGACTTAGCTGTGTGCGTGCGCTGGAGAGCATTCAAGCTCAAGCATTGCACACATGTTTAGGCCTCCCACGATGCACGTCAACCAATGGAACAATAGCAGAAGCTCTTAGTTGTCATATTGGGGTATACTTGCTCTGCGAGCCTCTTCGAATGTACCTTCGCGTGTTGACCCGACACAGGCACCATCCTCTGTCATCGCTCCCTGCCACCCACCCAGGTTCCAGCTTTTCAAGGACTATATCGCGCCATCAACACGCTTTGCAGTCGAGATTTTCTCCCGCCTGTATTCCAAGAATACCCCCGTGGGTTCTACCTAAACCTGTCGTTACATTGCAGATACCTGGAATTACTAAAAAGTCATATCCGTTGCATCTATTGGCCTCAGGCAACTCACCCTGTGGCACATTTCTACAAAGTACGGAGATACTGCACACGTGTATACCGATGACTCTGTCACACCATATGCCTCCACTGCAGCCTTCGTCATTCCACATATGATCATTGCTCGGCGGTTTAAACTAGGCCATAGCTCAACATCAACTGCTGCAGAACTTGTTTCTATCCGGGAGGCACTTAGATTTCTCTCTGAGGAGCCTCCTCACGCATGGACAATATTCTGCGATTGCAAGCCAGCTCTTCAAACGATTGACTGTGTCCTCAGACGGGGCCCGTATTATTCCATGGCTATAGAAATTACAGAACGGCTCAACCACGCAACTAGATATGGCCACAATGTCACCTTTCACTGGATACCCTCACACTGTGGCCTGATCAGGAACGAACAGGCAGAAGCTGAAGCGAAAACTGCTTTAGATAATGCTTGTGAAGTACGCATTCCGTTCTCACGTACAGACACAAACGTCCTACTTCGTCGCGTAAACCACAACTCTACGTTAGAACACTGGACCTAACCAGATCGACGACACAAGCGGTTACACAAATGGGACCAAGAAATGAAATTTCGTATGCCTCACAAGCTCAAAAGAAGCCACACGAGCACGGTGCACCGGATTCGCCTTGGTGTCGCATTCACCAACCGTTATAGACATATGATAGGTGCCAGTGATACTAGCCCAAACTGTGAATGCTGTGAGGTGCCAGAAACGCTTGAACATATATTTTGTGTGTGTCCCAGCTACGCGCAAGACAGGCAGCAACTTGCCTCTTCCATTGCAAAGATCCATGAGAGACCGCTATCGGACGAGTTTCTTTTAGGTCCTTGGCCTAATGCAAACAGCGCAGCCCTGGTAACAAGAGCCGCTGTAGCTTTTCTCCAAGACACTGGGCTGGACGCATGGCTTTAGAGAGGCCACAACTCTGAATTTGTATATACGCATCTCTTCCTTATACCATCATCATTCATCGGCCCTTTCCCTCCCCGTCCCTCTTCCCCAGTGTAGAGTAGCAGGCCAGAGCAAGTTATAGCTCAGGCCGACCTCTCTGCCTTTCTGTAAATAAATTTCTCTCTCTAACTTGGGTAATACGACGAGCCCACTCTCTTTGTCAGCTTGCGTAAGCATCAGGTTGTTGCTCTTAAATAAAGATATGTCATTCAACAATCTCCTATGGTGCGAGTCCGGGGTTTTTGGAGCAAGCTTTAGCAGGCAGTCAACACCTTTGAGAAGGCGGTGGTCCCGATTATCATCTTTTCCTGAGTGGCCACTTTCCAATTTAATGCAGTGAGATCATGTGCAGGAACATCAGCTTGGACCCCAAATTTGGATCCTTTCTGCAGATGATGCATAATCTTTCCTGGTATGTGGACGTCCCCCATGACGACATTGCTTCCATCTTGCGTCATTTTCCTCCTGAACACCGGAGCAACTCATTCAAGATGCAAGCATCTTAATCGCAAGCCAATCAGGATGGTCCTTAAAACACAGAAGATGGAACCAGTCCTGTAAAAGTTGGACTTGTTGTCACAGTTCTGAGTGACTTATTCTGCAAAATCTTTTCACATGCCCCCACACTGGTTTCACAAGGCTGAAGAGGGTACTTACTTCATTAGGGACGAGTCCTTTCCGGATGCAAAAGGTGAAGTGTCTTTCCTTCCTCTTGTAAGGTTGTAAGGCACCTTCCTTTTCCACCATCAACCTTCTACGCAGTCACATCGCCCATGCAACATGTTAGTCAAGACAGTTCGCCTTTTCATCCGGAAATGACTCGTCCATAACGAAGTAAGTGCCCTCTTCGGCCCTGTGAAACCAGCGTGGGGGCACGTGAAAAGACTTTGCAGAATAAGTCGCTCAGGACAGGTTGCATCTTCTGTGATTTAAGGACCATCTTGACCAGCTTGTGATTAAGAAGCTCGCATCTTTGAAGCGCCTAGTGGCACAGCTCATGGAGTGCAGGTGGAGGTGCATCTTGAATATGTTGCTCTGTTGTACAGGAGACAAGAAAATGACGCAAGATGGAAGCAATGTCAGCGTCATGGGGGACATCCATATACCAGAGAAGATTATGCAACATCTGCAGAAAGGATCCAAATTTGGGGTCCAAGCTGATGTTCCTGTGCATGATATCACTGCAATAAATCGAAAAGTGGCCACTCAGGAAAAGATGATAATCGGGATAGCTGCCTTCTTGAAGGTATTGACTGGCTGCGAAAGTTTGCTCCGAAAACCCCTGACTGGTACTGTACTAGATTGTTGAATGACATCTCTTTCTTTAAGAGTAACAACCTGATGCTTATGCAAGCTGACAAACAGGGTGGGTTCATTATTTTACCCAAGGGAACTTACAATGAAAAAGGTTTGGTAGCGGCTAATAAGAACTTTGACCCTGGAGAGAAAAGTGAAGTGCAAGTAAAAACCAAGTTCGTTGAGTTTTGCAAGCAATTAGACCTCGAAAAGTTTGCCAGGGACATATCTAACAGCAGAGGGAACAGTTTGGGGGGGGTTTTTCACAGCCAAGACACATAAGCCCGAAGTTCCGTTTAGCACTATTGTTAGTGAAGAGGGATCGTGGCAGAAGTGTGTTAGCCAGTTTTTGCTAAGAAGCTGAAGACGCTAGCTTTGAACGACCCACTTCTTCTAAAGCAATCAGTCGCAGTAGTAGATTTTAGAGGGAAATGATCATGTTGGTTTCGGTTTTTCAGCAGACATGCAGGACTTGTTTCATTCTGTTCCGCAGAATCAACTGCTAGCGTGTATCAAAGACTGCATTGAAAATAATAGCGACGTATCCTTCCAGAACACTGTCGGTTTGTCCGTTCATAACTTTCTATCATTATTGCAGTTTCATTTGAACTCTACTTCTATTGTGGTAATAGTTCTGCGGAAACCCGCAAGGTGGAGATAGGTAATTAATTATGGGAAAATGAGACATCCACTCAATCGTAGCAAATAATTGCTACGATTGACATCTGCTACCCTACTACCTGCTAGCCACCGGGTTAGCTCAGCTGGTAGAGTGGCTGCCCTGGAAAGGCAGTGGTCCTGGGTTCTAGTCCCGGACTAGGACGAATTTTTCTTCAACTGCGAGGCTTTTCTTTAAGGAACCCGCATGGGTTTCCTTTGTAGCAATTGCTATGATTTGGTGGATACCTCATTTTCCCTAAATTAATTACATTTATTGTATTTGACGAGTAGTCATTTCTGTAGCGTGATGGCATCTGCATAGGCTCTTGCGTAGCCCCATTCTTTCTGACATTTTTCTGGCCAAGGTGGAAAATGCACTGGAACAGATGTTTAATGGATCCCGGTATTAAAATTTTTGAGGTATGTTGAGAATGTTTTAGTGCTTTTAAAGAAGCAGCCTACCTTCCCCTACCCCTCTGCATTAGGCAAAATATTTTCCATTTTTAGCAAACATATACATGGGTTGCGTTTCACCCATGAACTCCCGGACCTTTCAAGTTTACAGTTTTTAGACCTAGAAATCATGTTCTGTGATGGACATGTTTGCTGGGGCTACTACCGACAAGCTAAAAAGTTGCTGCCTTTTGACTCGGCACACTCCAAGACAATTAAGAGAGGTATAGCGGTGTTGTGTATGGCATCAGCTCTCCAAAAATCGTGCCCACATCTAATTAAGCCCACGTTTAATAATCAGGCAAGCCGCCTTTGGCTGCAGGTTCCCCATCTTGGTCTTGATTGCCGTTTCTGAAATCCTACTTCCAAAATTCAAGTGAGGATCAGGAAGTACAATGGCTGAGGATCAATGGAAGGCACGTAAGACAGAGGTGGTCCCTTACATCCATAAATTTTCCCACAATCTTAAGAAGGTGGCAAGTAGGCACGGCGTGTCAATTTGTTGCTCTGCCCCAATTAAGCTGGGAAAGTTGTGTCCACATATCTGTAACGCCAGAAAACGTGGATGCCAGAAGGACCACCAACCGCTGTTAGTAAAATGTTCCACTGGAGTGGTGTATTGCATCCCCATGTCATGTGGGATGGTTTACGTCGGCGAAACTGGTCGCTGTGTCAATGACCGTTTAGGGGAACACGCTCAAAAAGTGAAAAAAAAAACAACTAGATGATAAATATGCACATTTAGTTGCGAACGTTAGCAAGTATACTGATTGGGTGGCCTGGTTGAAAGAGACGATTCTAGGGAAGGGCAGTGACACGACCGCACGCATCAGTTTGGAAGCCTACTACATTAGAAAATTTGGTAGCAGGTGCTTTAGCACCCCTTCCCTTGCTCTCTGTGATGCTGAATTTGATCTTCTGCATGTGGCTACCGGGGCTTCAGATGGCAAAGAAAAATAATTGTTTGCATATCGTTGCGCTTGGTTGGCTGTATTGTGCTTGCGTGGTTAGCCCGCTATCACCCTTGACGTGTTTTCTTCTTCATTTCCTTTGCTTCACTGGCATATATAAGGTGTGCTATCCTTGTCAATAAAACCAGTTGTTAGCCAGCACTGTATGTGTGCCCCTTCTGATCATGTTTGTGCTGTTACCCATATGTTACAGCAGTAACTGCAGCACAGTGAATAACGACCTTCATGTATCATTTCAGAAAGTTCAGGCTCATCAAATGTGTATTTGCCAGTGGCAGTTATTCTGGGAACAAGAGATAAATAATTGCAAATATGAATGTTAAACAATGGTAAGCACGCCATGTGCTTAGACATGCAACATAGTTGTCCCACTACACTTTGAATTCTTATGTGCACAGAAACTGCACAAGCGTGTAGAATAAACAGAAAAGAAGATGGAAATAAAAGCTGCAGCATAGGAAACAGTTTCAAAACAATAAAGCCAAAATAAAAAAGTGAGAAATACACCGTGTACTAAGCAAAAATAATAACTTTTACGCTTTTAGCGCACAAAAAGGGACGAGAGACAGAGGTACGACACGGACACAGCGCTAACTTCCAGCAATTGTTTTATTCTACAAAGCGGTACACATATTTATGGGTAACAGACAACAGCATAAGCATGCACATATGCACTGGTTTATAATCAAATGAGACAGCAACGAGACGTGTAATGGAAAGTTAAGATGATATCGAAGATGAAAAAGCGACCATGCATAGCCAAAAAATTTTTGTAATTGCAAGATTAAAATGCCATCTCCATCAAGCCACCCTCTGTGACACGTTCAAAAAATCAAATTATTTTTTTGAAAGCTCGATTGAAGGTGCGCTAACACGAGCGTTCCCCAAACTAGCGATCTTCACCGCTTCAATAATCTGTGTTAGCATGCCTTCAATCGATCTTTCAAAAAAAGAATTCGATTTTTTAAACGTCACAGAGGGTGGCTTGACGGAGATGGCATTTTAATCTTGCAATTACACAAAATTTTTTGGTTATGCATGGTCGCTTTTTCATCTTCGATATCTTAACTTTCCATTACACATGTCTCGTTGCTGTCTCATTTGATTAGAAACCAGTACATATGCGCATGCGTACGCTGTTGTCCGTTACCTATATATATGTGTACCGCTTCGTAGAATAAAACAATTGCTGGAAGTTAGCGCTGTGTCCGCGTCGTACCTTTGTCTCTCACCCCTTTCTGTGCGCCAAAAACCTAAAAGTTATGGAATGCCAACATGCCCAAACCTACGCTCTTTCAAAAATAATAAAGGAAAAATCTTACAGAATTTGTCAGCTGTTGACAAATTTGACTTCACCCTACCATTTGCTAGCCGCCTGGTTAGCTCAGATGGTAGAGTGGCTGCCCTGGAAAGGCAGTGGTCCCGGGTTCGAGTCCAGGACCATGACGAATTTTTCTTGAACTTCGAGGCTTTTCTTTCGAGGAACCTGTACGGGTTTCCTTTGTAGCAATTGCAATGAATGGGTGGATGTCTGATTTTCCCTTTATTAATTACTTCTCTCCACCTTGCGGATTTCCGCAAGAACTATTCTGTCAAACAAAAATGAAATTTAAATTGCAGCCAAGCAATTGATGCAAGAAAAAAGACTTAACATCAGGACATGTTAGATCTAGTAGTTTTATATAGAAAACAATAACAGCTATGAACACAAATAAGCAGCAAGTTGCAAAAATACTTAGCCTACTTAGTAAGCTGTGTTGAGTAATATGTTGATAAACTTATTCACGAATGATACTGAGGTCCTACTCTTTGGAACACATACACATCATACATACCTGAACCAAGCAATCAGATTACACACTGCGCTATGGCAGTCATTCAAGGTTTCCCTGCATTTCTGCTGGCTCCTCCATTATGTGGACACTGGTGTGGGTTACGGCCTCGCCACTACAAAATAAGTTCGGAAAGTTCGCAGTTAATTTATAGCAGTGGCACATTAACGGTGTCACAGTGTGAACACATGCAAGGAGCATTTAAAAATAGTCACGAAAATAATGTTTGCATTAATGAAGGGTGGCCACAGAGGGACCCCTTCATCACCGTAAAATTTTTAACACACACACAGCAGCAACACATTACAAAGAATCTTTGTTTACATACCAATTCAATTTTTTCATGACTTAGTTTAAGCAACTGTCTCGTGTCATGTTTAGTTATGCATAAGTTATGTCAACACATCTTGTCTTAAAAATTTTTAGTAATCTGTACCTGTTGCAAGCTTTGACTGCTTACGTTTTTTTTTTTTCTAAAACTGCTCGTAAATTCAGAACCGCGTAAGCACAGATTATTTACAACGTAGAAGCATTTATACGCGAGGAAACGTCATTGCAGTAAGAATCTGTTAAAATGCAGATGAGCGTTGTTATGCAACTTAAGCAGAAAAGCGGGAGCTCACGCACAGGCGCACATGATGAACACGATTATTTCCGAACGTAATATTTCTCAACGGAAGAAAACGCTTATAATGATTTTCAATTTCGCATTAAGACAATAAACTTGCCTAGCTAAATTCTGACAACCAGCGCTCAGCAAGCATCAGCACGGGTTCCACTGTTGCCGTGGCAGTTCTATTGGTTCTATTCTACGCTCGTGCACTCTGTGCACACACGAGAAGCACGCACAATACACGTGTAGTTAGCAAGCACGATTACTTACCTTTTGAATGGTACGACGCGGTCGAAAAGCGCTCTCCAAGTTGCTGGTGCTGCGTCGACTCCCAGCCTACACGCCGTTACGTAGTGGACGAGCTGAGGCACGCTAATAATACACATTATTTCTTTGCGACGTCCAGCGAACTTCCCACAACCAGACACAAAAGAGAACGCACTCCAGGGCATGAAAATCGTTGGTCCCCATTTGCCTGGCACGCCACGCATATGGCGAGTTTCAGAGAGACACAAGCTATCTTCTGGCACTTCTGTGTTCGCGAACTAAGTCACATTTCGTTACACCAAACACAAAACCACACGATTAGACAAACACGCCACAACGGCTCGCGCAACCGTCCGGCGACCGGCAGTTGCAAAATAGAGAGCAGACTAGACGAATGAATGCTACGAGCGTCTCCTTTGAAACAGGGTGGTGGGTTGCGCCACCAACCGATCGTATGGGGTGAGCGTCATTTGTAGACCTTTGCGGTTGTGTGGCCCCCGTGATGCCTTAATATTAACCAGTACCCACTCATTTTGTGCCGTATTGCGCCAAACTACGTATAGTTGCGAGACAAAAAAAAAAACGAACATTGAAGCGTCTATATTGCACGCTATACTTTACTGTAGAAAAAAATTTTAGGGCGTATTTTCGATTTTGAACAACATCTGCCGTATGCAACCAGCAAAAGTATGGCCTCCGAGATCCGCACTTCAAGTCAGCTGTATTGAAGTTTTTTCATGACGTTATGAGCTCCTGCCCGTGCTACGTGCGTTGTCACTTCGTTTTAAATAACTTTCTGCTGTCGTCAACATCAACTGTAGCCTCAGGAATTGTTGACACGGTATCAGGTGTACGCTTGTGCAGCGTGCGATGTTTCCGTGCGTGTTGTAGCTGTTTCAGTCGGAAAGCATCAAATCTACCAGGGTTCATCACTCGTGTAGCGCAGGTTACACCGGTGTCGTCCGCATTTGCTTTCGTGCCGGTGTGTTCAATGTGCGCGGGTTGCGCGCTTGTCGCTCGTGCCTTCTGTGATTATCGTTACTCACGAACATTCCTCAGAAAAAAACACATATCTCTGCAGCGTACATGTGTCCTACGTGGTGTGTACTAGAAATGTGCGGTGGTGTACGATGTTTTTGCAGCCAAGTGGCTGCAGTGCGTTCCAGCGAATAAACGCGATTACGTAGTGTTTCCTGGTTATCTTTGTGATTTACCTGCATCTGCGATAGAACCCACGAGGCGTTTGCATGACCTTGCATTGTGATTGTGGAATTTTGTGTTTTGCTTGCCTTCTTCAATGAGTGGCCTTTTATAGACGTTCTTGCTTGATAATAAAAAAAAATAAATATATGTAATGGGGCTGAAATAACCCGGCTTTTTATTCCTTGAAAATTGGCGTGAGTGGTAATTTTACAAGATGATAGCAATCCAGCTCTGGACATCGAGCTGTAAAACAAAATATCTAAACTTGTTACAGTATGTGAATCTTGCTATGATGTGTCAATATCTCTAGCATGTTCTCAGTGCTGAGGGCTGTGCACTATGTTAAAGGCAAATGTAATTGTCTACTCATCTGAATTAGTATATATGATTTCTTCATATCATTTGTTCCAACTAAAAAAATTCATAGGTGCATTGTTGACTTCTAGAGTTAAAAAGACACACGAGATATTACTCAACAGTATGCATTACAATCTTTCGACATGAATTCAGGAGTATTATATGTTGTGCCGTGCATAGTTACTTTGTTCGTACAAGGTATTTATATGAATACACAAAATCTAATTCCTCCATCGCCTGTTGTTTGTAAGTCATGAAGCAAATAAATAATTTCAGCCTGCACTGATTGCTTGCAATACACTTCATATTCAAATGTTTTCTAAAAATCTGCGACAAGAATGATCTACCTTAGTTTTGCTTCTACTGCTGACATTGATATAGCAATTTCTGTAGAAAGATGTGCACCATGAGCAAAATATGGATGCAAAATAAATAGCTGATTTTGAATCAGTTTTTCGAAAGCTGCAATACCATTTATACTTTACGCAATAAGTGCAATGTAAAGGCAATGAAGGTAACTGTAGACTTGTGTTTCGTCATTTGACGGGTAGAAACAATTTCTGGTACGCTATCTGAGCTGATGCAGCAACCTAACCCATACTTCACAGAAAAATGGAAAGTTTCTTCACAAGTGACTGATTCACACAGGCTTGGGAATAGCACTAGCATATTTAATGCAATCATTCTGAAACATAATTAATCAGCATTCTAAAGATGAATGGATAGTGGTAACATCGCCAGTGGCTCACAAGTGGTTGTGTTATACTCCTGTCACACTGGACATTTTAATGTCATTCGAATCGAATGGCATTAGCATTGAATGACATTATTCGGTTGTTACGCAGCAATATTTAATGCCATTAGAATCGAATTACTTCTGCAATCAAATGAATCTGAAAAAAATCATCGGCTTTGCACTCGTGGCGAATGACTAAAATGACATTGAGCATTTATAATTTCAGAAGCAGTGATGTAAAGAGGTAATTAATTTTGTGTTATTTAAGGCATCTGCTATTTTGACTAGAGGAAAGCTGTACGGCAGGCTTTCACAAAATGTATTTTACTCTCCACCTCAGTGGCGTCTGGCGGCTGTCCCTTTACTGGTCAGTCATACTGCAAGCAGTCGAGCGCCTGTATGCATCTATTTGACAGTCTCGCCTCTTCCTCCGATTGCTTTGTTCACAATGCAAAGCACACAACAACTAACTGCTTCGGCTACTGCAACCGAGCGTCGTCCAGCACTGCCATGTCAGCCGTATTGTTTGTCTTCAATTTATTGGCTATGGCTACTAAGCTGGTCAAGCCTTGTTTTTGCTTGTAGTGGCTAGAAATTTTGGAATTGGAAGTTTTATATGCGTGTTATTCTGGTGAAGTGACACGCCATATTTATGTTAAAATAAGTTGACTTTCTACATAGACATTCTACATATACCTTGCTCTTGTTCTCTCACCAATTTTTTTTGCAATGATTGCCATTGATATCATGACCGAATGACATCAATTTTTGTTGTGTACCGCCACCACAGGTCGAATGGCATTTATTGCACTGAATGTAATTTGCATCTAATGACATTAAAATGTCCAGTGTGACAGGTATTAGATATGGTATAGCAGCTTACACTTTGAAGGAGTTTCGGTAGGTTAGCATGTTCCATAAGCTAGGGTGAATCAATACGTACTGGCCCACCTGTCACACGTGTAAAGCTGATGTTATTAAAGCTTAGCCTTAATTTTCTATGTTTAGTTAGATTAGGGCAGTTTGTCTTGGCGTAAGCTTATAGAGATTTCATTCAGCATAGCACATATAGCTTTGGTAACATGAGACACTAGGTTACACTATTCCTCATCTCTGGTTACAGTTACGTGATTATGCGTGTTCTGCTTAAATATGTTGGCAGTTTATTTATGTCATGGCCAGACAATGTCGGCTGACGGCAATTTTTCTTGGTTCATTGGTTCGGAAACTGTGCTTGAAGACCACCTCGACCTATATAAGTAGCCAGCTCCAAAGGGCCTGGCGTTTTAAATGTGGCCCTCCCGTCCCTGAGGCACGACGTTAATTAATTTAGTCACAACTCGAGATCCGCGATACAAGTTGACTCGTATATAGGCGGGCAGCACAGCGATCGTGAGTCGCGGTGGTTTGCGTGGCTTGCGCATGTGTTTGCTCATCGCTGCCAACCATGTCAGGACAGCCAGCGGCATTTTCATCAGACACGACAAAATTGTAGAGACGTTTATTGTCCTGACGAATATAGGTTCTAAGCCTAGTGGCTCCCAGCGATATCAGCGGCTGCAAGGGGAGCCTAAATAGACGGCACTCCGCTGCGGCGACACTCGCGTTGATAACATCGCGTCGACATAACATCGACACTCGCGTTTAGTAAGATCGTTTTGTGTAAAACGAAGGAGTGCTGAGCATAGACGTTTGTTTGCAGCTTCTTGGCTGCGAAGTATTCTGGTCGTGTTTGCAGGGGCTTGTTCGTATACCACACGAATCGCCGCGGTAACCACTCCGACGCGTTGCACGGTGGATCGCGCGCAAAGCAGGTGTTTCCCGAACGCGACGGAGAGCGCCGCCGCTCAAGTCTGTTGCTTCCAGTGCCTTCCAGTGTGAAACCAGCACATTTTTTGACACTGGATCGCACATGGGGACGCTGGCGCTCGCTGGGACTGACTGGGACACGTGAGAACGCTGGGTCCCACTGGACGAGACGCTGGTTCCACTGCCATGACTCCCGGGCGCACTGGTTTGTGCTGTACAGGCGCTGGTTCTCGCTGCAGTTCGCTGGTTCGCACTGGAAACTGCGCTGGGTGTGTTTGTGCCGCGCTGGTTCCAGTGCGCGAGGACGATTGCTGCTGAATATTAAATGCTTTATACAATTTCATCGCTTGATACTAGTCTCTTGTCCTAAATAACGTTATATCTTGTGGTCATAACACTCTATTTCGTGTCGCAGCTTGGTGCAAAGGTTCGTAAGTTGCCCTGTTTATACATGCACATTTGACACTGAAGATCACTCTCGCTTTTCTTGCATTTTCCCTTTTGACTGGGCGGATAGCTAAATTCTTGAACGAAATCACGCAGACGCAGAGGACGCCGCGTTTTTTAGTAGTTTGCGCGTAACATATGACTGGGATTTGTAGCAGTGTTGTGGAGTGGACATGAAATCCAGTTGTTCAGACGCACTCGAACGGACCCCGAGTTCGAAGCCTACCGCTGATTGATATTATCGCACCGACAACGAAGTTGAGGCGATTCGCGCGCTTCCACTTTCTCTATCGTACTAAAAGAAGGTTCTGGGGCTCAAATACACACATTTTAGCTTTCGCCAGCTACCCGCGCCGAGATCGCTCCCCACCACGGAGTGGTCCCCACGGAAGCTCAGGCGTATCCGCCGAGTCCGTCTGCACGCTATCGGCGCGTCTGGGCTCAGGAATCAACAAGTCTAAACAAGGATAAATCACTCCATATTTCAACTTTCGCATTGGTGTTCTTAAATAAACTGTTTTTTTTTTCTTTCGTGTCTACGGTGGCAGTACAAGAAGCGATGCGCGCCGATGTGACGCGTCATAAACACAATTAAGTATACGTGCTGTCGCCGAAGGCTGCCAGCACTAGCCTGCGCTTCTCTGACGAAGATATATGACTAAACGGACGTGTCAATTGAATCGCATCACTGAACTTAGAAAACGTTGCATATCCCATGCCTGAAGAACAAGAAACGGCTATCGAAATCAGTAGTAACAGCCCATACAGCTTCCCGGGTCGGCGGTTAATTTAGGACTTTTTTCGTAGTTAAAGTACCTATCGCAAGTGCAAATCGATGTCGTGACACTTGCAAGCATACTACTCAATAAGAACAGCAACTTTAGTTCTCTGGTACAGGCGTGAGTTTTACTTGCTGGACAAAAACACATTTACTATCTGTACGAGACCTTTCTCTGCCAAATTAAAATACGATAAATTATCCATCGGTGACCACCTGTTGTCATGGCGTAGTGGTAAAGCACCGCGCTTGGGATCTGAAGGTCGATCGATCGATTCCTAATTCCGATCTCTTTTTTTTTTTTTTTTCACTAGTACGTTCTTTATTGCTTTCTATAATATAAAAATATATATAAGTTTCCGGGCACCGCGTATTTAACGCGCTAGAGCTCCTTTTCGCACCAGTACGCCGTGCCTGACTAGCGCCCCAGCATGCACCGCGCGACACGGGCCCATAATCCGGCGTTGTATTGGACACTGGGTACTGGGTTTTGCAATAGGATTGCCAGGGAAGCGGCAGCGACAGCTGCAGACGACGCAACGAGGAGGCAGCGTGATACATTTCGTCGTCTGTTTCGATTAGTAAACGTCGCTGTGACGAAGAAGTCGCACTTTCTGGTGCAATTTGCTCAAGTTTGTGAACTGCTACCGACAGTTGTATACCACGACTTGTTTTGCGTTCAATGTACAAACAGCGCGATCTCGTAGACTGAGCGGCTGTACACAGCCTAAACATGCCTTGCACAGGCGCACGACATCTTGTCGCATTGGCGTTTTCTCGGACACCGAAAATATTATCGCGGATTTTCAAGCGTACAACCCAGGGAAGACGACCAGCGCGTTTGAGCAGCGAGTGCAAATAACCTTGACACGTTCACACAAAACACTAAACGGTCGTTGCAGCTAGTCGGTGCACTGATGATACGTTCTCTCGGCAAATGATCACATGAAATAACCAACGAAGGCACTGGAGCTTCACAAGGTTCACACGGACGCGCGCTGACACACGCACGCACGTCGCTATTAACTCCGTGGGGAGTTTCCAACCACGTGACCTGAAACTCCGTGCGGAGTATAATCGTGTCATGTCGTTTTTATACTCCGTTCCTAACCTATCGGAGTATAATGAAGACATGTGCCGTCTTCACTCCGCTATGACGGAGTAAATGCTTGGGGCATGGGAGGTATTGGGGCTGATAAGCCGATAAAACTCCCATCTCGGCTAATTTTTGCTTACAGTGCAGGTATATGGCACCGGCTACTCCTTGGCTCTATGTGATACATACCGCAGACCGTTGCAATTTACAACATATAACAATGTACTACATAACTGAAAAGACAAAAGAAAGCGAAGGAGGAACGCGCCGGGCCTACTTTACGTGAGTTCTGTGAATTCCACCGGGATATGCGCATTTACGCTTAGCTCGCTACTTGTACATCAAAAAACTAATGCGTGCACTTTCACGTTTCCTAGGTGACACGGGCCTGGACTGAGGCCTGTGATACCAGTTGTGTAATGTGTCCTTCACTTCGTTCCTCCCATTATCATCCCCCATTGTGACCCTTTTTCTTCCCCTCTTCCCCTTCCCTTACGTAGAGTACAGCAGGCCAGATGCTCCATTATCCGGCCGACCTCTCTATTTTCCAATCATTAAAATACTTCTTTTTTTTTACTGCACTGCGTAGTAAACTGGCGAAACGGAGAACTTTATCGAGATTCCAACTTATATTTTATTGCAGTCGATCGTATAGGATGAGAAATTGCACTCAGATACGCAGTTTTCGTGCCCAGAAAGTGTCACCGGGTATACCTGCTTTGTTCCTCGAAGAAAAAAAAAACAAGTCTGTCGGTGTGAAACACGAATAAGATGTTCCATTTCACAGTGGTCCACCGTGCGCCTCTATACATCCGCCAGGCGACATTAGATGACGGGATCGGTGCGACGTCTGGGCACGACAGTGCACAGTTCGTTAATGTCACGTTTCAAGGCCCGCGTTGACAATAATAAAAAAGAAGTTCTTACCCTATAACTTTTCGTAAAAGTGTGTGCAACGGGTAACCGCAATGTTGGACATATGAGCAAAGGCGTCCGGACAGCTGTCAAGCAGCTCTTACGAACGGTTATTAGTTCAGCCACAGTATTCCTTGCCTGCAGCTTTACCTTATTTTAGTAAATTACTCTTATAGAACGTCGCTGATCTCTCGCTTCATTTTTTTTTCTGCTCATCAAGCTCTTTCTTTTGTGTAACTAAAGCAGACGGCATAGTAGCCGGCACATACATTGCTATGCGAACAAGACAGGAAGCAGCTCGTACGAAAAAAAGCGCCTTTGTTCGTCCGTTTGCATCGCAATTTATTATTAAAAGTGGTAAGCGACCGACAAATCTTGGTACATGATTTACGCCGGAAATGAAAAGATTGTGCGTTATATCGGCACAATCAAACGGAATAGTAACAGTTTAAAGAGGGATCATAATTTTAAATCGGTAAGAATTGCCGCTTAAAGCTGAATGCCACTCTGCTGTGAACATTCGGTGCTAACCTTGGATCTCGACCCCCGCACCCCACTGGTGTCACGTGATTATAGTGGTTGGCGGGCGCGTAAGTTAGGTATCATTAAGTGCACTATGCTATTTGTTTTGTTATTCATTGTAGTTTATGTACTTGCGTTATCTTCGACGCATATTGATTATGCAAATGAAATTCACTTTTACGATTGCGTAAAGCCATAAGCGTGGCGGAATACGGGCGTAATATGTACTCTGTACTGAAAGAAAGAAGGAAATACCTGCTCAGAAAAGCACACTCGTTATGTAGGAGCCGACAGAAGCAAAAATTATGTACGCAAGGACGTAAAATGCGCGTACATTCAGTGCACGCGTTCAGCTTTCATAGGTGCGCTCACGGGAATGCACCAACATGAAAACAGATTAAACAAAAGTGTAAATAGAGCAAGAAAAATACTGTACGAGCCCTCGCGACACGCAAATTTTCTATGTGTTGTTAAAGCCTCCTGCACGCTCGGTCGTTGAACAGAATAATGCGCGGCACCGAGGCAACATAAGAAGTGAAACGAAACCAGCAGGGCGCGTTTTTTTTCCTATTTCGCGCTATTAATAATGATAACGTGTCGTGTTCATCAGTTGCTCCCCCAGGGAGGAGCGAGCCCAACTTCAACGGCAGCGCCACCCCCCGGTCCCTGTCTCGTTTGCGTGCACGGATCGCTTGGCGAGGAAGGCGTTATTTGATTTGGTCCCATTGTAGCGCGAAAACGGGATCCGGTTGCCCCCTGCTTGGCAGCAGTTTCTCCCGGCCCGTCTTCGGCGTACGTTGCGCACACAAAAGGCGCGCTTTTCGGTTCCCCTCCGCTGGCTTGGATTTCCCCCGCGTTGGGTCGCCTTCCCCGCCCGGCAGCAGCTGAGCGGCTTCTTTCGGACTCTCTCGTTAGATGCGCGCGGACGAGAGAGATCGCTCCGCGGAGATAGAGTGGCTAAACAGACCACGGGAGGCCCGATCGCCACGTTACGCATGACGGAAACCCCTTTTGCGCTATATACTTAATTATCCCAGCGCATTAAAATGCCAGACGCAGTAGAAAAGCAGAAATGACGAAAGCTTGACAGCCACCTGCCACTACTAGTGCGTCTCGCGGAGGGCGCTATTCGCGTCCATCCATCATCGAAATAAATGGGTGGCCAAAGTGATCAGGTATGCGTAGTTGAAAAGCGTGGACACGGAATGGAGGGAAATGTCGACAAAGTCGGCAACCGAGTGCACGGTAATTGAAAGTGTATATAGACAACCAGTAATTGTCAGAGAGAAACAGAGACAGCGAATCGGATGCAAAGATTGGAAACGAAAAAAAAAAAAAGACCACGGAGACTTACGAGAATGGGAAGAAAGAAATTAGAAGGGAAATTCTCTACGATAACGCGAAGGGCAGTGCTTTGCTGTTTGAGGCTCTGAGCTGGTTGCCCAAGGACAAAAACATACCCGAGCAAATATTCGTAACAAGATGAGGCGTGTGTATGCTGCACTGAAAATGCGGAGACCACTCAGCACATCCTAATGGAGTGAGAAGGAATTCACCCAGTGAGTCATCTAGGTGACGTACACCTTCAAAAGCGCTCGGATTTAAAGTGGATGGAAGCATCAACCGGTCAGCAGTCGAGATAAGCAAGATACGTTTAGAGTAACCGAGAAAAAAAAGCAGTAAAGAGATTTTTATACGACCGAATCCGTTACGGGCATAGGTAGCGGTACCACCTGGATAGAATAAAATTTGAGGGAAAAAAAAAGGTTTCGGTGACGTGTACAAAAATGCTAGAATGAAAAACAGGTATAGCATACCTGATTAAATTAAGCAGGCGCAAGATGTCTATTTCTCACCGCCCCGTTTCGAAGGTGGTGCCAGTGAATCATCATTTAGCCCCCTCTACATACATACATACATACATACATACATACATACATACATACATACATACATACATACATACATACATACATACATACATACATACATACATACATACATACATACATACATACATACATACCGTTCGTTGATGTCACCTCCCCACACTACCCACAGAATACCTGCATGTACGGGGGTCACAGAAGTGGGCTGTTATCACGTAGTAGCTATATATAGTAAGGCAGGCGCCATGTTCCCGACTGAGGGCGCACGCTCGGTAGGAGCGGCGAGGCGTTTTTTCCCCTGCACAGACGCCTGCAGCTGATTTTATCGTCGTTCCTTTGGCGCTGACAGCGCGGAATGCGCAGGTCCTAAGTGGTCCGAAACGGGTGCTCCGAAATTCGCGAGCTGTCATCGCGTATGCAGTGGCGTTGCATCCGATGCGAGTGACTTCATCTAAACACTGCCGTCCCTACCCCCCCCCCCCCCCCACGGTGTCCTCCATTCCTTATTGCCCTCTTTCCCTTCGATATATAAGATCCTGGCCACGTCGCTGGGCTCGAGAAAAAAGAAAAAAAGAATCATCAGCCTCGCACGCCTATCGGTCGAGCGTGCTTGTCGACCCTGCAGACGCGTGTCGCGCCCTCTCTGCGGCGTCGGCGAAATCATTCACGCGGGACGCCGGCACCCTCCGCCAGGGGACGGATGAGCGCTTTTCCCGCTCGGCTGTCATCGTGGTCGGGCGCGGTGTCGCTGCACGGGCTGCAGGAGGTCGGAGATGAAATGCCCGCGGTCGATACGCGAAAGCGAACCGAATAGCGCAAAGTAATAATAATAATTAATAAAAACGGCTGATGACACGCGTATGTGGGAATCGGGGATCATAAAGCGAGGCTTTCTTTTATGTTTGCAGAAATATCCTCGATTCACTTTCCTTCTAAGTAGAACAACGCTCTTTGCTGAATGCAGGCTGCGGTCTCGTTTTGTCCACTTCTTTCTCTACACTCGGTCGCACTTGATGCCGACTTTGAAAGCGATAGCTCTCTTTGGGGCTCTTATGCACACTTTGTAGTTTGCCAGTGTCCGGCCGCTTGTGGCCAACTTGGGACTCTAGAGGTCACTAGAAGTACATTGAAAAAGTAGATACGAGGTCGAATGAGAAAGTCTTTGACCCTTTCTTTTATTAGCCAAAATAATGTACATACAGGTAATTACAAATATGAGTATACTATTCTACGCACCGCACACTATTTTTTCACATATATAGTCACCACACCGGTTCAGACCCATTTGTCCCATCACAGCACTAAATTTGAGAAATGTTGTCGTCAGTCAGCGACGCACGCGGCCTCCCCGAACGCTCGTTGTCATGCAAGTCTTCGTGGCCGTTTGTGAACTCGCAACGCCACCACCAGCTCGCACTTCTCAGAGCGAGACAACTTTCCCCGTACGTGGGCTGCATTTCCCTGTGGATTTCGATTGCCGTTCGTCCCTTGCTCTATAGGAAGCGAATCACACTTCGTTGCTCGTACGCCGTGGATGTGTGAAGCACAACCGCCATCTCCAACAACTGACAGCAGCGCCGTGCGGGGCAGATACCGGCAGATAAGGCTGGGCCGATCCAAGAAAGGTCTACCGCTGGGAATGAATATGTTGACTTGGCATTTACAACCGTAATCTGGCAAAAAAAGAAAAAGAAGACACAAAGAAAGTAGGGGCAACGACTTTCTGATTCGCCATCGTACAAGTGTCCGACGGACAAGGCAAACTGTTTCGAACACGTAAGTTCTGCCGCGGTTTATAAGCGAGTGCATTGCATGTATGTAGAGCAACCAGCTTGCCAGAGCAGCTATCTTGAAATAGTGGGCATCCGTGCGAGTACGCGAAGCACTCGTGTATAACAGATCCGACTACCGCGGCGGAGTCTTTCAACCACGTTTTGCCGAAGTTTGCGCTTTCTGTCACATCAGGTTAATGTCCCTTCCACGCACCACTCTGTCGAGGCATCTCTCCTTTATGCCTATCTCACTTTCTGTCCCTTGATGGCTTCATGTAACAGCATGCGCGGAAATTCTCGCCATCCCCACGTGAATGCGCTACGCATTGATTACCGTCGTCAGTAACAAACCGCCAATCTGCAGCCGATAGAAACGTATACCTCCGTGCGCTCTATAGATGACCTCAACATTCCAGAGGCGGGATGCCGAAGTGGCTGCTATAGTATACACGTATAGTTCGCAGCCAGTAGGGCTGCGGTAGCTCCGCGAGCTCGAAGCAAGACAACGCGCGAGACACTCTGTACCTGCTCCCGGGAAACGAGGACGCCTTAGCGAGCCAAGTCGAAGATTGTGGCCACAGCGCAAACACGCTGCCTGCGACGTCGCCGTAAATTTTCATCGCGATTCCGTTTAATCCCCCGACGTAAGCCCGCGCGATATACATACGTTCGCGGCTTTTACGCCCTCGTTGCCACTTCTACGCGCCCTGCGTATGTA